>NC_064921.1:227249988-227874988 GCF_023897955.1 Schistocerca gregaria
GGTGCAAGCCGTCACATTCCATCAGTTCCCATCATCCCGTTGCACCAAAATGGTTCTTATGCATTCTTTAAAATCTGAACATCCTGCACGGTTTGTAGCTCGTTCGGTCTTGATGCTGCAAACCTTGTTGATCACTGTGACACGCCATTTTTCATTCAGTGTTCATGGCACAAATTAATGGTTCGTTTTGACCATATCATGAATGTCGACGACGTCCATTTTGTGAAGTTTAATGCTCGTTGTGAATCATTAGCAGCTAATATTTTTCCTGCCGTAACTGATAACGCACAACTTTTAAATGAGCTTTACTAATGATTGAACTTGCTACCTCACACTGCAGACGTCCTTTCTGAATCAATCGGAGTTGAAGGATCCTGTTCGAGACATTGGGGGTCAAAGGAGAAAGCAGAAATATTTTGGCTCAATATTACAACAGTGGAATTGTCTCCTACATGTTGTCAGGCCCTTGCATTAGAGACAAGAAGAAAAACAATCTTATCGTTTGCTGCGATATTAATGGTTTGATGAAATCTTTGAATCTGAACCATAATCCTATGGAACTGAACTGTTCCTATACGCCTCCAAACTAAGTCTGAAAAACGTATTACTTCACAGTGGCAACCGTCTTCCTTCCATTCCTGCTGCTCATGAAGGACACTTAACGCAAACATAGAAACCCTCCTATACTCTGTCAAATATGTTGAACATGAATGGAAAATATGTGGCCCTATGAAAATCTTCACCGTTCTCTTAGGAACGCAACTAGCCTACACTGAGTACTGCTGCTTTTTATGCATGTAGACATCAGGGAGAGAACATAATACAGTCAAGCACCTTGGCCTGCAAGAAATACAAACCATAGCGATAAAAATGTCATTACTGAGCCTCTCGTGGATTCAAACCATGTCATTCTTCCACACCTACAAATAAAGCTGAGGTTGGTTAAGAATTTTGTCACAGCGATCAATAAAGGTGGACAGAACTAAGTATTTAAAGGTGGATTAAGTAGGCCACAAATTCCTCAAATTGTAAAGGATCCTGCGTTTGATAGAATTTTGGAGGACTTTTAGGCACCAAAGGCATTACTCCTCCAATGATATTATTAACACGGATGGAAACATCCCTTAAGAGGCATTTTCTTCAATCCCATCTAGACATTTCCTTCCTTGTTGTGGAGCTGTCTGTGATGAGCACGGGAAAAGGTTCAACCAGGAAATTACCGTAATGGAACAGAGATATCAGGGCCATTGGACTATAGCAATGCTTGCAAAAACTTACCGCTGGTCTCTGTGTATGGGCGTAACGTAACTCACTAATGAAAGCAGAAAGACAATGAGCTCATGAAGTCCGCACATGATTCTGTTCAGACTCAAGCACAGGCGTGCGGTTTTCCCATCAATTTAGAACTCTTGGAATACAATGCTCACTGTTGTTGACATGTTTAATTCAATTACTTCGCTTTTTATCCTATAAAATAATATATTTTTACCTGTTATGAATCACAGAAACTAAACCTAAAAAAATTTTTGTTTCTAATATTCGTTTTTTAATCCAGTGTTGGTGAGATATGACTCACGATGCGAAGTAACGATTCAAAATATTTTTTTCCTTGGCAGTGTTGGTGCCTGAAGAATGAGCTCCAACGCTCTTAAACTGGTCACGCAGTTAAATTTTTTTTACGGTTGAGGCCGGATTCTTAAATTACGTCATTTCCTTCTATTTCCAAGTGAATATTAAACCTCCATGGCTTCATCACTACAGCCTTGAGCATAGATTCGGACTTTAGTAAATTCTGTTATAATCACGAAATATTGCAAATTACTGTAGTGATTAATTTTTATCCAATAGTATTTTGGTTTATATACAGGACGTACAAAAGGTCCGGGAACACTTTCAATTATTTACTACACGAGAACGGAACAGTGTACACATAACATACATTTGTCATTTTTAAGAGAAACCTTGAAATTTTTTTTTCCTGTATACCAACACAGCGCAGTTTGGCAATTTGCCGATACTCAGCGCTAGTCGCAAACATGGCGAGTTCATGTGCGGAGCGAGTTTTCTGTGTGTTGGAGTTCCACAAAAACAAGATCTCACTCCATATGACTTTTTTCTGTGTGGGAACACTAAGATCTTGCGTATGTACCGCCTCTACCACGTGATGTAGCAGAGCTTCAGTAGAGAAAACGGGAAGCGACTGCCACAGTCTATGATGACATGCTGGGACGGGTATGACAAGAATTCGATTACTGTATTTACTTTTCAATAAAGCTGTTCTAAATTTTTTACCTGGGTTGTGTTCTCATTATGCCTCGACCGGCGCAAGACTTAGCAGGTTCCTTCTTTCTTCAATCAATTTAAGCATTTTTTGTTCTGCGAGGTTTCTTCGCAGTTACCTTCTTTGTACCTTTGTCTTTCAGTCCAACATAGTGACTGCCCTGTGTAGAGAGCTCCACTGCTCTCCATCTAAACTATTCTTATTCTGATATTCCTTACTGCAATGCCACTCCTCAGCGAACTTCATTCGTGTCTCATTATTCCTTAGTACTTCAGTATCGCATTTCCTTCCATACTGTCTTCCGGGTGATTCTCCTTACCTTCAATCTTCTCTTCCTCGTTGCTATATTGTGATCCGAGTCTATAATTGCCCATCGGTAAACCTTACAATCCAATATTATGTAAGCGTATTTTCATATCACTGGCTTGGTTGCGCATTATCTTTGCAAGCGGCCGTGTTTTGCAGAGTCGAGCACGGGACACGGAGTTGTTATGATGTGTTGTGGGTAGCTCTGCATGGAAAAGGCATTATTATGCAAGTTCAAGTGTTTTTCCAAGTGCTATTACAGCGAAGTGATGAAATATGGAATGGGATTCAGAGAAAAGGGCGTAAAGATGTACTTAAATATGAGCAGTGCCGCCGATAACGTTAATGGAATGATCATATAAAGTTGATCGTCGGTAAAGCAGATGCCAGACAGATTCATTGGAAGAATCCTAAGGAAATGCAATCCGACAACAAAGGAAGTAGGTTACAGTACGCATGTTCGCCCACTGCTTGAATACTGCTCAGCAGTGTAGGATCCGCACCAGGTAGGGTTGATAGAAGAGATAGAGAAGATCCAACGGAGAGCAGCGCGCTTCGTTACATTCATTTAGTAATCGCGAAAGCGTTACGGAGGTGATAGATAAACTCCAGTGGAAGACTCTGCAGGAGAGACGCTCAGTAGCTCGGTACGGGCTTTTGTTAAAGCTCCGAGAACATACCTTCACCGAAGAGTCAAGCAGTATATTGCTCCCTCCTACGTATATCTCGCGAAGAGACCATGAGGATAAAATCAGAGAGATTAGAGCCCACACAGAAGCATACCGACAATCCTTCTTTCCACGTACAATACGAGACTGGAATAGAAGGGAGAACCGATAGAGGTACTCATGGTACCCTCCGCCACACACCGTCACGTGGCTTGCGGAGTATGGATGTAGATGTAGATGATGAGTATCCGCCCCTTTGCATGTCGCACGATACATCAATCATCCGCTCCGTGTTCGGGCTCTCAGAGTGAAATAATGTCAATGAGCAATGTAGTTTGCCACAGAAGAGAGCTTTCAAGTGCCAGTATCTTGCAACGAGCGTGAGAACGTGCGTTCAGTGATCGCGGTCCGCATCATCAACAATCAGACACGCTGCAACGGCTACGCCCACGCTCGTACAAGTGAGAACTCAGAACTGAAAATTCTTTATCAACAGTGTTATATAATTACCAGTGTCACGGAGAATCGTACCAAATATGTGTGTATGCGTAACGAGCGTAAGAACTTTCGTTTGATTATTCGGCTTCCGCATCATTAACAATCAACCGAGTCGTGGCGGTTACGAGCAGGCTCGTCCAAGTGATATTGGACAGACACTCATCAATACGTTAATTGTCATAAATATTATGAATTAGAATGTAAACAGTGCAACCTACTATTTTCTTATCGCCTCATAATATAGTTGTTCTTAGTAGATGTAGGAGAGCGTTGTGTTTAAAGTTGAGTGACTCCCGTAAACCAGCTTGCATATGTAGATACATACTTTCAGGCAAGCCTGGGGCAGTGTGGAGCAGAACAATACGACCGCCGCGGGAGTATCAGTTACGTGGTGTGGACAGGGCGCACGGTCGAAACGAAAGCAATTATAGGATCCCCCACCATTTGTGCCCCCGGTCGTGTTACACACTGATATACGAATGTCAGATCATGCTGTAATCCACATGGTCCTTCCTGTGGCTCTGGGTCTTCACCAAGTATACCAGCTGCTCTTGTGATCCTTGAACAGATTATTCGCTATTACTAGGTGAAATTTATAGCAGAACTCAATTAGTTTTTCTCCTCTCTCATTTGACCACGTAATGGTCTACATCATGGTTAGTGCCAGGACACCTCTGATTGTCTTCGCAGGTGCTCTGTGAGAAGGGAATGGTAATAAGAGGACACGTTGCATCGACATGTTCCACTTTTATATGATTGCAGTGTGCTTTGCGTGGTAGCTGTAGTGTGATTCTACAATATGGTGCGTTTAGGTCGCTCTATCACAACGAATCCCAACAAGAGTAGATCAACAAATAAGACCGAAGCCCTGCTGTCATTTGGATGTAAAGTATGATACAACTGCTCCGCAATGTCATCAGTTACTACATGTATAATTATGAGCCGGCCGGGGTGGCCGAGAGGTTCTAGGCGCTACAGTCTGGAACCGCGCTGCTCCTACGGTGGCAGGTACGAAACCTGCCTCGGGCATGGATGTGTGTGATGTCCTTAGGTTAGTTAGGTTTAAGTAGTACAGTTGTAGGGAACTGATGACCTCACAAGTTAAGTCCCATAGTGCTCAGAGCCTTTTGAACCATTTTATAATTTTCATTTTCTCCTGCTCCATATGCTGCAGAAAAAACGAAGAGAAGTTGTGTGTGGAAAATTTCATGTGGTTAAATTTTTTACTGGAACACGTTTTCGCTGTAGACAAATGTTTCAGAGTCAATAAACAAAAACGTACAAAAGTGACCTTCAGACTCGGAAACCTGAGCCTCCATCGAAAACGTATCCCTGTACTAATTTAACTAGATTAAATTTCCTACGAAAATGTCCTGTTCGTTTTCCTCTGTAGGACTAACAGTCGCGTACAGCGACCGAGGAAATATTAAAAATTTGCTCGTGGTTTTTGAAGAGACAGCTGAATCACCTTGCCCACATCAGACATTCTGAACCCGCGAATTAAGTATGGTTCACTCACTGAAAATAATGTTTTTGAGTTTTAGTACTGAAATATGAAAAAAACATGCGACTGACATCTTTTCCATTCACCCTCACAATATTCTACGTTAGTAGCGGTACATCCTCTCACAACATGTGAGAGTGAAGTTCATCTACACACTACACTTGGTCAGGGTTTCGTTCCAGGAGTTACCTGTCCCACATCATTCACCCACAACAGAGCTGTGAAATTTGTATTGTTGCTTTTAGTGGACACCGACACACCAAACGACCGAGTGTAGACGGGTGACTGCTGTCCGAGGCCCACGAGGAAGACAGGGCTTGGAGCGTACGTCACATCACGTGACACTGCAGTTCTTATGAGTGGCGCAGCCGTCTCCGGGGGGAAGCGAGTTTAATCCTAGCACTAGCAAGGTATTTTTTGTTACATGTAATATAAAGGGGTGGAGGATGACCTAATAGACCCAGACAGCATGTTCCATTTTAATGTGTCATGCAAGTTTATTTACTTCTGATACTACTGAGAACACTTAGAACAGTTTAGACATTATTTTTGTATACTGGGAAACTTAATATAAAATTATAATAGGAACAAAACCAACAAATCATAAAATTCACTGTGAATAATTTTTTGCAGAAACGTTAATAATTGCGATCTCTTATTAAAAAAAGCTATTTAATTTCAATCCACTACATGAAGCTAATACTCCATTGTCTCATTCTGCAACACATTTTTCACACAGCACTTTCGTTTTGCTACGCTTTTCAAAGACGTGTCAGCGACACTGAGAGCATGTAGCAGTTGATTTTCTCAACTTCTTGCATTTTTAGCTTTTTGGATACACCGTCTACATCTTCCTGTCTCTGCTGTTGATGGTGAAGGTTCTCTAGTGCAGCTAAGTTTCCATTGTGTAGCGCTTTCCATTACCATTATTACTTGCTTGTGAAGACCATACAAATTTCGAGCTTGTGTATCTGCATAAGGCCTTATTAGTTCAAGACCTAAGTTAGTGAGAAAAGCTCTTTTGCGATCTAGCAATTTCTTTCTCCAGTTTGGAATGTTGTTTTCCAAAGCTATTTTAACTTCTGATTCTAATACTGGATCCCTATGTCTTCTATATCGACTCCTGATACTTCTCCTATAATGTCGTTGGGCAAGTCTTCTCACTCAGATGTCTTCAATGACCTTTTCCACGCATCTGCCCTTTCCTCTCCATTTAATAGTGGAATTGCCATTGCTCTCTTATTGTTGCCACCCTTGCTTTATTTTCATCGAAGTTTATTTTGACTTTCCTGTATGCTGCATTCCGTAGTACTTCCGAATTCCACTTCTTTGTACACTGATTGTTCCTGACTAGTCTCTTAAACTGGAGCCTGCTCTCCATCACTACTAAATTATGATCTGAGTCTATATCTGTTTCTTATTATGCCTTACAATCCAGTATATGTTTTCGGAATCTCTGTCTGACCATGAAGGTTGGTTGTTTTTATTTTGGGGAGGGGGGGGGGGGGAGGAGACCATACAGTGAGGTCATCGGTCTGATCAGATTAGGGAAGGAAGGGGAGGAACCATCCCAGCATTTGCCTGGGTTGATTTTGGGAAATCACAGAAAACCTAAATCAGGATTTCCGGACGCGCGATTGAACCGTCGTCCTCCCGAATCCGAGTGACCATGATGTAATGTAAGTGAAACTTTCCAGTGTCTCCCAACATTTTCAAGCATACCTCCTCCGCTTGTGATTCTTGAACGAAGTATTCGCTATTACTAGCTGAAATTTATTGAAGAACTCAATTAGTTTTCCTCCTCTCTCAATCCTAGTACCAAGCCTATATTCTTCCGTAACTCTTTCTTCTACTCCTTACCTTGCAACCGCATTCCATTCCTACATTATTATTAATCTCGTTTTACTTACTGAATTACACATTCAGTAGCCTCACATGCTTCCTCTATCTCTGCATCCTCGGCTTGAACGTCAACATGTATACCTGAGCTGTCGATGTTGATCAGAACAACCTCGTCACTGAACTGTTCACAGAAACTCACTATCCGCTCTAATTTTCTATTAATAACGAATCCTACTCCCGTTATACAATTTCCTGTCCGTCGATATTGTGCTGTACTAGCCTGACCAGAAAGCCTTTTCTTCTTTCGATTTCAGTTCCCTGAGTCCTACGACACCTAGATTGAGCGTTGGCATTTCCCTTTTCATATTTTCTAGTTCCCATAACATGTTCAGTCTTCTGACATTCCACACTCAGACTCGAAAACATTATTCATTCGTTTGATAATTAATCTTTTTGCGTGGTTACTTCCCGCTGGCTCCCCAATAATTTAACAAACATCTCACTACAATACCCCTCACTAAAGGGAACCACAAAGTGGCACACTCACAACTGATTGGCGTTTCACGGTGTTAAGTGGAGGAGTGCTGATACGGACCCAGGCTTTAGTTCTGGGGCAGTGGGTGGGGAGAGGGGGAGCGGGGAGTCGTAGTTAATTGCTGGCATCTGTCATGCACCCACCCTCCCACTGAATGATCACTTAAGCTCACCCACACTTTTAACGTACCATAGACGGGAACGATTTTAAAGTCAACAGCAATAAACATATCAAATTTTCTTTTTCTTTTCCTAAATTTATCCTGTCGAATGGACTCTGCTATTTCAGGATTTGGTAAATCTTTATTATTTCATTTTATGGCCGGATGCCCTTCGTGACGCCACAGTCATCGAGACAACCTAAAGGGAGGAAGGGGGAGGGGAAGAAAGGGCCTTAAGCCTTCTGCGCCATCTGTCTGTCAATCGTGTAGACTTCTTTATGTGTGGTATCATGTTTTAACAGTGCTTGTATAATGTCCTCTGACGCGGAATTTGTGGACTTGTCCGGCATTCGTCTAAAACAGGCTGGGTAACAGCCCTGAAATCATATTCACTCTGCCAGCAAACCAACCCACAGTCGTTACTGTGAAGCGATCCGCCCGGTTTTGCCTCACCTCTATGTACCGCAAGAATACGGAGTATCCCACCTGAGCCAGCCGCTGTGGCCGAGCGGTTCTAGGCGCTCCAGTCTGGAACCGCGCCCTTGCTACGGCCGCAGGTTCGAATCCTGCCTCGGGCATGGATGTGTGCCATGTCTTTAGGTTAGTAAGGTTTAAGTAGTTCTATGTCTAGGGGACTGATGACCTCAGAAGTTAAGCCTCATTGTGCTTAGAGCCATTTGAACCATTTCTAACCCACCTGACTCTGCCGCCTCATAATATTACAGAACGAAGCGATATGTGAAAAATACAATTTTCCAGGGATTTGTTTACGTAGGGGCTCACACAGTGGTCAGGAATGCACAGTCCCTACAAGTAAAGACATAACTTGCAATACAGAGCTACTTTTTTATTTAATGGCACACGCACGTTTATTTTAAGACAATGAGAACTAGGTGTATGAGATGTACAATTAGTGATGGCAGACTTGGTTTCACTGCTCTAGAACATATATTTAGTTTTTACATAGTGGAAATGGTTCCACAGTTTCTGCTGTAATGCCGTAATGCGGGTTGCCTGCACTGTAGTGAAGCATGATATAGGCAACCCTCGCATAGCGAATAATGGCAGAAACTGTGACACCGTTTCCATCCTTTAAAGCCTACGTATTTCAGAAGGTTTAGAATAATGAAGACAAGTATTACATCACAAATTGTACCTCTAGTTTTCATTTCCGTAGAAAAAAATAGATGTGCCATTTAGAAAAAGAAAAAAAGAAAAAAACCTTGTGTAGAAAAACATGCTTGTTTACATTTACAGTTTATGCATTCCCGTCCACTGTGTGAGTCCCTGACATAGGCGCATCCCTGGCCAAATGCACTTTTCACGTTTTGTTTCGTTTTTTTTTTAATATATTCGGAGGGAGAGTTAGCTAGGACGCCCTATATATTGCAAAAATGGTGCAAATGGCTGTGAGCACTATGGGACTTAACATCTGAGGTCATCAATCCTCTAGAACGTAGAAGTATTTAAACCTAACAAAGCTAAGGACATCACACATATCTATGCCCGAGGCAGGATTCGAACCTGCGACAGTAGCGGTTGCGCGGTTCCACACTGAAGCGCTTAGAACCGCTCGGCCACACTGGCCGGCTCCTGTATATTGCATATTAACCATTAATTATGTAGAGTGTTTTATAATAATAATAATAATAATGTTAATATCAGTGAATAGTACACTGCTTTATCATAACTTCCATGATATTGCTAATGACAAAACATTTCCACTTACGTTGGAGAAATTAGTTTATCGCGTATTTTTTTCCCATAGAAGGCAATTTCCTCTTTCGACTTGCCTTATTCAAATTCGTGTGGTTTGACGGTCTACACTGTCGCATAAGACCATGCTGTACATATACACCGGTAAGTCGTCATGCAACAAGCCCATTCACTTCGTCACGCCCTCACGTAAGCAACTGTAGAGTACTATGTTTAAACGTAGCCTTTCAATTCTAGGATCCCTTTTCCAGTTTCCGAAAAGTTTCAGTTCCTTGCTAAATCATTTTCCAAAAATTAACTGTAAGATTTGTAAATTGATACAGCTAAAAATATAAACGCTTCTATTAGAAATTTTTTGGAGGTTCTGGCCCACTGCCCAAAGAAAAAAAATCCTATTACGTACTTTACAAGTAGAGGCGGGCAACACTTCCACATTTGTCTCTCGAAATGACCACCACGAGAAATTAGGCCTCAGTTTACGGATCAGATTGCGTTACATTAGACATACTTTCTGTTACAAAGACCCAAAGTGAAGAAATGCTCAAGAACGTAGAACATGTAACTAAACAACAATACATAAAATATTTTTGCAAAAAAGAGGACAATGTTAATTTTACTTCCATAGATTCTACATGGAATGGTGGTCAGGTGTGTGGAAACATGTTTTTGTTTAACAAGTCATAGTAAACTTATCACAAGCCTATTCTGGGGCTATTGTATCCACCCTTTATGAAAGAGAAAGCAGTTTGGAACACTTGTTTATATTGTTCAAATTAGAGCATGAGTGAGGTGCAGAAGTGATATTTTATAGAACGCTCACATTATTTCCTAATTTTAAAAAATATACTTCAGCTGATTTTTTTCAATTTACTGATTCTACTAAAAAATTCGTCAGTGAAAAGGAGAATGTTCCACAAATAAATTCCTTAGTTTTCTGTTAAGCCGACTTATATTAGTAGGTAACTTTTTATGGCTGTTAGGCAGATATTGGAAATGTATGTTTATGAATAGTGGGCATAGCTTTGGGACAAAATAAGGGAACCTATAGCTACATGTAAATTATTCTTACTTTTAGCACTGATTAAATTAACTGACCTGGCTTTGGAAGCAGATGAAAAGCGGATAGGGCCCACCCAGGAGTGTACGAAGGTTGATTAATGACAGTGAACCCAGGGCGTCTGTTCGTTGCAGATGTCACAGCGCTCTTTTGTGGTCTGCAGTGTCATGATGAAGGAGAGGGTGCTACATGTCTGTAAGAACTCTTAGACTTCGCAAGTCGGTCATAGCATTCCTTCTCTTACGTACCTGCGGAGCTATGTTACTCATCACTATGCTTATTTTTCAGCACGCTCTCGTACATACGAGTACTATACTAGAGTTCCAATTTATTACGATGTTTCTCTGATCCGCAACCAAAACAAAACTGGCATCGACAGGTGTTTTTCCCGCACGCTGTTCATGAATGTTACATGACACATCTATCTGGGCAAATGAGGTTGCCGATTGTGCACCAGGAAAATAGTTTATTAGTATACAAAACAATTATACTACTATAGACTGCAGCAAACTACTACTTATGTTCCCTAGTGGAAAATCGAAAAGGAGAAAAAGGCGATGATGCCGAAAGTACCCCCAACTACACACCGTAAGGTGGCTTGCAGATTACAGTTGTAAATAAAAATGTGGAGATGTTTATCTCCAATGGTACGGGAATCTGCAACGATATGTTCTATTCCATCTCGTGTACATAAATTCTTCGTCTGTGACAAAGGCTTTTATCACGTTATTGTAGTATGAAATCTATAAATAACATAAACTTCATTAGTCTTGAATTTAAAAAATCGAATTAACTTAATATGAGTCTCAAACGAAGCCACGTTTTGCAGAAGTGGTGGAAAGACTTATCATAACATATTCATCGCTAAAGTGCCGTTGTAAAACAGAGCTAAACATATTCAGGTATCAATGATTACAATGTTCGATGGTAACACTGTTCTTCACCAGTGTATCTGAAGTGCCTAGCGAAGTTATAACAGCATGAATATCTTTAGAGAATTACCGATGTTTTGATTCAGGCTGAATTTGACATGTAATAATATTTCATGTCGCACCAATGTAGAGCACTTCAGTTACTCCAATATTGACTGCTATTTCTCTAATTTCTTACCTCATAATGAACCCGTCCATTATATGTCATCATTTTCAATGGCAAAACCACGTTAAGGAAGTGGGTAGAAGAAAATAAAAAAAGGTACAATATTATTACATGGAAACCATAATTTCTCTCTCTGTCTCTCACAGGCGCGCGTGCGCAAACACACACACACACACACACACACACACACACACACACACACACAAACACAAAATCATAATACGCTTACACATTATGCCAGCCTGGTTACCTCAGTTTTCTGCAGCTTTCCTTGGTTCTAACTAGGGAAGTATCCAAGCTCAAACAGCCTAAACCGAAGGAAAATGATTTTAAAACACGGAGATTTTATGCGTTCTGCTACCCACTAAGGTTATTTATGTGCAGAAAACGATTTCTGTACAACGTAAGCTATCTAAATTTTAAGGTAAACTAACCTTAAGAGAACAGAGACACGACTCGCTGAAGAAACAATACCCTGTAACAGACAATTAGGACCAGCAGATAGGTAAAGAGCGTAAAGGGGTTATTGGAAAACAATAAACATTTTCTTCTAACAATACACGGTGGCCATTAACAGTCTCAACAGGTTGTGAGGATACTGCAGAGTAAGTTGTGCTGAGAAATAATTATTAACAAAAAAAAATGCAATCTTTGTTCCGTTTACGAATTTACTAGCATTTAAGTTAGTGAGTCAGTCCATTGCCCTTGCAAATTCAAGAGGCTCACCAAAGGCAGCATCGCCACATGCGTTACTCTTTTGGTTTCGTATAAATGAACAAGAGAGTGATACAAAAGGTTGACATGGAACCGTAGTAACAAACCAGAGACTGATCAGACTCGTTTTCTTTCATCTACGCTACGACAACAACTGACGCTAACTGTATCTGGCGGACTGGAATGGAGTGAATCCACTGTGGTCACATTACCCGGATTTTTCTCACGAGCTCTTCTAGTCCGATGTATTTCAGTCACTTCTGACAAATGCCCAGATTGTTCCTTCTGTAATGCCGACGCTGATTTCCTGCTCCATCTATTTCAAACTAGGACTGTAATTAAGTTAAGCCGTTGTAAGTGGATTATCTTCTCTGTCCAGAAAATATAATACCACGACATGTCCAATATCCTTGTGTAAGTAATCAGTGGCGAAGTAAAATCGTGCCACTGCTACTACAACTACTAATACTACTGTTACCACCACCATCACCACCACCGCCACCACTGTTGCTGTATCATAAATTTATGATGAAGTACTCTCGAAGGTCAAGAAACAAGCAAAATAATTCACGTAGCGCGGATTTGGACGCGAGATGCTTTTAATATCTTCCACACCGAGACTCTGTCTCTGCGCAAAATCCCATGATACTCTCATCGCATAAAAGTACACCAACGGAAAGACGGAATGAATTCCTTCACTGCTCGATAGCAATGTTAATGTTTCCATTAATCTTACCATTGAAGTGGGGACACTAAATATGGTTTTCCGAATTTACTTCATCAAATGAGAAGAAGTAAATATACCAGAAGTCGAATAAGGAACTGTAGCCAACATGAGTAACTAAGAGTAGTTTAGCCTCGATGTAGCAAAGTAACTTTAATCACTTAATAAAGGAAAGTCTTTCGGTCTTAATTGTATATCACTTGAAGACTCGAAATAAAAAAAACCGCTCTGATTATCATAATAATGACTTTAGAAGTTTAGTGTGAAATAGGATCTATATGTCAGGCCCAATAACGTATAAAAGTCTCAAACTGCCAGGAATGAAAATGAAGTACTAAATAAATCAACAGATGGCATGCGGTTTACCACCCACTGCTGTCAACGTAATGCTCTATGTGCCGCTCTATGTTCCTCGCCATTACTTCTCAGTGTTCGATAAAATGGTGGAGGCAGCAGATGTTTGTGACAGTGAGTGAAAAGAATCTGCGATTTAAAGGAGAAGGTACAGTGACAGCAACGAGGAAAAAGCTGAAAAATGGAGGGAACGAATGTATAAGATAAAATAACAAATGTATTCCTGCAATAGCTCATCCAGGACAGGAGGTAAGTCCCATTACTGATCGCTAACCTACATCGCAACTGGACAGACTGTTTATTCTTGAGTTACCAGATGTATTTTTTTAGAATATGTAAAGACCATGATACAGCAATCAAGACAAATAAAGCCATTTATCGTCAGTAACATGAATGCATCTTCCTTCTTAGATTTCAATAAATCAGCATATTGTAATATAAACACAGCAAATTTATCCAAAGTACGGTGTCTATGTTTAAATTTTGAGAAAAGATGTACGAGTGCAAGGCATCAAGAAAATTTAGTTATCTGCACTGGATGTCACAAGCCACATCTGTGAAGAGAGGAACAAAGATCTCATTGAAATGATGCAATACATGACAAATAATGACCGCAAACAGTTTTACAAACAAAAAATATGAACTTTGTTATCTTTTTGCTAAGTTTTGAACTGTGCTATTTACAGCTCTTCATTACATTCCCACTTTGAAGAATCTTTTCATACGGTTACAATACAATATTTGTCATTTCCCTTGGAAATTATATCAATACCATGCTTAACTGTCAGTTAAAATACGTTTATACTACAATTCTGACCATTAACTACCTAGTAAACGTAAAACTCATTTTCCTCAAATTATTTTGGATCTTTCAGCCCTTTTTGTTTCAAGTCTTCGATTAGAGTCCTTCCAGAGTACGCTGATACAACAACTCTATACCTAGCAATCGTATACAACAGCTCGTTTGACGACTGAGCCATAACTGAAGACTGGAGAATTGCACAGGTCATACCAATACTCAGGAAAGGGAACAATAGTAAATTCACTGTATTACAGATCACATCCACTTATATCTAGTTGCGGTAGCGGTTTAGAGCATAAATTGTGTTCGAACATTATGACACCTAGTCCGCACGGATTCAGAAAATATTTTTCTTGTGAAACACATCTAGCGCTTTATTCGCATAAAATAATGAGTGCTATCGACAGCAGATCTCAAATTGGTTCCATATATCTGGATTTTGCTGCTGTTGATGATGCACTACACTCATCTGACAAGAAATCCTTGACTTCTTTCCATTTCAACTCACTGACCCATACTATACCCAGATTCAGCCTTAGCATTTCACGCTTAAGATTTTCTAGCTTCCTTGCCATATTCAGACTTCTCACATCCCACGCCAACAATTCGTAGAACACTATCTTTTCGTCGGTTATTCAGACTGTTTCTCATTGTCATCTCCACCTTAGCGCTCAAACTTCCTCCCTCCCCACCCCCCGGAGGGGACTAGTCCGGAATCTGTTGCTAATGGAGAGGTCATTATGATACTCTGTCCATTACATGCCACACCCTCTTGCTATAGATCATCGCTGGTTCTTCCGCCGTTAAGGGCTGTTTCCCACCCCAAAGGCAAGAGAATGCCTGAACATCTGTCCAATCCTCCGCCCTCTTTCACAAGGCCATTGAAAGAGTGTGGAAGTCTTTGGCCACCATTTGCTAATCATTTTTGTGATTACTAATAAAATACGCTACCCGTAGACCACGGAGTAGGATTCGTCATGAATATGAAGGTAGGGAAGACCGTGAGTTACTTCGAACAGTACAGTGATATGATTGTTACCATCGGAATGGACAACAAAACAACACTGACAACAATAGTTCAGGCTTGCATGCCGACGTTGCAAGAATATGATGAAGGGTTTTGCAGTGGATTTCAGTTAGTGACAGCAAACACTCTGTTCAAGAAACAGAAGGAGAGAAAGTACGTTTGGAAATGCCAGGAGATGCGGAAAGATTACAGTTACATTACATAAGTCAGATAGAGTTTCCAAAAACAGATGTTGACTTGTAAGTTGTATCCAGGAGCAGATAGAGACTCCTACCAAGATTTAATAGTGATGATGAAAAGGCTGAAATTTAAGGGATTAGTGAGGAAGAATCAGTACCCAAAGAAGTGGGATACGGAAGTACTAAGTAAATACTTCAGCTGTAGGACGAAAGAAGGAAATACAAAAATGTTGAGAGAAAGACAATTATATAGAAATAAGACACTTATAAATGAAATGGATCGTAAGAGAAGAGAAACTAAGGCAAAATGGCCCTACGAATAATATGAAAATAATGGACTGCAAATAGAAAAGTCAAAAAAACTTCGGTGAAATGAAAAGCAAAGCCAATAACATTAAGAGTGAGCGGATGGATGGAAAAAGGACACTAAAAGTCTTTATGAGTCTGATGCCATAATAGATGAAGAAACTGGAGTCGACATGGAAGGGATAGGATATCCAAAATTAGAAATAAAAAGGACTCCATGCAACTTAAAATAATGAGGCAGAAAGGATAGACAAAGTGCCATCGGAATTGGGGGAAGTGGCAATAAAAGGAAATTTCACATTAGTGTGTAGAATGTATGAGACTGGCAATATACAATCAGACTTTTGGAAAAAAAACTTTCCAGACAATTCCGCAGATTGCTGGAACCAACAAATGCCAGAATTATCGCACAATCAGTTTAATAGCTGATGCATCCAAATTGTAGACAAGTGTTATATAAAGAAGAACGCAAAATCAAATTTCCGAACTTAAAATTACGATCGTCTTGATTGGCACTTCTAAAGCTGCGGTTGATGACGGAAGCAAGACTGACGAAAAATCAAGACACGTTCATAGAATTTGTCGATCTGAGAAAAGCGTTAGACAACGTAAAATGTCTTAACATGTCGAAATTTTGGCGAAAATAGAGGTAAGCTGTAGGATAATCCGGGTAATAAATGCAAGAACCAAACGGGAATAACAAGAGTGGATATCCAAGAACGAAGGGCTCGGGTTAAAAAGGTTGAAAGGCAGGGATGTGACCTTTCGCACATGGTGTTAAATATGTACATTGAATAAGCTATGACGGAAATAAAAGAAATAATCGAGGGTGGGATTAGAATTCAAGGTGAAAGAATATCAATACTAAGCTCAGCTGATGACGTTCCTGTCTTCAGTAAAAGTGAAGAATATTTGCAAGGTGTGTGCAAATGTAATGAACAGTCTGATGAATACTCAAATATAGAGGCGAAAGTAATGAGATGTAGCAGAAATTGATACAGCGACTGACTTAACATCAGGATTGCCGATCACGAAGTACGCGAAGTTAGTCTGCTACCTTGGTAGTAAAATAACTCATGACGGACGGAGCAAGGAGGACACAAAAACCAGACTATAGCTGGCAAAAAGGGATTCCTGGCCAAGAGAAGTCTGCTAGTATCAGTCATAAGTCTTTATTTCAGGAAGAAATTACTGAGAGCGTACGTTTAGAGCACTGCATTGTATGGACTGTGGGAAAATACGAACGGAAGAGAATCTAAGCATTTTAAATGTGGTGCTACAGAAGAATGTTCAGCATTAAGTGGACCGATAAGGAATGCGGTGATTCTCCAGAGAATCAGCGAGAAAAGGTGTATATGGAGAACACTGACAAGAAGAAGGGAGAGCATGACAGGACATCTATTAAGATATCAGTGAATACGTTCCTTAGTTGTTGTTGTTGCGGTTTGTAGTCCTGAGACTGGTTTGATGCAGCTCTCCATGCTACTCTATCCTGTGCAAGCTTCTTCATCTCCCAGTGTCTACTGCTACCTACATCCTTCTGAATCTGCTTAATGTATTCATCTCTTGGTCTCCCTCTACGATTTTTACCCTCCACGTTGCCCTTCAATACTAAATTGGTGATCTCTTGATGCCTCAGAACATGTCCTACCAACCGATCCCTTCTTCTCGTCAAGTTGTGCCACAAACTTCTCTTCTCCCCAATCCTATTCAATACCTCCTCGTTAGTTATGTGATCTACCTATCTAATCTTCAGCTTTCTTCTGTAGAACCACATTTCGAAAGCTTCTATTCTCTTCTTGTCCAAACAATTTATTGTCCATATTTCACTTCCATACATGGCTACACTCCATACAAATACACTCCTGGAAATGGAAAAAAGAACACATTGACACCGGTGTGTCAGACCCACCATATTTGCTCCGGACACTGCGAGAGGGCTGTACAAGCAATGATCATACGCACGGCACAGCGGACACACCAGGAACCGCGGTGTTGGCTGTCGAATGGCGCTAGCTGCGCAGCATTTGTGCACCGCTGCCGTCAGTGTCAGCCAGTTTGCCGTGACATACGGAGCTCCATCGCAGTCTTTAACACTGGTAGCATGCCGCGACAGCGTGGACGTGAACCGTATGTGCTGTTGACGGACTTTGAGCGAGGGCGTATATTGGGCATGCGGGAGGCCGGGTGGAAGTACCGCCGAATTGCTCAACACGTGGGGCGTGAGGTCTCCACAGTACATCGATGTTGTCGCCAGTGGTCGGCGGAAGGTGCACGTGCCCGTCGACCTGGGACCGGACCGCAGCGACGCACGGATGCACGCCAAGACCATAGGATCCTACGCAGTGCCGTAGGGGACCGCACCGCCACTTCCCAGCAAATTGGGGACACTGTTGGTCCTGGGGTACTGTTGCTCCTGGGGTACTGTTGCTCCTGGGGTATCGGCGAGGACCATTCGCAACCGTCTCCATGAAGCTGGGCTACGGTCCCGCACACCGTTAGGCCGTCTTCCGCTCACGCCGCAGCATCGTGCAGCCCGCCTCCAGTGGTGTCGCGACAGGCGTGAATGGAGGGACGAATGGAGACGTGTCGTCTTCAGCGATGAGAGTCGCTTCTGCCTTGGTGCCAATGATGGTCGTATGCGTGTTTGGCGCCGTGCAGGTGAGCGCCACAATCAGGACTGCATACGACCGAGGCACACAGGGCCAACAACCGGCATCATGGTGTGGGGAGCGATCTCCTACACCGGTCGTACACCTCTGGTGATCGTCGAGGGGACACTGAATAGTGCACGGTACATCCAAACCGTCATCGCACCCATCGTTCTACCATTCCTAGTCCGGCAAGGGAACTTGATGTTCCAACAGGACAATGCACGTCCGCATGTATCCCTTGCCACCCAACGTGCTCAGGAAGGTGTAAGTCAACTACCCTGGCCAGCAAGATCTCTGGATCTGTCCCCCATTGAGCATGTTTGGGACTGGATGAAGCGTCGTCTCACGCGGTCTGCACGTCCAGCACGAACGCTGGTCCAACTGAGGCGCCAGGTGGAAATGGCATGGCAAGCCGTTCCACAGGACTACATCCAGCATCTCTACGATCGTCTCCATGGGAGAATAGCAGCCTGCATTGCTGCGAAAGGTGGATATACACTGTACTAGTGCCGACATTGTGCATGCTCTGTTGCCTGTGTCTATGTGCCTGTGGTACTGTCAGTGTGATCATGTGATGTATCTGACCCCAGGAATGTGTCATTAAAGTTTCCCCCTCCTGGGACAATGAATTCACGGTGTTCTTATTTCAATTTCCAGGAGTGTACTTTCAGAAATGACTTCCTGACACTTAAATCTATACTCTATGTTAACAAATTTCTCTTCTTCAGAAACGCTTTCCTTGCCATTGCCAGTCTACATTTTATATCCTCTCTACTTCGACCATCATCAGTTATTTTGCTCCCCAAATAGCAAAACTCCTTTACTACTTTAAGTGTCTCATTTCCTAATCTAATTCCCTCAGCATCATCCGACTTAATTTGACCACATTCCATTATCCTCGTTTTGTTTTTGTTGATGTTCATCTTATACCCTCCTTTCAAGACACTGTCCATTCCGTTCAACTGCTCTTCCAAGTCCTTTGCTATCTCTGACAGAATTACGATGTCATCGGCGAACCTCAAAGTTTTTATTTCTTCTCCCTGGATTTTAATGCCTACTCCGAATTTTTCTTTTGTTTTCTTTACTGCTTGCTGAATATACAGATTGAATAACATCGGAGAGAGGCTACAACCCTGTCTTACTCCCTTCCCAACAACTGCTTCCCTTTCATGCCTCTCGACTCTTATAACTGCCATCTGGTTTCTGTACAAATTGTAAATTGCCTTTCGCTCCCTGTATTTTACCCCTGCCACCTTTAGTATTTGAAAGAGAGTATTCCAGTCAAACGTTCCTTGGTACTAGTGGGAATTGTAGAGGTTAGAAACTAGAGGCTGGCAGACGTTGGAATACACACAGCAGATGAATGAGGACGTAGGTTGCAAGTACTACTCTGGGATGAAAAAATTGGCGTATGATAGGAATTCGAGGCAGGCCGTATCAAACCAGTCAGAAGACTGATGACTCAAATAAATAAATAAATAAAGCCGGCCGGAGTTGCCGTGCGGTTCTGGGCGCTGCAGTCTGTAACCGAGCGACCGCTACGGTCGCAGGTTCGAATCCTGGCTCGGGCATGGGTGTGTGTGATGTCCTTAGGTTAGTTAGGTTCAATTAGTTCTATGTTCTAGGCGACTGATGACCTCAGACGTTAAGTCGCATAGTGCTCAGAGCCATTTGAACCAAAGAAATAAAAAATAAGTAAATAAATGTAGATTTCCAGAAGCCTGTTGATAAAGATTCATCACAGGCGATTTGTAATTAAATTTCGTGCCTGTGTAGTATCGTCTTAGTTGTGCGACCTTATTCGTGATTTCCTCTCAGAAAGCTCTAACATCAAAATTCGTAGTAACTGGCCGAAATTCATCTTAACTTGCTTTTCGCATGGAAGTGTTATAGACCCTTTGCTGTTCCTGGTCAACATATATGATTCAGGAGGAAGTCTGAGCAATCCTCTTAGGTCGCTGTAGATAATTCTGTTATTTGCAGTCTAGTAAAGTCATCAGAAGATCAAAAGCAATTGCAAAAGTTAAAAAATGGTTCAAATGGCACTGATCACTATGAGACTTAACTTCTGAGGTCATCAGTCCCCTAAAACGTAAAGCTACTTTAACCTAACGACATCACACACATCCATGCCCGAGGCAGGATTCGAACCTGCGACCGTAGCAGGGACGAAAGTCTGTATCCCTGTCTTACAACGTCTTAAACCGTGCACTTCTTTCTTGGTCTTCCAGTCTTACTGTTAATTCTTGGGCCTTGTACATATTGTATATTTCCTGTCTATCCCTGAATCTTACTCCTATTTTCCTCAAACTTTCGAGCATCTTTCACCATCTTACTTTGTCGAACGCTTTATCAGTGTCAACTAATCCTAAGAATGGTCTTGATTTTTTCTTCAATCTTGCTTCCATTATCGACCTCATCATCAGAACTAACTACCTCTGTTGAACCTTTACCTTTTCTAAAGCCGCCGGCCGGTGTGGCATAGCGGTTCTAGGCGCTTCAGTCTGGAATCGCGCGACTGCTACGATCGCAGGTTCGAATCCTGCCCCGGGCATGGATGTGTGTGATGTCCTTAAGTTAGTTAGGTTTAAGTAGTTCTAAATTCGAGGGGACTGATGACCTCAGATGTTAAGTCCCATAGTGCTTAGAGCCATTTTTCTAAAGCCAAACTGATCTTCATTTAACAGAACCTCAATTATCGTTGATATTCTTCTGTAATCAGCCACTTGGATGAACTAACTCTTAAACAGATTTTATGATAGTTCCCGTATTTCTCCACGCTTGCTGTCATCGAACTTGTGTGGGTCATACTTTTTCGAAAGACTGATGATAGGTCGCCAGTCTCATCGATTCTACACACCAACCCGATTAGTCTTTTGGTTGCCGCATCCGTCAACAGTCGAGAAGTGTGAGAATTATGACACAATCAGCTTAACAGCTCCTGCATCGAAGTCGATAAAAAGAATAATATGCAGAATCATGGAGAAGAAAATTGAGGATGTGTTAGACGAAGTTAAGTTTGGTTTTCGGAAAGGTAAAAGCACCTGCGAGGCAATTATAAAGTTGAGGTTGATAACAGAAACAAGATTGAAGAAGTATCAAGACGCTTTTGTAGGATCTGTTGACCTGGGAAAAGCATTCGACCATGTAAAATGGTTCAAGATATTAGAAATTCTGGGACTAGCGAAAGTTTGGTAATACAAAATAACAACCGTAAGATAACATGTGGGAGCCAAAGAAGTGCTCGGATTAAAAGGGTTGTAGGACAGGGATGTCGTCTTTCGCCCCTGCTATTCAATATATACATCTAAGAAGCAATTACAGAAGTAAAAGAAACGTTCAAGAGTGTAATTAAAATTCAAGGCGGAAGGATATCAAAGATACGATTCGCTGATGACATTGCTATCCTTAGTGAAAGTGATGGAGAACACATGAGCTGCTGATGGCATGAGCAATCTGGTGAGTATATAATATGTGTTGAGAGTAAACCAAGAAAGATGACAGGAACGAGAAGGAGCAGAAATGAGAACAGCGAGGAACTTATCATGGGGATTGGTGATCACGAAGTAGATGAAGCTAAGGAATTCTGCCACCCAGGCAGCAAAATAACCCATAATGGTAGGATCAAGGAGGACATCAAAAGCAGACGAGCACTGGCAAAAATGGCATTTCTGACCAACACCTGACCACTAGTATCAAATATAGGGCTTAATGTGAGGTAGAAATTTCTGTTAATGTACGGTTGGAGCACAGCATTGTCTGGTAGTGAAACAGGGACTGTAGGAAAACCGGAAAAGAAGAGAATCGAAGCATTTGAGATGTTTCTGGTCCTTAGATGGCATCAATCTTTACAATTTAATCGACAAAATACCCTCTAGGACCTATGCGTAGTATATGATATGCATGCGACGCATCCAATTCGATCCAATTTTTCGAATTCAGTGATGTCGAAATTGAGGCTATCGACATGTGACAATTTTGTATAGATGAAAAAATGTGTTAGGAACATCAATTGAGAAAAAGTAGCTTACATTCCATGCCCTTAGGATTGTAGCTGTAGCACCTGAATAATCTGTATGTATTTCTTGTGGTCAATGCGGGCTGCAACGGTCCCAGATATAACAGACGAATGTAACATATTGAAGTACAATTTTCTTGAAAGAAAATGGAAGAAATAAACAACAGAAATATACCTAAAGAGTAGAGATAAAACACATAGTTCTTCACTCTACTAGTTTGAAGCAGCTCTCCGCTCTGGATTCTTTGCCAGTCTCTTCGTGATTACGGCAAGCTTCAGATCTCCACACACTTCAGCTTACATACTATATTCAAGCCTTGATCTCCCTACACAATTTTTGCTATGTTACAGTACCATATTAACTGGTCCTTAAGCACCAGTATTTGATTAATCAAGTTAGACCTTCTTTTAGCTTGGTCCTGCAAGTTTAAATTACTGCTCCTTCATTAGTTGTCAAATGGATCCACGTAATATTTAGTATTCTTCTACAATACTACAGTCTAAAATCTCAAACTCTTCTGGACAGTTCTGATTCCGTAGTCCAATCCCAAAGAAAGCAGGTGTTGACAGGTGTGAAAATTACCGAACTATCAGTTTAATAAGTCACAGCTGCAAAATACTTACACGAATTCTTTATAGACGAATGGAAAAACTGGTAGAAGCCGACCTTGGGGAAGATCTGTTCGGATTCCGTAGAAATTTTGGAACACGTTATGCAATACTGACCCTGCGACTTACCTTATAAGATAGGTTAAGGAAAGGCAAACCTACGTTTCTAGCATCTGTAGATTTAGAAAAAGCTTTTGACAAGGTTACTGCAATACTCTCTTTCAAATTCTGAAGGTGGCAGAGGTCAGATAGAGGGAGCGAAAGGCTATTTACAATTTGTACAAGAACCAGATGGCAGTCATAAGAATCGAAGGGCATGAAAGGGAAGCAGGGGTTGGGAAGGGAGTGAGACAGGGTTCAAGTCTATCCGCGATGTTATTCAAAAAATGGTTCAAATGGCTCTGAGCACTATGGGACTCAACTGCTGTGGTCATCAGTCCCCTAGAACTTAGAACTACTTAAACCTAACTAACCTAAAGACATCACACACATCCATGCCCGAGGCAGGATTCGAACCTGCGACCGTAGCAGTCGCACGGTTCAGGACTGAGCGCCTAGAACCACGAGACCACCGCGGCCGGCCGATGTTATTCAATATGTAATTGAGCAAGCAGTGAAGTAAACAAACGAAGAATTTGGAGTAGGAATTAATATCGATGGAGAAGAAATAAAAACTTTGAGGTTTGCCGATGACATTGCAATTCCCTCAGAGACAGCAAAGGACCTGGAAGAACAGTTGAACGGAATGGGCAGTGTCTTGAAAGGTGGATGTAGGATGAATATAAAAAAAAGCAAAACGAGGGTAATGGAATGTAGTCGAATTAAAGGAGGTAATGCTTAGGGAATTAGATTAGCAAGTGAAAAATTTAATGTAGTAAGTGAGTTTTGGTATTTGGGGAGCAAAATAGCTGATGATTGTCGAAGTAGACTGTCAATGGCAAGAAAAGCATTTCTGAAGAAGAGGAATTTGTTGTGTCAGGAGTGTAGACATGTATGGATGTGAAACATTGACGATAACTAGTTTAGACAAGAAGGAAATAGAAGCTTTCGAAATGCGGTGTTACAGAGGAATGCTGAAGGTTAAATGGGTAGATCACGTAATTAATGAGGAGGTACTGAATAGAATCGGACAGAAGAGGAATTTGTGGCACAACTGACTAGAAGAAGGGATCGGTTCGTAGGACACGTTCTGCAGCATCAAGGAATCACCATTTTAGTGATGGAGGGAAGCGTGGAGGATAAAAATTGTAGAGGGAGACCAAACGATGAATACACTAAGCAGATTCAGAAGGATGTAGGTTGCAGTAGTTACTCAGAGATAAAGAAGCTTGAACAGGATTGCGTAGCGTGGATTGCTGCAGCAAACCAGTCTCTGGACTGAAGACCACAACAACAACAGTCCATATTTCAGTACCACATGTAGCAAACCTCCACAGAATTATTCCATAAAATACTTCCTAACACTAACCTTTATATTCGATATAAAATAGCTCGTCTTGGCATTGTCAACCTAAGTTTCACGCCCACTGTCTTTTGGCGTTGCAGACACAGATACCAAAACTCGCCCGCAACTTTCATTATCTCGTTTCCTAATTTAATTCGTTCAGCATCACCAGACTTCTTTGAACAACACTCCATTACAACTGTGCTACTTTTATTCGTTTTCATATTACAGCACCTATTCGAGAAAACACAAATGATGCGCATCGCTTACCACGGTATCAGGAGTGGAATCTGTGTACTGGCGACAAGCTTTCGACAAGGCTGCTGATGCTCAATCACTAACAGTGCATGGTGGTTCGCGGTCCAGATTTCACAAAGAGTGTCGCCGGGTAAAAGGTGTGTGTACACCATCGAACGTTCCAAATCAACCTCTAAACATAATCACAATTTACCAGACATTACCGTACAACGCTGAATCACAGTATATCATTTTAAGGTCGCACACAGACGAGGCTATTTGCAGCTACCAGTGCCCTATTTGCTTTAAATCCTCAGGTGTTCCCCAGTAAGACAACACATAGCTCAACTGCCACGAGCAAACATACATTTAAAGACATTTCCGTACAAGCGTATTTAAGTCATATCAAACGTTATACAATGTGATTACTCAGAATTTACTTATTCAGAGTTATAAAGTTTTCTAAGGTACAAGCAGTCACTAATTACCATTACTGTTATTGGATAAACATTTTTGAAGTCTCTCTCCTATTAACGGAAACAGAATTCATCATTGTAGAAATTCTTAAAGACTTGTCACTTTCCAACCTGTCATTCAGCTGTCGCTAACTACGTTTAGTATTATCGGATAATTATTTCCAAAGTCTCTTTACTATTCATGGAACAAGCATTCAACATGCGACATGGCTAAGTTTAAATTCAGTTAGCAGTTATATGGCTAATTCGTTTTGTGTCTTAATGTAGAACTCAAACTCTCCGGTTCAGTTTTCAGTAGATCTTAGAGTTTTTGCTCTCTCTTGTTGCTTATTTCACTTCTGGCAATGAACTCTTAATGTTAACAATATCACGATATACTGAGTTTCGAGGTTCACGTCTAGCTACAGCTCCCGCTGTAACTGGCTGGGCAAGTCACTTAAGAACATAGGGGATGCCGAAAGCACACTGTATTCTACAAAACAATTTATTGCACAAGAATGTTCAAACCAACCTTAGGATAAAGATCATTTACAATAAATCTAAACAGGTTTTGCTTTTGTTCATAAGTCCTCTGGTTTGATGCGATGTGGCAGGACTTCCTCACCTGTGCCAACCTCTTCATGTCAGGCAATCTCCTCAATTATTTGTTATGTGTACTCCAGACTCTGTCTTCCTTACCAGTTTTGCACTGTACTGCTCCTACGCCATGGACGTTATTCCCTGATGTCTTAACACACTTCCTGCCATCGTGCGACCCAGCAGGACTACCTCTCCTGCGACCCGGCAGGACTACCTCTCCTGTGCCACCCACTTCATGTCAGGCAATCTCCTCAATTATTTGTTACGTGTACTCCAGACTCTGTCTTCCTTACCAGTTTTGCACTGTACTGCTCCTACGCCATGGAAGTTATTCCCTGATGTCTTAACACACCTCCTGCCATTGTGCGACCCAGCAGGACTACCTCTCCTGCGACCCGGCAGGACTACCTCTCCTGTGCCAACTTCTTCATGTCAGGCAATCTCCTCAATTATTTGTTATGTGTACTCCAGACTATGTCTTCCTCACCAGTTTTGCACTGTACTACTCCTACGCCATGGAAGTTATTCCCTGATGTCTTAACACGCCTCCTACCATCGTGCGACCCGGCAGGACTACCTCTCCTGCGACCCGGCAGGACTACCTCTCCTGTGCCACCCACTTCATGTCAGGCAATCTCCTCAATTATTTGTTACGTGTACTCCAGACTCTGTCTTCCTTACCAGTTTTGCACTGTACTGCTCCTACGCCATGGAAGTTATTCCCTGATGTCTTAACACACTTCCTGCCATCGTGCGACCCAGCAGGACTACCTCTCCTGCGACCCGGCAGGACTACCTCACCTGTGCCAACTTCTTCATGTCAGGCAATCTCATCAATTATTTGTTATGTGTGCTCCAGACTATGTCTTCCTCACTAGTTTTGCACTGTACTGCTCCTATGCCATGGAAGTTATTCCCTGATGTCTTAACATGCCTCCGACTATCGTGTGACCCGGCATTACTACCTCTCCTGTGCAAACCTCTTCATGTCAGGCAATCTCCTCAATCATTTGTTATGTGTACTCCAGACTCTGTCTTCCTCACCAGTTTTGCACTGTACTGCTCCTATGCCATGGAAGTTATTCCCTGATGTCTTAACACGCCTCCTACCATCGTGCGACCCGTCAGGACTATCTCTCCTGTGCCAACATCTTCATGTCAGGCAATCTCCTCAATCATTTGTTATGTGTACGCCAGACTCTGTCTTCCTCACCAGTTTTGCACTGTACTGCTCCTATACCATGGCAGTTATTCCCTGATGTTTTAACACGGCTCCTACCATCGTGCGACCCGACAGTACTACCTCTCCTGTGCCAACCTCTTCATGTCAGGCAATCTCCTCAATCATTTGTTATGTGTACTCCAGACTCTGCCTTCTTCACCAGTTTTGCACTGTACTGCTCCTATGCCATGGAAGTTATTCCCTGATGTCTTAAAACGCCTCCTACCATCCTGCGACCCATCAGGACTACCTCTCCTGTGTCAACCTCTTCATGTCAGGCAATCTCCTCAATCATTTGTTACGTGCACTCCAGACTCTGTCTTCCTCGCCAGTTTTGCACTGTACTGCTCCTATGCCATGGAAGTTATTCCCTGATGTCTTAACACGCCTCCTACCAACGTGCGACCCAGCAGGACTACCGCTCCTGTGTCAACCTTTTCATGTCAGGCAATCTCCTCAATCATTTGTTGTGTGTACTCCAGACTCTGTCTTCCTCACCAGTTTTGCACTGTACTGCTCCTATGCCATGGAAGTTATTCCGTGATGTCTTAACACGCCTCCTACCAACGTGCAACCCGGCAGGACTACCGCTCCTGTGCCAACCTTTTCATGTCAGGCAATCTCCTCAATCATTTGTTACGTGTACTGCAGGCTCTGTCTTCCTCACCAGTTTTGCACTGTACTGCTCCTATGCCATGGAAGTTATTCCGTGATGTCTTAACACGCCTCCTACCAACGTGCGACCCGGCAGGACTACCGCTCCTGTGCTAACCTTTTCATGTCAGGCAATCTCCTCAATCATTTGTTACGTGTACTGCAGGCTCTGCCTTCTTCACCAGTTTTGCACTGTACTGCTCCTATGCCATGGAAGTTATTCCCTGATGTCTTAAAACGCCTCCTACCATCCTGCGACCCATCAGGACTACCTCTCCTGTGTCAACCTCTTCATGTCAGGCAATCTCCTCAATCATTTGTTACGTGCACTCCAGACTCTGTCTTCCTCACCAGTTTTGCACTGTACTGCTCCTATGCCATGGAAGTTATTCCCTGATGTCTTAACACGCCTCCTACCAACGTGCGACCCAGCAGGACTACCGCTCCTGTGTCAACCTTTTCATGTCAGGCAATCTCCTCAATCATTTGTTGTGTGTACTCCAGACTCTGTCTTCCTCACCAGTTTTGCACTGTACTGCTCCTATGCCATGGAAGTTATTCCGTGATGTCTTAACACGCCTCCTACCAACGTGCAACCCGGCAGGACTACCGCTCCTGTGCCAACCTTTTCATGTCAGGCAATCTCCTCAATCATTTGTTACGTGTACTGCAGGCTCTGTCTTCCTCACCAGTTTTGCACTGTACTGCTCCTATGCCATGGAAGTTATTCCGTGATGTCTTAACACGCCTCCTACCAACGTGCGACCCGGCAGGACTACCGCTCCTGTGCTAACCTTTTCATGTCAGGCAATCTCCTCAATCATTTGTTACGTGTACTGCAGGCTCTGTCTTCCTTACCAGTTTTGCACTGTACTGATCCTATGCCATGGAAGCTATTCCCTGATGTCTTAACACGCCTCCTACCATCGTGCGACCCGGCAGGACTACCTCTCTTGCGACCCGGCAGGACTACCTCTTCTGTGCCAACCTCTTCATGTCAGGCAATCTCCTCAATCATTTGTTATGTGTACTCTAGACTCTGTCTTCCTCACCACATTTGCACTGTACTGCTCCTATGCCATGGAAGTTATTCCCTGATGTCTTAACACGCCTCCTACCATGCTGCTCCTCATACTGGTCCCAGTTTTACTCCTTTCCCTGCCGATTCTTCAAATGGTTCAAATGTCTCTGAGTACTATGGGACTTATATCTGTGGTCATTATACCCCTAGAACTTAGAACTACTTAAACCTAACTAACCTAAGGACATCTCACACATCCATGCCCGAGGCAGGATTCGAACCTATGACCGTAGCAGTCACGCGGTTCCGGACTGAGCGCCTTAACCGCGAGACCACCGCGGCCGGCGCCGGTTCTTCGGACAAGCTGCTCGTTTGTTACCAGAGCTCATAATTTTTAGCATCCTTCTGTAACACCTCATCTCAAAACGTTTCGATTCTTTTATTTTTTAGGTTCCCCACAGACCACGACAAACTTTCACATAATGCCGTGCTGCACAAGCACATTATCAGAAATTTATTCCTCAAATTAAGACTCATATTGGAGACTAGGATACATCATTTAGCCAGGAATGTCCTCTTCGACTGTGCTACTCTGCTTTATACGTCCTCCTTGTTTCGTTCGTCATGCGCAACTTCGTTTCTAAGATAGAATTCCTTCGCTTCATCTATGAAGTGGACACCAATTCTAATTTTAAGTTCATTGCTGATATACCTTCTGCTGCTTCTTGGCATGTTTAGGTTCCTTTGAGCAGCCTTCATTCACAACTTGATGTCATTAGACTGTTTAATCTGTTCAACAAAATCTGTCATTCTTCCTCACTTTCACAAAGTATAGCAGAGTTGGTTGGTTGGTCTGGGGTGAAAAGGGACTAAACTGCTGGGTTATCAGTCCCTCCATCCGTTAAGTGGTGAACCTTGAATGGTGATCCTCCATTCCCGAACTTTAATGCCATTTATGAACCTTCCTTTTATTTGCGTCATTTATTACTTGCTCTATAGATTGAACATCGGGGGGAGAATGAGAGCATCCTTGCCTAATGTTCTTTCCATGCTAGATACATTCCCTTGGACTTCTATTCTTACTATCACGTGGTGGTTATTGTACGTGTTGTACACACATCAAAAGTTCTGCATCATACCGGTTCCCAGAACTCCTGAAGATAGACGTTGACTGTTCAGAGATGCCATTAAACCCGCCCAAAGGTGTAAACAACTATGCAAGAGCAGCTACTATTAGACGGAGAGGGTCCGACACCCGATCAGTTCCAGTCATTCCACCAGGAAGGAGGTACGCGGCTCGTGTTGTCTGTAGTTTAACCATGCTTAAACGGTCAATACCGCAGTTCGAACGCGTCCACATTGTTACTTTGTGCCAGGAAGGACTCTCAACAAGGGGAGTGTCCAGGCGTCTCGAAGTGAACCAAAGCGATGTTGTTCGGAGAGACGTACAAAACAACCACAGGCAAAGAGGACATTCATCGCTAAAGGAAGTATCCTAGTATCCAACATGGGTCTTAGTTTGAGAAGATACAGAGAGACTGTCGATGACATGCCTCACTCAGGCGGCCCAAGAGCTACTACTACAGTGGATGACCGCTACCTACGCATTGTGGCTCGCAGGAACCCTGACAGCAAAGCCACCATGTTGAATAATGCTCTTCCGGCAGCCACTGGACGTCGTGTTGCGACTCAAACTGTGTGCAGGAAGCCTCATCATGCGCAACTTCATTCCCTAAGTCCATGGCGAGATCCATCTTTGCAACCACGACACCATGCAGCGCGGTACAGACAGGCCCAATAACATGCCGAATGGACCGCTCAGGATTCGCATCACTTTCTCTTCACCTATGAGTCTCCCTTATGCTCGTCGCCAGTCCAGCAGCACTACCAGGGACCACGCCGCTGCCAGTAGCAGCCATGGGTTCGAGATTGGGCTGGGCTTCCTCCTGCCAGCAATAATTCCTCCCGGGGCGTTATGCCAAAGCCCTGCCGACCTGCCGCCTGTGTTTGTTGCTGCCCGCGCTGTGTTCATAGTGGGACTTAGTGCCTGAGCACCAGCGCTCACAGAGGCCAGTGAGTCGAATTCCGCACACACTTATCTCCACACAATGCTGCGGAACTCGCGTGCGTAGCTGAGGGGTTATCTAGGCTCCTCGCTGCTGATGGAAGTGGGATGCCGCTGACGACACTGCTGTGGCTGCCGGTCTGCCATAGGCCTTCCATCAGCATCTCAAGGCACAGACTCAGCATCCAGGACGGAAGCCCTCGTCCATACATTATCGCCGGCCAGGGACAACAGAGTGAGGCGTGTTTGCCTTGCTGAGCCATGACACGTCACACATTGGAATGAAGTAATGGCATGCTTTACAGTCAACAGCGTTGCCACTGGACCTAATTGGCCTTTTACCAGTACATACTCACCCCCTGAGTACAACTGTACTACCCAGAAGGATTCTGAGTGGTCGCTACCACTAGATACCCAGTCACTCTTCGATACAGCTTATAGCTATTTCCCTGAGAGTTTCAGACATATGACACCACTTTAAGCTGTCGAAAGCCTTTTGTCGATTGGGAAATCCTATGTAGACATCTTAGGCATGTTGAACTTATTCGTCTGCTGTGTCTACTCAGAATCACGAACGAAACGATTACAGTGGTAGAGCAGAATGTGAAGCCATAGATTTGAAATTAGTTGCAGGTTGAGTATCACCTTACACTTTTAGTGGCCAATGTTTTCCACTCCAATGAGACGTTAAGCTTTGTGGCTACTGTAAATCTTCCCCATCTGGCAGCATTGTAATCGGGGATGTCATGTTGAATTTTCATAGGTATAATAATGTGATTCGGACATACATTCATGGTAATTGCAGCAGTTGTATGTTATGAATATCTTTAATAGAGAGTAATAGCCGGCCGCTGTGGCCGAGCGGTTCTAGGCGCTACGGTCTGGAACCGCGCGACCGCTACGGTCGCAGGTTCGAATCCTGCTTCGGGCATGGATGTGTGTGATGTCCTTAGGTTAGTTATGTTTAAGTAGTTCTAAGTTGTAGCGGACTGATGACCTCAGAAGTTAAGTCCCAATTCCTCAGAGCCATTTGAACCATTTGACAGCAATAGAGCGTAGCATTTTATGGGCTGTCCTCCCCTTCAAGAAAAGGAACAAGTATTCATCCTGTTATAATGTCGACGCCAAGTCACTCACTCCCCGGGCCAGGGTGGGCGCAAGTGCATTTGTCAACACTCTCTATGTGTTCGAAATCAGAGTAGGTGATGATAATGCATACAGTACCGCTTAAGTTGTTCGAAACAGCTATCCAGACTTGATGGAGTATTACATTGTGTTTAGAGGGAGTTGGTAATCATTCGTTCCGTGACCTTATTTTATACGAGGACTCCTCACAATGTGAGTTACAGATAGGCGGGAAGACTGCATTGATTACCACGTTATTAATGATAGTCTGACAAAAAGATTGTTGGTTCTGGTAGCTGAAATTGAAAGACGTTTACTAAATACACTGGAATTAAAACTGTATCACTTTTAAGACGGCGTGGAAGTGTCATACATGCTCTGATATGTAAATGATTAGCATGTCAGCCCAATCAAATGCCTCTGAGCACTATGGGACTTAACATCTGAGGTCATCAGTCCCCCAGAACTTAGAACTACTTAAACCTAACTAACCTAAGGACATCACACACATCCATGTTTGAATTCAATGATATTAAAATCGTATTTTATGTAATTTCACTCGGCCAACAGTTATATTCTTGTTACAGACAAATATATATATTTGGTTGTACTTAATTCACTTTCATTACCGTTTTAACTATTATGTGCGTTCCACACCAAAACTGGCAGCAGTCTGCTTGATTTAAATAACATTTGTCATCCACAGATGTTTTCACGCGATTCTAACAGTTTCTCTTACAGATAGCAAAAGACTGCTGTATACAAGAGAAAGAAGGAATCGTAGAGCCCTAATGATTGGGAGACGCCGCGTGGGAGATTCAGCTACCTTTTCAAGAAAGTTACTCTGCTTCCGCGCACAGTAGCCCGTTAACCTCGCGCTGTGTGTCAGTATAATATATGTTGAGTGTGGATGACTACTATGCGTGCGTGTTAGCAACGGTGTCATGTTTGCATTGCATGATGACGAGTCAAGGGAGGGGGTGAAACTCTGTGCCGTCACGGAGGATGACCCTTTGTCAATGGCACACGCTCGTGCTGTTGAAAGGTGAGAAAAATTGTTAAAAAATTCCAGCAAAGCTCTGGAGACCAAAGCAAGAGAAAATACGTCAACAAGTGGTCACTAAAGCCTCAACAATTTTGTATCAGTGTGTAAACTGTAATATCGTCGCTTATAGAAATTGCTGGAGCGGGAACCTCGATGGAGATTCCTGTGAGCGCCACCAGCATGAAGAACCTCCAGGACGCCGACCAACGAAGACCACTAGGACGGTGTTACAAGCGGCGGGCATATAGATAGCAGTGTTAGAGCTCTAGATTAGTTCCGAGATGCTAGCTACTTCCGAGCGTCACACTGAGCTATTGATAGCTAGCTCTACCGGCAAACAATCAAAGTACATAGAAGCCCGCCAGTGTCAGGCCCCTGTTTATAGGTGTCCGCGCCTGCCAGAAGTTGTCAATAGTGTACCAATTCTTCAGTAATAGATTTATTTGAAGTGCACTATTGCCAACTAGTCTTTTGATTGCCTGTCCAGATTCGTACTGCAGTAGATGCCTTTGGCCACCTTCCACGCCGGCCGGTGTGGCCGTGCGGTTCTAGGCGCTACATTCTGGAACCGAGTGACCGCTACGGTCGCTGGTTCGAATCCTGCCTCGGGCATGGATGTGTGTGCTGCCCTTAGGTTAGTTAGTTTTAAGTAGTTCTAAGTTCTAGGGGACTGATGACTTCAGATGCTAAGTCCCATAGTGCTCAAGAGTCATTTGAACCAGTTTGAACCACCTTCCACCCATTTATCATTAGCTGCGGGGAAATAACTTTACGGTTGCCGACTCGCATCATAGCATAAACTATAACTGTTTACTCTAGTACCTTCTGCCGCGGAAGTCGAACACGCGCCAGAACAAATGGACGTAGTCAGCCCATAGAGGCCTCCGCCTCCGCAGCGGCTATTCCGCGCAGCGGCTCTCACGCAGCGAGGGCGCCACCGCTACGCCACGTGCAGACAGCGGCCAATAGCCGCTCCCTACGGTTTCGCTCCCTCCGCTCTGCCCTAGTCCAGTCAGTCTGGTACTCGCTCTGGATTTCGTTTCTATCTCGGCGGTACTGCGTTCTGGTCGTTGCTCGTTGTTGACATTTGCCTGGCTCTGGTTCTGAGTGGATTTACTGATGGTGTTTGGTGTTGTGGTTTCCACAAGCCTCCGTTATTTATCTCTTCCTTGTTGTGTCGGTCATAGTCGGTCGTGGTAGTTTGTTGTCAGTTATCGTTGGTCTGTCGCCCGACTCGATCCTGTGTTTACCCGGTGGTGCGTGCTCCGCCACCGACGGGTTCCCTGCCTGGCGGCTCCGATCCGCAGCCCAAGGCGTTCCCGCAGTTGGTTTTGGTCACTACAGTTCACAATGTACCACAGCGGTGCACGAACAGTAAGATACAGGATACTAGTGGTCTATCAAGCCCGGAAACAATTTTAAATTGGCCTAAAGAAGCCGATTAAGCTGCTGCGCACACGCGTTGTGCGAGATTTTTAATACCCTCTCGCCCTCTTGCGGCGCTGAAATATCCGCGTAATTACATATTGTTGAGTAGGAACCTGCGTAAATTTTGTCCCACAGTTTTGTAAAAACTACGAGTTAAATTCTTTCGTCTCATAGTTTTGTAAAAACTACGAGTTAAATTCTTTCGTCTCTGACCTTCTTGTTACGAGATAATTATGTTTTTAAGGGCTAAGTTTAAGTCGAATAATTGGAACAGTAATTAGTTTTTACACAATTTTTTCAAAAGCCTTTTCCCTTCATTACCATCACAGGAGGAATTAACTTTATAATGTTAAGGAAAGCCGGTGGCGTAAGCGCACGGGAGGATTTTAAACATTTCGCGCGACGCGCATGCACTGTGGCTCAAGCGGCTTTTGTAGGCCATTTTGAGGTTTTTTCCTAGATTGACACGCCACAAGTATATCAATTTGTTTTTCTCGTCTTTCTGTACAGCACTGTGGTATGATGTAGACAGTTGCCGTTTAAACAACTTATAGCCGACGAGGTGAACGTCCCCATCCGACGGGTGGATCTCCATCAGCAGTGTCATATACCTTATCTCACACTATGAAATACTGCTGAGAGCTCTGGAATTTCACTACAGAGATTTATGTAAGCTCTGGCGAGTTTATTCACCTTGCCGGCAAAAAAACTGGAGGCAAAAATTTCTTCCAGCACCAAACCACGATTCAAGCGCCACAGCACCGGAGTGAGTTAGCGACCTTGGCTACGGCACACTGAACTCATTATTACGAATTTCGATCCTCAATTCACTTTAAAGCAGTACTATTGTGAACATTTTCTCTGAAATCCTAATCCCATGTACAAACATTGCCTTTTTCTTAAGATGTTACTAAGCAAATGTGTGAAAAACACGTGACGTAAACAGATGGCACTTCGATCGATCCCCTTATATCCAGTTCAGTCAGAATTATTTGGAGACCTCAACTGCAGCGGCGTATGGCCTCCGCCTGTGGAATAATGATCTCATAACCAGCTGCACTGTTTGGAAGTGGACGTACTTCATCGGCGTATGAGTTACTAAGTAAATGCTTTCGACTTGAATCTATCTCACAGCCCTGGCGTGTTGTCAATGACCAGAAAGTTCACCCTTATCACGAAAAGTGACGATTTCTTGACTTCTGAGATTTTGTTCCAGATGTACACAACCGTACATGGTTCATCAGCACTGTGTGGACACTACTTACTTTACATGTTAATATTATCTCCAGAGAGAAATCAGCTATATTCAGCAAGCGAAAGAGCCACGTTTATGCCATTTACTTCCATTTTTGCTCATCTTTAATATTAATTATATAGCCAACAACCTTCAGATTGTGATTTGATTACAGCGTACTTTGCCTCTCCTCGACTACTAGCCCGGATTCTTATCACATTTGCCGCTAAATATCCGTTAATAATTGTAATTTTAATGCTAAGGCTCACTGCCGCTCTTGCCAGTTCTCTTATCAGACAAGCCGGGCGTGACAGTCGGTGAAGGTGGCGTAGGTCGAGACGATTAACGTACTAGACAGCCAAGGACGCTAAATATAATTCCAGAAGATATTTTCTGCCATGGAAAGCACACATAACAGAGAATTTGATCACAGGTAAATAAAGAAATAACGAAAGTGGTGAAGGAAAGTACAAAGAAGAACAGTGAGTTACTTAACATAAAAATCTTTGAACGACGCTGAAATTGAAACAGTTTTGCAAACTACATTTACGCAGAATTATCGATAAAGGCCGTGTAGGATGGTGTGAGTCGTTGGAACTATGGAGAAGAAAAAATAGGATATTTTTCAAATGTGGTGCTTTAGAAGAATTTTAAAAGAAATATATAAATACATGAAGTATGGAATGAAGAAGTAGCAACAAAGAAAGGCAATGGAAGGCTTAGATCAGATGGAGGAACAGTTTAGCGGGACGTTTGCGAAGGCATTTGGCAGGAGCAGCAGAGGGTAAAGTACCAGAGGCATTGCGTATTGCTGAGGATGTTGGCTACACTAAATACGGAGTGATGAAGTAAAAAAACATGGAATAGGGAAACAGTAGACCGCACCGAACCAGACCAAAGATCACTTGGAAAAATAAACCACTTATCTGGCGAAAATACATACGGTGAGAACTGCTTACGAGATCCCGGTACAATTAGAAGAATGCCTATATGCGCCGGATGAGGGTGCCTTTGAAGAACCACGACCTTCGAGCAAGAACTATTTTCGATTAGGTCTATCGGTGCCTACTGTGAAGGTGCAGTTTATGCAATGAAGATGGAAAGAATATTAGTGAACAGTGATTTATTTAGCTTCGTGAAAAGTATTAGATTGTGCAAGTTAAAGACAAACTACTGCCATTTGTACTTTCCGACGAACATATCTACTTACCAAGTATTCTCTACAGGTGTATAAGAAGAATTAAATCACTCCAACAACGCTAACGAGTCAACGCAGTTTTACACATAATTTCAATTTTTTCCAGTTTCATGCATTTTATTTGCAACATGTAAAGAATGTATTTACAACAATGTTGTAAGAACTTGTTACGAAATATATTACGAGTATCTAAAATGTTTGGATATACGTGTACACCGTGGCTTTTCTGGGTACAGACCTGTTAAGTAATACATTAATAGATGGTCAGACAATTTTCCTTGGAAATGGGACGAAAAGAATGAGTGCTGCCCCTATATTGTTGATTTTGAATAAGTAGGGTTGGGGGAGGGGGGGGGGGGGAAGGGGGGTGGGGTTCGCTGGAATAATTGCTGCTCAGGCATTAATCGTGCTAATAAGCATCTCTATGGCTAGCAGAGTCAGATGTTGTCTGATGGAATTTATAGACATAATTATTATTTTTATTTAATTTAGTGCTTTTCGGGATCTGCTCATACAGCATGTGAGGTAACGGGCGAATTGTGACGCCCTGGAAAGACGTAGTATGGGTTTAGAAGTGCATATCTTGCAAGCCATGTTGTCGTTCATAACTAATTACGTGCAGTAGGAATCTGTTGTTTTCCAGTTACTCAACTTTATTTTATTTAATTGCTGGTCCATCGACACGAATAAGTGTTTTGCATAGCTATACCGCATTCTCGAAAGTACTTCTACTATCGTACTCATCAATTAAAGTCGTTAAGAAAGTACCTGCAGATTTTATTTAATTGCAATCTTTCATTTATAAATTTCTACGTTACATTCGCAAATGCCGAGTGATAGGAACCTTTGACCATTCGATTAATGTGTATATTCATAAAGTATACTGTAGACTCAGTAGTATTCGGCCTGTAAAGCGGAAACTACTTATCCCAGCCCCTAGACAACGAAACCAGCCAAAACTTTTAATATTTCAACACTGAGTCTGAGGGTACGTACTTGAGGGCCATCACACCACACACCGTCATTTCATTTCCTTATTTTAGGGAATGTCACTTGTGACGAAGCGAACGTGAGGGCACCGCAACACCGTTCCCCGAGTGTAGAAACACTCCGACCCGGCCAGGAATCGATCTCGGCCCCATCAGTTTGTAATCCGCTGCCCCATCCATATGGCACGCGCTCAGAGCCAGGGACATGTACACTAGAGCCCTGTGGATAGTTAAACGAATCATCTTCTGATGCCATCATATTAAAAACATCGGCAGTTTGTAAGGATAATCAGTAAGCATGATTAACATAAAAAGCTGTATTCTAGTGCATGTGTTGGTTGTATTACAACACGGTAGTATTATTTTGAAATATCAGTTTTAGCAGTTAGTGAGCGTCGTTATTCTGACGTCGTTACAGCCTGGGATAAGATGCTCCTCCTGTTCTCAATTACAGACGAGCGCGACTCAATTAATGAAAAATATCCGCAACGGTAACTTGACATTAACTTCATTGAGCTATCTCAACAGCTAATGTATCGGGTTAAGACCTTCAGACTTGCTATTAAAGTGTCATGAATTCCATTAAAGTAACGTGAATTAATTTACCGTCAATTAAACTGACCTTTTTTTTTGTACTTTCAGCACGTGTCATAACTCTTGTGAGTTTACTGAACTGATCTCTGTTTGTACTGACTTGCAGTATTCTGGCGTTGAATTATTACTCTGAGTGCAAAATTATTTCACATGTTACTCAGGTAAGTTATTTTAATATTTTTGATTGCATTTCGAAGAAAGTATGTTTCTTTAAACCGAAGTAACATTTTTAAATTCGAAATTTCGGCACTCGTAATACATTTAAGCAATAGAAAAAACAGGTCTATACTTCAATTATGAGAACCACCGCCGGCCTGAGTGGCCGAGCAGTTCTAGGCGCTACAGTCTGGAACCGCGAGACCGCTACGGTCGCAGATTCGAATTCTGCCTCTGGCATGGATGTGTGTGATGACCTTAAGTTAGTTAGGTTGAAGTAGTTCCAAGTTGTAGGGGTCCCATAGTGCTCAGAGCCATTTGAACTTTTTTTTTAGAACCGCCTCTGGGATAAATAATTACTTACGCAGTGGAATCGTCCATACTAGACTGGCGTCATTAACCTATGTAGATTATCATTCTATTTTTCCAGTTTTGGAAAACAGTGATTCATTATGTTTCAGGCCTTGTGATGTTTACCACATTTAATAATGGTTAGTGGCTGCGCCGCGTTTTACTTAAAGTTGAGTAGCGTAAAAGAAAGTATCTTGACAGTTGCTATACATCTCCCTATTCGCTTCCGACTGCTTTTGCGAACCAGCTGCCTTATTTCCAGCTGTCAAGCTTAAAATCACACGTTCATCGTGATTTGACACGTTAACGTCACTAGGCTGCCTCAGACACAGGAGAGACTTCTGCCTAACAGCGGGTGCCTGCAGGCGACCTCGGGCTCAACTCTGTTCAGTACAGAACATGTTTAGTATGCGCATTAATTTGCGTTCGAGATTGCGTTGACGCCGGTGTACAGGAAATGAGGTACAATGTCATATTCACCGTTTTATTGTTGTTTTGTGCAACTTTCCCTCGAACAGAATTTTTATCGATAATTTTTGTGAAATCGAACGTCACTCTATGTACATTATAAAGTTAACTGCTAATTTATATTTTGGTACGGACAGTGAGATATCAGACAACACTATCACAACTGAAACGGATCCCGCTCTCGTGTAATTGGGATCGGAAGACAAGGTGCAGGGCCTGCTCGAGGTATCCATTTTCAACTGTGTTGGGGGTTAAGCCCGTTTCACACAAGCGACTTTCTACTGAAAATCGGCTGAACTGCGTGCGCCTTTCGTGTCTGCGTGTAAATCAACAGCCAAATCGAAGAAGTTGCACGAGATCCTGCAATTTCTCCTGGAAAAGAAAGACGACTGGTTTCTTTTACGAAGGTTTGCTGAGAATGTTGGAAGAATCAGATTCTGATATCGACGAGCCAGTACTGTCGAAGTTTACTAACGAAGAAAATGCGTTTTGTGGACACAAATGATAATTACAGCAGTGATTGCCACGATTTTGTTTCTAATTGTAATAACAAAGGCCTGCATGAAATATATATCAAATAGAACTATTAAGATTAAACTGATAATACTTTGCCAAGCAAAGATATGCAAGGATAAAGAAAAATACGAAAACCACCAAAAACACAACACATTACTATTCCTAATCTATCTATCCATCTATCTATCGCTTGAGCCTTGTCCCACAGTTACGCAGGGTCAGCCATCATTAATCGGATTTGGCATTTTAATGTTTAAGGGGTGGCCGGATATCTTTCCTGCCGCCACCCCGTACCCCCAGGGACGGAATTAGTGTACCCCAACTGTTTGCATTGAGTGTAATCCATGGAATAAATAGTGCGAAAGTGTTCAGATGTCTGCGAGCCGTGTAACTGAGGCGGAACGTGGGGAAAAGTCCGGTATTCACATAGCAGGATGTGGATAACCGCCTAAAAACCACATCCATTCTGGCCGGCACATCGGCCTCCGTCGTTAATCTGCCGTGCGATTTCGATCCGGGGCCGTCGCGCCTCCCCTTGTCCAGGAAGGGAAACTTGTAGCACTCTTCCGGTAAAATACTATCAAGTTCAGGTAACTGTGATAGAGGTCCATACCGATTATGCACCCTTCTCCCCGAAATAGACCTCAGATTCTCAGTAATATTGAGATATGGTGACTGGTGGACAGGGGAGATGCTATAGTTCATCCTCGTGCTCACAAAACCAATCTTGGATGATGCAAGTTGTGTGGACAGGGGCTCTGTTTTCTTAGAACGTTGCATCACCATTCGGGAACAAACACCGTTCCATGAATGGACCTGACAAACCAGAAGTTTAACGTAATACTTGTCAGTAAAGCGACCTTTCAGAGTAACTATGACCTTCCATATACAGTGTCACAAAATGCAAATTTTGTCTTATTTGCAGATGATTCAAGAATGGCTGTAAAAGCAGTACCCTTGAGCTCACCGAGCAATCAGCTAATGAAATATTTGTATCAGTGGGTGGTTCACAGTAAATTGATTGCCACTGGATTTTGACAAGGCCCAGTACAAACAATTTAGTACTTCACAAAGCATAATGTATTCAAACAATGAAATTAAAGCTGTGGACAGTCTCAAATTTTTAGTGCTACAAATTAACCACAACCTAAATTGGAAAACGCATATAGTCTTAATGAAACGCCCTAGTTCAGCTACATTTGCAGTACGCCTGATAGCAGAATAAGAAGTTAGTTTATTCGGCCTACTTCTATTCACTAATGTGTTATGGAATCATCTTTTGGGGAAACTCCTCTCACAAAGAGAACATTTTCAAAATTCAGAATCGAGTCATTAGAATTATATCTGGTGTCAGCCCTAGATCATCATGCAGAGACCTCTTGAAGAAACATAGTATACCAACTACTATTTCTCAGTACATATACTCATTGATGTCCTTCGTCATTTCCAACATGTCTCTTTTTGCACAAGTAGTGCAAAACATGATTGTAATACCAGAACCAAAAACAATCTGTTTAAGGACTATAAAAGCTTAACATTAGTACAAAAAGGAGTCAAATACCTAGGTACCCACATATTCAGTAACTTACCAAAGTTTATCAAACGTCTTGTAAATGATAGAGATCGGTTTCCGAGTGCATTAAACAACTTTCTGTTGGCCAACTCCTTCTACCCCATCGATGAATATCTTCACAAGGATTATTGCTCACAACTCTGTCTGCATTAGAATTGTACAATATCCATGTATCTGAGGAAAAAAGCTATGACTCTTTCCACATCCCAGAGACTCCTCTCCAAGGGATCCATGGAAAATGATAAATCTAATGTAATCCAGGAAAGCCGCGCGCGGTCTAGGCGTCTTGTCACGGCCCGCGCGACTTCCCCCTTCCCCCCCCCCCCCCCCCCCCCCCCTCCTGGAGGTTCGAGTCCTCCCTCCGGAATGGATGTGTGTGTTGTCGTTACCGTAAGTTAGATTAAGTTAGGTTAAGTAGTGAGTAAGCTTGGTGACCGATGACCTCCACAGTTTGGTTCCATAAGACTTTACCACAAATTTCCAATAACCCAGGAAACCCACTGAATGGCCGCTAAAATCATCATGAACCCCCTCCATATTTCACTCTTGGGATGTAAACTGGTCAGAAGTTGAAGAATGTGAAACAATACTTATCCGACCAAATGGTATTCACCCGTTCTCCATAATCCATGTTTCATGGTTTCGGCACATTTCCCTGGTACAGGTGTTTGCATTGGAATTCCAGCTAGTCCTGCAACTCTCTGCTTATGGAGCTTCGTTCGTGTTGTTTCAGTGCTGACTTGGTTCGCAAGTGCGACATTCAGTTCTACAGTGACTTTTGCACCTGTCGTCCTCCTCCTCTATTTTCTTTTTCCGTCACACTCCTCTTCAATGACCATCTGTCACAATGACTCAGCACACACTTTCGTCGGGGTTGTGACTTAGCAGGTAATGTTTCTCCGATTTCCGTGTAAGCTGTACGAATCTGCGATATCGTGCCTCTTCAGGCACCAAACACTTCGACTACGTTAGTTACTGAAGCACCCCCTATGACAACACCAACTATTACCACAATTTGAATTCACTTAGTTCCAGCGTAATGCGCTCAGAACTACAGACAACATTGTTCTGTCCACCACAGACACAACGTAGTGAGGACATTCCACAGGTGACGCTCGCGATGAAACAAAACTGTGCAACTTACTGGCTTGGCTAGTCCAAGTAGGCATTTCTCTCGGTGTTTCCAGATGTTGTCCAAGCCCCCTACTGAACTAAACAGAGCAGAGTTTCTGGCCGACGGAGGCCACTCAGTGCCAGGTGTGAATTTCTACTGTGTTTGCCGGCGGCATCGTGGTAGGGATGGCTAAGACCGACCGTTATTCTTCGGTGTTTGTTTGGTCTCTGTTATAACAGGTTTCTTCAATTCTTACTAATAATGGAAAAAAGGCATATCAATTTGCCATTGCAGCAATATTAATTTTTTTTTCAAACAAAACATTTTTGAAATCGAGTAACGTTTATTCGTAAGATTCCCGTTGCTTTGAATCACTGGATTATTACGAAAATCAAAAAAGCAGTCAGCACTATTTTAATAACAACACGTAGCGTTAAAAACTAGAAACAAACACTTGCCGTAAGAAATGGTACAGCGTTGCAGCGACAATAATATATTTGTTAGTTCAAGATGTTCCCCCAGTTGGTTCTATACGGCAGTTTCTCGCTGTCGTCCTCAGACATAAGTTTGTATTGAAAATGGTGCCGTCTCTAATCGGAAATACTCGACGAAGTGTGGTAGCAATGAAATGCAATTCTATGTTTGCTTGAAAAGATTAAGAACGCGAGAAGACACAACAAACTAGCAATATATAAGGGGAAACATCCACAATATTCCTTGAAAGAGAAGGTAAATTTGACTTAAAGACCTATAAGTTTATTGACGTGCTGTAATCCTTGGGCTATAACTAAACCCTCAATTTTATGGTTGCTTCATGGTGAAATATTGATACCTGCTGAAAGCGACGATACTGGCAAGTCATCAAATTGTGACATTCGCTCTCGCTGTCATCGTGCCCATCTCCTTCACCTCCGCCCTTTCTGATAGAATGGGACCGATTTTTGCAACAGCCTCAACCCTTATCGATCGTGTTCTACTCGTCCACCTTCATCACAATTTTCAATTTTTGTTCAAAGTAAACGCATATCACTGGAAGTGACAGCAATAAAGAACCCGAAAATCGGTTATTTCAGAAACCGATTTTTTGAGATATTTTAACAGTCGGGTTGAACTGGACCGAAAACAACTTGTGTTAACCCAAAACCGGTTGTTTCAGCGATAACCGTCATCACTACAACATGGCAGTCAGTGTTTTAACAGGTCGGGGCAGGTAGGTGGCTTGTGGAGACTAGTCACTGAGGTTTTTCCTTCTGCTTTCTCAATTAGGTTGGCAAATGCTAATCCTTTTTCGATAACGTGAAAAACAGGCACAGTGGTGATGATGCTCAAAATCGTCTGGAATGTTGCGTGAATCATAAAAATAGTTGTTAATTTTTTGTCCAACTTACCGAATGTTTTAATACACCGATCCTTCTGAGTATATTTCCCAACTGGGAATTTTCTTACGAAGGACGTTCAGAAAGTAACGCAACACATTCCTTTACTCGGTCAATTTCGATTGAAAAAATGAGGGAATTGTTGTGGTACATCGTGGAATGTTCCCGCTTGTCGCGCAAACCTGTCCCACATCCCGCGTGCCGGCATCACACATCACTCAGCAACTGGACGTCTCTGCTGGTAGTGCTGACACACTGGTCCAAAGTTCTCAAAGATGCGTGATCGCTGGTTACCCGCTGCCTAACAGAAGACCGTAAAGTGCAATGAAAAATCATCTGCGCGGAACTGCCTGCACGTTACGAGGCTGGTCGTGACAAGTTTTTTGTTGAACGTCGTCACAGGCGATGAAACATGAGTTCATCACTTCGAACCGGAAACAAAACGTCAGTCCAGGCGTTGGAGCCACACAACCGCTCCTCCGAAAAAAAGCTCAAGCCGGACGCTCAGCTGGTACAGTTATGACGACGATCTTCTGGGTTTATGAAGGTGTTTTCCTGTTTGACGTCCTCCCCACTGAGAAGTGTGCTGTGTTACCCTCAGGAAATTGAAGAAACCGCGTTAGGGTGTTCGTCGCTACAAAAATGCAAACAAACTTCTCATTCTCCATGGCAAAGCAAGTTCTCATACAAGTCTGCGCATCCGACAGGCGCTCACAAAACTTCTGAAACGTCCGCTAAACCCACTGGACAGAACAGGTAATTCGGATCGTGGAAAGGGCCAAATAACGTTGGGATCAGTTTCACCTAAAAATTCTAATTTATTGTAATTTAATAACACATTTACAACCAAAGCGGCACATAGCCGAACTTTTACAACTATGAGTTTCAAACCCCAAATCTTTCACGGCTGAAGGCCTCCAAACAATAAATTTTCAAAATCAACAAGGTCAATTTCAAGTGACTGAAAACACGCAGCTACAATTACAAATAAAATTATTAAAATATATACCGGGTGATCAAAAAGTAGGTATAAATTTAAAAACTGAATAAATCACGGAATAATGTAGATAGAGAGGTACAAATTGACACACATGCTTGGAATGAGATGGGGTTTTATTAGAGCCAAAAAATACAAAAGTTCAAAAAATGTCCGACAGATGGCGCTTCATCCGATCAGAATAGCAATAATTAGCATAACAAAGTAAGACAAAGCAAAGATGATGTTCTCTACAGGAAATGTTCAATATGTCCACCATCATTCCTCAACAGTAGCTGTAGGCGAGGAATAATGTTGTGAACAGCACTGTAAAGCATGTCCGGAGTTATGGTGAGGCATTGGAGTCGGATGTTGTCTTTCAGCATCCCTAGAGATGTCGGTCGATCACGATACACTTGCGACTTCAGGTAACCCCAAAGCCAATAATGACACGGACTGAAGTCTGGAGACCTGGGAGGCGGCTGGCACACGATCAACACCAAACGACGCGCGCAAGAGATCTTTCACGCGCCTACCAATACTTTGTTTTCTCTTTTCTAATAAAATCCCATGTCATTCCGAGCATGTGTGTCAATTTTTACCTCTCTATCTACATTTTTCCGTTGTTTATTAAGCTTTCAAATTTATACTGACTTTTTGATCACCCAGTATATCACTTCTAGGCTGAAAGCCTCAAGGCAAGGGTGGGTAGTTAAACATGAACAAGATGCAATACAAGCGGCTGAAGGGCCACAAAAAAATTTTCCAGGTTTTAAAATAAATTACCATAACCTTTCAAGGGAAGAAGGCCGCAATGTTTAAGCTTGAAAGGTAATTTTAAGAATAAGCTTCCAAGGCTGAAGGTCCACAATTAATTTTGAAAAATTAAAAAAAATGCAATCATAAGCCATAAGTTTTAAGTAACTGAAACCGAAATAAAAGAAAAGACAACTCAGTGGCAATAACCTTTGAACAAATATCCACTTGCCGGAATTCAAACTTACATAAAACACAGTAGAACCTAGAATTCTTTTTATCATTGGCAATGATAGATTATAAACAGACATTTAAACACCGGTGAGAAAGACGGTAAAGAGCAGCACCCTGAAGCCTCCAGGGGGTCGGTCTGCCCTCGTTCACTTAGGTGAGATAGGTGGTGAGCCCAACTATACTTGATCCGTCGGAACTCAAACAAGAGTCAGCCACGGACTGATCGACAAACGACTTGCTTGCCACCAATCGGTACATGACAACTCAAACACAAAATTTTACGGACATAACTATCCACAACGAAATATGTATTTATCAGTCAAAACTACACACCATGTTGGAGAGCGACAACAGGTGAGGAAAATACACTGCCTGAAATTACGCCAGTGGCCAGGGCAGGTAAACGGAACACTAACGGTAACAACGGAGAAAATTCCGCTGGTGCACTTGAATTGCAATGAACCAATATAGTTAATTCCACCGCACAGCGGCTCGACTTCACCATTACAAACACTCTGTGTTGCTCACAGGGAAAGCTCATCAACAGCGAACCACCGAAACGAACGACACAACATGAACGGTCATGGCTTGAGTACTTAACACACCACTCAACTTTGACGTCTTGGACCGGTGAGGCACGAAACTCATTGCGATCGGACAGCTCCACACACGCTCCGACGCTGCGCAGGGACCGCCAGCGGACCAACCCGAGTGCACTACACGGAGATATCCTCCCTGGTCCGCACCAACCTACTGACGACCGTAGAAAGCCGACAACTTCTAAAATAGTCGTCAGTGGAAATAACGCTAACTACACACTCAATCTGACAAACACTTGCACGAAAACCTGAACGACACCTAACAGTAACTAAGCACACATGAACAAAAATCGGGAGTCGATGCACACACATACACACACAGCCAACTCATGAACGATCGGCCAGCCAAAACGCGTCGTCCGGTAGGATGACCGACCGACGATCCACCAAGATCGTGGCCGGGCTCAAGTGATGCGTGGCGGCAATGGTCGGGAGAGCCATGTCGACGCAGACCTCAACGCTGCAACCCTGCTGCACTAGGCCGCATTGCAACTCCCCAAATGGTAGGTCCGAACGGCACTCCACACGTTTCCAACTCACTCGCAGCCCGAACTCGCAACCCGACTCCCTTACGACAGACAACGACCGGGAAGTAAGTCGAGGAAAGATACTGCGAAAGGGGATGTATCGATACGTGCTGCTAACGCCGCTAGCGGTTAGGCAAAGCAGGAAGTCAGTGACAGTGGTAACATAAATTAACGTAGTAAGGTTGAAGTGCTTTAAAAGCAGGGTAAAACACATAACGGCGGGAACACGAGCCACACACGGCTCATCTTCATTGGACTGTTCTCCCTCATTCACTCTACAGCCCGGATGTCGCACCACCCGACTTATATTTGCTTGGTCTAATGAAGGATGCACACGGCTTGATGTGTTACGCGGTTGAGAAGGAGGTTATTGATGCAACAAGAACTTGGCTCCGTCGTCGACCAGAAAAGGCGTACTCATGCTGCCATATGTGGTCTTCCAGTGAGGTGGCGTAATGGCGCTACGGTAAACGGAGATTTTGTTGCAAAATACGGTTTTGGAGCCAAAAGAATTGGGAATCATATGATACATTGAAATCCTGAATGAAACCAGCCTGCTTTCAGAAAGAAATGTGGTGGATTAGCTGCTGAACCCCTTTCGTAAAAACAGGCGTATTTGCAAAGTTAACATCAGTATTTCGAGAAAAATCTGAATTTTAAGAAAAACTGCGTAACTTTGTTTCTGGTGCTTCACTGATCCGCATGCCACAAAAAATTATAGCTACAACTGTTTGGAAGCGGTATTTGTTTTTCCGTATTTGCTTCAGGCGCAACCCACGCCGTCGTGACCGCAGCGGCGGAACTGCAAACGAAATTAGACGATCCAGCTCGAGAGAGTTCAGTACGCACAGACGCCAATGTGCTACGGGACGTCCAGCGACGACAGTGGATGAGGACAGATTCTCGTGAATAGCAGACAACACAAAGATAGCACGTTTGCACGGTTTCCTGCCGTTTTTCTTTTGCCATGTCAGAGTATTTTATACACATGTCCGTGGTATATCACTGGTCTCTCAAAGAGAGAGAGAAAAAAAAAACCACTCGAACTGAAATACGGAAAGTATCTGATACTGTAATTGAGTTCCGGAAGAATTTCAGTACAACTGCGCACTGTCGTCCAGTAAACAAGACACGAGCTTACAAAGCATCTGGTTGTTGTTCTGGGCTTAAGTCGGAAAACTCGTTAGGTGCAGCTCTTCATGCTACTCTGTTCTGTGCAAATGTCTTCATCTCTGAATGACTACTGCACCTACATCCTTCTGAACCTGCTTACTTCATTCATCTCGTGGTCTTACTCTACGAGTTTTACCCCTCACACTTCCCTCCAATACTAAATTAGCGATCCACTGCTGTCTCAGAATGTGTGCTACCGACTGATCCCTTCTTTTAGTAAAGTTGTGCCACAAATTTGCTGTCTTCCCCCATTCTACTTAGTACCTCCTCGTTAGTTACGTGATCTAGCCGTCTAAGTTTCAACATTCTTCTGTAGCATCACATTTCAAAGGCTTCTGTTCTCTTCTTTTCTGAACTGATCGTCGTCCACGTTTTACTTCCATACATGGCTGTTCTTCAGACAAATACGAACAGGAAACACTTCCTAACACTTAAATTTATATTCGACATTAACAAATTTCTTTTCCTCAGAAACGCTTTTCTTCCGATTGCCAGTCTACCTTTTATATCCTCTCTATTTCAGCCATCATCAGTTATTTTTTGCCCAAATAGCAAACGTCTACTAATGTAAGTGTTTAATTTCCTAATCTAATTCCCTCAGCATCATGTGATATAATCATTCCATTATTCTTGTTTTGCTTTTGCTGTTGTTCATGTTATATTCTCCTTTAAAGACACTGTCCATTCCGGTCAACTGGTCCTCCAAGTTCTATGCTATCTGACAGAATTGCATTTCTTCTACCTGAACTTTAATTCCTACTCCAAACTTTCCTTTGGTTTTCTTTACTATTTGTTCAGTATACAGAATAAATATCATCGGGGATACGCTACAACACTCCCTCACTCCCTTCTCAAACACCGACCCCTTTCATGCCCCCTTACTCTTGTAACTAGAGTCTGGTTTCTGTACAAGTTGTAAATAGTCTTGCGCCCCTTGTATTTTACTCCTGATACCTTCATAATTTCAGAGTATTCCAGTAAAGCTTTTCAAAAGTTTTGTCTAAGTCTTCAAACGTTATGAGTGTTGGTTTGGCTTTTATTAACCTACAGTATCTTCTGTGGTAAGTCGTACAGTCAGTATTGCCTGATGTGTTCCTACATTTCTCAGGAATCCAACCTGATCTGCCCCGAGGTCATCTTCTACCACTTTTTCCATTCGTATGTTCATAATTCGTGCCAGTATTTTGCAACCACGATTTATTAAAATGATAGTTCGGTAACATTCAGACATTTCAGCACCTGCTTTATTTGGAATTACTACATTCTTCTTGAAGTCTGTCGCCTGTCTCATACATCTTACACACAGTATACAAGAGTTTTGTGGCGGCTGTCTCTTCCAAGACTATCATTAGTTCCGACGGAATATGGTCTAATCTCGGGGCCTTAGATCTTTCAGAGCTCTGTAAGATTCTTTTCGCAGTATCATCTCTCCCATATCATTTTCATCTACGTCCACTTCCCCCTGTTTGTAATATTGCTTTCAAGTTCCCAAGTTTCTTGTACAGACTCACTATATACTTCTTCCACCTTTCAGCTTTCCATTCTTCGCTTAGGACTGGTTTTCCATCTGAGTTCTTGATATTCATACAGCTGCTTCTCTTTTCATCAAAGAGTTCTTTAATTTTTTTCTAGACAGTATCTACCTTTTCTCCTTCTAAATTCTTACATTTGATTCATGTGGCTTAATTCGGGACATTGTAGCGGATGTAACTTGACATGTAGCTTTTAATGGGAAAAATCTAGCAGGCACATGGTTCTTATCGGGCCGTTACCATGTGCAGTACACGAGTATACACTTCCTGACAAGGAACGAAGTACCCGGAAGACGTGGTCGAATGTCAGCGTAAGTTCCTACGTGTACAGACCATTCGCTGGTATCTAAATGATGAGATCCGCGTATTCTTGTGATGAGTATAACGACCACCAGAGTCCATTAGTGTTATCCGTGTTCAGTGTTGTTGCCACGCCTGGTAGGGTATATAAGGATGGAGAATATATAAGGATCGAGAACAGCATTAGGTACTGATACTGAAAGACATGAAGATGTAGCGTGATCATGTGAGACAGTTAATAACTCATACAACGTTTTGTGTCTCCATTTAGTCGGTTGGACGAACCGTGCTGTGTCCAGATTCGTTGGGCATTCGGGTGTGACCAGAGTCCGACGTTGGAGGGCATGAGAACATGAGGGCAAGGATAGTCGTCGTGAAGGTTAAAGTCAATCACATCCACATGCCGTTTTAAAACACGACAGCGCTCATACACACATGGTACTTTTCTACTATACTCTCGTGGGCGCAAAAATCCCCCGATGTGTCTGGGGCCAGCTTCGACGTCAGTTCCGGCCCAGTTCCAGAATCGAGAATCTCGAGAAACATTTACAACATTTGTGGACCTGTTTCACTCGGGAGAGGATATAATGACTTTGACACCCTTCCCAGTTAAAAACGTGCATGCATCCAGGCCAGTGGGGGTTTCAATGTAACATAGCAAACTTATAAGTCAGTGAAGATTCGTTTCTGCATAGCATTCCAGTGCCATACAACAACAATTTCCGCAAATTCGTTGAATTTTTGTTATTGTCGGGCATCGCCTCTCAAGACAGGTTATGTTCAGAAGCAATCTGGACAAAAAACTGGAAACTCTCAGGAGACACCACGTGAGCGTTCTGTACGAGCGCTCCAAGTCTTCATAGTGGGCTCAGTTCGTCAAAAAAAAGAAAAAGTGCTCAAGTTTCTTCTGGAACGTTATATGTAAATGGGAAGTGCACTCTTTATATTCGGGCTGTTGAAGCTGATGGCAGACGAGTGAGCTGGTAAAGCACTGTGCTGGCTCGCAGCCTACTAGACTTGAATATCACAAGTACGGTCATCGACCTTAACATTCCCAAACAGTAGACGAAACACCGTCGACGCTATCACATGCACTTACTCCACGAGAAACTGTGGAGCGTTGCGAATGTGGTAGGCACTTTAGGCAGGAACTGCACATCACCCCCCCCCCCCCCCCCCCCCGCTTTCCTTTCTGTGCAGTACCGCTCATGGCAAATACTTCCGCTGCCTGGAGTCGAACTAGCTTAACAAGGGGTTGAGTGCCACAGTAATAGCCTCGCTAGCGGCGTCATGTTACGGGAGATGACAAACGAACAGCAAGCAACTGACTGTGTAGAATACACCAGTCTGGTCCCTCATTTTGCTGAGCTTTAACACAACTGTTGTACATACTTAGGTGAGACAAACGACGTTCGATTTCGATACATTTCTAACACTTTTTCGAGAAATCGAGGTTCAGAGTTTCATGAGCCTTTAGAGTCCCAAACGATAACGTCAGCCATCGAGTACCGGCATTACAGAAACCGGCTAAGGTGGCAGATTAAAAGTCTGCACTTCGTACATTTAAGTCTTGTCATTTCATTTTTATAATCTTCCGCCCAACACTATCATCATGAGATTTCAACCAACACCGAAGATCTGTTTAGCGCTTCTGCAGAAAAAAAATGTAAGCTTGTCTTTCAAGTATACGGCAACTAACAGGCGTTTGTTAACTGTTAACTAACAGACAACTGGACCACTACTACCATAGACAGCAGGTAGGATAGCTGGCAACCACGACCCACTCCACGAATCAGGGTCACAACTGCTTTTTACTGATTTTCCAAAAGCAATATACAATACAGTGTACGTTATTCGAAGCAGGTATAAATCTGCCTGCACTGAGATAGCTACGTGGATGTATCGATAAAAAATATGTATTAAATCGCAAGTCCTTATTATATCTGTAGTAACCTCGTTATTATTACTATTATTATTATTTTCCAGAGTAACATGATTCGTTGTAGCGATACATCGCGTGGAAGACTGTATAAGATAAACAATGAGACTCGTTTGAAATACCAGCAAAATTCCAGTCTGCCTCATCATCCGCAGTTGTTATATGAATGTATGAACTACAACTGCGCAAAATGCGACTAACATCCGTAACAAATGGGCTGTATGCTTCCCTTGTTAAGATGCCTTGAACGAACACACTGTTGGATAAGTGATTTCTCACGCGCTTCAAGAGCGACTTCCTGATTGCAGACAGTTCACAGTCTTCCCAAAAACAATGGGCTTAGGACAGAACACCGAGGCACCTCGCAGATGCTGTTGCTTCAGAACATCATGGTCCTCAGACCTCCACTGCGTATTCCATCTTTCCACTCTTTTCTCCAAACGTAAGGTAGTCGTAGAAAGTAATGCATTCTATTCTACTGTTCACCGTTACCCATCTCGAAAGAGATTGCACCGTCGGAAATCTGGGTATGAAAATGTAAGCAACTGAAATACGGTGGAACCAAAGAAAGTTATATATGAAGTGGAAAGACAAAATATGAAGCAAAGAAATAGTAAAACGTTTAGGCGAGAACATGAGTCTATATGTCTGTCATATTGTGAGAAATCACAGATCTGCGAGAGAATTACTTAACTTGGGGTTGTAAGAAAAATTTGAGGGGAAGGTAACGGGCAAAGCCTGGGGTATGCAAAATCTTGGTGTCGAATGACCGCCTGCAGGATTAAAAACCCCTACAGCTTCTTATACACTAAAGAGACAAAGAAGCTGGTACACCTTTCGAATATTGTGTAGGGCCTTCGCGATCACGCTGAAGTGCCTAAACAGGACGTGGCATAGAATCGACTAATGTCTGAAGTACAGGGTGATTGTAATTAAAGTAAAAATTTCATAACGCTGTAGAAATAACACCGTTGGTCAAATTGCAACGGAATATTATCGGAGATGGGGGAAAACGTACGGCAGTGTGAAAATTAATCAAGAGATGGCGCTGTATCTGTCATAATACGTAACGGAAACACCTGTCATGAGCACGACCCATTGGTATAAACACGATGAGTACGCGGCTTTTCCTCAATTCGCGACTGCTACTTTCGCCATTACTGTCTGAATGCAGGATCACGCTCTGCTTGTAAAGCTGTATTACAAGAATGATGACTGTGCACACGTCGCTCTGCAGAAGTTCCGAACACTGAAGGATTTGGAAAAAGGCGTCTGCCGTGGGTCTAGAGAAAATGATTCGCCATTTCTATACGACGGGATCTTCTGGTGTGCAACCTGGTAGAGGGAGGAAACGGATTGGTTCGACGTCAGTGGAAGCAGTGGGCACAGCAATGCGGGAGGAAACGAACGGTGCAGTGCAAACGTGTAGTGAACGGAGAATTGCCCGAACACTGGACATACCCGTGAGCAAGGTGCGTAAAATCCTACGAAACACCCTTCTATGCTATCCATTTAAAATTACCCATGTCCACGAGTTGCCTCCTGTTGACCTGCCAGCAAGAGAGACCTTTGCTTCAGAATTTCTTGCTCGCATGGAAGAGGACAATGGCCGTTAAAGATTTTGTGGACACACGAAGTCCACTTCTATCTGACAGCATATGTCAATACACAGAATTGGTGAGTATAGCCAACGGAAAATCCACACGCAAATCAACCAATACCACTTCATCCTGAAAAGATCACTGTGTGGTGCTGATTTGCCGCGTCATTTATCATAGGGCCATATTTTTCGAAGAGACAGATGCTTCCGGTTCTATTGCCTGTATCGTCACTGGTAAGCGCTATGAATGTCTTTTGCGAAACCACCTCATTACAGCTCTCCAACAGTTTGCATGTGTGGATGTGATCATTTGTGTGCAAGATGGTGCACCTCCGCACATTGCAAATACAGTTAAGCAGCTGCTGAAGCGCCATTTCGGAAACTGCTTACAGCCTGCCCGTTCTGATCACCTGACCTTAATCCGTTTGACTTCTGGCTGTGGGGCTATCTGAAAGATGTTCAGTGTTCCGATTGCAAACTTAGCTACGTTGAAGGCACGCATTGCGCAACACATTCTGAAGGTGACCACGGAAACACTTCGATCAGTTGTGGAACATCCTGTTTCTCGATTTCCGCTTGTTCCAGAATATGGTGGGACAGTATATTGGACACGTTTTGCACCAGTTACACGGAAATTAATAATCCGATTTGATTTGGATTGACGCTTTTTATGCAGTTTTTTCCTAAGAACAATAAAAAACCCTGTTTTCCCATCCGATGTGATATGACCTTGCCATGGTAGATGAGCCTACGTAACTAACAGTATCGCACCTGTACACCCATGCATACTAAGTAGTACAGTTTCTTTAGTGTCAGACGTACACCTTAGGCATTGTTTAATGATTCATTTATGATCTGTAGTCGACCACTATTAAATTACGATGCTTATGGTGCCATCTATTCCTACATTTTGTAACTATTTATTTTTCTTCTGCCATGCGTATTGCCACTTCTCCGATAATACTCCGTTTCAGTTTGACGTCATCCTGACCAGTGGTTTCTTTTTTTCTACAGCGGTTTGAAAGTTTAACTTTATTTAGAATCACTCTGTAGTGCTGGAAGGAACGGACACCATGAGTCCTGCAGAACTATTCATATATCCGTAAGAGTTCGAGGAGGTGGAGATCTCTTCTGAACATCAAGTTGCAAGGCATCCCAGATATCTTCAATAATTTCTTGTCTGGGGAGTTTGGTGGCCTGCAGAAGTGTTCAAACGCAGAAGTGTGTTCCTGGACCCACTCTGTAGCAATTCTGGACGATATGGGTGTCGCATTGTCCTGCTGGAATTGCCGAAGTCCGCCGGAGTGCACAATAGACAGGAATGGATGCAGGAGATCAGACAGGATGCTTACGCACATGTCAGCTGTCAGAGTGGTATCTACATGTATCAGGAGTCCCATATGACTAAGTGCACACGTCCCACTCAATTACAGAGACTCCACCAGTTTGAACAGTACCCAGCTGACACACAGGTTGCATGGATTCTTGAGGTTATCTACGTACCCGTACACTTCCATCCGCTCGACACAATTTGAAACGAGAGTTGTCCGACCAGGCAACATGTTTTCAGTCATCAACAGTCCAAATGCCGGTGCTGACGGGCCCAGGAGAGGAGTAAAGCTTTATGTCGTGCAGTCATCAAGGATACACAAGTGATCTTTCGGCTCCGAAAGCCGATATCGATCATGTATCGTTGAATGGCTCGCACTATGATACTTGTTGAAGGCTCAACATTGAAATCTGCACCAATTTGTGGAAGGGTTCCACTTCTGTCACGCTGTACCATTCTCTTCAGTCGTCGTATGTACCGTTCGCGCATGATCTTTTTGCGGTCGCAGTGTATTCGGAGTTTTGATGTTTTACCGGATTGCTGATGTTCACGCTAGATTCGTGAAATAGTCGCACGGGAAAATCCTCACTTCATCGCTACCTCGGGGATGCTGTGTCCCATCGTTCGTGCTCCGACTCGATCAGACTCACTTAAATCTAGAGTACCTACTATTATCGCAGCAGTAACCGATCCAACAACTGCGCCAGAAACTTGTCTTATACAGGCGTTACCGACCGCAACGCCGTGTTCTGCCTGTTTACGTATCTCTGTATTTGAATACGCATGTCTATACCAGTTTATTGCCGCTTAAGTGTGTATACTTCAACTTACTAATACCTTCAGGCACATTCAAATTGCGGGGTCAAGCACCATTGTGGTTAACTATGAACAAAAAGGATTCTTAAATGACTTGTCCTCCGTTGACGATCACAGTCATAATCTAATGTTTGAATGAAAAGACCACCATTTCACTATTAGTCTCTCTTATTAATTTATATTAATTTATTTCTGACTGTCGCCATTCCACTTCACTGACTTTGCACTTGATAACGGCATTAAAGGTAAAGCCACGCTAGGATTGAACCGTGTTGCGCCTTTTCTGGCACACCAGCTCTTTGGCACTACTATCGATTACCCTGCTGTACTACGATCTTTGCCCTGTTGTAATCTGGCGGCGGGTATTTGCGGTCGAGGAGTTAGTCGTCGGACTGGCTACGAGGCGCTAGAACGTGCATGAGGGGACGAAGGAGCGAAACACGCGGGCTCGGCCAGCAGAGGAGCGGCCGGTTTACCTTTCAGGACGGTGGCGAGTTTGAGGTGCATTACCTGATATCAACTCCGGACTGTGCTCGTCGCATTGCTTTGGTGCCTGTTTTCTCGGACAGTCCATTTCCTCGAGACCATCTCGAACAACGCTCTCCATCGTAGGTGTTAGTGGTTTTGGTGCCTTGGTTTCGTGGAACCATTTGCATTGTAGCGACTGTCACTTGTTGGTTGGTTGGTTGCCCTAATGTATGTGTTATTGAAGTAAGAGCAGCCGGCAAGGTGTCTGACCGCATGGAGAAGAATAGTCACTACTTCCTTAAAGGAAATCAACGTCTCCGAAAGATGTAGTACCTTTAAGGTATTAAAGATATTAGGTCATAATCTAGTTGTAATTTTCTGTATACCAGGCTTAGAAATTTGGCAGTTACATTGCAGACATATGCAAGGAAATTAAAGTGTACAAAATCTAGTTTGTGGTGATGATGTGGATTTGAATAAGGTAATATTATTTTGAAATTATTTCCATTTCATCTTTGTGCACTTTGTCGGCCTTTAAGTCTGACACTATTTTATAACGTTGCATTTTTGTACAATCCTTAGTCTAAATATTTTACAGGATTGCTATTGCTGCAAAATGCAAGACGTTTTATTGAAAGCACTTATTGGTTTTTCAAAATTATATTATTATTTATTGGCCCTTAACTTATATTAATTGATTATTGCTTGGTGCTTGCTGTGTTTTCTGTGGTCTGTTGGTGTTCCAGTTTTATGCGAGTTGGGGTGTGTGGGAGCGGCGCTACGTTGTGCTTCGGTGCACAGAAGCTGTGACGTGTCGTCTAATGGAAAGTGACTCCCGGTTGGGCCCCGGCGTTTAGGTGTTCTTTTGGACGGCTGGTCTTCTTCTTCCGGCATTTTAAGTTAAGTCACCTTTTGCACAGAGCAACCTTGCGTCACTGCCAGTTTGGTACTTACTGAACCTTTTTTATATGTATCTAAAATGGGGTTTTTAATTGCTTGGGAATCAATTGCATTATTAATTTGTTGTGCTTCCTGTGTCATTTGGGTTCGTAACAAAATGGTGTGCCTTTTAAATCACTTTCATACTATTTATTATTGCCTTTTTTAAAAAAAGAAAGGGGGAACAGTATATATGCCACCTTTTAAAATCAACTTCAGATTGTAATTTGTTTCCTAAGTATTTAAATCTGCAGTAAGTTGTTGTAATTGTACATTTTGATATTGTCTTAAGAACGGCCACGTGCTGATTGCCTCTAATTTGTTCATAAAAGCTTGTTTTGAATAAATTGTTAATAACTGACCTGCTAGTTGTTGTGCTAAGGAGTGATATATGGTTCAAATGGCTCTGGGCACTATGAGACTTAACTTCTGAGGTCATCAGTCCCCTAGAACGTAGTACTACTTAAACCTAACTAACCTAAGGACATCACACACATCCATGCCCGAGGCAGAATTCGAACCTGCGACCGTAGGTGTCGCGCGGTTCCAGGCTGAAGCGCCTAGAACTGCTTGGCTACTCCGGCCGGCGGAGCGATATAGTAACGGCCTTGACCTTCCATGCTAAGTGTACCCCTCATCCCAACTTCCTAAGTTACAAGAATGAACTAACGAAAATCAATAAACAATACAGTCAAGCGGCGGCAGTCTGATAGAAAACACCTGTTTTCGTAAGTCTTACATACTAAATACCACTTAATACCTGCGGCTTTTGATACGATGAAATAGAGCCAGTAAGAACTGTTGGTAACGATGCGGTGCAAGCGACCGTTGGTGCTACCTGTGCAATGCAGTGCTCAACACAGTGCGACGCCATCTAGTACCGCGCCATGCTTCCAGGCCACGGCACCACTCCCAGTGCAACCGTATGTGTTGCGGCGTTAACGGCACCTTACGCATTGGACAGTAATTCCCTAGTCCGGCTGCTGCAGTCTTCAACCAGTGGTACGATACTGTACAGGCTGTTTGCAGTGAGTTCATTACTTTTTCTGGGACGGCAGGTGTATATGTGTGCTTGGTGCACTATACGGCGATCCTCCTCTGTGGCGGTAGACGCGACCTACTGCAACCGCGACGAAGAATACGTGTGCCCTCACGTTCTCATGCCCTCGAGCGTCGGGCTACTGCCATATCTGAAGGCCCCACAAATCTGGATATTGCGCGATTCGTCCAGATGGAGATCAACAATTAACTCCTATTCAAATCCTGTATGTGTAGGTATTTATCTTACAGCAGATAGCATCCGCATGTCCTTCAGTGTCAATATCTGTAGTTGTTCTCGACCCTTACATAACCTACCAGGAGTGGTAACAACACCTAACACGGTTAACGCTAATGGACTCTGAAGATCGTTCTCCCATCACAGAAAAGCGCAGTTCTACTCATTTAGATACCCCCAGATCGTATGTACAGACATAAAAACTGACCACCGGCTGGCTCTACAGCGACGAAGTCCGAGTCGTTCAATTAAGTTGGCCAATAAACTGACCGCCCCTGACAACCCTAAGTCCGGCCATCTGCATAATCTGGCAACACGGTAAGGTGCGGAAATGTCAGGAGGAAGTGTTCTAAACTTCCGAGATTTTGTCGTGTTGTGTAACTCCGTGGTCTAGTGGTAATCGTGGTGCACTCTAAGCTTATGTGATCGCATCCAACCTTTTATCTTTTCAGCACATTCCGGCCCTCGTCTAAAGTTATCAGTCTGTTTAAACATCGAAGATAATTCTCTACCCATTCTACCCACCAGTAATAACAAATACTTCCAGAAATAATTCCACGGGACAGCTCGTAGGTCCGTCGCGACCATAACAGCTCACGCTCGAGCGTTTCCTCGCGCTGCAGCGGCTACTGGTCACCGGCCAGACGCTACCCGGCGCCTGAAATGGGGCGCCGCTGTCAGTGTGCTTCAACTGTCGTTTTCGAATTTGAAGTTCTAGTTATCATTTTGCAGTTAAGCATAGGATTTTGCATACTTGAAAATCATGAACTACGGTTAAGCGTTGTAAAATTGGGTCGCAAGTGCAAAAAAGTGTAACATGTGCAACACAATATTTACTTTGTTATAATATAGGGGAGACTGCAGAGGAGGCAGCTCGAAAGACTTTAACTGTGGGTCTGGTGAGTGCTTGTGGGAAAAATACGCCACAAAGAAGTATTCCTGTTTCAATAAAGATCGTTTTGCCGTGAATGATTCCAGGTCAAGGAAGTCTCGACTAATGATATACGTGGTCGATTACCATTTGACCATCATGCTACATTTGCCTTTCAACAGGCAAAGCTCAGACGTCTCGTGTAGGAGTACTGCATGCTATAATTCCAAACAACAAAAATCAACGGATTGGCTTTTATTGCGGATTTTCTTTAACGTCATCAGGTGGCCCATTGAGCATTCGTATGCGATACTGTTACTGGTGACGAGTTATGATGTTTTTATCTTTAACTTCCTAAGAAATGAAAGGCTGAGCCCTTCCAAAAGACGTAAACTTGAGCGAAGAGTAGTATGAGCATAATATTTTCCATCTGATACTTCCAAAAGTGTGTTTTGCCGGTCACGGTGGCCAAGCGGTTCTAGGCGCTTCAGTCCGGAACCGTGTGACCGCTACGGTCGCAGGTTCGAATCCTGCCTCGGGCATGGATGTGTGTGATGTTCTTAGGTTAGTTAGTTTTAAGTAGTTCGAAGTTCTAGGGGACGGATGAGCTCAGATATTAAGTCCCATAGTGCTCAGAGCCAACCAAAGTGTGTTTTGCACTACCAGTTCTTCCCCAAGTGTGTGTCCATCAAGGCTGGAATTTGTTGCGAACAACTGAGACACCTTTCGGACGCAGTTTGTCTTCGTATTTGATTGGCGCATATGTTGTTCCACAGACAGCAGTCGTCAGTCTCACTGGAATCAATGACTGTGAGTGTGTGTGTGTGTATTCGTGATGACACACAATCTGTATCAATATTCTTAATATTAGAAAGGCAAGTAACAGTAATTATTGCATCAATTATAATTGTAAAGTAATTTAACGCAATGGCTAGTTTCTACACGCTCAATTTTTACCCAACCCATGTCATAGATATCACGTGAAGTAAGAAAGATATATTAACTCTGTAATATCGTTAGCAGAGACAGTGTGCTCTTGTCACGGCTCGCGATTTGTTTATGTTGGCTGAGCGTGGACTCTGCAGCGGACGCTTTGGCATAAACAGAAGAAAATCACCTTGGCCCTGACTGTAGCGAGTGGACATCACTGCCCGCATGTTCTTATAGTAACCAACGTGAAACTACTCAGAGGTGCCATGGAGCAATTGGAACGGGTATCATGTCATTAGTCATCAGAATATTAACCAGTGATGAAATGCCCACTCTATTTGAATCCCAAGAAAATAGTAACCTTGTCACAAAGTAATGTGAGGCGATATGAAAATTTATCCTAAGCACAAAAATTAACTGCAAAGCTTTCATGCACGCAGTAGTAGCACACAAGGAAATACTAAGACTTGTAAGTGTATCCCTCATTTCCTACTCTCATATCAAGGCCCTTGTTTTAGTATGAAGTGAGAAAATAAACACAAACGATTAAAGCTTATGAGAAGCATATAAGTCATTTCCGCTTCTCATATCATAGCTTTTGTTTTCGTATGAAGTGAAAAATAAACAGTTCAGGGTTCTGAAGCAAAATATGACACCAGATTCTTGTCTTAGGCCCTATCGGAAACTCAAAAAGCAGGGAGCTCTCTATTCTTTTGTTCAAGAGTCTGTTTCCTTTCATGCGTTACTACCGCTCCCAGATTCTTATTTAAGGATTTGCGGGCATCAAGTTCTTCAGCTGAATGAGCCTTATATTATTGTGCTAATTACGGTATGGGGAAAATGCAACAAAGACGAGTTGGCCTAGAACAGTGCAGATATTTGCACATGCCTGTATTCAGCAATGACTGCCAGCTGCCGCAACACTTTAAAGAATTCATGCTGCAGGCAGCACTACTGTGAGCGCACTTCGGACTTCATTTAGTAAGTCGTCAGGGGACGGACTGTAACGTGAAAGACCGGGAAAGGTAAAAGTTTAGGAGTATACGACCAGAGGGACAAGTGCCCGAGAGATTACTTCCCTATCAACACAAGTGTCAGAGAGAGTACGTCCCTATCATTTTCCTGGATAGTTTTGTTTCTCAAATCAACAGAGTGCTTTATCATGCAGAACACAACTTACTTAGTTTTGTCGGTGGATTTTCTCACAGTGCGATCGAAAAGTGTCTCAATTGTTGGCAAACAAAATTCAGTTTTCATGGACACACGATTGGGGAAGAATTCGTGGTGCAGAACACAATTTTGGAGCTATAACATGGAAAAATATTATGTTCAGTCTACTATTTGCTCGGATTTATGTCTCTTGGTAAGGCTCAGGCTTTAATTTCTTCTTGGGAAGTTAACGACAAAGGCATCATAACTCGTCACCAGTAACAGTATTGCATACGAATGCTGAATGAGTGACCTGATGACGTTCTAGCAAAACTGCAATAACAGTCACTCCGTTGATTTTTGTTGTTTGGAATTAGAGCATGCAGTACTCCTACACCAGACGTCTGAGCCTTGTCTGTTGAATGCAAATGTCGCATGATGGTTAAATGGTAATCAATCACTTATATTAGCAGTCGAGACTTCCTTAATGTGGAAAATCATTCACGCCAAAACGGTCTTTGTTGAAATAGGAATACCTTTTTCTGGCATATTGTTCCCAAAACCACTCGCTCCACACTCAGTTCAAGTCTTTCGAGATGCCTCCTCTGCATTCTTTTTTGCATTATACCAAAAGTAAATATTGTGTTGTAGATGTTACACATTTTTTCCATTTGCGATCCAATTTTACAACGCCTAAAAGTACAATCCTGGAAATTGAAATAAGAACACCGTGAATTCATTGTCCCAGGAAGGGGAAACTTTATTGACACATTCCTGGGGTCAGATACATCACATGATCACACTGACAGTACCACAGGCACATAGGCACAGGCAACAGAGCATGCACAAAGTCGGCACTAGTACAGTGTATATCCACCTTTCGCAGCAATGCAGGCTGCTATTCTCCCATGGAGACGATCGTAGAGATGCTGGATGTAGTCCTGTGGAACGGCTTGCCATGCCATTTCCACCTGGCGCCCCAGTTGGACCAGCGTTCGTGCTGGACGTGCAGACCGCGTGAGACGAGGCTTCATCCAGTCCCAAACATGCTCAATGGGGGACAGATCCGGAGATCTTGCTGGTCAGGGTAATTGACTTACACGTTCTGGAGCACGTTGGGTGGCACGGGATACATGCGGACGTGCATTGTCCTGTTGGAACAGCAAGTTCCCTTGCCGGTCTAGGAATGGTAGAACGATGGGTTCGATGACGGTTTGGATGTACCGTGCACTATTCAGTGTCCCCTCGACGATCACCAGAGGTGTACGGCCAGTGTAGGAGATCGCTCCCCACACCATGATGCCGGGTGTTGGCCCTGTGTGCCTCGGTCGTATGCAGTCCTGATTGTGGCGCTCACCTGCACGGCGCCAAACACCCATACGACCATCATTGGCACCAAGGCAGAAGCGACTCTCATCGCTGAAGACGACACGTCTCCATTCGTCCCTCCATTCACGCCTGTCGCGACACCACTGGAGGCGGGCTGCACGATGTTGGGGTGTGAGCGGAAGACGGCCTAACGATGTGCGGGACCGTAGCCCAGCTTCATGGAGACGGTTGCGAATGGTCCTCGCCGAAACCCCAGGAGCAACAGTGTCCCTAATTTGCTGGGCAGTGGCGGTGCGGTCCCCTACGGCACTGCGTAGGATCCTACGGTCTTGGCGTGCATCCGTGCGTCGCTGCGGTTCGGTCCCAGGTCGACGGGCACGTGTACCTTCCACCGACCACTGGCGACAACATCGATGTACTGTGTGGACCTCACGCCCCACGCGTTGAGCTATTCGGCGGTACGTCCACCCCTCCCGCATGCCCACTATACGCCCTCGCTCAAAGTCCGTCAACTGCACATACGGTTCACGTCCACGCTGTCGCGGCATGCTACCAGTGTTAAAGACTGCGATGGAGCTCCGTATGCCACGGCAAACTGGCTGACACTGACGGCGGCGGTGCACAAATGCTGCGCAGCTAGCGCCATTCGACGGCCAACACCGCGGTTCCTGGTGTGTCCGCTGTGCCGTGCGTGTGATCATTGCTTTTACAGCCCTCTCGCAGTGTCCGGAGCAAGTATGGTGGGTCTGACACACCAGTGTCAATGTGTTCTTTTTCCCATTTCCAGGAGTGTAGTTCATGATTTTCCAGTACGCAAAATCCAATTCTTAACTGCAAGATGATAACCAAAACTTCAAACTCGAAAATGACATTTGATAGATACACTGTCAGCGTCGCGCCAAATTCACCTTGGCGGCGCCGGATTACAGGCGGCGGGTGGCGTCTGGCCTGTGGCCGTAGCCGCTGTAGCGGGAGGAAACGCTCGAGCGTAAGCTGTTATGATCGCGACGCAGCCACGAGCTGTCCTGCGAAATTGTTTCTGGAAGTATTTGTTATTACTGGTGGGTAGAATGTGTAGCGAATTATCTTCTATGTTCAATCAGACTAATAACTTTAGACGAGGGCCGAAATGTGGTAGGGGAAAAAAACGAGTTACAGTTGGACGCGAACACAAGACTATAAGTTTAGAACGGACGACAATTACCACTAGACCGCGGGCTCACAAAACACGACAACATCTCAACAGTAGACAATACTTCCTACAAACTTCCACATCCTACCGTGTTGCCAGATTATGCAGATGGCCGGACTTAGCTTTGTCAGGGCGGTCGGTTTTATTGGCCACTTTAATTGATCGACTCGCACTTAGTCTTTGTGGCGGCTGGACGGCAATCAGTTTTTATGTCTAAGACTGTACATGTAGAAAGTCACTTTGACGTCTGTCCATGTCTTCCTCGTGCTTCTTCTATTACCAATACATATTCGTATGCTGTAAATAGTAACAGACCTATAAATGTCGTTTGAGATAATATCGAAATTACTAATGCCTCTGTAGATTTCGTCCAGTTAAAAAGTACATATTAAGTTCTATCTGTTACGATGTCCATAGGCAGGACAACCAGATGTGGGAATTTAGAAGAATGCTTCACCAGCAGGAAGATAGATACCGCCTAAAGGAAATTAAAATAGGCGTTTGGAGAAAAGAGAAGCAACTGTATGAATACCAAGAGTTCTTCTTTCAAACACCAAATGCCGTTTATCGCTAAATCATAGCCACAGGGTATTTCATGTCTTGACTATTTGTAGCCATCTCCTTCTCATAGAAACTTTTATTTCCGTCACACATTGTTTCATTTCCCCACATCCCTTCATTCATGAGAAACCCCTTTCAAGTAATTTCCGGCACCTTCTCCTGTAATCTCTACGCGTGACTGTTATTAGTGTTTCTCCTATGTGGTATCAGGTAACTAACCGCCTCTCAAATTTTTGCTGCCTGTACATCACGGGGTCCTAGCTTCGATTCCTGACCGGATTTGTGACTTTCTCTGCCTGGGGACTGGGTTTTGGTTTTACCAGTCATTTCATCATCATCACCATCATTTGTTTAGTGGCTAAAATTGGACTGTGTAAAGATTGAGACATTGTAAGGGCACTGATGACCGCGCAGTTGAGCGCCCCACAAAGCAAACATCATTATTATCATCATCATCATCACCACCACCACCATCATCTCAATTTTTGGTACCATAATTTTATCTCCTAAACTCAACACTCAGCATAGTCTCCTAAAACCATTTTCTACGCTGTGACTGTGCATTATTTTAATGTTATGTCCTGTACCCACACTTCCAATCGATGTGTGCCACTATTCTTCACAGTTATTCGAAGACATAAATGTTCGTCTTTCTTCTTATGTCAAAATTCACCTAAGCAGAATTTACTGCCATTTTGTAGTCCACATCTTTTTCGTTTATTATCTTTGCATTTAGAGGGAGCACTAGCCATCTGAACTTCTGGTCATTTTCTTTTATTTCTCCTGGATCCGATCACAAGTTTCCTCGAGGTCAAAGACTACAGTCTACTGTCAGGGTTTGGATGTTTCTATCCAGACAAACTGGTATATTTCTATTTTTGTTCTACCACGATATACTCATTATAGTCTCGGTGCTCAGCAAGTACTAACAGCTTGTCACCAAGCAAAAAATTAGGTTTATTTCTTTCCAGACCGGCGTGTCAGTGTTTAACCAACACATAGCTCCAATAATGTTGCGAAAGGCAACCATCAAGTCTGAGGCCGTTACCTACATCTTGAGTAACGGAGAACCGATAGTTAGGCAGTTACACACCAATGAAATACAAAAAGAAATCTGAAGGACCTTTAAGCGAAATACAAGAGTATGATCATGCAAAGACCGAGTCGCGCGCGAGCACACACACACACTCTCTCTCTCTCTCTCTCTCTCTCTCTCTCTCTCACACACACACACACACACACACACACACGCACACCACAACTTTACGAAGAGCCCGGAATTGAAGCGAAGTGGAATGCCGTTAGACTTCTAGAAAATTCCAGAACGCAGCAGCTGAGCCAGCAGATACGCTTGTGTTGTGCCCCGGCCTATGGGGCATTTACGGCCGAGCCCGCCAGAGGTCTTTACGAGCGTCGCAAGGCGTTCTCATTGTCCGATTTCCCACCGCGGTTTCCACTGCTCTTACTACCAGAGAGAGAGAGAGAGAGAGAGAGAGAGAGAGAGAGAGGAGAGAGAGAGAGAGAGAGAGAGAGAGAGAGAGGGAGGGAGGGAGGGAGAGGGAGGGAGAGCAACTCTCTGCGATGTTAGGTTAAATTTATCTTTATGGGCAAAACCGAAAACTTTCTCTTTTCCTACACTTCTAGAACCAAATAGGATTGGAAAAGTTATATAAAATCAGACTTTCCCTTCTCTCTGGGATTGTAAACTTGTGACCCCTCCCGATAACGTCACGTTATCGACTACAGTTGGCACGGTTGCACGGTATTTGACTATCGCAGCACGAGTGAAAAAGATACTATGCAAACCACAAACCAGCCACATCGAGAAGTTGTACCTCTGCTAAAATTTGCCGCGCGGTATAGCCGCCCGGTCTAGGGCGCTTTCTCACGGTTTGCGCGGCTCCCCCCGTCGGAGGTTCGAGTCCTCCCGCGGGCATGGGTGTGTTGTCCTTAGTGTAAGTTCAAAATGGTTCAAATGGTTCTGAGCACTATGGGACTCAACTGCTGTGGTCATTAGTCCCCTAGAACTTAGAACTACTTAAACCTAACTAACCTAAGGACATCACACACATCCATGCCCGAGGCAGGATTCGAACCTGCGACCGTAGCAGTCGCACGGTTCCGGACTGCGCGCCTAGAACCGCGAGACCACCGCGGCCGGCTGGTGTAAGTTAGCTTAAGTTATATTAAGTAGTGTGTTGGGTACCGACGACCTCAGCAGTGTGGTCCCATAAGATCTTACCACAAATTTCGAAATGTTTTTGCTAAAATTTGACAGTTCCCTGAAACACTGCAGGAAATAGCACCAATATTATTACTGTACAAACTCTTGTTGTGCTTAAAAAAATTACAATAAAAAAGTAATACACTGTGGTAGGAGTAATGAAAAATCTGATCATCATCGGGGATGGGACAGCGGTTGTAGGGGATGGAACAGAAGAAAGCGCCACGGCATAACGATTGTTTGGCAGTTAAAATGACAGAGTGAAGAAAATGAGATTTGCAATAAATTTCAGATGGTAACAGCGAATGCTCTGTACAGGAATAACAAGAAGAGAGTGGCAGGTATGCTTGGAAAAGACCCGGAGACACCGGAAGATTCCAACTGGGTTAAATCATGAATCTGAGAACGACACGGGATTGTATAGCATATCAGGGTGCAGATATAGTCAGAGCGCAATTTAGTATTGATAAAGAGTGTGGTGAAGTATGATAAAATTGTCCAGAGCAGTCAGTGTGGAACGAAGTGGGATACTGAAACACTGAGGAATGATGACGCATTGGAAGTTCGCTAAGAATGTCCACACGGCGGTAAGGAATTGTGGATGGTGCAGTTCGGCTGAAGAGGAGTGGACTTCTCTAAAAAGTACAATCACAGATGCTGGACAAACATTTGCGCAATGAATATGAGTGCAGGTGTCCTCAGGTACCAGAAGCAATATTTCAGCTGATGAAAAAGATAGCAAAAGAAAATTCGGGGAGTGGCTGGATTACAATAGTGTAAATTACTTAGGAATTGGTATGTAGGAAGGGCAGGTCTGCGAAGGAGAAATGAACTGCACGTAAGATGTGAAGAAGTCGAAAAAGAAATGATCACCAGGTGGACTGACTCAGCATACAGAAAACTCAAAACAACTTAAAAGCAACGGTGGTTACGTTAACAGTGCAATGGGACTCTATTTTTGAACGTAGAGGAGAGTGTGGGAAGATGAAAAGAGTACATAGAAGTACTACGAGGGGGAAAATTTGTCTTATGGCGTGACAGATGAAGAAACAAGAGTCGACAGGGAAGAGAGAGGGAGTCATGCATTAGAATCATAATTTAAAAGCCTCTGACTGACTTAGCATCAAAGACAGCAGACAAAATAGATAACATTACAGGGGAATTTCTAAAATCATTAAGGGAATTGCCAATCAAATAATTATTCAAGCTGGTGTGTAAAACCTATGAGACTGGCGACGTACCATCGGACTTTCGGAGAAATACTATCCACACAACTCAGAAGATAGCAAAGGCAGATAAGTGCGAGAACTACCGCACAATCAGCTTAACAGCTCAGGTATCCAAGTTGCTCACAGGAATGATATACCGAAGAATGGAAAAGAAAATTGAAGAACTCTTAGATAACGATGACTTTGGCTTCAGGAAATGTAAAGGCACCAGAGATGCACAGCCGGCTTTGCGCTTGGCCATGGAAACAAGACTGAAGAAAAATCCAGACACTCCCGAAGGATTCGTCGACCTAAAAGAAGCGTTCTCCAATGTAAAATGGTTCAAATGGCTCTGAGGACTATGGGACTTAACATCTGAGGTCATCAGTCCCATAGAACTTAGAACTACTTCAGTCTAACTAACCTAAGGACATCACACACATCCATGTCCGAGGCAGGATTCGAACCTGCGACCGTAGCAATATCGCGGTTGCGGACTGAAGTGCCTAGAACCACTCGGCCGCAGCGGCAGGCTGTGAAATGGTGCAAGATGCATAAAATAATAGACTGGAATAAGTTATAGTGAAAGACGAGTAGTATACATGTATACAAGAATCTATAGGGAACAAGAAGATTACGAGACTAAGAAGTGCTTGGATTAAAAGGAGTGTAAGACACGGATGCAATCTTACGCCCCTAATATTCAATCTACACATCCAGGACACAATGACGGAAATAACACAAAGTTCCAAAAGTAGGATTCAAATTCATGGTGAAAGGACATAAACAATAAGATTTGTTGGTGACATTGCTATCCTCAGGGAAAATGGAGAAGAATTTGAATGGAATGAACTGCCTATTGAGTGCAGAATATGAATTGAGAGTAAAGTGAAAAAAGAATAAAGCAATGAGAATAATCAGAAGTGAGTGTAGTGAGAAACTTCTCAAAACTGGTGATCACGAAGTCGTCGAAGTTAAGGAGTTCTGCTGCCTTCAATGCAAAACAAGCCATGACGGACGAATCAAAGAGGACATAAAACGGAGGCTAGTACAGGCAAAGAGAGGGCTCCTGCCATCAAGCATTGGTCTTAACTAAAGGAGGAATTTTCTGAGAATGTACGTAGTGAGCATGGACTGTGGTAAAACTGGAAAAGAAGAGGCTCTAAGCGCTTGAAATGTGGTGTTACAGAGGAAAGTTGAAAATCAAGTGAACTAATGAAATAAGGAATGATGAAGGTCCCCACAGAATAGGCGAAGAAAAGAATAAACGGAAACAGTGATAATAAGAAGGGATAGTATGATAGAAAATCTGCTAGTGCATCATGGAATAACCTTTGCAGTACCAGAGGAAGCTATAGCTTTTCTGGTCGTTCCTCAGATTTGCTGCTGTGACCCAAGAGCGATCGTTTGTATTTTTTTTTTAACCAGGCTCTGTTTAGCTGACTTTCAGGACACTTATTTGCGGTTTATTGTGAACGTGGGTTGTTATCAGATCTTGTTGTCTATTTCTCACTTCACGAAGTAGCGTGATTGTGTAGATCGTGTACGCAGGCCCGCGCCTTCCATCAAATCTGTAATTATAGGCCTGGTTTATTATTTATTCAGTGCTCACCAGTATTCTTTAATTTGTCTGTGTTTTGTGTTGTTTTAGGAGAATGTTAACGCTTTCAGTGCTCGTGAAACTGGTTCTATTCATTGGTGTCATTTACCTTATCAGAATAATGTTTACTTCTGTTTATACGTGTGTGTTACTTGACAGATTAGCCATGATTTTGCGCCTTATTTATCGAATCCGGAAGCAAGCACGTAAATGTGCTTCACTGTATAATGTAAACTCTTCATACATTTGAGGAAAAGGTATTTATTTTGTTAAGACACTTAGCTAGTTAATTCGCATTACTTGTCATTAGGTGTTTTTCAAACTAGCTGCTTTTGTATTAACTATCTTACTATTTGTTTGTTTCACGTTTCCACCCGTTGGGCTTGGCCGATGTCTTTCTGTATATTTGACCGGCTGTATCAGTTGCTTGCTTACCTGTAACCACGAAATTAAGTGTTTTTCTTAACTTGGTGTTCTGTCTCTCAATTGTTTATCGAACCGATAAGGGTATTTTTTTTATCTGTAACCAATTTCCCTTGTGATTCAATGCAACTGGTATTTTTCTAATTCCTCTTTAAATAAATCTGATCAACACCGGTTAGAGACGGCCCACCAGATTTAAGTTCAACTTAGTGTTCTGGACGGCTTCTCTGCAGTAAAGCTCACGGTGTTTATAAGTCTGATAAACTGCCTGGACAGGCAGCGTAAGTTGCCTCTTTTATTACTGATCAAAACCCGCCGCCGCCTAAATTTTGATTAACAATCAACACTGGCGGCCGAAGACTTCATTCTACCAACGGTCTTGTCAAAGAGGGCAGGGGATCGGACTGAGATTCAGGGCACTCTCTTGTCCTCGGCGTGAGAAACTGCCCCTAAAGGTGCAAGAATCAGTATTGATCAACGGCATGAGGATGTAGAAGGCAATGGAAACCACTGCATTAAAGACACATATCGTTTATCCACAGGACATGGGGACTGTAATTAAAAAAGTGCCGGGAGGACCTCTTCATTGACAAAAGATTCCGGATCTGCCAAAGGGGAGGTGATCTTGAGAGAAAGATTAACAAATGAAAGGATAACGTTCTTGAATGTGGTAGGGAACGTAAAAAATCTGAAAAGGGAAATGCAAAGATCAATCAGGTGCAGTAGGGCTCAGTGAAGTGAAATGGAAAGAAGACAAAGATTTCTGTTCAGATGAGTATAGGGTAATATCGACAAAAACAGAAAATGGTACAACGGGAGTAGGATTCCTTATGTATAGGAAGGTAAGGCAGAGAGTGTGTTACTGTGAACGGTTCAGTGATAGGGTTGTTCTTATCGGAATCGACAGCAAACCAACATTGACAACGATAGTTCAATTATACATACCGACGTGGAAAGCCGAAGAGACAGAGAAAGTGTACGAGAATAGGCAAAGGGCAATACAGTACGTAAAAGAAGATGAAAATCTGTCATGGGGGACTGGAATGCAGTTGTAGGGGAAAGAGCAGAAGAAAATATTACAGGAGAATATGGGCTTGGGACAAGGAAAGGGTAATCAAAGAAGTTGGAAAGAGAAACAGAGGTACAAAGAAGGTAACTGCGATTAAATCACTCTTAATAGAAGAAGTACTTCAGTTGATCGATGAAAGAAGGAAGTATAAAAATGATATGGGAATCTCAGGAACACAGAAATGTAAGTCGCTAAGGAATGAAATAAACAGGAATTGCAAGAAAGCTAAGACGAAATGGCTGCGTGAAAAATGTGAAGAAATCAAAGAAGAAATGATTGTCGAAAGGGCGAATTTAGCATATAGAAAAGTAAAAATAACCTTCAGTGAAATTAAAAGCAATGGTGGTAATATTAAGAATACAACGGGAATTCCACTGTTAAATGCAAAGGAGAGAGCGAATATGAGGAAAGAGTACACTGAATGCCTCAATGAGGTGCAGGATTTGTCTGTTGTGATACAAGAAGAAAGCGGATCGATTAATAAGAGACAGGGGATCCAGTATTAGAATCAGAATTTAAGAGAGCCTTGGAGGAATTAAGATCAAATGAGGCAGAAGGGATAGATAACATTCCATCAGAACTTCTAAAATCATTGGGGCAAGTGGCAACAGAAAGACTATTGACGTTGGTGGTAGAATTTATTAGTCTGGCGAAGTACCATCTGACTTTCGAAAAATATCACCCACACAATTATAAAAACTGCAAGAGCTAACAAGTGTAAGAATTAATGCATAGTCAACTTAAGAGCTCATGCAGACAAGTTAATGACAACAATAATATACAGAATAATGGAAAAGAATACTGAGGGCACGTTACAAGGACGATCAGTTGGCTTTAGGAAAGATAAAGGCACCAGAGAGGAAATTCTGACGTTGCAGTTGATACGGTTAAAGGAACACTAAAGGAAAATCAGGACACGTTCATAGGATTTGTCGACCTGGAGAAGGCGTTGGACAATGTAAAATGGTGCAAGATGTTCGTAATTCTGAATAAAATAGGGGTAAGCCATAGGGAGAGACGGGTAATGTACAATATGTACGAGAGCTGAAAGGGAATAATAAGAGTGGATGACCAAGAACTAAGTCCTTGGATTGAAAAAGGTATAAGACAGGGATGTAGTTTCTCGGCACTACTGTTCAATCTGTACATTGAAGGAACAACGATGAAAATAAAAGAAAGGTTCAGGAGTGGAATTAAAATTTCAGGTGAAAGGACATCAATGATACGATTTACCGATTCACTGATGACATTGCTATCCTGAGTGAAAATGAAGAAGAATTACAGAACGTGCCGAGTGGAATAAATAGTCTAATGAGAACAGAATACGGACTGAGAGTAAATCGAACAAAGCTGAAGGTAACGGGAAGTAGCAGAAATGAGAACAGCGGGAAACTTAACATCGGTATCGAGGGTCACGAAGTAGATGAAATTAAGGAATTCTGCTACCTAGGCAGTAAAATAAACAATGGCGGACGGAGCAAGGAGGACATCAAAAGCATACTATCACTGGAAAAATGGGTATTCCTGGTCAAGAGAAGTCTTCTAGTGTCAAACATAGGCCCTGATTTGAAGAAGAAATTTCTGAGAATGTACATTTGGAGGACAGCTGGTAGTGATTCATGGGCTGTGAGAAGACAAGAGCAGAAGAGAATCAAAGCATTGATATGTGATGCTACAGACGAATATTGAAAATTTGGTGGACTGATAAGGAATAAGGAGGTTGCGCACTACCGATTCCGTAATTTTTCGTGTTAATCCCCCCCCCCCCGACTCACGTCAAGTGTAAGTAGAAATGTTTTGGTGTCGGTGAAACATTGACTGCAATCTGATTGAGATTGCTAGAGGAACCTAGTTGGTCAATATTTTCGTGGGTTCAAGAGCATGATGAAACTTTGGTGTTATAAATTGAAGATGTCCGCATCGTGATGGTGACTTTTTGCCTTCATGTTTCTGAATCAGAATCAGAAGCTCTTAAGGGGAGTTCGAACGCCCTATCCCAACAACGTTAAATTTAGTGACTTGGCTTCCCTATATTTCAGGTACCACTGTAGCCATTGACATGAAACTTTTACCGGACATTAAACTGTATGTTCCGAGTCTACTGAACTACAATAATTGTATTTCAGCCACTGCTTTCGGAAATATAATTTTTTAATTACACACTTAAAATTTTGTGTACTTTGTGCGTTATCCAAAATAATTTTTTAATTTTACATAACATTATATTCTTCTTTTAGTTCAATAGTCTCATGATATGTATGTTTTTACTCCCTGAAAATTTTAATACTCTACTCGAAGTGGTTTCTAAGATTTGAGTGAAAAATGACACAGAAGATGTAAATTGTCAGGAACGACTTCCACAGTTTAGAAAGACTGTATCTCACTTAACATATGCTTAATTTTTTTTTGTCATTCAGAAGCACCCTGCACCATATCGTATCTCATCCTCTTGACCTTTTTCCAAGATTTTTTTCTTTTCTTGTTTCCGGACTGCTTAGTGGCCAACTGTGCTGCATATTCTGTTTTATCAATGCGAACCTTGTCCATCCGTTCAAGTTCTCTGATGCAGTTTGCTCATGAATTAATTCCCATATGCAATATCACTTTCACCCTACCAATGTTGTCAACACTGAAAGCAATAACAGCATCACTGACCCCCCCACTTTAGTGTCTTCATTCCAACAAAAATAATTTTTCGTAAGCGACTCCATATAAGATCATTGAACGACTCATTGGGATTTTGAGTCTGATCACGCAGACACTTCTTCGGTAATTCAGGATTTTCCAGGTCTCTGTAAATAGGTTTTATGATATCCATGACTGCTGCTGGGATGGAATGTTTATGGATGTATGAACTGATTCAGTAATTGGCATTGCAGTAATTCCGCCATGAATCAGATCCAGGAGGGCAAAGGTGGTGTACTGGTTTTTCATCAGTTGACAGTATGTGGAAGAAGGTATCCCATACTGCCTGCTTCATTTTCAACAAATCCTCAGCATTATTTCTAATGGTCATCCCATAATACTGCTGTAGTTCATCATTCATTTTGTCTGTCAGCCTGCCTCTTATGGTTTTACCATCAGAAAGTTTCTTGTTTCTCAAACTTTGTTTCACCTTCCTCAACCTGGTGCCCATCCTCTTCTGTATATGACCAACACATTCCAGTTTTGTGATAATCTTCTCGCCATAAGGCTGAGCGGCTAATACACTCTTGTATGCTTTTGAATCTCAAGTAACACACTCCCTTTGATTCACAGATTGACTAAAAATTTCAATAGCTGCAAAGGATTGCATACCACTACCTGTTCCTTCATAATTTCTCTCACAGATCTGCCCTCCTCCATTTCCTGATTTACACTTATAACAATGTTTGGTTAAAATCTGAAAATCTATAACCTTTCCAGTATCCACACTGGTCACCATAGCAACAGAAATCTTAGAACTGTATCCGCACTTCTGCCAAGTGCCATAAAAAGCATACCATCATTTATTTCAACAGCTTCGTTTGCAGCTCCCTTCATTGACTCACATACAACAGATTCCACAGCAGCTCCAATAAATCCTGCATACTTGTCAATTTTACTAGGTGGGTGTGGCATATTCATCACGGCACACATTGTTTCTGCTGCACTTTGTCCTTTGTCAATAGCTCTCAATCCACAAAACCACCTAACATTTACTTCAAAGTAATTATCATTACAATTAACAGAATTAAAAAATGAATGAGTATATTTACAACTGGCACAATTAATGATAAGTTTTCTTGCTAGTCGATTTGATACCTCACCGTCTTCATGCAAACTAACTGGCCCTCCATGCATTTTACAACACAGACATTCACCTAACACCCTTGTTAGGATGTGTAAATCTATCAGAATATAACCTAAACTACCATTTACATCACTTTAGTTTTGAGAAAACTATGTATCACAAGGTTTTATTTTAATTTTCGAAGCACTAATGGGTGTTTCTCTAGATACTGACGAGTTTGCTTGTATTTCTTTGTCTGTAACTTCACACGCTACATGCTAACACAATGTTTCCCTCTATTCGAAAATCTATTACCAGGAAACCCACTTTTCTAAAAAACACTTCGTTTTGGTGTCATACTTGACTTTTTGAGTGATTTAGCAATCTATTCGTCACTTTTCTTCCGAAAAGGTTAGCATTTCGACATACAATGCGTGTGTATATTGTGAAACGATACGATACTGTTTCTGACAGCGCTACCAATAAAAACATGCAATTTAACCTTCATAATACAGTAATTCACAACCTTCTCTATAAAAAATTATCGATTTTATTAGATCTTGAAGTAATGCACATAAAGATTTTAACATTTTCAACCAGTGTAGTGTATATTTAAAAAATAAAATACGTCCCATAAGAGTTTATAAGTGATATATACATCATATTATTCGGAAAATTGCAAATTTCACAATGAGATAGAAATCCGAAAATGTGAAAAAAATTTTACGTTCTAACTCCTTTCTATAATATACTGGAAGGGATGTACCCAGAGGACAAGTCGCGGCTTTTCTGAGTTAAATAAGATGCTATCCAGCATCGAAAACATTCACGTCAGTGACGAGAAACGTGCTCCAGCACCAATTGTTCCTAGCATACGAGAGAAAGATCAGCCACCCCGTATGAACAATTTAATGTCAAATTTAATAATGAGATTGGATTTTTTCGGTGTAACCAAGTCTGGCATTAGATGCGGGGCTGCCGAGTACCGCGGTAAAAGTGTGGACCGAGTTGGGACCGTTCGCCCATGAGCCATTGTGTGGGACTCTGTGGTTTACTAAGACACTGCGGTGAGTTCAGGGCACTCGCAATGGCTGACATACCATACCGTTAATCACGATCTAACTTGTGCGCTGTTAGATTCCTGTTGTAACGCATCACTGGTGGATTGGTAATGGTGAAGTAAAGTTTACCATATTTGTAAGTTACCCAATATACAGAAGTCTAGTATGGTGCACCGCAATGTGAACGGAGACCGTTATCATTGATGGCCAAGTTGCGAATCCATTTTGGAATTCGTTGCTCTCTTGGCCTATCGAATTCTTTCATCACTGGCATGCCCTTAGTGCGCAATTTCCTTACGCACACCAGGTTCGTATTACTTTAGGTCGAAAAGGTCATTATATTCAAATTTAGGGAAGTATTCTTTGTGCAGCGACCGCCAGAAGAGGAGAGGGGATCTACTTTGCTGCGGCAGAACTGTCGCCGTTTTGTATATCCCGTTACGCTGAAAGTCGTCTGAGACAACAGATAATGAGACAAGGAATAACTCAGTTGAGGAAGAATTTACAACTCTTAAAGGGCAATCACAGAAGTTGAAAATAAGCTATGTATAATACAAGAAATATTTCAGGTGATCAGTAAACACAGTATGAGGCAGAAGTTGATAATTAAAAATAAAATAAAAGCAAACATTGTACCAGATACGAAATTAGTAGACGAATGGGAGCAACGTTATATCAACATGTACTGCAAAATTTTCGTCTGGTAATCGTCTACAGATGTAAATCCACCTGATGACATAACTTTAAACCATCGAAACGCGTCGGAGACATAAATAAACAGTGACTGGTGACAATAAACTTGTTTCATTCGATATCAAAAACAGTGATGGTGAAGCCTAACCCAAAACGTTCGCATTTAGAGGGTATTGCCGCCTAGTGTATCTTGATGCTTGTCGTTTCGCTCTTGTGGGAATACGAGTGTCACACAGCCTAGCTTCACGTCATGCGTCCTTTACTGCAACACGAGCTATTGCATATCATATTGCCTCAATGAGAACCGCGCCTGAGCAGTAACATCTGGTGATCTACATTCTAAGAAGACACTGACAGTTTAATGCATTCTTCCACTTGCATCTCAGAATGACGGGAAAATCAGAGACAGGTGAGAGCACACCACCAGCTATTTTCCCGGCCGCATTACTAGTCAATGAAATGAAAGAGGGAATGGGAAAGTGATAATGTTTTGCGAAGTGCCTCCGTCACATACTACAAGGTGGCTTGGTGAATACAGACGTAGAGGTAGAGGTATATGCAGATACCCGTTCCCCAAATATGCGCAACATAATTCCTTTAAAACAATATCGCCTTTGTACCGCTGAACACTAACGATTGAAGCTCTGCAAGGTTATTAGAGAGGGGCGAAGATGAACTCCTCACCCTGCAGTCATATAAAAGAGTTTAAGTCTCCGAAACGAATATGTCTTCAAAATAGCCGTCTACTATAGTGTTCTGTCTCCAATTACCACGACTTCCGCGTGGTGTTAAATAGCAGACATCTTTATGTTTACAGTCCGAAAATGGTGTGTTCATCTGGAATTTCCACTTTATTAGTCGATTATAATGTTAGTTCTGTAAACTACGAAAGTAAATGGTGTGTGTGGGTCACTCAGTGCTTATAGTAATGCTAACAGTTCTGTCTCATTATTTTCTCAAGTTACCAGACGTTTCACATTACCCAGTCAACGCTTCAGTGGTAGCTCGTTTCTCATCGTGATATCAAATGGCTACTGAGGTCATCAGTCCCCTAGAACTTAGAACTACTTAAACCTAACTAACCTAAGGACATCACACACATCCATGCCCGAGGCAGGATTCGAACCTGTGACCGTAGCGGTCGCGCGGTTCCTGACTGAAGCGCCTAGAACCGCTCGGGCACCGCGGCCGGCTCATCGTGATTTACTGCACTAAACTGGATTTATATTGTGCGACATATCCACCCTTGCGTCGTGATGAATCCCTTCTACGCAGTTTCAGGTGCCTGTCAGTGAGAATTTTCTTACCTCCAATAGGTATAGCCACGTTCGTAAAATATACAATATTCCTGAGCTACGTGAGCCCCTACCTTTGGTTTTCAGAGATTAAATATATTCTGTTAAGTGGAAGACCTCGACTGAATCTAGAGTCAGAATAACGTGCAACCAGAATGAACTTGGGGTCTGCAGCGGACTGTGTGCTAATTTGAAAGTTTCTGTCAGACAAACTGTTCGTCGGACCGAGATACGAACGCAGGAACTTTACCTTTGGAGAGAAAGTACTCTACCCAAAGAGCGCCTCTGTCGTACCTTCTAAACTTCGCGAAAGTTTTCCTGTATGTCTTCTAATTCTAGCGCTTCTGGAAGTGCACCTGCTGCATGTGGAAGAACGTCTGTGAAATGTGGAAGTTAGTAGGGTAATAGGGGAAGAGGGAAGGCGGGGGGGGGGGGGGGGGGGCGGGGGAGAGGGTCCTCGTAGATGAGTACCAGGTACACCTTCTTTTCGTTGGTATACTTTGTACTCACACAAACCTTCAACTGAAGTCCGTTGACTGAATGAGCGATTTACAGTTTCCTTGTGTTTATCTTGGTTTACTGGCAACTCCATCACTACTTACTTCAGCCTGGCTATTTGCGCTGTATGCTAGTATAAGGCGGGAGGGGGTGAGTTAATTCTGTGTTAAATTTTCAATAACGCCATGTGTAAGTGAATGTTGTACTGTCATACATTTTTTAACAGTTCTTCAGCAGAGAAAGCGGAGTCCGAACAAAAAAAAAGTATATCGTGCTACTTACAAAATATGTACCACTGTCCACATCTTCGAAACGAACAAAGTTACTATAGTGGTAGCCATGCTATTAACTGAAAGACATTTTCTGGCTAAATTTTTTATTTTGCACAAATTGTTGTTTAGTATGGTCAAAAAGAATGGAACACCCTGTGAATAGTTTATGGACGATCGGTAATAACAAATCTCTGTTGAAAACCTTGTGGCTGTTTAGATACGGTTTTCTCTATCTCGAATAATGTCGACTGAGTAAATGATGTATAAAGGTTTGAAAGTTTCTGCACAAGCAGAAAGGGCGTTCTGTATTAATGTTGGACCATGCCTCTTTAGGCAGTTGGTAGTTTAGTGTGCTCCGAAGAAGGCGTGGTTATCCGGGCCGAAACGTAGGTCAACATCCTGTTTCAATTTCCAGTCGAGGCGGATTCTTTATAATTAAATTATTCACGATTGCTGAAGCGCTGCAATGTTTAAAGTTCTCAAATCCTTGTTGTGACGTCTGGATGCGAGACTTAACGTTTACAGGCAGCTCCACCTTTCTTTCCAATATGTTCATCATTGTTCTCGTCATTTGGTCTGGGTGGACCTCAAATGAAACCTCTTAAACCTCATCATTTAATTCTTCATTCAGGTCCTTTTCTTATATATAACAGTGGGCAGCCAGCCCTCTGACCGAACGTGCAGAGCTACAGTGCCGGAACTCAGTCGGCAGTCTTGGCTTTGTTGAGTGCGAGCGACAAACTCGTGCCAATAATTTGGCCAATTGCATGGCTCACAATGGTGGTGAGAATCCACCGATAGTTGTCATTGGAGAGTGTGGCCATAAAATTACCTTTAATTACCGAATCTAGTGAGGTCGCGCCCAGGATCTAAACAGCTAACATGAAATAAATTTCAAATTTCGGAGCAAATGACTGCGAGTGCCCGTTACATGTTCCGCCTTTCTCCAAAATGATAATGAGTTGCTATGGATATCTGTTGGGCTGCGAAGGATGCAAATCGGTTCACAAAGATATATTTCTTATAGGGATTGGGGAGGAGTGGAAGGGAGGGTCTGAGGGAGACCGGCTCTTGGCTGGAAACGTTCTTGAAAATAAAGGTAATGAGGAGAGCTATGCAGGAAATAACCCACGAGCAGCACATTCACGAAGAATGTCACCATGTATGTTCTCAGCTGAGATGATCGCCGTCTATCAGAGTCCACAATTATTAGTAGATATCACTCGGCTATCAGATAAATATTTTAATTACTTTGCTTCTCTTACGATTAAAAACTTCCAAAAGCCAATGCTCACAGAAGGAAGTTTGTTACATATTCTATTACGTTCCAAAAGATGTTGTACTGTATATTTAACTTTCCATTTTCCACTTTATAAAATGACCCTTGCTAAAACAATTACCAACTTCCTTAACATTTTTATTTATTGTTATTTTCACCCTACCAAAGGTAAAGAATTTCTAACCAATACGGAGGTAGTTTACTTACAGAAATATTGCAAATAAAAAATTTGTAAATGTTTTTAATTTTTTTTGAAGCCATATTGGAACGGTAGCCATCGTGTGTTTCACTGTTAGTGCTAGTCGCAGCGAATATTTATTTACTAATTTTGGTAACTGGTATTATTCCAAAGAGACTTGCTTCAAATCAGTAACTCAGCTTAACAAAACAGGCAAAGTATTTGTCAGTCACCGTACAGTGAGTTGACAAAAGCCATGGTATAGATCTGCATCTGCATCGTTTGCTACAGAGCCGACAGGACCGAGTGCGCATCTGTGGAACAGGCCGAGTGAAGTGTCTGAATCACAGGCTCACGCAATTCTGCGAATGCGTAGGCTGCAGATTCCTCGACTTGCATCACAGGGAGGTGGGGTTTTGGTTTGCTCTAAATAGATCAGGTGTGCGTAACATGCAAGACGCGACTGACTAGACAAGTAGCGGGAGCCGTCTGACGTAAACAGGGCGGTTTTTTAGGTTAGATCGGGCCTGGAAAACAAAAAAAAAGCACAAGTCTGGAACGGTGCAAGTCACTAATATTCAAATCGCTGAAAGCTGACTGAGATAAGCTCTCCCGAAATTTTTGCAAACTACCTAACGGTGTTCAGAAAGGATAGACTAAACACAGTTGGATGTGGCGTGTTTGCTGCTGTTACACGTAGAGTATCTTGAACCAAAATTGAAGTGGATAGATCCTGTGAGCTACTGTGGATAGAGGTCATTCTTGGGAACTGAAATAAAATAATAACTGGATCCTTTTACAAACCTCCCAAATCAGATGATATAACTGGTTAAAGGTTCAAAGAAGACTTGAGTATAATTTCATTCACGTACCTGCCTCATGCAATTTTAGTTGGTGGTGACTTCAATTTACCCGCCATATGTTGGCTAAAACACGTGTTTACATCCGGAGGTACATACAAACATCATCCGAAATTGTGCTAAACGCATTCTCTGAAGATTATTTCGCGAAATTTGTTCACACGCCCACTCGAATAATAAACGGTTGTGAAAACACACTTGATCGCTTATCAATAAATAATCCTGAGCTAATAACGAGCCCTAACCGCCGTCTGCTTCACGTCTGCTGTGCAGCGAGCTACCTTAATTTAAGTATTAACTGTATTTTTCTTACTTGTCACTTCTTCTTCTGCGTGTGTTTGCTTTTAGGAAGCTTTAATAGTCGAGTGCTATTAAGTGTTCCATAGATCTCGTGTTTGTTTTGAATACAGTCAGAGTGAGTCCCTTTAGTCAGCCATAGTGCCAGTAGTGTCAGTGTCGCCCTAACCGCCGTCTGCTTCACGTCTGCTGTGCAGCGAGCTACCTTAATTTAAGTATTAACTGTATTTTTCTTACTTGTCACTTCTTCTTCTGCGTGTTTTTGCTTTTAGGAAGCTTTAATAGTCGAGTGCTATTAAGTGTTCCATAGATCTCGTGTTTGTTTTGAATACAGAGAGTCCCTTTAGTCAGCCATAGTGCTAGTAGTGCTAGTGTTTGTTTTGAATACAGTCCAGAGACAGGTAGTGCTATTTTCCTTGTTTTCTACAAGGAGTGGTTAGCAATCACACTTTAGTTAATAATCAACCGCCTTTAGTGAATTAGCAGTCTATTTAAAAGTTTATTAACACTCTATAGTAAATTGACTTCTTAGGATGGATAGGATGTGTGGCTGCTGTGTACGGACGCAGGAGGAGCTGGCCACTCTTCGCGAACAGCTGAGCGTGTTGATGGCCGCGGTCAGCCGTCTTCAGGCTGCTGCCTCGGAGTGTAGCGGCAGTGGGGAGTCTGGTGCGTCGCAAGGTACACCCCAGGTGTTACATGCTTCACCCACTGTCCCTGCTGTCGAGACATCTTCGCGGGTACCGGGCGCGGTTGGGCCACCCTCTCCCCAAGGGGAGTGGCGGGTTCAGCGGCGTTCGCGGCGCTCGAGGCGGAGGGTCAATGTGGAGGCTGGCCGTGTGGCATCGCCCGCTCTGCCTGTGAGTGGACATGTGGCTGCTCCTTCAGCAAGGTCCGAGCAGGCACATGGGGGGAGGGGTTTATTAGTTATTGGGAGCTCCAACGTTAGGCGGGTGATGGAGCCCCTTAGGGAAATAGCGGAAAGGTCGGGGAAGAAGGCCAGTGTTCACTCTGTCTGCTTGCCGGGGGGTCTCATCCGAGATGTGGAGGAGGCCCTACCGGCGGCGATAGAGAGCACTGGGTGCACCCGACTGCAAATTGTTGCTCATGTCGGCACCAATGACTCCTGCCGTCTGGGTTCAGAGGTCATCCTAAGTTCGTACAGGCGGCTGGCGGAGTTGGTGAAGGCGGAAAGCCTCGCTCGCGGGGTGGAATCAGAGCTAACTATTTGTAGTATCGTTCCCAGAACCGATCGCGGTCCTCTGGTTTGGAGCCGAGTGGAAGGCTTAAACCAGAGGCTCAGACGATTCTGCGGAGAGCTGGGGTGCAAATTTCTCGACCTCCGCTATCGGGTGGAGAAATGTAGGGTCCCCCTGAATAGGTCAGGCGTGCACTACACGCCGGCAGCGGCTACGAGGGTAGCGGAGTACGTGTGGAGTGCACATGGGGTTTTTTTAGGTTAGAGAATTCCCTCCCTAGGCCCGACAAGACGCCTCCTGAGACGCGGCAAGGCAGTAGGCAAAATGCAACAAGGAATAACAATATTAATGTGCTTATAGTAAACTGCAGGAGCGTCTATAGAAAGGTCCCAGAACTGCTCTCATTAATAAACGGTCACAACGCCCATATAGTACTAGGAACAGAAAGTTGGCTGAAACCAGACGTAAACAGTAATGAAATGCTAAACTCGGATTGGAATGTATACCGCAGAGATAGGCTGGACAGTGAAGGGGGAGGCGTGTTTATAGCGATAAGAAGAGCAATAGTATCGAAGGAAATTGACGGAGATTCGAATTGTGAAATGATTTGGGTGAAGGTCACGGTTAAAGCAGGCTCAGACATGGTAATTGGATGTCTCTATAGGCCCCCGGGCTCAGCAGCTGTTGTGGCTCAGCACCTGAAGGATAATTTGGAAAATATTTCGAGTAGATTTCCCCACCATGTTATAGTTCTGGGTGGAGATTTTAATTTGCCGGATATAGACTGGGAGACTCAGACGTTCATAACGGGTGGCAGGGACAAAGAATCTAGTGAAATATTTTTAAGTGCTTTATCTGAAAACTACCTTGAGCAGTTAAACAGAAAACCGACTCGTGGCGATAACATATTAGACCTTCTGGTGACAAACAGACCCGAACTATTTGAATCAGTTAATGCAGAACAGGGAATCAGCGATCATAAAGCGGTTACTGCATCAATGATTTCAGCCGTAAATAGAAATATTAAAAAAGGTAGGAAGATTTTTCTGTTTAGCAAAAGTGACAAAAAGCAGATTTCAGAGTACTTGGTGGCTCAACACAAAAGTTTTGTCTCAAGGACAGACAGTGTTGAGGATCAGTGGACAAAGTTCAAAACCATGGTACAATATGCGTTAGATGAGTATGTGCCAAGCAGGATCGTAAGAGATGGGAAAGAGCCACCGTGGTACAACAACCGAGTTAGAAAACTGCTGCGGAAGCAAAGGGAACTTCACAGCAAACATAAACATAGCCAAAGCCTTGCAGACAAACAAAAATTACGCGAAGCGAAATGCAGTGTGAGGAGGGCTATGCGAGAGGCTTTCAATGAATTCGAAAGTAAAGTTCTATGTACTGACTTGGCAGAAAATCCTAAGAAATTTTGGTCCTATGTCAAAGCGGTAGGTGGATCAAAACAAAATGTCCAGACACTCTGTGACCAAAATGGTACTGAAACAGAGGATGACAGACTAAAGGCCGAATTACTAAATGTCTTCTTCCAAAGCTGTTTCACAGAGGAAGAATGCACTGTAGTTCCTTCTCTAGATTGTCGCACAGTTGACAAAATGGTAGATATCGAAATAGACGACAGAGGGATAGAGAAACAATTAAAATCGCTCAAAAGAGGAAAGGCCGCTGGTCCTGATGGAATACCAGTTCGATTTTACACAGAGTACGCGAAGGAACTTGCCCCCCTTCTTGCAGCGGTGTACCGTAGGTCTCTAGAAGAGCGAAGCGTTCCAAAGGATTGGAAAAGGGCACAGGTCATCCCCGTTTTCAAGAAGGGACGTCAAACAGATGTGCAGAACTATAGACCTATATCTCTAACGTCGATCAGTTGTAGAATTTTGGAACACGTATTATGTTCGAGTATAATGTCTTTTCTGGAGGCTAGAAATCTACTCTGTAGGAATCAGCATGGGTTTCGAAAAAGACGGTCGTGTGAAACCCAGCTCTCGCTATTCGTCCACGAGACTCAGAGGGCCTTAGACACGGGTTCACAGGTAGATGCCGTGTTTCTTGACTTCCGCAAGGCGTTTGACACAGTTCCCCACAGTCGTTTAATGAACAAAGTAAGAGCATACGGACTATCAGATCAATTGTGTGATTGGATTGAGGAGTTCCTAGATAACAGAACGCAGCACGTCATTCTCAATGGAGAGAAGTCTTCCGAAGTAAGAGTGATTTCAGGTGTGCCGCAGGGGAGTGTCATAGGACCGTTGCTATTCACAATATACATAAATGACTTGGTGGATGACATCGGAAGTTCACTGAGGCTTTTTGCAGATGATGCTGTGGTGTATCGAGAGGTTGCAACAATGGAAAATTGTACTGAAATGCAGGAGGATCTGCAGCGAATTGACGCATGGTGCAGGGAATGGCAATTGAATCTCAATGTAGACAAGTGTAATGTGATGCGAATACATAGAAAGATAGGTCCCTTATCATTTAGCTACAAAATAGCAGGTCAGCAACTGGAAGTAGTTAATTCCATAAATTATCTGGGAGTACTCATTAGGAGTGATTTAAAATGGAATGATCATATAAAGTTGATCGTCGGTAAAGCAGATGCCAGACTGAGATTCATTGGAAGAATCTTAAGGAAATGCAATCCGACAACAAAGGAAGTAGGTTACAGTACGCTTGTTCGTCCAATGCTTGAATACTGCTCAGCAGTGTGGGATCCGCACCAGGTAGGGTTGATAGAAGAGATAGAGAAGATCCAACGGAGAGCAGCGCGCTTCGTTACAGGATCATTTAGTAATTGCGAAAGCGTTACGGAGATGATAGATAAACTCCAGTGGAAGACTCTGCAGGAGAGACGCTCAGTAGCTCGGTACGGGCTTTTGTTAAAGTTTCGAGAACATACCTTCACCGAAGAGTCAAGCAGTATATTGCTCCCTCCTACGTATATCTCGCGAAGAGACCATGAGGATAAAATCAGAGAGATTAGAGCCCACACAGAAGCATACCGACAATCCTTCTTTCCACGTACAATACGAGACTGGAATAGAAGGGAGAACCGATAGAGGTACTCAGGGTACCCTCCGCCACACACCGTCAGGTGGCTTGCGGAGTATGGATGTAGATGTAGATGTAGATGTAGAAAACGCATACAGGGATTAGTGAACTCAGTCGGCCGGGGTGACCCAGCGGTTCTAACCACTTCAGTCTGGAACCGCGCGACCGCTACGGTCGCAGGTTCGAATCTTGCCTCGGGTATGGATGTGTGTGGTGTCCTTACGTTAGTTAGGTTTGAGTTAGTCTAAGTCTAGTGGGCTGATGACCTCAGATGTGAAGTCCCATAGTGCTTAGAGCCACTTGAACCATTTTTGGATTAGTGAGACTGGATTGCGAGACTGAATACCGTACCTCCCAAATCCACGGAAGATAGACAACAATATAAATCTATACAAAAAATCAGATAAAATTTAGCGCTTGACGCCTTCCTGGGAGACATTCACTACTCCTTCCACATTAACAATATAAGTGGAGACCAGACGTGGCTTCAATTCAGTGAAATAGCATCGACAGCAATTGAGAGATTTATACCAACTAAATTGGCAAACGACGGAGCTGATCTTCTTTGGTGCACAAAATGAGTCAGAACACTGTTGCTTAAATGACTAAAGAGCATGCTAAACGTAAACGAACGCAAAATACCCAATATTGGAAATGTTTTACAAAAGCTCGAAATTTTGTGCGGATTTAAATGCGAGATGCTGATAATAGTTTCCACAACGAAACTTTGTCTCGGAATCTGGCATAAACTCCAAAGAGATTTTGGTCGTATGTAAGGAATGCTAGCGGCAGGACTCTTTCAACGGCATCTCAGCGGGATAGCGATGGAAATACTATCGATGACAATGCTGCTAAAGCACATTTACTGAACACAGCATTCCGAAATTCGTTCAACAACGATGTCGAAGTAAATATTCTGTAATTTGAATCAGTAACAGCTACCATTATGAGTAAAATAGATGTGGTTATCCTCTGAGTGGTGAAGCAACTCAAATCACTTAATAAAATCAAGTCTTCTGGTCCAGGCACGATACGATTTCGGTTTACTTCAGAGTATACTGATTTAATAGCTTCATACTTAACAATCATATAAAACCGCTGGCTCGGCGGAAGACGCGTGTCAAAAGCCTGGGCAGCTGCACAGGTGACAGCAGTATTTGAGAAAAGCCACACGAGCAGTCCACTAAGTTACAGGCCCATATCGTTAACGTCGATAGACAGCAGTAATTTGGAACGTTTATTGTGTCAGGACATTACAATCTGAGAGAACGGTCTGTTGAAGCACAGTCGACCCTTATTTAGAAAACAATGTTCTTGTGAAACACAGCTAGCTCTTCACTCACACGAACTCTTGAGTGCTATCAACAAGGGATTTCAAATTTATTCAGTATTTCTAGATTTCCAGAAGGCTTTTGATGCTGTACCCCATAAGCGTCTTGTAATCAAACTGCGTGCTTATGGAATATCGTCTCACTTACGTGACGGGTTTCGTGATCTGCTGTCAGACAGCTCACAGGTCCTAGTAACTGATGAAAAGTCATAGAGTAAAACAGAAGTGATTTCTGGTGTTCCCCGAGGTAGTTTTCTAGGCCCTCTGTTCCTTGTGTGTATAAACGATTTAGGAGACAGTTTTAGCAGCCGTCTTAGAACGTTTGCAAATGATGATGCCGGTTTTCGTCTAGTAAAGTCCTCAGAAGATCAAAACCAAATGTAAAACGATTTATCTATCGTATCAGCATGATCAAAAAATTGGGAATTGAACCTAATAATCAGAAGTGTGAAGCCACATGAGTATTAAAAGAAATCAATTAAACTTCAGCTTTACGGTAAATCAATCACATCCAAAGGCCGTAAATGCAACTACACTCCTGGAAATGGTAAAAAGAACATATTGACACCGGTGTGTCAGACCCACCATACTTGCTCCGGACACTGCGAGAGGGCTGTACAAGCAATGATCACACGCACGGCACAGCGGACACACCAGGAACCGCGGTGTTGGCCGTCGAATGGCGCTAGCTGCGCAACATTTGTGCACCGCCGCCGTCAGTGTCAGCCAGTTTGCCGTGGCATACGGAGCTCCATCGCAGTCTTTAACACTGGTAGCATGCCGCGACAGTGTGGACGTGAACCGTATGTGCAGTTGACGGATTTTGAGCGAGGGCGTATAGTGGGCATGCGGGAGGCCGGGTGGACGTGCCGCCGAATTGCTCAACACGTGGGGCGTGAGGTGTAAGTCAACTACCCTGGCCAGCAAGATCTCCGGATCTGTCCCCCATTGAGCATGTTTGGGACTGGATGAAGCGTCGTCTCACGCGGTCTGCACGTCCAGCACGAACGCTGGTCCAACTGAGGCGCCAGGTGGAAATGGCATGGCAAGCCGTTCCACAGGACTACATCCAGCATCTCTACAATCGTCTCCATGGGAGAATAGCAGCCTGCATTGCCGCGAAAGGTGGATATACACTGTACTAGTGCCGACATTGTGCATGCTCTGTTGCCTGTGTCTATGTGCCTGTGGTTCTGTCAGTGTGATCATGTGATGTATCTGACCCCAGGAATGTGTCAATAAAGTTTCCCCTTCCTGGGACAATGAATTCACGGTGTTCTTATTTCAATTTCCAGAAGTTTAAATACCTAGGAATACATTCATGAACAACCAAAGTTGGGACGAACACACAGAAAATACTGTGGGAAGGTGATTTGGCTGAACACTTAGAAGAGGCAACACATGTACTAAAAAGACTGCCTACGTTACGCTTGTCCTCGGTCTTTCGGAGTACTTCCGCGCGGTGTGTGATCGTTAAGAGATAGGATTAACGGCGTAGATCGAACACGTTCGATGATGGGCCGCACTTTTGTATTATTGAGAAATAGAGGAGAGAATGTCACGAACATGCTACAGCATTTGGCGTCGACATCATTAAAACAAAGGCGTCTTTCACTTTGGCAGGATTTTTTCACAAAATTTCATATTTTCTCCTCCGAATGAGAATTCATTTTATTGACGCCTACCTACACAGGGAGAAACTATCATAATAATAAAAGAACGGAAACCAGAGCTGGGACGGAAAGATATAGGTGTTCGTTTCTTCCTCGCGATGTTCAAGAGAGGGGTAATAGATAATTATTGTGAAGGTGGTTCGGTAAAACCTCTGCCAAGCACTTAAGTTTGCAGATTATCAATGTAGATATAGAGTGTAAGAGTTGGTAGCCAGGAATGAAAAGATATGTTGGATTATGACTAGTTTGTGGGAACTGTAAATAATATGAAAGAGTTCATTGTGGGAGAGAGTGATGTTTATCTCCCTTTACGGTTCATCATTTAATCCAGAAACAGATACGTTCACTGCTATACCTGCGTGCATGGGAAGAGAGGCAGCTTACCCACTCCAGTGTGAAGATGGCAAGGACACCTGGACCAGACGTGAGGGAAAGTCTGTGTCTAGCACAAACTAGAGGATTTTCCGTACAAAATTTGCAGCAAGCTGAATAACTTCGATATTACTTAAAAATGTATTACAAAACGAAACTGACTACAATGGAATATTTACTCATACTGACATTTCTTATTTGCAGTATTATTTATTCAAAATTAGATTTTAGAAAATAACGTATGAATCTTATTAACGTAACGAATATCGGCGGAGATTCCGATATTTCACAGAATTGCGCCCCGCGCAGTCAAGAGAGAGTATTATAAGTAGTCTTGAAGTAGTGTAGCTCTGTGATCGACGACTTAATTCATAACGGAACAAACCAATTATACTTCTGTGGCTAAAATAGTGTAACTGTTAAAAGTGCGAGGGGTAACGATTTTTTTTAGATTAACCTGACTACCAAGAAAAGGTAGTGATGTTAAGCACAATAGCTGCGGTGATCGATAGTACGATTGCCGGCCTGGGTGGCCGAGAGGTTCTGGGCGCTTCAGTCTGGAACTGCGCGACCGCTGCGGTCGCAGGTTCGAATGCTGCCTCGGGTATGGATGTTCTTAGGTTAAAATAGTTCTAAGTTCTAGGGGACTGATGACCTCAGATGTTAAGTCCCATAGTGCTCAGAGCCATTTGAAACTTTTTTTTTGTGTACGGTTGGACATTGACCCGTGGATTTTACGAGGGTCAGTCAAAAAGTAATGCCTCCTATTTTTTTTCTACGTTTAATTGTCAGGAAATTTAAATGCAATTACATAGGTTGAAAACCACAACATTGAGGATCATTTTGTCATTTTTCAATGTAATCTCCGCCCATCTCTACAGTTTTGGTCCATCTTTGAACAAGGGCATGTATCCCAGCACGGTAAAAATCACAGCTCTGCTTCCTAAGCCATTGACGCCCGGATGTTTTGACGGCCTCCTCATCTTCAAAATGAATCCCACGATGAGCTTCTTTTAGTTGCCCGAACAGATGGAAGTCTGATGGTGCCAGATCAGGGCTGTATGGGGGATGAGGCAAAACTTCCCATCCAATTTTGACAATCTCGTCAGAGGTGTGACGACTGGTGTGTGGTCTTGCATTGTCATGCAAAAGAAGAACATCTGCCATTGATTTTGTTGGGCGAACTCTCTGAAGACGTGCTTGAAGTTTTTTGAGGGTTGTGACGTATTGAACAGAATTTATTGTGCATCCCTGCTCCAAAAAATCAACCAGAATCACACCCTCTGTATCCCAGAAAACTGTTGCCATAACTTTCCCTGCCGATCGCACAGTTTTGAATTTTCTCTTCCTCAGCGAGCTTGTGTGACGCCACTCCATTGACTGCCTCTTTGATTCGGGTTCAAAAAAATGCACCCATGTTTCGTCCCCGGTCACAATTTTTTTCAGAAACTCATCTCTGGAGGGAGCGCTGCAAGTGTTGGGAGGCTATTGTTTTCCTTGCCTCTTTATTCTGATCGGTTAACATTCTTGGAACCCACCGTGCACAAACTTTTGAGTACCCCAATTGTTTAATAATCGTGATCACACTGCCTTTACTAAGAGAAATAATGCGACACACTTCATCTGCAGTCACCCGACGGTCAGCACGAATGATGTCATCAACTTGCTGAATGTTGTGTGGAGTCACTGCACTCACCGGCCTGCCGCTCCGCTTTTCGTCAGTCAACGGTGTTTGCCCTTCAGCTTCCTTACAACGACGAACCCATCGTCTAACAGTGCTGACATCCACTGTCACAACACCATACACCTTCTTCAGTCTTTCATGAATGCGTATGGGCGTTTCACCTTCTGCATTCAAGAATTCAATCACACAACGCTGTCTCAAACGAACATCGATGTCGGCCATCTTACAAACTTCTGCTGTGCTGCCACCTGTTGACACAGAAAGTTACTACTGCAGTGGATTGCAGCAGAAGGTTTGAGGAATGGCGCCAAATTCAAATTTTTCACTTAACTTAATTTTTTTAAGTAGAAAAAAAATGGGAGGCATTACTTTTTGACCGACCCTCGTACTAGCTCTAACGGGGCACTGAATTTTACCATATTTCCAGAGACAACTGTACATTATTACACTTGGATAAATAAATAAGGTACCTTCCCTTTTACAAAAAAGAGTCTGTAGTAGCACTCTCAACAATCACATTGAGTTCCACTGTTGGAAACAGCAGTATCTGAAGGCGCGACCTTTGAACATCAAGACACTTTTAGAAGACATGAGGTAAGCAAGCCTCTCCTGAAGCAACAGCCGAGCCATCGATATCACATTGGTAGAATTTACTTTCACAGTTTAGCGACACTAGTCTTGCATATGTTACTTCACGAAATGGTTAACCTACGGTGATATCACTTTCAGCTCCAGTAATGTGTCGTGGCATGAATATTCTAAATTTTTCTATTAACAAAACGCCCACTGAATTTCTACAAGAGGAAAGAGGAGAAATTAATCAGTTCAGTGAGCTCTGTGTGACTCCTAACAATTTATTTGTTCAAATCTGTGGTGGCGTAATTTGCATTGTTCACACGTACGTAAACAACAACGAATACTTTTCCGTGAAAAATCTTTCGACATACGATACAAAAATTACAGTACTACACTATCTGAAGGTTTTTGTGGCAATGCTACAGCGCCAACATTCAAATAAGAATAGACTGAAAAGTTGCCCTTTCTAGCGGAAAACAGGCAATGCAGTGAATGTACGGCTCTGGCACCTGCGCAAGCGGCTGGCCTCTGTCACTACTGGGGATCAGTTGAGACGCGGCATAGTAGAGACAGAAGTCATCTCACCCGTTACTGTCGATATCACGTTGCCTTAGAAATTTATCGCAGCACTTCAAGCTTGTATGCGTATTGAGGTAAGCTTCGTGCGATATTCAAAGCCCATCAGCCTACAAAAGCATCGTTCCAACGACGTGCCTCCCACTGATGAGATGAGTTTCCTAGAAAGCTGTCTCCATACATAACATTTACAGCCCCGTTTCCACAAGGCCGCAGTAGGATATCAACATTGAGCCACGCCCTCCGTAATGGAACCTGCGGTCGAGGAGCGCAGTATTGTCGTTTTTTGCAGATAGAAGTAAAAGTTACATTTTATGTACACAGAGAGTGAAAAAGTACATACACATTTTTTTAAATGTTTGGAGGAACACAGTTTCCTGCGAAAAAAATGGCATAGATGCATCTTTTCCCTGCTGGGGCGTCTTTAATGTTTTGAAGTTAGTGATGTTCAGTGACGGTTTTCTAACTACCGAGATGTAGCTGAAGACGCACAACTAGCATCTGCGTGCTGATGTGTAAATAACTGTGTAGCACGCTCAAAACAACAGAGTGTTTTACGAATAACAGCTGTAGCTTACGCCAAACGGGCGAAAGGATCCCCTGGAGTGTTTATCGATGCCTCTTCCAACAAATGTGCAACCTCCGCCATCAATAAGAAAGCCATAGGAGTGAGGCCGGAAGAACAAGGTGGCTACGCCACTTGCTCACTGCAATCCAACAACTGTGGAAATCATTGTCTAAATATTCTCTGAAATCAGCGGCAAAGTGTTGTGGGCACTGACTGCTTGGGAGTAGTATTTCACTTCTAATTTCCAACTTTCAGTATTTCACGGAGAAAGATGCTATAATTTTCTTCACCGAGCGTGATAGACAGAAGAAAGGGCGTCAATCAGGTGGTCGTGAACAATTTTAGTCCACACATTTATGGCAAATCTATGCTAAAGGCATAACACACAAGTGGGCTTTGGATTATTCGGCTCCCAAATATGGCTATTGTGGCTGTTGAGTATTACTTCATTTGTGAAGGCAGCCTCAATTTCATAAAAAACGGACGTTTGGATGTCAGAAATGTTTATAATTTGTTGTAGAAGCCACTAGTAGGATTGCAACGGTTGGGGAAAGTCCTAAGCTGACAAGTCTCGTATCTTCAGACACCTGAATGGATGCATGCAGAACATCCCACACACTGGCGATGGAGGTATTTATGTAGTTCCATTGCTACTGTTAGTGAGCTGGGCCAGAGGTTGTCCTCGGTTTTCAGAACTCCCTCAAGCTGGAAAGTTCGCACAGGGCGAAGTTAACCAGTTTCCCGTCGGTGTGACGTAAGGAATCGTTTTTTTTTTTTTTTTTTTTTTTTTTTTTTTGCAATGAGGGCCATTAGGTTTTTGTAACTTTATGTGATCCGATAACCTCCTCCCTCGAAATCGGTCCAGTTACAGGTATTAAGCTGCTCGACTGTTGTATAGTGTCTCTCCATACATGAGATGCATGTCAGCTAACTCGGTTAGAATGTAATCAGCCATTAAGAAACGGTAAACGTCAGTAGATACTTTCTTGCCTACATAACAAAAATAATAATAATAAAATGGTTAATGAAATGGCGTGGACACTGCTAGAAGTAATGAAAACTCATCCATCCTAGAAGTAAGATGTGATTCCGTGTCTGAGCAGAGTCTAATGTCAACATGTTGCGTATGAAGTAGTCAAAACACCTGAGAAATCTGGTCTAAGTGAAGTCCATCAACGAACTCTCTAAGCACTTCTAGCTGGGAAACGGTGCATCTGTGCCTCAAAACAAAACTGTTTCTTTTCATCTTTTCTGATAACTCTACAAATTTGTGTATGTAGGTTTTTTTAACCTTATATGAAACGTTTTCCATTTCCATGTGACATTCGGTTCCGTTATCCAGACGTTCTTAAGAGTTTCAAAATTAGCATTAGCCAACTACGCACTGGAACAGGTGAAAACATATGCAATAGAAGTGGAGTGGAACTTTGAATATGTGAATATCCACGTCCTGAGGCCGTATTATTTGATCCACCAACTTCTGTGAAATCAGCTGTGACATGACTTTGCTTAATGTTAATATTTCGGCTATAAACGTTCTTTTTCTCATCTCTTACCTTAAGTCATTTCACGTCTAGCAAATGTGGAACCTGGCTTTTGTAATCTGCAGCGGTGTTTATGATGTCTTTTTCGCATAAAACTGTTTACTATATAAAAACAAACAGTAAACAGTGGTGTGCGAAAAAATGTGGTATGAAAAACATAAGAAATGCATAGTGCTGAAGAATAACTAAAAATTAGACCAAAAATACCACTGTCTAAAGAAGAAAAACAAACTATGTGCTCGCAGGTGACATTTCCCGATAGAAGCGAGAAATCAGGCGGAAATCACCGCAAGATATAGTTAAACGACATATTGTTATCGAACTGTTTATCGATCTTAAAGCAAATCAAAATGTAAGTAACTTAATTACAGACCTCCGATGATGCATTACCTCAATAAAGCGAAACGCGTCAGGTAAATAAAAAAACACATTTTTGTTGTTGCAACGATGAAACAAAAATACCCTCAAGCACTGTACTATTGGATGATAATTCTCTTACCGTGTCTGTGATCGAAGAAGAAACTTTTTTTTTCCATCACAAGAACAGACGAACACTGTGGTCTTATTCAGAAGGATCAAATGGTGCGGCTAATTTCTATTGGTCTATCACTCGTTCATGCACAAATTATTGACTAAACAACTCGTAGGGCTAGTAATGATAACCTTAATTTTTGTAATAAGTAACAGTTCACTATTGACGGATTTACAATACGTCAGTGTCGGGTCTATGTAATGCAAGTACTTATGCGTTAAGTGTTAAGCACACTATCCGGCTCTCCCAGTCTAAAGATCGATGTGCCCTTATTGCCTGAAAAAGAACGAAAGCGAATGGAGACGTGAAGAGAAGCAGCGATCAGTCTCCCACTTAATGGAGAATGCTGGGATTCTGCAGGCACTCCGACATAAACAGCTGTACCCAATTGCCGGCGGCGTCTTCCGTTCTTAGCTTTGCCTGCTTCCATTTCCCCATCTCGAACCTTTTCCCTTACTCCTCTCGCTCCCCCTCCCCCTTCCTCTCACCATTCCCCCCCCCCCTCCACCCCAGGCATGCCACGCTTCTATCTGTCCTTTTTCTCTCTTTCCCCATTCATGCTCTCTCTGTCTCTCTCCCCTTCTCTCTCTCTCTCTCGCTCTCTCTCTCTCTCTCTCTCTCTCTCTCTCTCTCTCTCTCTACTGCTTACTGACGGTGGCTTGAAACATTTATTGCGTGCAGGTAACAAGTTTCGAAACACCGACATTCACTGTGAAGGAATAACAACACCCTTACTTCTTGATGATTGTGTTCAAGCAACTATTTCTTCTAACTTCAAACGTGACGTTTCGTAATGTAGCTAAATGCGGTTAAACAATAAACTTTGTCAACAACAAATTTATTCAATTGTGTCGTAATATATTTCTAAGAGTAAATATCGTTTTCCAGAGGGTATCATGTTTCGCAATACACTTGTACTGCGCGAATAAGCTTGTGTAGATAATTTCGAATTACGATACTACCCATTAATCAGCCTTCTACCACGCAGCACCTCGTGCACCATGACTCGCTTGATAACGTCGGTGGTATATAACAGAAAGCTGAATGAACGTGTAATGAGGTTCCATTCACTGCCGTGTGACCAGTCTCTATATGTCGTACGCTGTTTTAAATAAACTATGCACCTCGCTCTTTTCTACACTAAACGCGCGTACAATTTTTCATGACAAAACAGATATATTGTCTTTTACCTGCAATGGTAAAAATATTCCGGAGAATACTACCAATGTTACTTTTACAGATCCATGCTAATCTGACATAAAACGCGTGTTACAATATCAGACTGTCAATTGAAACAGATATTAAATTCAGTAAGGCACTCTGACCAGAATAATACTTGCACCAACTTTCATTACGGAAAAATTAAAAGTTTATGGAAAACAGAAGGAATTAAGAATTTCACAGTGCACTTAAAAGAAGTTAAATTTACGGGATGGTTATAATTAAAGTGCAGCTACTGATGGAGGTCCAGTGTCGGCTATAATTACCGTATGGCGACGAAACTTCGTAAATACGCTAATGCATTAATTCCGAACCGATTTACGCCGAAAAAAAATTCCTCCAATTTTGGCCACCAGGTGCTAATCTCGCGCTGTACAACAAGTCGTCGATGTCGTCGGTGTTCATACTGAAAAAATTGTGTAAGAAGTGGTGGCTAATAATAAAATCAACGTTATGCCTTTCTCGCTCGTTTGTTCTTCCTCGAAACATTACCTTTAAAAATTCAATAGATGCTTACACTCATCACCCAAAAGATTATAACTGACTAACCTCCACGGTCAGGCACTGAGGACCACGCAGCGTCGACTGACCCTTGTCGTCCTCTGCCATGTGCTGTGAAGCCGTTTGTGACGGGAGTGGTGTAAGCACAGCACTCTTCCCGCCCTTTGTCTACTTTACAGATCTTTGAGCTTCTGCGTTTCATCCAGTGTCTTCTCTGTTGCTATTACGAGCCTGTGCGGAGTTCATTAAAACGTTATGACCCCCTCTTAATGGTCAATATTTGGAAGGCCATACAGCAGCGATTCTTCGTGGAACAGATTCGTCAAGTCATTGTCGGGATTCCGAAAGTAGCATGAGAAGTCCATATATAGGTTACATAGTTCCCGTGTGTTACAGGTCGATGATTTATGGGTGAGATGATCAAGGGTCAAGAAATCAACACCAAATCAGCATCATGCGTCTCAATCACTGTAGCCAATTCTGGTATTGTGACACGGAAGATGCCATTGCCATTGGGGAAGACATCAAATGAGAAGGGGCTCAGGTGACGCGTAATAATCACGTAATGTTCTGCTGTCCTGGTGCCTTCCATCACTATCACAAGTACCACTGAAGACAAAGTGAATGTGCCTGTAGTTCTGGGTAGTTATAACTGAAGCGCAGCTATCCACAGAGGACCAGCGTCGGCTGTAATTACGGTATGGCAGCGAAACTTGGTAGATGTTCTAATGCGTTAATACGAAACGGATTTACACTGGAAAAAACTTAGTTCCAATTTTGGCCACCGACTGAAAATCTGGCGCTGTGAATGTAAGAAAGACGTACAGAATTGTTTCCGTATGTAATAAATTAGTAATGGAACTTGGGCACAAAAGTTTAAGCAACTGAGCAAGCCACAATGTTGATTTTATTACAAACCGCCGCCTACGCAGTTTGTTCAATATGAGCACCAGAGACGTCTACGAGATGATGTACAGCGCCAGATCTGCACCTGACGGTCAAAACAGAAATAAATTTTCTTCCAGTGTAAATCTGTTCCTCATTAATAAATTAGCACACCTATCAAGTTTCGCTGCCTTACGATGATTACATCCCATGCTGGACCTCCGTGACTGGGTGTAGTACTGCCCTCACCACACTAAGTCAGCGGCACAGCAAATGTTAAGAGCAGTCGTTCGCCTGGATATTGGCCTGTCCGGACCCGAAGGTCGACCTTGTGTCGTAAGAAACGCGTGATTCATCCGACCAAGTGGAACGTTTCCATTGATTCACGGTCCATTGTCGATGGTCCCTTGCTCAGTATTATTGTAAATGACAAAGTCTTTCGATCAACATGAAAAGACATAAGGGTCGTCTACTTTTCTGCCACCTGCTGAACAACGCGAGCTGAACAGTGCGCCCGGAAACAGTAGTGTCTGCCCAAGTATTTTGCGCAGCGGTAATGGAAGACAGGAAATATTTATAGAGGTCTGCGATTTTGATGGGCTTATACACAATAGTCGGTCTGAATTGTACTTTATTGCTTCACAAAGCTTACACAAAGGGCGGACTGCCATTACCAGACGAAAATCGTGAGTGAAACGTCATTACAGTGAATCATGTAAAGCACACATCATCGTACCAAAATTACATATGTGATATGGTTACGTGCCATTTGACGTGAAACAACGTAACGATTCTTTACTTATGTTTCTGATCTGGTGACGCCAGCCTGCCATCTGTCATATTTAAAACAGTAAAATCGCGATCAATCACTACCGCTTCAAAAACGTCAAATATCAGCAGAGTTTTTACTTATACACTGAAATCGTTTCACTACAATTAGAGGTGACTAATTAAAGAGTTATTCCCCGAATATCGGGTAACACTATTATGATTTCCCCCGAATGGGTTATTTTATATTATGAGTGCGAGTACCGTGGACGAAATTAGATGCAGCGTCATGTCTCTGGGCAATTACGGTTTTAAAGTAGTACACACACAAAAATGAGATAATCGCAGGTAATATTTTTTTCGAAATAACAGGAATGGTAACTTTGTTAACTTTTACTGTAAATATTTGAACATTTTGGATGACGAGCTGGTAAACATTCAAAATAGATAGTTCTGTTTTGTTCTGCACAGATAACTCCGTTTTCTATAGAAACAGGAAAAACCTTTGAGGTACGAAAACAGGTAGCAGGGCGTATAACCGACACGTTCACTTAGGTATCAACCTAAGCAATAAAAAAAACTGCGAGGTCGTGCATGAACGAGTCTTAGCTAAAACAGGACTTTCGTTTCACTTTTCAATCTTTCGTATCATTTACATGTTTTTCCATCTGAAGACGACAGCGTGACCACACAAACAAATAGCGGGCAAAAAGTTTGTGACTGGCGAAGAAAAGTGTTTTATCTGTAATTAAAGCATCAGCCGTCACAGCGCCGTCCATTACTGTCGAAACAGTTACACTTTTGACTTTACCCATGACGGATACGAGATTCCGCTTATTAAATTTACTATTAAAAAGTAGAATCAACCACGTTCCACAACGCAACGCCACTGATATCCACACATTTGGAAGGATCAAGTCTCCATCATCAGATTCATGCTGCAAGAACTCTATGAAAACAATAAAGATAAAAATATTGTAAATTTACCGTCGCCTGGGAACATGTCTTCCTAAAAGGTGATTCCGCATAATTTGTTCAGTATGTAAAATGAATTAAAACAGATCGATGTATCCAGTCCCTGAATATAGGCAGTGTCCTTGCAATAGTATTTCAGATTCACCATCCGTATTCTTCCTTGAAAAGTCATCCGGCTACAAACAAATACCCAGCGCGACTGAGCACTTCGCGTACTTAATCAAGAAGTCTGAGACACACTCAGCAATGTTCAAACACAGAACACCTCCCTACGGGAATTCCAGGGAGTTCTAATCTCATTCACACACTGAATTTCAACGACAGACTATGATTAGAGGAACTAATAACAGTTGCTATTATAAACAAAATTGAAAAATTTTTAATTATTTTTGCGTGTCCTGTGATCTGATCATTTGATGAATTTACATTTTTCCCTTCTGTCTATCGTAATTTTCCAGGAGATCCAGTTTTCTACTGTTACCCTATTTGTGCAGAATGGAAGATGTTCTTCAATTCCAATTATTGGCCACTTTCGTGGATATATGTGGTTAAGGCCGTCTTTTAGAAATTACTAACGCGATAAACGTCACTGTGTTCCCTGTTCCAATGTTGAAATGTGTGTGAAATCTTATGGGACTTAACTGCTAAGCTCATCAGTCCCTAAGCTTACACACTACTTAACCTAAATTATCCTAAGGACAAACACACACCCCCATGTCCGAGGGAGCACTCGAACCTCCGCCGGGTGCAGGTGTTCCCTGTACTTCAACATTAAACACCCGGTGCAGTTGACCTTACGACTGTTAACACTGAATTGTATACATGGCAACTTCATCGTATTTATCAGCCTCTTGTGTTAACTTATTTCTTATTTTACATCGTAACATGTCACTGATTTTAAATCGGGCTTTACACTGGTTAAAAATGTTCGCTACTTTCTGCGAAAAATTGCCGAAATGCGGAGTCGTCACTTTCTCAACACTATGCGCATCATTTCCATTTAGCTCCGTGTGCCGTTTCTTACAAATTAATTTATGTGATATGTCTTCCTGATATGTGGCAGCTTTTGCAGCAGTCTTGTAACACTAAGCTGAGTCATTATACACCGTTTACTCGTGTGGGATTTAAAAGCTCTATCTAAACGAAGTGCTGAGTCGCGCTCTTTGTTTCGTATGTGGATGTAAATTTTTCTGGAGAAATATAGACAATGCACGGGAATAGCTGTCGCCGCGATACTGCCTATACTGACTGCATACGCCGATTCAATTTAGTGTATTTGACTGACTGGACGAATGATGATATTGGAGCACATTTTAGAAAGACGCTGTTACAAGGGAAGTGACCAGAAATTTTTAATATTTTAGTTACATTTTTATCTTTGAGAATAAAGATGCTGATGAAGATTTGCTTGCCGGCCGTGGTGGCCATGCGGTTCTAAGCGCTGTAGTCCGAAACCGCGAGACTGCTACGGTCGCAGGTTCGAATCCTGCCTCGGGCATGGATGTGTGTGATGTCCTTAGGTTAGTTAACATTAAGTAGTTTTAGTTTCTAGGGGACTGATGACCTCAGATGTTAAGTCCCATAGTTCTCAGAGCCATTCATTCGAAGATTTGCTTCTTCAAAGTTTTCGTAGTCTTGCGGTGTGAAACGTTGTTGATCCTACATTTTAACACTGTGCTACATTTCTCTTAGGAAACGGCTCACTTACCCAGACAGGAGCGACTTGTGGGGTCCTGGCTGCCGTCTTCCTCCGGCGGCCGCTGGGTCGCCACCTCACGCGACGCCGGCGCGGCTCCCGTCCCGTGGCGTGCCCTACCTAGGGCAGGCCGTCGGTGTTGCTGCAGCGGCTGGCGGCCACCCACTGCCGGCTCCGCGGACGGCGTCCGCACTGTGTTTGGCGGGCAGCACTAGCGCGCAGGCGCACAACCTGGGACTCTCGGGGCTGGTGTTGCGGCCGCGGGCGCAACGCGACTTGTTGCTGATCTCGCCAGGGGGGTTACCAGGGGCAGCGTAGCGGCAAGGCTGCCTACTCGACAGGGGTCCGAGGAAGAGCGATATCTCCGCGTGCTGGCACGGCGCTGCGTTATACTTGTCTGGCTCAAAAATTGTACAGTGTGTCCAACAACTTCCCGTATCCCGGCATCGAAAGAGTACATTGTACACTGGAGTACCTCCATATACCGGGTGATCAAAAAGTCAGTATAAATTTGAAAACTTACCCATCATGCGCTCGCGCTAGAAATACTCACGCGAGCGCTCGCTTGCGGTCGGCCGACCGCCAGAGAGTTTTCATCAATCTCTTGAGGTTATCCGTTTTTGAAGGTCATATTTCCATAGAATATCGACATAGGATATCTCACAAAATATTGCAAACACGTTTGTAATCAAAATAATTTATTTAACAATAAAACATACAATGGAATACAAAAAGGAAGCCAAATACCCAAATGATATATAAGAACTTTTTTTTTTAATTGCAATGTTTTGGGACTATATAATGTAATACTTAAGACTACAATTGTTCACTGTCTTAACTCGTCGCAGGAAAAGCTAATTTTGCTTTGAAAACAGAATTTTCGATTGAAAACGTCACAAACATTTCTGTATGCACTTCATTTTCGTTTTGAGGCTGACTAAAATTATTGCACGTAACTGTCGTGGTTGAATGTCATAGACAGACGTTTCTTTCACTCATTCACCGCATTCTCGCTTTGTTTTTACATTCTTTTTTGAGCCCCACAAATAACATATTCCTCTCCTTGTCGGGGTTGATACAGCTGTATAAACTACGTCAATTTCTCTGTAATTTTCCAAAAATATTAACAAACCTTTTGGAAATGCTTCAATTTAGCTCTTTCTTTCAGGTTTTCGCTCATCAGTTCCAAAGATAACGCATGTAACAATTGTCTCCTCGTTTTTTTTTTTTTCTTTCATATTACCTGTGTTGAATTGAAGAATGCGTAACGAATTTATTCCTGCCAAGTGAAGTAAGCGGAAAAATATACATGCAGGCCACCTTTGTGTTTTTCTTGATGTTGAAATTCTGGAGCCAAGCACATTCACTAGAGAACTGGAAGATTATAAATTGAGGAATTATAACGAATTACAAAAAGAAATACTTACATTCCGAAGTAGAGGAGTAGAATAAAGTTTCGATAGCGCTGGCAAGGCGGTAACTGACCGTTTTTGTAAGTGCCGTAGGTGCTTGCAGGGCGGTAAACTGACCGCCGAACGTGTTCGGACCTATTTGAACTTGTCCTGAGAGGCAGAGAGGTGCGACGTGGACGAACTTAGAGCAGCATCTGTCGGAAAAAGGTGCAACTAGAGAATATATGTCCCTCCCGCCACCTCGTTGCCTTTGTGGAGTAGGTATGGCGCGAAATTGCAAAAAGGCGGTCACTTCACCGCCCGCGCCAGCGCGTGAAGGTTAATAAACCATGGAATAATGTAGATGGAGAGGTAAAAATTGACACACATGCTTGGAATGACATGGGGTTTTATTAAAAACAAAAAAAAACCAAGTTCTCAAAATGTCCGACAGATGGCGCTGGACAGCAGAACGTCAGTGACTACGCATTACAATCGTGTATAAAAGCAGCTGTAATGAGAGAGAGAATCAGATGCGCCAGCAGTCGCAGACCGAAAAGGCGCTTTTAGTGAAGCTGTATTATCAGAATGGGAAATGTGCTAGTTCAGCGTTACGATCCTATCGCCATAGGAAGGGGATTCGAACGGGTAAATGTCCGTTGACAAATGCAGCTGTGGCACTGGTTGTTTAGACGATAGATCCGTAGTGGCCGACCGAGCACAATGCGTAATGCTGCTGAGACAGTTCACGAAGAATTTATAGCGGGTTCGTCTATGCACGGGGAAGTCAGCGCTCGTGCAGTCGCACCTCGCACCGGCATTCCATACACTACTGTTTGGTTGGCACTGAGGCGTGCCCTCCGACGCTATCCGCACAAAATCCATCGGCATCATGAACTGTTACCTGGCGATTTAGTGAAGCTCAGTTTCACGCTCCTAGGGTCTGTCAACGCCCACAACTGCAGAATTTGGGCTGGTTTGGGTTGGTTTTACCACATCTACCGTTATCGGGCCGGTTTTCTTCGAGGAAATGCGAGATTCTGGTTTTGTAACTGCTACTGTGATAAACACCTGCTGGAACGTACGATGTTTATGCAGGATGGAGCTCCACCGCATATTGCTAAACGCGTGAAAGCTCTCTTGTTCGCGTCGTTTGGTGATGATCGTGTTCTCAGCCGCCACTTTCGTCATGCTTGGCCTACCAGGTCCCCAGACCTCAGTCCGTGCGATTATTGGCTTTGGGGTTACCTGAAGTCGCAAGTGTATCGTGATCGACCGACATCTCTAGGGATGTTGAAAGACAACATCCGACACCAATGCCTCACCATAACTCCGGACATGCTTTACAGTGCTGTTCACAACATTATTCCTCGACTACAGCTATTATTGAGGAGTGATGATGGACATATTGAGCGTTTCCTGTAAAGAACATTATCTTTGCTTTGTCTTACTTTGTTATGCTAATTATTGCTGTTCTGATCAGATGAAGCGCCATCTGTCGGACATTTTTTGAACTTCTGTATTTTTTCGGCTCTAATAAAACCCCATGTCATTCCAATCATGTATGTCAATTTGTACCTCTCTATCTACGTTAATCCATGATTTGTTCAAATTTCAAACTTATACTGACTTTTTGATCTCCTGGTACGTAATTTACAGCTGATAGATTACAGCGCTGAATTTAGTTTCGTCAGGAACTGTATCAGTTAAGGGTAATTGGTAATTTAAATTGTTATAACAGAAATAAAATTTTAAGATAAGTACTGTTCAGCAATGGTGAATGTAAATGAATGATTTGAAAAAATTAGACAACCAGTTGCAGGTATAAAGGTTTATTAAGAACCCTCTATTGCGGTCTCAATAATTGGAAAATTGTCTTCTTCAGAAGTAATGGGCATGGAAAAATTTCAGAACAATGAAAGTCATGAGTAAAATCTTCTCAGTTATCAAGCCATATCAGTTCGAATAAAATTCTCGAACTTTCGACGGCTATCTTGGCCTTCGTCGTCATTGTTAAAAGTACTGACTGCCGGGAGGCCACAATTTTCCGCCTATACAGGCCCGGATACGGCAGCTGGCACCAATCATAAATGGGCGAAACGAGAGTGGAAGCTTTCATCAAGGCTAAGGCTGTGCCAACACCATATTGAATTCCAACATTACCGACGGAGGGCGCCACGAATTTGTGTCATTTCCAGGCATGTGGACACCAACTGGACACCACACACACCGGGCACACCAACAGCTATGTCGTCTTTCAGAGCGCGACATATCGAACATGCGGGCCGGAATATCGGTCTCAATCCATGTCCCTGTAGTACACATCCAAACTTTCTGCTCGTTGCAGGAAAGCCGCCGGATCGTCTTCTTACGCCGATTCACAAGGCGTCCGTCTTCGTTGGCCCCTGAAAGCGTTTCCAATACCTCTCTTGCTATAACCATTCTCTCTGAACACGTGTCTCAAGTGCTGCAGTTCAGACTACAGGTGGTCGTCGTCAGAAATAACTTCTGCTCTGTGTATTAACTTGTTCAGGACCGCTTTGTTGTGAGTTTGCGAGCGGAAGCTCAAGAATTTTATTCGAATTGACGCGCTTGCACACCGAGAACATTTCATTCAGGCATGCCACCTCGAAAGATTCCGAGAACAAAGAAGCCCACGTTGAGTAACATGGTATTTGTGACCATCTGTAAAGCCAAATAAAATCCATTGCAAAAAATACAAAGTAAGAAATCAAAAAATAAAAACATTGTCTTGGGAGCTGGGACGGGCGTAAATGTCTTCACATTACAATGTGCATGGAATTAAAGCCACAGAATTAAAGCCCGTATGTGTCTGGTCCAATGCGGCGACAGTAAATTGTATTGTATTGTTGGCCACATACACCTCCTTGCCCCCTCTATCTGCTTAGCGGGTTGGTAACGTGCTAGCCTCCTATGCATTACGTATTTCCTGAGACAGTCTTAGTAAACACGTAATGAAGATGCCGAATTACAACATCGAAGACGCAAACCACTGGCACTACATCCGATTCTCCGAGTTTACAGGGAATCGCTGTGAAAGTAAAAAATTATGCTCCGAACATGTATCGTACAGACATTCCGCCCCATATTATGTTTCCTTACTATTATTGCACATCTTGAGAATTTCTCTGGCCCCAGTTGGAGGAATTAGGTTAAATGAAATAATTAATGCCGGCCGCTGGTGGCCGAGCGGTTTTACGAGCTTCAGTCTGGAACCGCGCGACCCGCTACGGTCGCAGCTTCGAATCCTGCCTCGGGCTTGGACGTGTGTGATATCCTTAGGTTAGTTAGGTTTAAGTAGTTCTAGGGGACTGATGACCTGAGATGTTAAGTGCCATAGTGCTCAGAGGCATTTGAACCATTTTTGAAATAATTAATGAGACGGGAAATCGAATGAAGATCGTCAGCCCCTCGAAAAAATTCTGTGACAAGAAGAGTCCACACCATGATAAACACTATAGAAAAATATGTAAGAAAGAAAAGTACATTTAGTAATATATACTGGATGCAGGTTCATTATAATGGATGTTCATAATACTACTGGAGGGAAAATGTGGGGCTCAGAAATATTTGTTCTGGGTACGTTAACTCATTTCATTTATGGGTTTTGACTCTATTTACATTTATTCTAGGGTCAGTCAGATCGCTCGATATTTTATTAGTAGTTGACAAGCAATAATATACCTGTTGTGCCGGCCGTTGTGGCCGAGGGGTTCTAGGCGCTTCAATCTGGAATCGCGCGACCGCTAAGGTCGCAGGTTCTAATCCTGCCTCGGGCATGGATGTTTGTGACGTCCTTAGGTTAGTTAAGTTTAAGTAGTTCTAAGTTCTAGGGGACTGATGACCTCAAATATTGAGGCCGATAGTGCTCAGAGCCATTTGAACCATTTTTGCCTCGGGCATGGATGTGTGTGATGTCCTTAGGTTAGTTAGGTTTAAGTAATTCTAAGTTCGATGGGACTGGTGACCTCATATGTTAAGTCCGATAGTGCTCAGAGCCATCTGAACCATTTTTGAATATATCTATTGTTGGACGTGATGGTTTACCGGTAAAGCGCATGAGAGATTGCACGTCTGAATCACGTCTGGAAATCGAAAATTTTCAATCAGTCTTTAACTCTCAACAATGTGAGAATTCGCCAGGAATGACGCGTCATTTGAATTGTGCCTTAAACAATAGATCCCTTTTTCTAGTTGTATAATGTGCATACTGGATAAGCAAGTCGCCTAAGTGACGTCCCATTGAATGATTTGCTCCAGGCCATTGAGCAGCTATAACTGTGATATCTATTTCGAAAACTATGTAGAAAAATAATTACGAATAAATATTACTCCCATAATGGAAATACCATTAAGAGATTACAACACCTTCCAGTCGTTAGAGTAACGTGCCAGGATGTCTGGTGTTAACAGATTAGCCATGCATGCGATGTTAGTCATTAGAAATGAACTACGACAGGCCCCTCTCTCTCTCTCTCTCTCTCTCACCTCGCTTCTTGTAAGGATTGAATTTTCATAGATTCACATCGTACACTCAAAAATAACGATGTCCATTTACGCTAACTAACTCAGACTTGGCTTGTACCTGAATCTTTCTGACAGCTTATTACATACAGAAATGTAAGCAGTGACGACACGCGCATCGATTCACCATGGCCGACGCCAACCAACTTCTTAATAATGCAATAATTAAGACATGTTGCAAACGTCTACACATCGAAATTATACGAGAGACCCTTCCCTGGGACCGCTGTCGGTAGAATGTGCCATAAAACAATATTTTCTAAGAATCGGTTACAACCACCATGAGTGTCTACTTGGGCTGTAGCCGCCCAACTCCTCATGCTCATACAAGAGAGTTTTTGGCTAGAGCAATTTAGCCAATTAAAACAAATTCCGTGCTATTATATAGTGGAGCTTTGGTTAGCCTATAGGAAGTGAGGATGCTGTTACATGGTCAATGGTGACGACATGAAATCTTGGCAAAACGCCACACTGGAAACGCAATGCTCTCCAGTACTCGTCCTCAAAATCCCACACTATCCTTATCCTTAAACTATATATCTTGTGACATGTTGTGCCACATTGCGACTATTCGATACCCATTTTAACAAAAGTGTTACAGATCTACCCCCCCCCCCCCACTTAATGTTTTTTTGTAATGACAAATTCTCAAACGCAATTACATGAATGAAGACAGAAACTCTCTTGCCAAATTGCTCATATTTAATGGAATGTTTTGATACGTAAGTTTTGCTAAGAATGCATAAATGTTTTCTTGTTTTTCATTTGTCCACATTACGTTAACATTTGCGAATATTTTTCCGAAAATGTAAAAGCTTTAATGCTCCTTATCTATGAACTTAACATTTGAATTATTAAATTCAGTATATGCTATAAAATGCTTTTCTTCTTAAATATGTACCCTTATGTTCTCCTATTTCTATCTTCTTGGCACATTGGTATCCTGCATCATGTAAGTCTATTGATCACATAACTAATACTACAGTTAAATTGCTTGTATCTGTCTTGACAGTTTGCCATTTTTAGCACTTCACATAAATACTATTTCCGATGATAGGCAGCTGTGCATTCGAGAGTATGTGGCAACAGAGGCACTATCATATTCTTCCCTCAATAATGCTGTTTCAATTGAGTAAAAGCAGCTCTCTGTCGCCTTCCTCTCTATCTCCCACCGTTTACGTAGTTGAAGACTGCCACGTAAACGGAAATTTTTTGTCAGTTAGCAACAAGTAATTGTATTCTACTCGTATAATAGAATTACAGATTCATTAAATATTCAAGCACTACATTATGTCCGTTAGCAGCGTTCTTGGATGTCGTTGACTTTGTGTGTCGGTAAGACTAAGTATTTTCCCCATAGCCTACCTCTAGAGCCAGTTGGGTTTATAGCCTCTATTTTTTTTTGTGAGACCTGATTCCGTACAGAACACCTGCAGTGAATAAATTTTTGCTTTCTGGGGAGGATCAGTACACCCATAAGACGTTAAATTGCGTTCGCCTCTCAAAACACTTTGTTGTTGCCATTATCAGTTACATTTACTTATTCCGCACACGACGTTACATTAAAGTCGCTGCTACACAATGGATTCGTTACGTTAACCTCTGTCTCAGTAGGATGTGTGTTTCTGTTGGATGCAAACGTACTATCTTAAGTTTGAAAGTATTTGTTTGCAGTGCCAACATTGTTTGTGATATTATCATTAAACGCAATTGAAATCGTTTCTATCTGCTTTTTAATGCTTAACTGAGTACTTGCTGAGTATGTGCTCTTCAGCCTCTGGTCTATCAACATAATTTTCCGTGTAACTATCATACTAAAATCATGCCATTTCTCTTCGAATGCAAGACAGAAATTGCACCGAAATTGCGCCATTGTCCGTCGGACAGTCGCGAGCACCGTTCCCATTTCTGTCGCTGCACATTGGTAATAATGTGGCCATAACAGTCGTAATATTTCAAAAAATGTTCAAGATATCAAAACGAGGTATTTATCAAATGATAGCACGCAAGTAGACACATACATTTATAAGAAATACTCGGACATGTGCAATTAACACGTCAGTAGCAGCTCTAGGGAAGGCGGAAAAATGCCAACAGCACTTTAGTTCCTTAGAGTGTGAGGGATGTTTGAGCAGCGGTTCACATATCATTTCCGTAGCCTACTGGTTATCTACGTGGACTGGCAATTTGTCGACTACGACATGATGCCCACTATGCCATCCTTTTATTTCCTTTCACTTCATTACATTCCTCTCAATATTCAACGAGTAATTACAAAATTTAAATTTATTTGAATAGTTCAATTTAAATAGGCAAAATTAATATACGGAACGAAATTTTCACTGTGCAGCGGAGTGTACGCTGATATGAAACTTCCTGGCAGATTAACTTCTGTGAAATTTGGAAGGTAGGAGACGAGGTACCGGCAGAACTGAAGTTGTGAGGACGGGTCGTGAGTCGTGTTTGGGTAGTGCAACGTTCCCTGGCAGCACACACACTATTAATAAACTGAAATGACATTTAATTGTACTATGTACGCCGCTATGAAGCAATTCGTATGTACTGTAATGGTTTAACAAAAAATATTATTTAATTTTGTATAAAGGACGATGGTTATTATTGTAATATTTTCTGTAATAATATTCTCGAAGTATTTATGATTGTAATATTTCTATTCTCATAATGTAATTACGAAATATGTTAATATCTGCAATAAAAAATGTAAAATATAGACACAGAGGAAAATAATGTTGTAAGATTACAAAGAGACATTCATAATCAGCAATAGTATAAATAGCACTACATAATGTGCATTCTTTGTCGTCTTCCTTGAGAGCTGAGATGTAGCATTATATGAATGAGTAGACTTCTTTTGTCTGTATCTACCTTTATCCGCCATTAAAGGATAAATTATAAAGGTGTGTAATTTTAATTATTGTTATGGTCTAAATACATTATAACTTTATCAAAATTGTGTATTACTAATGTAAATTAGCTTTCCCATGTCATCTATAATATTTCTTTAAAGAATTTTCAGCATTTTTAGCGATTATCGTTATTGTTGCTGGGCTGTGCCGCGACCGAACGATTTGCAGCGGCGGCACATTAAAAAAAAATTGTTCCGCTATAAAATTAACCAAACTCGTAAATCGGGAGCAGGTAAAATTAGCAGTGAATTACGAAATATTTTTGTTTTACAGCGATCCTGAGGATGACTGAATTTATTACTGGTTTTACATTTCTGCATTCATAGGAGGATAATTAACGTTGAAGTTTTTAATCTGTTGGTTCTTTCAATTTCTAAAGCAATTAACTTAAACGTATAGTAAAGTGTGTTTTGTCAATGATAATTAAACGTTCAGTTCGGCTTTGCAATTTTTAACCATTTTATGGTAACAGAGACAGTCTTGTGTTCCATAGCTAACGTCGGGAAATAATTCAGTAAATATTTAGAAACCCACTGCATCTAGAAAATATGTGCCAAGGCCGAAATACGTAAAAAGATTGATTTAAATAATTTTCAAAGTCATAAATATTATTAATCAGTTAGTTTGAATTTATCAGTATGAGAGGGTTGCTAAAGTTCACGTAATTTTGAATGTGTTTAGTTCTGTCTAAATGAATTTTTATTACCACACCTAAAAAAAGGGGCTCTACGACAAAGTTCGTACTGAAAGAGTAAATACCAAAAATATTTAAATCCATTTCTTCCCCATTTTCTTTCATCAAAGTAGCTCAGTCGGTAGAGCACTTGCTGCCGAAAGGCAAAGGTCCCGAGTTAGAGTCTCGGCCCGGGACACAGTTTTAATCTGCTACAAAGTTTCAAAATTAATGTATTCAACTTACACACAAAGGAATTAAGGACATTGGCGGCGTGTGGCCACTGATTTAAATCTATGGGGAAGTTGAAAATTTGCGACGGACTGGAATTCGACCTCGTATCTGGAAATCGAAAATTCTCAGTCAGTCTTTAACTCTCAACAATGTGAGAATTCGCCAGGAATGACGCGTCGTTTGAATTGTGCCTTAAAAAAAACAATAGATTCCCTTTCCTGGTTGGATTACTAGGCACATGCTCTGACCACTAAGCCATCCGGACACAGTTATATCGCAACTGCACGGACTACCCTAGTGTGCTTCCTGTCAGACAACAATTCGCAACTTATCTACATACTACTGATGTGTTGCCCCTTGCCCATTATCCTCATTACTCGCAGCATTCCGCTGATTCCAGAATGAGTTCGAACTTGATGTGCATCCGCACTGAAGAGCTCATTGGCCACTTAGCATTAATTGTGAATCACCTAAAATTACACACCAAATATTACGGAAATAGGAAGAGCTACTGGCAATTCATGTGTGGTTTTAGCAGAACGGATTCGTACTCAGGAGCTCGTATTTTTAGCCGATAAACAGGGCGTAATAATACAAGTAAAGTCTATTTTTTGTTCAAACATAAACTTTTTTGAGTGGAACAATGCCAATTGACATTGACGAACTAAAACCAGATTAAATTAGAATGTCAATGGTGTATGTTGCAGGATTCTAGTGCAAGCCATTTACGAGATATCGTGTTTTTAAAATTTACCACATCGACACTTGTACAATAACACACTGTGGTAGCACACACTAAAGAACAACACAAGCGCATACACTAATTATGTGGATTCTGACGAGTAATGAGGAAGTGATCATCACAGGCTATGTTCAAAATGACCGCGGGCACCAGTAATACATGCCTCCAGTCTGACATGGAACGACTGCTGCATACGTGCTAACATTTCAGAGGAGATTTCCGAGAAAGCTGCGGTAACACGTCTTTGAATATCATCGGGTGTAGTTGACATGTCTTTATAGATAGCGTCTTTCAACTTTTCCCACAGAAAATAGTCTACAAGCGTCAGATCCGCGGAAACGGCTCTTCAAGGCTCGTACGACTTCTCTGCGTCCAATCGAATGATTTGGAAACAATTCGTGAAAACATGCTGTAGTACTCCGTGCAATATGGGCTGGACAGACATCACGCTGATACCACAGGCTTTTTTCTATTCTGCAAAGAAACGGCTTCTAGTATCTGTGGAAGATGGTCGGTTATGAGGCTGCGATACTTCTGCGCTTTCAGTGTTCCTTCCATAACACCCTGGCCCATGCGCTGATGGTTCACTATCCCACACCACACATTAACACCCGACTAAGCCAATAATGTTTTTTAGCAAACCATTAGTGCACGTTTCGGCGGTTTACATGGCCATGATTGGCAAATGTGGCTTCATATGGAGGTGATACATCTGGAGTATCCTGTCTTAATGCACATATACAGAAGTTAACAGTATTCTCATATTCGTCTCTAAGCAACTTTTCATGGGGAGAGATGTGATGCAGGTGTCGAAGGAGTGTGACATTTGTCTGACTCATGTTACTTCCTCGTGCGATTGCACGGGAACTAACGTGCGGATCAACTGCAACAGCAGCAGGAACATTAGTTTTCTCCTCTTCTGTCGTCACTAATTTCCTTCTGTTACGTTGCGTACGTGTTATATTACCAAATTTAGTACCTTGTTGAAGAGGTTGACAAATAATTGTCAATATTCGTGCGTTCGTGATGGTGGGACATCAGCTGGTATAATTTTTATTAAAAATGGAGCTCCTCCAGCTCTACTTCAGATTTCATATTTATTTGGCTACTAGTTTCGAAGTTGCGTCAGCACCATCTTGAGGCCCGTGCACTTTGATGGTATCAGTTGTGTGTGGCTGAGTCCGCGGCGAGACGAATACGTGCTCCACATGGATGGCGGCCAGTAGCTAGAGGCGTTAACGTCGATTGGGATATCTTGTAGCATACACCGTATAAGCAAGAAATGCATTCTTCCTACACTCTCCACACGCCACGAGCATGTCGGCTTTTTCTGCCTTTGTAAATCCCATCGTCGACTCAAGACCAGCTGGTTGGACTTCCACACTCCAACTGACTAGCAATCGTCACAAAGAACACACAAGCACACTGCAGGCAAATCGAAAAACATCGTACACAGTAGCTACATTAGTTGAATACCACAAACAAGTGTCGATGAGGGAAATTTCAAAATACGATATCTCGTAAACGACTCGCACTAGAATCTTGCAACGAAGACCACTCACATTATGATTTACCGTACTTCTAGTCTGTTAATGTCAATAGGCGTTATTTCATTTAAAAATGGTATGTATCTAAAAAAACACACTTTCTAAGTAGTATTACAATCTGTTTACTCTCCAACAATATGAGCTCCTATCAGCATTCTTTGGAAACCGCACATCAATAGTACTTCCCAATTCCGCAGTAGCTGCGGTGTAAGTTTTAGTTGATTCACCCTGTATTTTTGACAGATTTATAGATTGTACGATAGTGGACAATAGTGTAGAAATTCAAAAGAAAGAAACAGCACCACTGTAGCTTGGAGCCCTATGGTCACCAACTACATACTGACAAAATAGATATGAGTCCCCTAGGGTTGCAGAGTGACTACTAAGCTATGCAGTCTTCACGTTATAAATATTAATTCCTTATGTCTTTGCTTTCTTCAATTTCTATTTTCAATTCGATTTGACGGAGGAATTCGTAAAATGTATCCATACTGTCATTGTCGGGTATCAGATCGTTGTTACTTTAACTTACCTGTTGTTTCCCTTTTGCACTTTGTTTATATTGTGACTTACCATTCTTTCTCGATTCCTAATCATTATTTTCTAAAGTATAAATTTTCAATGACTCATCACTCCATGGATTCGTAGGTGGATTACCTAAACGAGTATGTTCTCTGGAATCTACCTCTACTCTCCCACTGTAACGAAACGTCACTCCTGTAGTTTCTCTGTAGAGCGAACTCCGTTAGTTCAACCCTTTTAACTGAATTTATATTGTCTACGTTTTCTTCACACGCATGATTGACCTTGTTTTTATACGTCTCAGAAAATGTTATTTTATTAGTACGTTTTTATTTTTCCTCTTCAAGACAGGTTCAACAATTTTACTCTGAGTGGCTCCATCCATGATCGGACCCTATCCAAACCCGATACGTTATCAGTCTCCTGCCTGGTCTATCATCCCCTGTGACGTGACGCACCAGATTTTCTGCTGGTGTCACGTAAATTTTCAGTACCTGTGCGTTAGTCCATACGTTCATAACGCTTACCTTTCCAATACGCCCTGTGTAGCTACTTTGACAACGTCGGTGAAAATAACCATTGAATCTTCAACCGATCTACTCTCGATTTTACCGTGAAAGTGTTTCAGATCGAAAGAAAGATCTCTTTGAATTATTATTACATTTGATTTTAAGAATATCTCGGTTAACTTTGAGAAATGGAGCTTTGTAAACCTTTTTTTACTTAGGAGCACTACTGCTTAAACGAAACGTAATGATTCTCAGCTTGCATTTGCTTTTTAACTGACCGAACGTCAATAAGATCAAGTAACTTCTAATTCCTAAAACAATGACTTGAAGGTCATTTCCTTCAGATATTTCTTTATTGTTAATAGAAACAGTTTGTCACAGTATATTCAAAAAAGTAAATGTTTCTGACTTTTATTCATTAATGACACAACATTACATTATAAACAAGCTATGTGACCATCTTACGCTTCAAATAATTGTCTTTTCCTATATACGTCTGTTAAAGCATTAATTAATACTAATTCTAAGTAAATCTCAACTTTCAGTTTATCAATATTAAGACCGATTTATCAAGTTAGATAGACTGATTATCACTAGAGATTTCTATTTATTTTATAGTAGACACATTATTGTCTTTAACTGAATTTTTTCTTCAAAGGTTTTCTGAAATTGTAGTAGATACTACAGCAACATATCGCATATAATTTACTATAACAATTGCACTGGACGCTTTACCATCACCGGCAGCAAGTACAGTGTCTGCTGATACAGTGTGGTGACTTTCACTGGGTATACTTACATATGACCCCATACTCATCTGAATGTACTTGGGCAATGCGCACATAAGCAGGTCTTCCGTGACATTTGAAATGTTTTGCAGTGATGTCCGTCATGTGAATCTGACAAAATATCGTCCTCTCCTTTGTGAGAAAACTAACGCACTTCCCTATTCTTGTTCCTTAAAACGACAACTTTTTTCGTCACCTATGGTTCGAAGGTTGCTGGTATTTATAACTATCAAATCTATTTATTACTGGCTCGATGTGCGCTGTTCTGCATTTCCGCGATGTGGCGCGACGGCGTGCTATAGCGCTGGACGCTAATAAATGATAAAAAAAGCCTACCGTGCTTTACGACATGTGGCGGTCTGCGAGTTTTGCAAGTGCCGGCTCGTCAGATGGAACTTCGCGGCCAGTGAGATCCCTGGTTGAAAACAGACGTCTTCCTCGAAGTACTGTCTGCTATCTTTCGCATTCCGCATGCCTTGTGGACATTTACAACAACGCTGATCGTCACTCACTGTCACTGTAATGTGTAATTGACACAATCAAAAATTATCGTGAATAGTCATGCCACGGTATTTTCTGTGCACTGCGCTATGAACCAGTATCATATACTTGTAGGGTACACCGCGCTCTTTTCGATGATTAGTTCCTTTCGCTGCAGTGAATACGCTGGGCCGTGGTGAGCATCGCAGGAAAATCCTTAACTACTTTTCAGTAAAAGGTACACAGTTACTGTCCAAGGGACTTCTTTTATTAAGTGCTGTAATTATTGACACAGCACGCTCAACATTACACGTGATGCAATTCTCAACATGACATTTATATTGCTTCATACCGTGCACTCTAAAACAACCATTATATTGTACTCTATGACTAACAATTGGTCCATTTTTGCACCTTGCCTCAGATCCAGCCAGTACCTCAATATTTCTGGTAACTTACTACATCCAAAAATCTGAACAGTGACAGTTATGCCCATGTCTTCACACATTTTGAAAACTTTTGAACTATATCCTTACATGGTAGACCGTTCCCTCTGACGACCACACTGTTTCATAAAACAATATTTCATAACAAATGGCGACTCGACCAGCCATTCCTACTGCCAATACAAGAGATTTTATGGTTCGAGCGGTTCAGCCAGCCACAACAAAGCAATTATGTGCTTCCATTTATGGCGGAGCTTTGCTTAGTCAATAGCAAGCGAGGAAGCTTTTACCACTTGGGTAGCGACACCGTGCCACGTCAGTAGAACTCCTTGCTGAAAACGGCACGTTGTTCTTCCCCTCGTCGTCAAAACGCCACGCTGTCCTTCTACCCAGACTGCTGCTTTTGTGAAGTACTGCTCCCTATTACGAATAATCGATACTCATTTTAACAAAAGTGTTACAAAGCAGCTGACAGTTTCAGAATTTCGGGCACCAGTGTTTCTCCTAGAGTTAGAGGGCAATGAAATGCACAGCAATGAATGTCTTCACTGTATGTATTCAGTTCTGGTATAATTATATTGGAAATATGTTAAGACGTGGGACACAATATCAAGGATACTTCACCTCAATAAAGACGAGGCAATAATTATCAATCAAACACAAACTGTGGCTTGTAATTTCCAACACATTTTATTTAACAGTTGGGTGACGACAACAAACTGTTCTTACTCCAGAATAATATACACAATTGCCCTAGAATTTGAAACGTTTGCTAAACAGAAAAAATTTCTATGGGCTTCAAAGCCGACCCAAAATATTAAATAATTTTAAAACCCTCTTTACATAAATTTTAAGAATCATACAAACAATAAATGATTTACTGAGAAAATCTCCCACAGAAGCAGGACACATTTTAAAACATAACAGCAGAAACAACTCACAATTTCTCTTTCTCCTTATATATATTAAAAACCCAGTACAACGAAAGGCCTCTTTCAGGTATTACAAAATTTCAGTGGCAGGTAATGGCACATCAGAGGTGCGCGTCTGAATGAAAGCTGAAACGGAGTCGTTGAAGAAGGAAAGACGGACGCCTTGGCGTCACCAGGAACAAATAATAAAATACTCAAATTCGCCGAAGAACTGGGGTCTACTGTAGGAAACCGTGACCGCGCTATCGCTTACAGTGCAAAATGACCGCCGGCAAGCCGTCGTGCCCCCAGTTAAGCGACCAACTATAACGGACGACGCGCACCGCATGATTATACCACAGAAACAACAACATAAAACCACACAGCAACTGGGCAGTATCCAGAGTAACACAATCTTTAAAACATTAGAAAAATTTGAAACAGGAATAGGGCCACAAAGGACCCACAAGACATTCACATTCAGTACTTCCTTCTGACATGACATACTGATGTACACAAATTAGTTCCGCAAAATTCTTCGACAACAGGTCACTATTCGATTTTGTAAAGTAATAATTAAAATGCTCATAATATAACCACGTTGTAAATAGTGAAGTTTACACACTATTGGCCATTAAAATAGCTACACCACGAAGATGACGTGCTACAGAAATTTAACTGACAGGAAGAAGATGCTGTGATATGGAAATGATTAGCTTTTCAGAGCATTCACACAAGCTTGGCGTCGGTGGCGACACCTATACCGTGATGACGTGAGGAAAGTTTCCAACCGATTTCTCATACACAAACAGCAGTTGACCGGCGTTGCCTGGTGAAACATTGTTGTGATGCCTCGTTTAAGGAGGAGAAATGCATACCATCACGTTTCCGACTTTGATAAAGGTTGGATTGTAGCCTATCGCGATTGCGGTTTATCGTATCACGACATTGCTACTCGCGTTGGTCAAGATCCAATGGCTGTTAGCAGAATATGGAATCGGTGGGTTCAGGAGTGTAATACGGAACGCTTTGCTGGATCCCAATGGCCTCGTATCACTAGCAGTCGAGATGACAGGCATCTTATTCACATGGCTGTAACGGATCCTGCAGCCACGTCTCAATCCTTGAGTCAACAGATGGGGACGTTTGCAAGACAAAAACCATCTGCACGAACAGTTCGACGACGTTTGCAGCAGCATGGACTATCACCTCGGAGACCATGGCTGCGGTTACCCTTCATGCTGCATCACAGATAGGAGCCCTTGCGATGGTAAACTCAATGACGAACCTGGATGCACGATTGGCAAAATGTCATTTTTTTCGCATGAATCCGCGTTCTGTTTACAGCACCATGAGAGTCATATTCGTGTTTGGCGACATCACAGTGAACGCACATTGGAAGCGTGTATTTGTCATCGCCATACTGGCGTATCACCCGACGTGATGGTCGGCGGTGCCCTTGGGTACACGTCTCGGTTACCTCTTGTTCGCATTGACTCTACTTTCAACAGTGGACGTTACATTTCAGATGTGTTACTACCCTTGCTTCTGCCCTTCATTCCATGCGTGTGAAACCTTACCTTTCAGCAAGATAATGCACGACCGCATGTTGCAGGTACTGTACGGGCCTTTTTGAATACAGAAAATGTTCGACTGCTGCCCCCGCGAGCACATTCTCCAGATCACTCACAAACTGAAAATGTCTGGTCAGTGGAGGCCGAGCAACTGGGTCGTCACAATACGCCAGTCACTACTCTTGATTAACTGTGGTATCGTGTTGAATCTGCATGGGCTGCTGTACCTGTACATACCATCCAAGCTCTGACTCAATGCCCAGGCGTATCAAGGCCGTTATTACGACCAGAGTTGGTTGTTCTGGGTACTAATTTCTCAGTATCTATGCACCCAAATTGCGTGAAAATGTAATCACATGTATGTTCTAGTATAATATATTTGTCCAATGAATACCCGTTTATCATCTGCATTTCTTCTTGGTGTAGCAATTTTAATGGCGTGTAGTGTAATTAATCTACAAGTTTTGTCCTTCCTCTACTTATAACTTCTGCCAAGGGAAAATAAGCATTACTTCTGAAGGAAATTCCGATGGCGATTATTTAACAATTCGACGAAACAGACACACCCTATCATCACGGACGGACCAGAACGTTATCAGGAAAAAGAGTCGCTAATTGAAACACAATGCAAATCAACGATTATCATCTTCTGCTAACAGTGCCACATTAAGAACAAAAGTCTCACTTTCTCTATCGTCGTTTAGCAGCACAGACGAGACCATCGCCCTCTGACTAGACGCAGTACGCGTTTGCTGACCGCATCCCCACCATCCATGTTACAGAAAGGGGCAGTGCATGCGCAAAGAGCGACCGCCGACAACCAGACAGCACACCGCAGCGCCAACCAACCGATCAAAACTAACTCTCCGCAGCGCCGAAAAGCGACCGGCCACGCGATACAGAGTCGAACGCAGAGCAGCGACTGGCGCCAATGCCGCCATGCATCACACGTGAGGTAATAATGATACATTCCACGTGCAATTGTGTATGCAAATTCCGGAGATATTGTAGAGTCTAAGATGGTGACGAGGAAATTATGACGCTTCTTACACATTTACCAGCGCCTCTTAACGGCGAACACTCTAAGTACCTACTTCAACAACATCTGCATTCATTTGTTAGCGTAGTGCATCCAGCAGGAGAATTGGGCCCTCATCAAGTCAGGGTACCAACACATTTTTCCGGAATTGTGTGGGCACTGTTTGACGAACACTTCACGGACATACGTTCATATGGTTCAAATGGCTCTGAGCACTGTGGGACTAACATCTGAGGTCATCAGTCCCCTAGAAGTTAGAACTACTTAAATCTAACTTACCTAAGGACATCACACACATTCATGCCAGAGGCAGGATTCGAACCTGCACCGTAACGGTTCCAGACTGAAGCACCTAGATCCGCTCGGCCACAACGGCCGGCAGAAATACCAGCCACTGAAGTCCTGCACACAGACCATACGAGGCGATCTAAGCTGTCGATAGCATTCCGTCACTGGCGGACGCCAGCCTATGTCAAGGATTGACCTTGCATATTACGCAGACTTGTTTACGATTCACTGTGAATATGGCCGCCGGGAGAGACAAAGCCGTCGCGACGCTCGCTGTCATTGCACCATAGTTGCCTCAATTGTTCTCGAATAGTATCTCTCATCTCCACTGAGCGATAGCCGATCTTCGTTCCACGTTGAGTCCAGTTTAATTGCATTCATTTTTAATAACAACTTCCTTGACTGCTTTACTGTACTTTCTATTTTTATTCAACTGTTCTCCTTATGAAGCAATGTATTGGACATTGGAAACTCGAATAAATATTTGCTGTCAATTCTGAAATACTGTTGTTTAGATTCATAAGGTTCCTTTTTTTTACTGTACCTAGTAAGCTTAGGATCCCAGAGAAGCGAGTAGAGAGAGTTTATAAAAATAAAAGAGTTTCTACGTCTGTCACTTGTTCTCTTCGACGGTTCATACCATTATTTGCAGGTGGAGAATTGTCTTGTTACATTTCTGGAGTTACTACAGAACACAGACACCTTTTAACTGCAGCAGGTCAAGTGAAAGACAAGTAATGTTTCGTCTTTTGAAGGGAAGTAGAAGAGAAAGGACGCTGCCTACTGCTATTTTTGCAGGTGTTGTTCAATGTAGATTACACATACAACGCAAACATGCAACAAGTAACAGTATGCTGCATCAGTTCGCTTCAAATTCCCTTCAAATGAGGAAACTTAACTATCTGAGTGAAACGATTCATACTGGCTGCAAAAATATTTTTATCAAAAGTTGCGACCGGTTTCGTGTCAGATGAAGACAGAGCGGTCAGTACTGTCCTGCTTTCAGACGTTCAGCTCTTCCTGCTCGTGACATGATTCTTCTATACCCCTCAGTTTAGCTTTGGACTACCGATTTTAGTGCGCTATGTGATTACAGCTCTGCGTAATTGATCGGAAATGGTTCTAAGGCAGTTACCTTTTCGCTATGACTTGTTAAAAAGTATCTCTATCCCCTGAGTATGATATTAAACAGGTCGTGGCTATCAATAAAAGTATTTTACAGTTAGTGCGGAACATTTCATTCCAAATGTGGCAATGTGGCTGCGGTTTTCCCGAAGTTAGAATAATATGAAACATAACTCACCTTTCACTCGCTCCGCTGCCGTGAAAATTCGTCTGTGCTCTGCAGGAGTATAACACTACAGTTCTCTACCTTAAGATGATGGTGTGGACCAACGAAACTAACAAGTGACTGACGCAGAAATTGCTTCATTTATATTAATCATCAGTCGCAGCTCTGATGATCCCGTCCTTCATGGACGACATATTCACTGCGAGTTCATGATATACACTGACGTGGGAGGTCGGCCACGGAGGTTGTAGGCCTGTATGTTACGGGAGATGGGCTCGGTGCTGCCACGTTGTGCTGTACCACCTACAGGGAAGCCGCTTAATTGCCTGCGGGTCCCGCGAGGAAACTCCAGCGCCTTCCCTGAACATTTTATCGAACGCCCTGTGGAGGCTTCTGGAGCCGAGGAATCAAACGCACGCTTGGGTAATGGTGGGCGAGTTTTAATTGGTGGAGGATTGCGTTACACTGGTACTTAACTTGATGATATTAAACGTCAAAGATGATACGTAATGGCTAATATCACGTTTCAGGTAAGATTCACCTCCGAAGAGCACTTTAGTCAGCACATAATTAACGCTTACTAACCAAACAAAGCGATTTCTGTTATCAAAGCATATCTGTGGCTGGAGTGAGTGTTTCTTGGTAGGCAGGACGCAAAATGTTATCTTGAAAGCAGCGCCATCGACAGAATTAGAAATAACTTCAGATCTTAAAGATAACCCCAGACGATGTTAAGAGATGCAATTGTCTACAATCGACTACTATGTGAAAAAGGGAACACAAATACTCAGTAAGATCTTGAATAGATTAAAAATATGAAGTATAAACAGGTGATAGCGGTTGCACTAGTTTGTCCATCATAGTTCTTATGATAATTTCATTAGATATTCTTCTTTATTTAGCACTGGTTAGTACTTCACAACCATTATGATAAACTTCAGGTTTTCTACTTTACTTACAGCTATTCGTTTTAGAACCTAGTAGCCTCACTTTTCTATCTATTAGTGCTTAGCTCAACGGCTAGTCGTGGGGTAAATATTGGTTATTCTGACAGTGTTACATTTGCAGTAAGTTTGTGATTAAGAAAGACAAGAATTTTACAAGAAAGTACGCTTCTATTACTTTGCCAATAAAGCTGGTGATGACTGATTATTGGAACTGAAACTATTTGAAAGAAGGGAACTGACAGACGCTTGACGATACACGCTACTACGACATGAAAGCCTACTGAGAAGGTTTCAACAAACAGTTTTGAGTGATGCATCTAGGTATATAAATGGTTCAAATGGCTCTGAGCACTATGGGACTCAACTGCTGTGGTCATTAGTCCCCTAGAACTTAGAACTACTTAAACCTAACTAACCTAAGGACATCACACAAATCCATGCCCGAGGCAGGATTCGAACCTGCGACCGTAGCAGTCGCACGGTTCCGGACTGCGCGCCTAGAACCCCGAGGCCACCGCGGCCGGCTCTAGGTATATACATCAACCTCCTTCCCCTACCTCTCCCCCACCCTCCACCTATCACGGCTATGGGTATCACGAAGATAATATCGAATCACTCCAGCGCACACAGGGACCTTGAGCAAACATTCTTCCCTCCTTGTACTTCAGTGGAACGAAGAAAGGCTCTCTGCTTTGCATATAGTGGTTTACAGAGTATAAACGTATATGCAGATGTGGATGCAGATGAGGATAAGTTATGAAACCGGCATAAGTCATACGGTGTGTTTGTTGAACACCGCCCGCATCTCGTGGTCGTGCGGTAGCGTTCTCGCTTCCCACGCCCGGGATCCCGGGTTCGATTCCCGGCGGGGTCAGGGATTTTCCCTGCCTCGTGATGGCTGGGTGTTGTGTGATGTCCTTAGGTTAGTTAGGTTTAAGTAGTTCTAAGTTCTAGGGGACTGATGACCTAAGATGTTAAGTCCCATAGTGCTCAGAGCCATTTGAACCATTTGTTGAACACCTCGGAAAATGATAAAAATATAGCATTTATATTCGGTATCCCATCGATAAGCATCCAAAAACATGCAACAACAACTGTCAGTTGGGAAAGCTTCTCTTCAATTTGTCAGCAATGTTATGGACCGTATTGGAAAAGTTCTGGGCAAGTTTCGAGTTGAAGCAATGTTTAGACTCACCAAGAAGAACATTGAATGTTTAAGATCAGCAAAAACAACCTTTTTCAATCCCCGGGGTGTATGAAATTCCGAGTAGTTGTGGTAATGTCTGTATTGGAACAACTAAAAGCAGTGTTAGTACCCGCCTGAACGAACACAAAAGGAACTATCGTCTGGAACACACCGACAAATCGGCTGTATCAGAACATGTGTTTGAAGACGGTGATCATGAAATAAAATTTAGTGAGGCAAGCGTGCTAGCTAAGACATTGCATTATTATGCACACGTACATACAGAGAAGCCATAGAGATTTATAAAAACCACAATAATTTTAACAGAAACGAAATGGCTTAAAGTTGGATATGGTGGTCGAGTTTGTACCAATGATGTGACAATCGATTGTGTTTGATCGAGAGTAATGATTTTAGTCAGAGATATTTTCACTGTCGACAGAACGTGGCGAGTGGCGGCGTCCTGTGTGTGCTCTACATAAACGGTACTTCCACGGCCCGTCTGTAAGTAGTTGACTCGTCTAGGAAGATGTTGCCCGCAGTTGGCAACGAAACGTCAGGAGGAGGAATTTCCGCAGTTCGACCACGGCCTCTTAGCCCGGAGTTTTAATTAATGAAGATGCCGGTCGTGATAGCCTAGGCGTAATGATCACTGCAATACAATTTCTCGAACATGCATTAAGTTGGCAGTAACGAAAACAAGGATCAAAAATTTATTAAACTAAAAAGTGTGTGGTTAATTCGTGAAAAGAATTGTTTCCACATATAAATTAATTACACAGAAGCATGCGTTTTGCATGACGTTCAGTGTCAACGAGACAAAACGAGGAATAACTATATAATTAAAGCAAAGAGTATACACAATGCAACACGGAACCGTGAAACTCTCGTACATTTTACACCACCGTGCCGTGGAATGAATGTAGTGGAAAACACTGCACAACACCCCCGCCTCCAATGTTAGCAATACTTCTCGTTGAATTCGGCATACCGTCCAGATGACCTGGTCACGCCTTTCTTGAAGCTCGGTGGTTTCTCCTTGGGATCGGTGTGTTCTTCCACCGGCGGGGTCATAGCGCCTACTCATGTTTCCTGTATAGCAGCATCTGATGTTCGACGAGGCTCATCTATAACTTGTTGTGCAGAAGGATCTCCAGGTGATGCCTCTCCTCCTTCATATTTGTCGATGCCGATTCATTTCCTGTTGGTTTGAATCTTGAAATGCTGGATTTATGCGGTCGGTCAAGCGCAACCGTGGTACGCCATAGATGGCATCTTAAAATGTTGTCCCCTGACTAATTACATACGGGGGTCGCATTGGTCTGCGTACCGCGTCATTACGTACCAGCACATGTGAACAGGAGGCGAAATGTGCAAAGACAAAGGTGCGGCGTTCGATTTGTTTCCGAACTATACTGGATGAAACTGACGTATGTGGTATCGCAACTTCACAGCAAAGTCTGACTCTGCGACGGTTTCGTCTCCCATACCATGGATGAACTCCCCGGGTAGACTTAACGATTCACTCTACACCAAGTCTGCCACTGTGGATTGGAGGTCAGGCTTGAAGACTGTTCGCAAGCCTAGTAAAACAATGGGTAGTGTTTCTGTCCACTTGTCTGTTGCATAACATCAAAAGACTGGTTTCAGCTGTCGCTGTAGGCGTTCCACCACACCGTTCACTGCGGGGTGATAAGCGGTGGTCCTAATTACCTAACACCGAACAATGTGGCAAGGTCCTTAAGGAGGTACACCTCAAAATGATGTCCTTGATGTGTCGTTATTTTCAACCATACGCCGAAACGCGCAACCCATCGTCTCAAAAACGTTTTCGTCACTGTCTCCGCTGTGATGTCAGTCACAGGTAATGCATCTTGCCATGTCGAGTATCTGTCCACGATCGTAAGGCAGTAACTGGAGCCTTCAGAAGTTGATAGTTGACCTACGATATCCATGTGGACATAGTCTCATCGCTGGTTAAGCGGTATAAGTATACCTAACGGTGCTTTGACATGTCGCGTGATTTTGTTCTTTTGACAGGCCATTCTTTGTTGGATATACAGCGTACAGTCGACATTCGTGCTGAGCCATATGAAACATTGTTTAACCTGTTTCGTGGTCCCTCGAACTCCGGGATTTGGTAGATTGTACGTCGACCACTTGTAAGGTGTCAGGCAAATCCAACACCTTACATGAAAACCGTGACATGATAAGCAAATCCAGTAGTATGTCACATAGCTCCGAATAAATCGTGACATTAAATTAACCAAAGTAATACGAGTAACGAGTGAGCAAATGGAATGCCACAGACTAACACAAGAATGCCTAAATGCATGTCGTACCTTCCCACCGTGAGGCAGACGCAGTTCCGAGGGGAGAAACTAGGACAGAATCCGAGAGCAGAACCGTGTTGAGCTACAAGGCCCTACGATAAGGGATGGACGGCCAGCCTACCTGTACCACTACCACCCGCAAATTTTAGCGTGAGACTTTTTCGCGTGTCTGTTACATTAGGACAATCCTCCAGCCCATGTTAAAAGATAGAGCCCTCCAGAAGAACAGTATAGATCTCACGATAACGCTAAAAGGACCACACCAGCTGCAGGTTTTAGAATGAGACTTTTTAGCGTCTCTGTTACGTTTCAAACTTTAAAAAACATTGCCCCACCACGAAAAGTATAACGTTTCTCATTGGATGGACAGAATTTTTGTAGGCGGAGCTTAAGGTTAACACTGAGACCCTGATTGGTCAGATTAAAACACAGCCAGATACTTTTTTTAAACCAACTTTGGTAAATTGTAGTAAGGAGAAGTTAGAGGAGAGTTGGTTCCGAGACGGCGAGCTGGATGGCTTGTGCGGCGGCCGCTGTCGCCCTGTCGCTGCCTAAAAACACCGACAAGGTAATGAACGCACTCGATGCCGCATTTTTGAGCGCATAAGGCTTCACTCAGAACTGCAGAAGTCTCATATGTTACACCCCCTTTTTGCTTAATACTAGTGTCGATCGTTAATTAAAACTCATGGTGTTCACATTTGCCACTTGAAGAACAGATCTGAAACGCGATGATTTTTCTTTTATATAGTTATTGAGAAGCCACGTCAGCCACCGTAATTTGCGACAAGTTAGATAAGTAATTAAAGATAATTGAGTGTCACTGTAGACCATTTTTGATAGTTTTATCTTTAGTGAAACTTAATTTAAACCTAGATTATAGATGTGATATGGCATAGGTCATCCTTCGATCGATTGTAGAACTTGGAAACCCATTTAGGGAATATTCGTTCACATTTTTGTTGAACACAGTTGGTTTTTACCATCCTGTATTAAAACATTTCCTTTTATCAATAGTGCAATTTATAAATGATGTTTTGTGAGTAGAATAAAATTTCCAATTGTAAATTTAACTGCTTTTTCGACGTTATTTTACCAGCTAACTAAAAATAGGAAAGCCTTGAACCCTTTCCACTAAATTTAGTTAGTATTAAGATTCTTTTACAGGGAGTGCAGTGGAGCTGACCCTGGGATCATTTAGTATTCGGTTATATCATCGCTAGTCGCACTGAACTCTTCTGAATTCTACATGTCATGTGTGGTCTGGCGTCTCCTTACCAGCAACAGGTCCCAGTTTCAAACTAGTCAATTCCCTAAAAAACACACTCAGAGCGTCGTTGCGCGAACGTGATAGGGAGACACGATATAGTACAATCAGACACCACCATGAATGTTTAGACACTTCTATTGTGACTATTAACAGGTTTTGACCTGTTTCCAACACTGGTTTATTGTCTGCTGCAACACTGCTCCAACTGCGTTGGAGAAGCATCGGTCATTAAGGCTAACGGTTGCGTTTGCTACAGGGAGTGCTAATAGAGCTGCAGCCACTATCGTTGTTTCCACGGGATTGAAAGCAGAGTCTGTCTCACGTGTCCACCGCATTCTGTCATTTGGCCTATGTGTACCCTTCAACAGCTCATTCCATGGTGTTGTTATCGACGCATGATGCGACACAAACCGCTGGTAGAAATTTATTACATCAAGATAACGCCGCAAGTGCCCAATTGTAACAGGCTGTGGGTATGCACGTGTGGCTTCCACAATGTCTTGCGACGATCGGTGCCATGCGTGTCCACTGCGTAAGCAAGAAACTGGACTTCCTTCAAGCCAAAAATACATTTTGATAGGTTCACCGTTGGTCTGCTAGTCCTTGAGCACGCAGTAGTTAGGTTCGGACGCAGACATATGTCCATCTTTTCAGAGATAGTTGCGGGACTGTTTTGACCAGAACCAAGGTGGTATCTACCTACACGTCGGTCAGTGGCCAGAAGATGGCATAGTAAATCACCGATACTGGTAGAAAAATAAAATAACTTTGGAAAACAGACTGCTGAAAGATGTTTGATTTGACATTCTGTAACGAGCACGTAGTCTATATATACAGGGTGTTACAAAAAGGTACGGCGAAACTTTCAGGAAACATTCCTCACACACAAAGAAAGAAAATATGTTATGTGGACATGTGCTCGGAAACGCTTACTTTTTACGTTAGAGCTCATTTTATTACTTCTCTTCAAATCACATTAATCATGGAATGGAAACACACAGCAACAGAACGTACCAGTGTGACTTCAAACACTTTGTTACAGGAAATGTTCATAATGTCTTCTGTTAGCGAGGATACATGCATCCACACTCCGTCGCATGGAATCCCTGATGCGCTGATGCAGCCCTGGAGAATGGCGTATTGTATCACAGCCGTCCACAATACGAGCACGAAGAGTCTCTACATTTGGTACCGCGCTTGCGTAGACAAGAGCTTTCAAATGCCCCCATAAATGAAAGTCAAGAGGGTTGAGGTCAAGAGAGTGTGGAGCCCATGGAATTATTCCGCCTCTGCCAATCCATCGGTCACCGAATCTGTTGTTGAGAAGCGTACGAACATTTCGACTGCAATGTGCACGAGCTCCATCGTACATGAACCACATGTTGTGTCGTACTTGTAAAGGCACATGTTCTAGCAGCACAGGTAGAGTATCCCGTATGAAACCATGATAACCTGCTCAATTGAGCTTAGGTGGAAGAACATGGGGCCCAATCAAGACATCACCAAAAATGCCTGCCCAAACGTTCACAGAAAATCTGTGTTGATGACGTAATTGCACAATTGCATGCAGATTCTCGTGAGCCCACACATGTTGATTGTGAAAATTTACAATTTGATCACGTTGGAATGAAGCCTCATCCCTAATTTACACTGAAATGAGGATTGACACGTTGTTGGATGAACCATTCGCAGAAGTGAACAAAAATGTTCAAATGTGTGTGAAATCTTATGGGACTTAACTGCTAAGGTCATCAGTCCCTAAGGTTACACACTCCTTAAACAAAATTATCTTAAGACAAACACACACACCCTTGCCCGAGGGAGGACTCGAACCTCCGCCGGGACCAGCCGCACAGTCCTTGACTGCAGCGCCTTAGACCGCTCGGCTAATCCCACGCGGCGCAGAAGCGTACCCGTGGAGGCCAGTCAGCTGCTGATAGTGCCTGCACACGCTGTACATGGTACGGAAACAACTGGTTCTCCCATAGCACTCTCCATACAGTGACGTGGTCAACGTTACCTTGTACAGCAGCAGCTTCTCTGACGCTGACATTAGGGTTATCGTCAACTGCACGAAGAATTGCCTCGTCCATTACAGGTGTCCTCGTCGTTCTAGGTCTTCCCCAGTCGCGAGTCATAGGCTGGCATGTTCCGTGCTCCCTAAGACGTCGATCAATTGCTTCGAACGTCTTCCTGTGGGACACCTTCGTTCTGGAAATGTGTCTCGATACAAACGTACCGCGCCACGGCTATCGCCCCGTGCTAATCCATACATCAAATGGACATCTGCCAACTCCGCATTTGTAAACATTGCACTGACTGCAAAACCACGTTCGTGATGAACACTAACCTGTTGATACTACGTACTGATGTGCTTGATGCTAGTACTGTAGAGGAATGAGTTGCATGTCAACACAAGCACTGCAGTCAACATTACCTTCCTTCAGTTGGGCCAACTGGCGGTGAATCGAGGAAGTACAGTACATACTGACGAAACTAAAATGAGCTATAACATGGAAATTATTCGTCTCCGGACACATGTCCGCATAACACCTTTTCTTAATTTGTGTGTGAGGAATGTTTCCTGAAAATTTGGCCGTACCTTTTTGTAACACCCTGTATACCTTCTTGTGCAGGAGGATCCTTAGTTCATACCTCTCCTCTTTTCATATTTGTCGATGCCAATTCATTTTCTGTTGGTCAGAATCTTGAAATGCCGGATTTATGCGGTCGGTCAAGCGCAATCTTGGTACGCCATGAATGGCAATCTTAAACTGTTGTCCTCTGACTAATTACATACGGGGGTTTCTTTGGTCTCCGTACCGCATCATTACGGAACAGCACATGTGAAAAGGTGGCTAAGTTTGCAAAGACAAAGGTGTGGCGTCCGATTTGTTTCCGAGGCTACAATGGATGAAACTGACGTGTGTGGTATCGTAACTTCGCAGCGAAGTCCAACTCTGCGACGGATTCATCTCCCATACCATGTATGAACTCTCCGGCTAGACTTAACGACTAGCTATACACCAAGTCTGCCACTGTGGCTTGGAGGTCAGGCTTGAAGACTGTTCGCAAGCCTAGTAAAACAATGGGTAGTGTTTCTGTCCACTTGTCTGTTGCATAACATCAAAAGGCTGATTTCAGCCGTCGCTGCAGGCGTTCCACCACTCCGCTCACTGCGGGGTGATAAGCGGTGGTCCTAATTACCTAACACCTAACAATGTGACAAGGTCCTTAAAGAGGTACCGAGCGAGGTGGCGCAGAGGCTAGATACTGGACTCGCATTCGGGAGGACGGCGGTTCAATCCCGCGTCCTGCCATCCTGATTTAGATTTTCCGTGATTTCTCTAAATCGCTCCAGGCAAATGCCGGGATGGTACCTTTCAAAGGGCACGGCCGACTTCCATCCCCGTCCTTCCCTTATCCAATGAGACTGATGACGTCGCTCTCTGATCTTCTTCCCCAAACAACCCAACCCAATCCCCTCCCCCCCCCCCTCCCCCAAAGAGGTACACCTCAAATTGATGTCCTTGTTATTTTCAACCATACTCCGAAACGCGCAACCCATCGTCTCAAAAACGTTTTCATCAAAGTCTCTTCTGTGATGTCATCCATAGGTAATGCATCTGGCCATCTCGAGTATTTGTCCACGATCGTAAGGCAGTAACCGGAGAAATTGATAGTGGACCTACGATATCCATGTGGACATAGTCTAATCGCTGGTTAAGCGGTATAAATATACGTAGCGGTGCCTTGACATGTCGCGTGGTTTTGTTCTTTTGACAGGCCTTTCTTTGTTGGATATACATCTTACAGTCGACACTCGCGCTGGGCTATATGAAACATTGTTTAACCTGTTTCGTGGTCCCTCGAACTCCGAGATGTGGTATATTGTACGTCAACCACTTCTATTGTGACTATGACAGATTTTGACCTGTCCCCAACACTGTTTTATCGTCTGCTGCAACACTGCTCCATCTGCGTTAGAGAAGCATCGGTCAGTTAAGCTGTTTAGTGCTCCCTCAGAGTCTGGGATGTGGTAGATTGTACGTCGACCACTTCTGTTGCGACTGTGACAGGTTTTGACTGGTTCCCAACACTGCCTTGTCCTCTGCTGCAACATTGCTCCAACTGTGTCAGAGAAGCATCGCTCATTAAGGCTAACGGAGCGTTTGCTACTGGGTGTGATGAAAGTTCTGCATCCACTGTAGCTGTTTTGGTAGCATTGAAAGCAGAGTCTATCTCGCGTGTCCACTGCAAACTGTCGTTTGACCTATTTGTACCATTCAACAGTTCATTCAATGGTGTTGTTATTGACGCATGATGTGACACAAACCACTGGTAGAAATTTATTACATCAAGATAACGCCGCAACTGACGAATTGCAACAGGCCAGGTGTGGGTACCCAGGTGTGGCTTCCACTTTGTCTTGCGATGGTTGGTGACACGCGTGTCTACTGCGTAGGCAAGAAACTGGACTTCCTTGACACCAAAAATACATTTTGACAGGTTCACTATTAGTCCTTGTGCACGCAGTCGTTAGGACGATTTCATTGAATGTTACATATATTCCTCTTCGGATGCAGACATATGCCCATCTTTTCAGAGATGGCTGAGAGACTCGGCTGTTCGATACAAGAGGTCAAATCAAACACGTTTCAGCCGTCTAGTTTCCAATTTTATTTGGCTACCAGTATCGGCGATTTAATACGCCATCTTCAGGCCACTGACCGACTTGTTGGAAGATTCCACCTCGGTTCCGGCGAAAACAGAATAAAATGTTAGATTACAGGTTTTCTCGTCCACGAATCCCTGAAAAATCTGCGCTACATTAAAGAGCCCGAATAGCATTCTTGTGAACACGAATAAACCAAACGGCGTGGTGACAGTTGTCTGTCATTGATGAATATCGTTTCACCTTGAATTCCGGCAAAGGAATTCTCTGTATGCGGCACGAAACGTCTGTCCGGATTGGTTCTCGAATTTAATTCCGGTAATCGACCATGGCAGGGGCGCCAACCGTCTTTCTTTTAGTGTACAACGTGGAGAGGAACTGCCCAGCTCCTACTTGGAGAGCGGAAAATACCTTCGCCTAACATGCCACGAAACGCTTGTTTGATAATTTGTAATTTATCCGGTGCTAAAGATCGAGGCTTTGCGTAAGTTGGCAGGCCTTGGGTGGTGAGGATATGATGAACCGTCGAGTGTTTGACAGATGTAAACGTTAGTGATTGCCCTCGTGATCTCCTTGAAATTTTTAGTAGTCGTATATATATCGTGTTCTCTACGATTAGAGTGTAGTTTAGGGAGTACAGTTAAGCTTACCTCTTGCATTCATGTTCGATGTTGCGTCGATTCATCGCTGCCGACGTAAGTCTGGCATCAGATCGCAGAACGCCTAGAAGTCTGCTCCTACATCAGCCACAAGTACGACGCAATTGAGGTTGACTAGTAAAGTGACGAGTTCTTTGTCGCAAACTTTGAATCATTTCCAGCAAACAGGCAAACATCGTAGTCGCTGCGACGTGATAACCTGGAGGCGGGAGCGCTCCGGTATCGATCAGGTACAGCATTTTTGTGTTGAGGCCGGTAGTAAACAAACGTCGTGTGTTGTCCGCGAACGTGGTTGTAGCTGCTACTATATCGGTATCACGGTAGCTGTACACAGTAGTATACACTTCCACGCGTCTTCAACAAATTTTATGTGGTAACAACATACGTTGTGCGTCGCTGGCGAACGATTTCGACTTCTTGATCGTCAGTGTGACTCGCATTTTGTGTGGTTTTTGTAGCGCAGATGCTTGTCTTGTGAACTCAGCTAGTTGAGACTGTAGTGATGACAAAGTCGCTGACCTTGTTTTATATTGTGCACTAGCTCTATCGCGATGCTTGTAGTCTGATACATTTCTATATCTACATCATACTCCGAAAGCCACCTATTCGTGTGTAAGCGACGTGTGTAACGAGGCAGCTCGTTAAGTGGGCTGGCCGCATGTAACGAGACTGCGAGCGCCGTGTAATGTCGAGGCCGCAGCAACTGGTGGGCGAGCAGCAGTCCCCCGAAACTGGAGTTCCGCTCGCGGAGAGCAACAGCGCCATCTGCGGTGTGCGCATCTCTCATCATAAAACATACGAACACGAAAAATAAAGTCCGCGGTGGGATGTCAAAAACCCGGTTACTTCTGATCCATCCGACCCTGCTCCACTCGCAAATGTTGCGTGGGCAGAGTGATTGTTGGCAAGCCTGTGTATTGGCTCTAATTTCTCAAATTTTGCCCTCATGGTCAATCCGCGAGATGTATGTGGGGGGAAGTAATATGTTGTCTGACTCCTCCTGAAAAGTGCTCCCGTAATTTCAGTAGTAAATCTCTCCGTGATGCACAGCGCCCCTCTTGTAAAGTCTGCCAGTGGAGTTTGTTTAGCACCTCCGTAACGCTCTCTAGCCACCTAACCGATCCCGTAACGGAGCTCGCCGCTCTTCGTTGGATTTTCGCCATCTCATCTATCAGTCCTATCTGATAGAAAACCCAGATATATGAACAGTGCTCAAGAATCCAGCGAACAAGCGCCTTATAAGCCACTTCTTTCGAGGATGAATTGCATATTATTAAGATTCTTCCGATGAATCTGAGTCTTGTGTCTGCTTTTCCCACTATCTGGTCATTCTACTTAAGGTCGTTCTGGATAGTTTCGCCTAGATATTTTACGGCAGACGCTGTCTTCAGCTGTTTGTCATCAATAGTGTAGCTGTACAGTAGTGGATTTCTTTTCCTATGTATGCGCAATATGTTACATTTATTTACGTTCAGTGCCAACTGTCAGTGGCTGCACCATTCATCAATTCTCTGAAGGTCGTTCTGTAAATTCTTACCATCTTCTGGCGCTGTTACTTTGGTATAAACAACTGTATCATCTGCGAATAGCCTTAAAGAGCATCTGAAGCTTTCTACTAGACGATTTTCTTTGCAAGATATGGCAACCGTGCAGGACTGCGTAGGCACAATATCTTTGACCTTGATCTGTAAGCTGTTTCTAGTCCATCGATGCAACTGCTCAGTCGTGAGTTGTGCTGTAACAAGTTAACACGTGTTTGTGTCTCTCTTCACGGAAATGGAACCGCATAATATTGCGCAACGGTATGCCATTTCTTTTTGTGTTAAATTGTGTGAAAACGCGACGACAACTTACGGTAAGCTTCAGAATGCTTTTGGAGCGGAGGTTATGTCAAGAGCTTAAGTTTTTCGTAGACGTAAAATGTTTAGTGAAGGCAGAACGAATGTTGAAGATGAAGACCGCAGTGGACCACCATCAACCTCACAGACGGATGTCAACTTGTACAGGTTGAGTGATCTCATACGACCTGATCGAAGATTATCCGTGAAAATGATTGCAGAAGAACTGAAAATCAATCGAGAAACGGTTCATCTAATAATAACTGAAGATCTTGGTATGAGAAAGATTTGTACAACAATGGTCCCCAAAAATCTCACACCACAACAGCGAAAAACACTGAAAAATGTGGCAGACGATATGTTACAGCAAACGGAAGTTAATCCAGAATTTCTGAGCCGTGTTATCACTGGTGATGAAAGTTGGTTTTTTCAGTACGATCCAGAGACCAAACGCCAAAGTTCGCAATGGTGCTCAAAGGGATCATCCAGACGAAGAAAAGCTCGTATGTCAAAGTCAAAAGTGAAATGCATGCTTGTGTGCTTCTCTTATTCCAAGGGAATTGTTCACAAACACTGGGTGCCTTCTGGAGAAACAGTTAACCAATATTACTACAAATAAATTTTAGAAAGACTTCGTAACAGAGTTCCTCGTGTCGTGGCCAACACTGCTGATACTTGGATTCTGCATCACGATAATGCGCCATCCCATACTGTTCTGTCAGTACAGCCATTTTTAACCTCAAAACTGATTTCAGTACTATCACAGCCACCTTAATCACCAGATATCGCTCCGTGCGACTTTTTCCAAGAGTCAAAACGGCGGTCAAAGGACACTATTTTCAAACAACACAAGGTGTCCAAAAAGCTGTGACGAGGGTCTTGGAGGAGATTACAGAAGATGAGTTCCAGAAATGTTACCATCAATGGCAGAAGCGCTGGAAAAAGTGTGCGCAATCAGAAGGTAACTACTTTGAAGGACACAACACTAAACTTGACTAAAACGGTAAGCAACACTTTTTTCACATCAGTCTCATTACTTTATTGTCGTACCTCGTATATTGTGAACAGCAACTGTCCAGTCACACTTCCCTGTGGTACTCCGGATATTACCCTTACATCCGTCGATTTAGTTCTGTTAAGAGCGACGTGTTGAGTTATATCTGCAAGAAAGTCTTGAATCCAATCGCAGGTGTGCTCTGATAGCCCGTAATCAGGTATATTTTTTTCCGTTAAACGGCAATGCGGGACGGTGTCAAATGCTTAACTGAAATCAAGGAACACGGCACCGGCCTGAGCGCCGTTGTCCACTGCGCTGTGGATCTCATGGAGGAACAGATTTTCGCAGGGTCTCTGTTTGCGGAATCCATGTTGATTTTTGTAGAGGAACTGTTCATTATTCAAGAACGTCATAGTTCTTGGGCGTAAAACATGTTTTATAATTCTACAACAGACTGACATCAACGATGTAGGTCTATAATTGTGTGGATCTGTCTTACAGCCTTTCTTAAAACCGGGAATGACCTTAGCTTTTTTCATCCGTTTGGCATCTTTCGTTATAGATATTTCATCTGGTCCTGAAGCCTTTCCACTACTAAGCGATTGTAGCTGCTTTTCAATTCCGCGGTCGGTTATCTCAATATCTGCGATATCGGCGTTCGGACGACGATTGAAAGGAGGGGCATAGATTCTGAAGACCGAATTCAGTATTTCGGCCTTCTCTCTGTTATCTTCTGTATCGGTGCCGGTGTGGTGGCTGAGAGAATGAATAGATGATTTTGACCCATTTACTGATTTTAAATGCGACCAAAATCTCTTTGGGTTTTTACTCAGGTCGGTTGACACCACCTTACTTTCGAAATCATTGAACGCGTCTCTCATTGCGCTCCTTACGCTCATTTTCGCTTAGTTCAGCTTTCGTTTGTCAGCTTTGTTTTTACTTCTCTTGAAGTGCTCTTTGTTTACGTAGCGCTTTCCTAACATGGCTATTAAACCATGGTGGATCTTTCCCATCCCCTAAAACCTTACTCGGAACATACTTGTCTAGGGCATATTGAACAATGCATTTGAATTTTTTCCATTTGTTCTTCACATCTTCGTCCTTATCACCGACTATTTTTAGCTGACTGCTGAGATATTCTGAAATTTTTATCCTGTCACCCTTGCTGAGCAAATATATCTTCCTACCTTTCCCAACATTCCTCGTAGGACCCGTGTTCATAAATGCTGTCACAGTCTGGAGATCACTGATACCTTCCTCTACGTTAACTGTTTCGATAAGTTCAGGTCTGTTTGTTGCCAAGAGGTCTAAGACGTCACCTTCATGAGTTGGTTGTTAAACTATCCGCTCGAGGTAATGTTCGGACAAGACATCCAGAACAATGCCACACGATTACCTGCCTCTGGCACCATTTTTGATGGTATAATATTCCTTATCTATACCTGGCAAACTGAAGTCATCCCCCATTAAAACGGTATGATCAGGAAAATTACTAATGATATTCTGCAAGCTCTGTCTGAAGCGGTCTACAACTACAGATCCTGACCCAGGTGGTCTATAAAAGCATCCAATCAAACATTTTTGACCGTTCTTTGATACTAAATTTCACCCAGATTAATTTACATTCGTCATTCGTGATAACCTAGCTAGATTTTATCGCACTTTGTACTGCAATAAACACACCGCCACCATTGGCAACTAACCTATCCTTACAATAAACATTCCAAAATGGCTTAATATTTCGTTGTCATTGACGTCTGGCTTCAACCGACTTTCTGTTCCCAATACTATTTGCACATACTAATTCCGGGACCTTTCCTTGGATGCTCCTGGAGTTTACTAAAATCAAATTAATCTTTTCTATCTCTGATATGAGAGGACCAACATTCTCTGAGGTCGCTGTGGCTGATTTAACAGGCAAATCGTGTTTGCTCCCAAGGGAGGGGTCCTCTAACCTAAAAAAAGCCCCATGTGCACGCCACACGTACTCCGCTACCCTACTAACCTCTTCCTGCGTGTAGTGCGCCCCTGACCTATTAAGGGGAACCCTACAATTCTGCACCCGATGGCGGTGGTCGATAAATTCGCTTCCGATACCGTCTAAGAGCCGTCTGTGTCTCTGTTTTAAACCTTCCACTCTGCTCCAAACCAGAGGACCACGACCAACGCTGGGTACGATGCTACAAATAGACAGCTTATCTTACACCCTGCGTGCGTTGCTAGTTGCCTTCACCAAATTAGCCAGCCGCCGAAAGGAGCCGAGGGTGGCCTCAGAACTGAAGCGGCAGGCATCATTTGTGCCGACATGTGCCACTACATGCAGCCGGTTGCACCCAATGCGCTCGATAGCCGCCGATAGGGCCTCCTCCACATCACGGATAAGACCTCCCTGCAAACATATGATGGAATGCTCACTGTAGTTCTTTCTCGACTTGCCTGCTATCTCCCTCAGGGGCTCCATCACCCGCTTAACATAGGAGCTTCCTAGGACTAGCATACCCACCCTCTGTACTTGTCCGGACTGGGCAGGAAAATCGACCGCCGGCCCAACAGGAGAGGCGTCTGTTGCGAGTTGATATTTGTAATTATAGACACTCTGTAAATATTGATCATCCTTGAATTAATGTTTTATATTCCATGATGTACGTTCCTTGGAGAGAAATAAATTAATGTTGTATTGGAATCACGGTGTTGTGTGTCCGTAATATTTTGTTGCCGAGAGCCTGGAAGAAATTGCGATTTCCTGCGTGATATCAACAATTAACGGCTTACTTCACGCAGTAGGAAACAAGAGACGACGTCGGACCGCATCACAATCTAAGTCCTTACCAATATAATACGATCGCATGAACTGGTTGCTTCAAAACAATTTTTGTGGCTTTGTATTGCAAGCCTGAAACTTGCACTCAGAGTAGCTAGTTTTGTTAAAAGGTTTTCGTTCACTTACGTTTGAGCATACGCTGCTTGTTAAACGTTTAAGCTATTCACAAGGGCACTCGTAAACAATCTTACAACAGCCGCCTTTAGTAAGACATAACGCAGGACGAATCAGAGATACAGTTAGCAAACTTCAAAAGAAAGCGAACTAGGGAGAGGACTAATGCTACGCGGTTTTGTGCGGCTGTTGATGCTCTTACCATAGAAAGCCCGTTTGATGATTTTGAGCATTACAAGGAACGTCTTAAAGAAACTCTAGAGAAGCTCGTTTCATTAGATGACGCTATTCATAATTTTGTTTCTGACGATGAATAGAATGCAGACGTGCTAAGCTGTGAGGAATATATAGACAAAGTCAAACGCGCTATACAGAAGGCTACAAAAGCAATTGATTACAAGCTTTCAGCCACAACGTCGCAGATGAATATCACTTCGCCACCAGTGCTCATACAACCAACTGTATTCCACTCTGTCAAGCTACCAGCAATTAAGCTTGAGTAACTTTGTGGAGATGTCGAAATGTGGCCCCGCTTCTGGGAACAATTTGAATCGACCATTGATAAAGACCCATCCCTTTCTACAGTAAACAAACATGTTTTCCTACGAGGGTATCTGTCAGGAGAACCGAAGTTGCTAGTAGATGGAATACCTATAACGGCTAACACGTATGAAGAAACAAGGAAAATTTTATTGAATAGATACGGAGATAACAATCGTATTATACAGGCGTACCTCGATTATTTGGATGCACTAAAGACTGTAGAGTCAGTGACACCTGAAAAGCTGAACAGTACATTCCGGGAATGTAACCGTCATATTCTAGCACTGCATGCCTTAGGAGAAGACGTCGTGGCGTACGGTAAACTTCCCAATCCGAAAATTCTGCGTGTATTTCCCGCTGAAATGTGCCAAAAATGGGTCATTCATGCTAGAAGAACCGACGTAGCGGAAGGAGATGTACTGAAACTACTTATCTTTTTGGAAGAAGAAGTTCGTGGTGCTCTCACTGCACAAAAGATTCGTACAGAATATCAGTCATCTCCTAGCTTCACGCCCACTGCAGCAGCGTTTCAGATAAATTCAAAGCAAGCGAAAAATCCGCGTAAGCCTAAACGAAAAGTACCGGTACAACCATATTGCGTATTTTGCGAAGCTCGCTCTCATAGAGCCCAAGACTGCAAGATACTAACTGACAGCCAACAACGTATCGATAAACTAAAGCAAGATAATCGCTGTTTTATATGTCTAAACCGAGGTCATAATGCTAGAAACTGCAGTTAGAAGGACAAGGTCTCGTGTTCTGAGTGCAACTTTGCTGCCTCTTCTTCATCTTCTCAGCAAATTTGCTCTACATCTGTAGGGAGAATCGACGTAGGTTCAGCAGGTTTTAGTTATCTTCAGACAGCTCGAGTTTGGGTCAGTGGACCCGCAGGATTAAGCCAACTTACTCGCTGTGTTGTGGATAGCGGTAGTCAGTCAAGCTTCATTTCCAAGTTCCTGATTGATGAGCTAGGTTTAAGAACTATAGAACATCGTGATCTATCTGTCAACGCCTTAGAAATGACAAGAACATCGTGATCTATCTGTCAACGCCTTAGAAATGCCATCCGCAGCTTCAACGCATCGTAGAGTCTTAGAATTCACACTACAGGTTACACGGACTAATTCCAAGACATCTATGACTGCGTTTGAAAGCACATACTCACTTTCCGCGCACTCAACTGTGCCTTCCGATTTAAGAAAACTTGTACGCACACGGGGACTTCAGTTTGCGGACCTAAGGAATGGTACAGAAGATCTTCCCATCGAGATTCTTATCGGAGCAGATTACTATTGGAAAATCGTTAAAGATTCCCCTCCGATTCTACTATCGTCATCAGTTGTTCTGGTACCTTCCATTCTAGGTTGGATTCTTAGTGGAAGCAAATCAAGCAACACGGCTAACCTTGTGACGGCAAACTACTTCAGTTTAGAGACAGCGACAACAACAGACGATATTTTACGACGTTTCTAGAATTTAGAAAAAATGGGAATCACCGAAGATGAAACAACAGCCCTGAATCAGAAGGAATTGGCGTTATTGCAAGATTTCTCAAAATCCTACTGCATCGAAGACAAAAGAAGAGTGGTGTATTTCCCCAGAAAACCCAACGGTATGTTATCTAATAATCTTCAGCAAGCAAAGAAGAGATTTGCTTCACTGGAGAAAAAATTTACGAAGGACAAGAAACCGAAACAAATTTACTAGGCCCAAATGATAGAACACATCAAGAAGAAACATGTGAAAGTGGACAGAAATTACGTCACACATTTTATCTGGCACATGATGCAGTAAAGAAAGAAAAGTTAGGTGTCATCAAATGGAGGATTGTATTTGATGGTTCGTCGCACGACCAGAATGCACGTTCATTGAATGACTCTTTAGAAATAGGTCCTATTTTACTTCCTGACATTCTTTCGATATTACTGAGATATAGTCTATATCAAGCAGCCTTAATTGCCGATATCAAACAATCATTTAGTTCTATTTAGTTTCCAGTACAAACCGACTAGCTCCCATCAAAAAAATAACTCTTCCACGGCTGGAACTTCGAGCAACACTTCTTGGATCAAGGCTACTTCATTATTTCTGTAAGGCCACGAGTTATAATGCAAGTCGTGCAACATTGTGGACTGACTCAACTGTAGCCTTAGGATGGATACAACATGACCCTAATCGATGGAAACCCTTTGTGTCAATCCGTGTTACGGAAAGACAACGACTAACGAATCCGTCACAGTGGAGGCACTGCCCTGGTGACGAAAATCCAGCTGATCTAACCTCCAGAGGTACCACAGCAGATAAACGTCACCATGCTTCTGTATAGTTCGATGAACCTGCTTGGTTAACAAAGAACACTGTGACCTCGAATTTTACAGACGGAAGAGCACTCCTTGCCAGAAAAGAATAAATTAACAGACCAAGTCTTCATGGTACAAACAACGATTCCTGTTTTAACAGCTACATGGTACAGTAGCTACTTCAAGCTGTTAAGAGTTACAGGATGGGTACTTAGCTTTAAACGGCACTTATTGAAGGAAAACAGAACATCTGGAGAACTAACAGCATCAGATTTGGGCGAAGCACGCACTTACTGGATTCAAGTTGTTCAACAGCAACATTTTGCGCTCCAACTGCGTGCACTATACAACAACATGCCTCTACCACGTAATTCTCAGATAGCTCGCTACAACCCATTCCTTGGTAATGGTATTATTCGTCTCGGTGGACGGCTGCAGTTTGCAGAATTACCCAGAGATCAACGCCACCCGATTCTTCTTGAAGGACATCATCATTTCACACGTTTACTGATCCAGCAGACTCATATTCGTTGGTATCACCTTGGAGTAAACATAGTGTTATCTGAACTGAGAACAGAATTCTGGATCCTTAGAGCTCGACAGGCAATTAAACATGTGCTACACCGTTGCCTACCCTGTAAGATGGTTAAAGCTCACGTTGTTCAACAAACTGAGGCTCCTTTACCAGCTGAACGAGTCTCACCACTGAAATCATTTACAGTAACATGTATTGACTTTGCTGGTCCATTATATGTCAGACAAGGACATATTATGAAGAAAGCGTATGTTGGTCTATTCACTTGCGCAACAACACGAGCCATACACCTGGAACTATGCTCAGATATGTCAACTGACAAATTTATTCAAGCCCTACAAAGGTTTGTCGGAAGACGAGGAGCGCCCAGCACAATTTACACTGATAATGCTACTACCTTCCATGCCACGCACTTAGAGCTGAAGGAGCTCTGGCATGCTCTCATGGCAAGCAAAACGCACAAGTACCTCGCCCAGCAAGCCATCACTTGGAAATTCATCGCCCCACACGCCCCTTGGTGGGGAGGATTCTGGGAACGGATGGAGGGATCTGTCTGAGAAATATTTTAGGACAGTCACAGTTGGACGAAGGAGGTCTCAATCCTGTTCAGTATAGAAACAGCACTAAACTCTAGACCAATTACGGAAGGGGGAAAGGAATCTGAGCCACTGACGCCCGCACATTTCATTGTAGGTGATCGGCTCACAACACTACCTACTGGTCCAGAATCACCAGTTATAAAGGACTTGTCCAAGGAATTTCAACGGCTGCAGATGGTGGAACACTTCTGGAACAGGTGGAAGAAAGAATATCTGAGCCTGCTCAAAAACGTCCATGAAACCCTTCAACCAAGGTCAGGTTCACGAAGACTTCCAGCTGGGTGTTGTTCTTCTACAAGAGGATGTTCGTCCACGACACATGCGGAGGAAGGCGCGGATAGAAGATTTTCATGAAGGAAGAGATGGGAAAATACGAACTGTAACCTTACGAACTTCAGAAGGATCCATAATCTCATGTCCCGTTCAACTGGTTATTCCTCTAGAAGTTGACCAGGGTGGAGAGGGTGTTGCGGGTTGATATTTGTAATTATAGACACTCTTGAAATATTGATTATCCTTGAATTAATGTTTTATATTCCATGATGTACGTTCCTCTAAGAGAAATAAATTAATGTTGTATTGGAATCATGGTGTTGTGTGTCCGTAATAGCATCCCGTGCTGGCTCAGAGTTATCATTAACACTGATAAGCACCTCGTACCTGTTGCTAAGACGTAGGGAGCCAGCCGTACGACCTGCTCCCTCTTTCGCCTTCCGCCCAATGACACGAGAACCCACCACTCTCTGCTACCAACTCTGGAGTGAGGACGGACCGGTCAGATGCTGCGTATCGGAAGCCACAGTGACTTCCGGCCACCAGGAGGTTGCAGTGACACCAAAGGTGTCGCAGGTCTCTTTACTGTGGCCCAGACGTCACAGAAACTACGAGCATTACCTAGAAGGTTGTCGACGGTAGCCAACGCAGCTTCCAGCTCTTTATGGACAGCAGCCAACTCCCCCTGTGTCTGCTCACAACAAGCACAGTCCCTTGCCATATCATACTGTGTAGATATGAGTTCTCAAATGGCGCTACTGAGTTCGAAAATATACCAAAGGAGAATAAAGTAACACTAAAAGCTGGAAAGCTGGTGTGCAGATTTCTCACTGAACTCTGAGACCGCATGTTCAACTTCTGTAGTCCTGTCTTCCTCAGTTGCGTGTAATATTACGGTATTACCACAAGTTATTAAACAGAAATAAATTTCTCTACAGGGAAAATTTACACTGGGAAACCGGCCTACACAACAATACTCAAGCAAAAACAAACACTACGATTAATTTTCTAACCACTAGTCTACACATTACAATACACACTTACAGTTCACTTCTTTGCAGAAGCACGTGAACAAAAAACAAAGTCTGCATTAATTCACAGTTTATCATTCAAGTGTTGCTCCTGCTGTTCTGCTGCGCGTCCTCTCGGCTCGGCGGCCGCCGCTACACTGAGTAGTCAACGGTCACTTACTAAACTGAGTGACGTGACGGGTGACGTGGCAGTTTAGCAGCGTAAATATTTCCGCTACCCGACCAGCTGCTTGCGTTATTGCATTCACAAATCCGGGACATACCGCTAAAATCTTCTGTGAATCCGCCAGTTATCATGATAGCTATATATTGCGTAATACGTCGCCACTAATGTTACTTGCAAAAGTACGCAGGTGACGAAGCAGTTACGACCGAGTTCAGTAGCCAAAATCCTCTGTTAATAAAAAATTTTCCAGACGTTTGGCTTCAGACTGGGACAGTCGCATAATCAGTGGATTCTTTATGGCAGCATATCCATCGGTTTCCGGAGGAATAGCTAGACTCTCTTGGACTTCTGCGGCAAGATCGTCCGTTAACGCAGTTACCTCGTAACTATATTTCGTTTCATCTGCCGTAATCTTTACAAAGATGAATTGGCTTTCTAATTGCGCGACAAGAGCAAGGGATTACGCTGCCAAAAAGGCGGTGGTTTGATCGTGACTCTGCTGATAACTTCATTATTTGAGGATGGCTGCGTAGCCACTGACGAGGTATTCATCTTTGTGTGCAATGATCAACCGACGCGGCTGGCGAAGAAGTAACGGTCGTAGTTTTGACGTGACATGGAACGTCGAAGCTGGCGCGAAAGTACTGTTATGCGAAATGATGTTGGGCGGCACCAATCATATGTGGTTAACTCCTGAAAAGATTTATTTCCACGTATAAATTAATTAGACAGAAGTGTGTGGTTTGCATGAAATTCAGTGTCATCGAGACAAAACGAGGAATAACTGTATAATCAAAACAAAGAGTAAACATAATGCGACAAGAAACCATGGAACTCGCCGCAGAATGTGTATCGTGGTAGTCATTACAAGTGCAACGCTTTTAAGTAGAAAAATAATGTCACCATCTCTGCAACTCGTTCCGAAAAAAAAATCTGTTTTATCTTTGTCTCTTAGTCCTCCGATTTTAATTTAAACAGCAAAGAAATCCAACAGTTTTAGCATTATGTACACACCATCAAAACGAATCTTTTTATAGATTTAAAAAGATCTGTAACCTTTTCACCTTTTAATCGTGTTTATTGGGTCTTTCTCGCTGAAAAGCGAAATGTTAAAACCACCGGTGGTCTGAGGGGAGCTCCACAAGATTCCGAGAATTTACCACGAAACATGAGAAATGCTAATGAGTAACCTGAAAGTAAGAGTCATTACTGGAATCCTCATCACTTACCGGTTACCAGGTAACGATTTTCATCGCATCGGGAGTGAAATAAAATAGAGGAGGAAATGAGGAGACTGTACGCAGCTGAAACGTATTGTCATATAACACGGGGGATCTAATCTGTTACGAAGGCGTTATCTGCGTGCTACTCTGTGGGGCTCAAGTGCCAGGTGCGTGAGCAGTGTGGCAGTCTCTACTGAAGCCACAAGAAAAGGACAAAGGGGGAACATGCGACACTGGATGTAAAAGACTAAAGAACCCTCGTGTGAATCTGATGCGTAGGCGTGTGGTTAAGTTACGCAGAACAGCCAGAAACGTTTCCCGATGACATTACTGACAGACGTATTGGAAAGCCGATCTTCCCACATCGTTTGTGGGAATCGCAGTTCTCTTCACATAGTACTAGCAGGAGGTTCATTCAACATGCAATTCACCACAGTACAGAGTATAACGAGAACGAAAAAGGGGGCAAGGAAATTAAAGCTTCTCCAAGCACTGACACCGAAAGAATTCGAAGTAGGTAAGAACTAAAATCTTAAAAGTAAGGATGAAAGAGGAGCGAAATACCTTGAATACTATTAGCTACACATGTTTCTCCGCTTTGATCACACACTGTCCCTGTTTTATAGAGAATTCGTAACACCATGCAAATGGAAATGGATAATTTTAATTCAGTTATCATCGAGATGTTGTTGAGACTTTGTTCCTCCTTTCTTTCTTCGATCACCTTCTGCTACTCTCCCTCCTCTTCGGCGTTTGAGGTTCCCCTTTTCCTTCTTCCTCTCTGTGTGCTCCTGCAGGCTGATCCAAGCGTCTCACACATGCCAGATGACTGGGTAGCGCGCAATTCCCAGCCTTGCGCGAACAGGTAGGGTTCGCACTCCCCCCCCCCCCCCCCCCCTGGTAATTGCCAGGTCCAGGGAAGAGTGACTGCCTGAGCTGCTACCTTCCCAAACGGCCGATAGGCTCCTCTGTCAGGTTCTCAGGAGGTGTGACCTGAGGTGTGAACCATCACCTAATGAGAGTGTGCCTCCCTCTGATAGGACCCCACGGTTGGAAGGCGCGTGCCATCACAGACGCTGGCAATCATGGTGGGTTTCCTCTCAATGAGCCAGTCCTTCACAGTCAACGAATCAAACATAAACGGAATGAACCTCTCAATTCAAAGACTCCCAGTTGCACCACAGTTTCTAGTACAACATCTTTGCTTTAGGAGGGCGTGGTTCGGGTGGAGATTGGAGGCAAAGCCACTGACGATAAGACAGGAACGTGAAGTAGTGGTGAGACGGCCGACTTGAAACCTGGCGGTGAGGTGAATAGTATGCCGGCAGTTGAAGGCTGGTACAAGTTCGGCAGTTAACAGTCACAGGCTCTGAGCGTGGCAGCGATACCAGGAAAAGGCACTCAGGAGGGTTCCTGGTTTGCGAACCATTATTACCTCGGTTTCGACAGCCTGCAAACCTTTGGACGGTTGGGGCTCTCACCGAGGGAAGAGCGCCGGCCGCGGTGGCCGAGCGGTTCTATTCGCTTCAGTCCGGAACCGCGCGACTGCTACGGTCTCAGGTTCGAATCCTGCCTCGGGCATGGATGTGTGTGATGTCCTTAGGTTAGTTAAGCTTAAGTAGTTATAAGTTCTAGACACGTACCGTGTATCCACAGGACATGTGGCCTGTAGTTGAAGAAGTGTCATGATGATCTCTCCATTGGCAAAAGATTCCGGAATAGTCCCCCATTCGGATCTCCGGGAGGGGAATGCCAAGGGGGAGGTTACCATGAGAAAAAGATTGAATAATCAACGAAGGATAATGTTCTACGAGTCGGGGCGTGGAATATCAGAAGCTTGAACGTGGCAGGGAAACTAGAAAATCTGAAAAGGGAAATGCAAAGGCCCCATCTAGATATAGTAGGGGTCAGTGAAGTGAAGTGGAAGGAAGACAAGGATTTCTGGTCAGATGAGTATCGGGTAATATCAACAGCAGCAGAAAATGGTATAACAGGTGTAGGATTCGTTATGAATAGGAAGGTAGGGCAGAGGGTGTGTTACGGTGAACAGTTCAGTGACCGGGTTGTTCTAATCAGAATCGACAGCACACCAACACCGACAACGATAGTTCAGGTATACATGCCGACATCGCAAGCTAAAGATGAACAGATAGGGAAAGTGTATGAGGATATTGAAAGGGTAATGCAGTATGTAAAGGGGGACGAAAATCTAATAGTCATGGGCGACTGGAATGAAGTTGTAGGGGAAGGAGTAGAAGAAAAGGTTACAGGAGGATATGGGCTTGGGACAAGGAATAAAAGAGGAGAAAGACTAATTGAGTTCTGTAACAAGTTTCAGCTAGTAATAGCGAATACCCTGTTCAAGAATCACAAGAGGAGGAGGTATACTTGGAAAAGGCAGGGAGATACGGGAAGATTTCAATTAGATTACATCATGGTCAGACAGAGATTCCGAAATCAGATACTGGATTGTAAGGCGTACCCAGGAGCAGATATAGACTCAGATCAAAATATAGTAGTGATGAACAGTACGCTGAAGTTCAAGAAATTAGTCAGGAAGAATCAATACGCAAAGAAGTGGGATCCGGAAATTCTAAGGAATGAAGAGAAACGTTTGAAGTTCTCTAACGCTATAGATACAGCTATAAGGAATAGCGCAGTAGGCAACACAGTTGAAGAGGAATGGACGTCTCTAAAAAGGGCCATCACAGAAGTTGGGAAGATAAACATAGGTACAAAGAAGGTAGCTGCGAAGAAACCAAGGGTAACAGAAGAAATACTTCAGTTGATTGATGAAAGGAGAAGTACAAACATATTCCGGGAATATCAGGAATACAGAAATACAAGTCGCTGAGGAGTGAAATAAATAGGAAGTGCAAGGAAGCTAAGACGAAATGGCTGCAGGAAAAATGTGAAGACATCGAAAAAGATATGATTGTCGGAAGGATAGGCTCAGCATACAGGAAAGTCAAAACAACCTTTGGTGACATTAAAAGCAACGGTGGTAACATTAAGAGTGCAACGGGAATTCCACTGTTAAATGCAGAGGAGAGAGCAGATAGGTGGAAAGAATACATTGAAAGCCTCTATGAAGGTGAAGATTTGTCTGATGTGATAGAAGAAGAAACAGGAGTCGATTTAGAAGAGATAGGGGATCCAGTATTAGAATCGGAATTTAAAAGAGCTTTGGAGGACTTACGGTCAAATAAGGCAGAAGGGATAGATAACATTCCATCAGAATTTCTAAAATCATTAGGGGAAGTGGCAACAAAACGACTATTCACGTTGGTGTGTAGAATCTATGAGTCTGGCGACATACCATCTGACTTTCGGAAAAGCATCATACACACAATTCCGAAGACGGCAAGATCTGACAAGTGCGAGAATTATCGCACAATCAGCTTAACAGCTCATGCATCGAAGCTGCTTACAAGAATAATGTACAGAAGAATGGAAAAGAAAATTGAGAATGCGCTAGGTGACGATCAGTTTGCCTTTAGTAAAAGTAAAGGCACGAGAGAGGCAATTCTGACGTTACGGCTAATAATGGAAGCAAGGCTAAAGAAAAATCAAGACACGTTCAGAGGATTTGTCGACCTGGAAAAAGCGTTCGACAATATAAAATGGTGCAAGCTGTTCGAGATTCTGAAAAAAGTAGGGGTAAGCTATAGGGAGAGACGGGTCATATACAATATGTACAACAACCAAGAGGGAATAATAAGAGTGGACAATCAAGAACGAAGTACTCGTATTAAGAAGGGAGTAAGACAAGACTGTAGCCTTTCACCCCTACTCTTCAGTCTATACATCGAGGAAACAATGATGGAAATAAAAGAAAGGTCCAGGAGTGGATTTAAAATACAAGGTGAAAGGATATCAATGATACGAATCGCTGCTATCCTGAGTGAAAGTGAAGAAGAATTAAATTATCTGCTGAACGGAATGAACAGTCTAATGAGTACACAGTATGGTTTGAGAGTAAATCGGAGAAAGACGAAGGTAATGAGAAGTAGTAGAAATGAGAACAGCGAGAAAGTTAACATCAAGATTGATGGTCACGAAGTCAATGCAGTTAAGGAATTCTGCTACCTAGGCAGTAAAATAACCAAAGACGGACGGAGCAAGGAGGACATCAAAAGCAGACTCGCTATGGCAAAAAAGGCATTTCTGGCCGAGAGAAGTCTACTAATATCAAATACCGGCCTTAATTTGAGGAAGAAATTTCTGAGGATGTACGTCTGGAGTACAGCATTGTATGGTAGTGAAACATGGACTGTGGGAAAAACGGAACAGAAGAGAATCGAAGCATTTGAGATGTGGTGTTATAGACGAATGTTGAAAATTAGATGGACTCATAAGGTAAGGAATGAGGAGGTTCTACGCAGAATCGGAGAGGAAAGGAATATGTGGAAAACACTGATAAGGAGAAGGGACAGGATGATAGGACATTTGCTAAGACATGAGGGAATGACTTCCATGGTACTAGAGGGAGCTGTAGAGGGCAAAAACTGTAGAGGAAGACAGAGATTTGAATACGTCAAGCAAATAATTGAGGACGTAGTTTGCAAGTGCTACTCTGAGATGAAGTGGTTAGCACAGGAAAGGAACTCGTGGCGGGAAGCATCAAACCAGTCAGTAGTCTGATGACCAAAAAAAAAAAGTTCTAGGGGACTGATGTCCTCAGATGTTAAGTCCCATAGTGCTCAGAGCCATTTGAACCATCGAGGGAAGGAGCTTGCGGTGTGCTTCAGCGAGTGACCGGACCTGAAGGCGGACGGCGGACTGTGTGTCGGCTCCACGGAGTTCTTCCTGGATGGTTTTACGGATATGTATGGTGGGCTTCCCTTTTGGTCCATCGGATGCAAGTGAACCGAACATGGGCAGTAATTAAAACTATAATTGCCATTTCCTGTACCAGTACTGTAACTTTTTAGTTCGGTAGATTTCCAGTTATTCGTTCGGAGTTCACGTCATGTTCCGTATCAGACTTTTGGTTATTGATCTCGCTTGTATCTCTAAACACTCCCATAAAACTAAGAATTTGTTTCTTTATTTAATGCTCCAATCTGAATATTAGTTGTAAGCAATCGGATTTGTGGCGGTGCGCATTCATACTTTAAGCGGGTTCACTTCATGTGCCACGTCCTGCTTGTAATTTAACTGGAACGTTTTTAAGGACGGCACCTCTTTATCTTAATTATTATGTCTCTCTCCGTGAGGAGTTTACTTTGAGTCTGTTACTACTATCTTATACGTGGTTGTAGTGTTATTCAAAAGGCTACGTTCTGCGTGCTGTTAGTCATGGGTTCGTTAGCCAACCGAACGCATTACTGCTCAGCTCCGCGTGGCAGTTACTTTTATCCCTCGACCACGTGGCACGAGTTTCGTACAATTCGTGGTTGGCAGTCGAACTTTGTGCTCGGTGACAGTATTTAGATTTTGGCTGCCTTGCAAGTTTCGTTGATCGGTCTCCGTTAGCACTCTGAAAAATTATTTACTTGTTTTCCTTTTTGCTGTAATTTTGACTGTGGGGTGGCGCCTTTTGGTCTGTAGTACAGGCCTGGACGACTTCATGTACTTAATTCAGTATTTCTCTATTAATAAGAATACTATTTGTGTTTCTTTCGGTGGAACTTGGATGAAATCTGCCTGGTCGATAAAACAGGTCCAGTGTCCGAAGGCGGAGTTAAGTCTTCACTAACCGACGGCCAGCTGGGTGCAGGTGGTCCTGCACTACTTAATCTTTGCCAGTACACTACACCTTGCCAAGGCAGGGTTGTAAAATATGTCGATGTATTTATTTGTATATTAATAATTCCAAGCATACTGCATCTCTACTTTTTATCTTTTCTAGCTCATGTATATTGTAGAAGTGTTAACCGACTAATTTTTCGGTTGAGTCATTACTAGATTCATTTAGTTGAATCCGTTTATGCAAAGTGGCTCGGTCAACTCATTGGTTATTAATCTTGCTCCTTATATTCACTGTTGGTTTTGAATTGATCAAACACTGATATTTAAGAAGTTAAACTCATGAACGTTCTCACTGACTACCTGTATTCCGGACGCAACAATTAACATCAGTTTTTTCTGGTTATTTCTCTTGAGTGTCTTGTGCACCTCCACTATCCGGCGGTGTAGTAATTTTCTTAAATGGCTATCATTTAAGAAGTGTACTTCTATTTTGGTTTGTAAATCTTAAAATTTCTTTTGAGAAAGAATTTTTAGCTTTTTTATTGTACTGCTAAAGATTATATTATTGTATGTAATCTGTTTGCTATTAATCAATATGGTAGAGTTTTATGCCTGTAAATTATACTGTTTCTTAGTAGTCGACACCACTGAAGGTGTTTTCCAATATATTTTCAGCGAATCTAGCTTGGCATGTTCTGTTAAAATAAATAGAACGTTCACAACACGAATGACGTTCAGTCTCCTTTGACCAGGTCCTTCCTAGCACAGGCAGCCCTACGGGGGGACTGCAAACCACCGGTGGTGTTGTCGCGACGATTCCTTGCGGCATTAGGATATTTTGAGAGCACAGGATTGATTTTTATGGTCGGATATGAAACCCTCACCTTCCCTTGTAGGCGTGGAGGCCTTGGGCTAGTCAACGTCCGCGAACGAGAAGTGGCGACCTATGTAACCACGATGATCAAGATGTTCAGAAGACACCATACAATAACGGGCATATTGTTAGAAGAACTGGCACCATCTCCTTGTCTGGCGCCGGTAGTAGTGGCTCACATCTCACGTCGCTTGTCCTCATAGGAATCTTTACACTGTTATGTACATTTTAAACTACTGACTATTAGGACGAAAACGTCACGTGATATGTATCGCATATTGGCTGCAGGACGGCCGAGTTATTCCTTAGAGAGGCGGCAGGAAACCATTGACATGGCCAGCGGTAAAGCGTAATAGTGCATCACGTAGACTTGCTATGGGAATACGCGCACTGTGGTATCAGGCTGTAAATAGGAAATATATGAACGTTCCAGGTTACATACAACTCACGTGACAGATACTCCGCTGCTTCTACAGGGCAGTGTTATAGTTACAGATAAACATCACCAGACATGCGGGCTTACAGCAGCAGTGTCGTGTTTGGTCCTAGAAATGATGGCCTTTCTCCTTCAGGTGGTGAAGCAAACAAATGAATCGCGGGTACTTCTACTCTCTCATATGACTTTGGTTCAGAGGCTGGCTGTACTTTGTCTTTTTCCGAGAGGTCGGTAAGCATTTGCTAGAATTTTGGGCCTTACTACAAGAACGTCACTCATCGATTGTGAAAATCCGAGATAACGATCATATTACTCAAATCTTTTAGGCAATGCCTTGCCTGATCCCCCACCCAGTAGGGATGTACCGGGTAGGAGAGTGTAATTATTACATACGATTGTTCTGAACCATAAAGAACCAGGACCCCGGAGAGGATCCACCATGATGCGTGAAGAACGTGCCAGGCACCAAAACGAAGTACAACAGGATCGACGAGGGAGCGCCCACGGATGGGGACGGGGTCCATTATTGTTTTCTGCTGAACAGTATTTCTGTCAAAAGAAGTTACGTTGAAAAATTATACTTATCTACGTTTCAAGAAATATTTTGTTTTATTCAGAAAATCGTGTTTTAATTTTTGAAAACATTCCTGACGGAGAACAGCGGATTTTCTTAGCACTTTAAAATGAACATAAACCTCATGAATCCTTTACTTTTTTAGTTATCGGTTTTGGTTAATTACTTACCATCTTCAGACCCCATACTGAAATCTGCGCACAGAATGTATTAAGAGGCATGTGTAAAAATAATAGTAGCATATAAAACACATCTTATATAAAAATTAATAACTTCGCGAACGTCAGCTGCTACGGGAAGCAATGCAGCTGTTGCTGAAATACGCGATGCTCCACCAACTGCACACCGAATTACATCAGCGATAGCCAATCAGGCATACAGGATGTAAACCAGTTATACAATAAGGCGCATGCAGAATGATTACATGAAATCTAATGACAAATGAGGAAATAGATATCTTATATTATATAAAGTAACTTCTATAAATAGTATTACGTCAATCTAAGATAAAAATAAGTGTAAAAAAGAGATAACCGATCATGATCGTTTGCGAGAACATGGATAGCCTCCGTGAGGATTCATCGCAAACTCGTAGATTGTATTGCATCAAAGATAGTGGATAAGCGACGCTAATGGTTTTCATGGAGATGGAGTGGTCGTATCGATATGCGCCATCCAGCAGAAGAGGATTTTAGACCTGCGACTGCGGCTGGATATCAAACACGTGCTGACATGCCAGGTATTACGTATTGCTCCTAGATCGTAGTGGCAGTGGAGATAGTGCCCGACTGGCGCAGTTATTTACCACCGAAGTGGCGTGGAGGTGTCAATGTGTACGTTTCATGGGTGAAGATTTCAAAGTTGCAACAGCGCCTAGTTGTTTCAAATTACTGGCGTGCAAGGAAGATGGCTGCTTTATTATGTGTCAGATCCCCTAGACGACATTGAGCGAGTAAGCAACAAAATAACAAGGTAAGCAGGATACACGGTACCTAAAGCATGAAGAAATATCAGTTACATCAAAAGAACTACGGCACGATATCTCACTACCCCATCGAGGTAGTCAAAGACATAACACAACGAGCGTAACTGAAGTTAAAAAAAAAACTGTGAGCATAGTCGTTCACAGTTATGCCATAAAACAGTCGTACTCAATGCCAGTGAGCCGTATGCGGCTCGTGTTCATGCAGTTTCTTGCTAGGCAGCTTCTCTTTATAGAACTGTCGCCTCTTTTCTTATTCGATTTACTGGCTTCACAAAGTTTCTGGCTTGCCTGCCCGTGAGTGGCAGCAGCAGCGCGTATCGATAAGAGCACTGTCGTATTATCTTTGAAGCGACCGCTAGTATTTCTGGCTCGTCGTGTGTCGGGGGTTCAGTCGGGACGCAGCGCCAGCGAGGTCCGGACAGCCAGTACTCGCCGATCGCTTGCGACACACATGCACTGTCCAACTGAAGGAGACTGGAGCGGTAACGACCGTTGGTTGGTCGTTTGGTCGGTCGTCTCAACGGGCGACGTGTATTTGGTGTTTTGACCGTTTTTGGGCCTCTTCAGTTGGTCATCTTTCTGACGTGGGTCGGTTCCTTCCTTGTGCAGAGATGTCGGGTGGCCAATGGGCAAGTGTTACCTCTGCATGGTTGGGTCCGAGCCAGTGTGCCCGGGTCGCCGAGTCTCCGAGTTCCGAACGGACATGGAGATGAGTCGGGATGGAGCTGCAGTGAGGTCCGGATAGCCAAGACTCGCACGGCTGTTGCTGGCACACATGACTTGAGTGTGGACGACCTTGGTTGGTCGTTCGGTCGGTCGACTCATCGGACGACGTGTATTTCGTCGCCGACCGCTTCGGGTTCTCCGTGAGAGTCGAATTGTCATTCGTCATGGTTGTTCCACAATGATTGCTTTTACGATTGTTCGAGTTCTTGTGGAAGTGTGTTCGTGGAACTGTGTCTAGCTTGTGTAATTTCGATTCAGTAGTTGCGTTAACGCTGAGTGCATACTGGAGTAGGCAGTCGCTCTGTATGGATGGTGCAGCGAGGAAGTCTCCGCGGCGAGGGCATTGGCGTAGTGTACCGCAGTGTGGTTTTCCTCTCCGTCTTGATGCTGTTCGTACCGCTTGTAGTTTGACAGCCTTTGATGTTGTTCAGATTTTTGAGCGGTTATTTTACCTTAGCTGTATTTAGATGTCAATATTTGAAGCGTAGCGCTGCTGGTATCTTCGTCCTCGGCTCATATTTTCCGTTGTCGTGCCGTTGGTCGGCGCATTGGAACTGATTAGGTTGTTGGTCAGTCCTTCAGCCATTGCTGGGTCGGGTTGCCATCCAAATATTTAACTTGTCTACCTGTCTCACCTCACCTTAGGTTAGAGCTACCTCCTCAGGCCGACCGTTGGAACACTTCTGAGCACCATTGTTCTGTTGTTTTTAGATTGTGATTTTTGTCTTTATCTGCCTATTAATTTAGTTTGTTTTAATTTTAAAATAAGGCAGTCAGCCGTCTTAAGTTAAAACTTTGAAGATTTTTGTTTTAATTTACATTTTTTAAAAAAGAAAAAGGGGAATTTTGCCCTATTGCAAATCCTTGATATCCAGGCCTTAAGCCGTGAGTTGTCCTATGGTCAGTATGTGGCCTTCAAACGAGCTTTTATGTCAAATATTTTTAAGATACGGCCTTCAGCCGTCTTGGAGTAAAAATTAAAAATTCGCTTGTTTAAAACCTTTTTTAATTTTCTTCTCTATTGGAAATTCTTGTTATCCAAGCCTTAAGCCTCAGTTCTTGTGTGTCCAGTGTGTGGCCTTCAGCCGAACATTTACGTAATATTTTCTTTATGTAAAATTTTCTAACTTAGGCCTTCAGACGTGTGTATTCCTTAAGGCAATCTTAATAACTTGTGTTCGGGCTTTCAACCGTATTGTTTTGAATGCTTTTAAGGGCACGTGTGATTAAGTGTTTGAGGAAAATAAAGTTTGTATGTTTTGTGCAACTGACAGTAACTGATTTTGGCTCTTTCCACAACTATAACCTGATCCGCTCTGACCTACGAAACCAGAAGTCTAGAAATATAGATTACTTCACTAGGATATACACACCAAGGACGCATCAAATTAGTCACAAATATAAATTAAGTTAAAAGATACTGTGCCTGTAGTCGTCTACAGTCACAAAAAATCCTTAAAATGCAATGAGTATTATTATTTAGAGAACTAAAAGAGGCATAAATATGGACAGACGTAAAATAGCGTTGTTTAGTTAGCCTAGGGTAAAATCATTATACTACATGAAGGGAGCCACTTTACACAAACAGGGCCTGTTAAGGTAGGCACACCTAAGCAGGTATCTCCATTGATGTTACTGATGAGAAAATTAATTTATTCTGGGGAACAATCATGAGTAAGCATCAGAAGGAAACAGATCCTCTTAGTAGCCAGCAAAATAAAACTGCACATGTTCCCTTCACTAATGAGCATACGTTCTCTCCAATCTAACTAATATTAGTATGAATTCTGTTGAAACAGAGCTTTAAACCAATGGTTAAGACATAATTTAACTCCTACTCTAAATTATGTAAACATTAAGCGCATTATAGTCGACGTTAAAACTATGACGTGTTCCCATTTGAGTAAATCAGATGTCTGCAAAATTGCCATAAAAACTAAAGATATAATAATCAAAGAGAAAAATAAAATTAAAAGAGATAATGGATTCCAAATGGTTACAATTATTAATGACGAGCTTAAAATTAATAAAGCAATACTAAGAAGGACAGATAAAGGTAAAACAATGGTCCTTGTTTATGAAAGTGATTATATCTCAAGGACGTTAACGTTTTTCAGTGAAAATGGTATAACCGGAACTACCAAGATCCAACTCCGAAATTTCAAAATACGACTAAAAAACTGATTAATGATAATAATTTACTTATTTTACCAAATTAAAAACCTTCATTAACATTAACGAATCCTTACTTACCTAAATAAATATCCCAGTTAATGCTACATGAGCCTAATACGACAATTCGTCAAATTGTTAACAATATGAACTCTCCATCACAAAATAGAGGAAAAACTGAATGACACTTTGAAAGTTGTTTAAGACAAATTTAGTGTTAAGAACAGCTACGAACTAATACAGTCAATCTACAACGTTGAAATTCAACAGCAGCCATTATAAAAATAATTTACTTCAAATAAGATTATGAGTGCGGTAGAGATAAAAAGAGTTCACTGAAATACTTGAAAGTACTCTTGCTTTCAACTACTTCTCATTCATTGGAAAAATATATTACTAAAAAGCCGGATTAGCAATGGGTAATTCACTGGCATGTATCGTAGCTGACATCTTCGTTAATCGCGTAGGATTACAATTTTCCAGAACAATCCATAGATCATTAATAAAATTTTATACTGTAAGAAAAATGTTGATGATACTTTATTGCTATATGAAGATTCTAGGGACGAAGGTGGACTCACTAACATTTTAAATAACGTTCACTCTAATCAATAGCATTAACTTTATAGATCTAACGATTTCAAATAGCAGCGGTAAACATTCTCTACCCATTTACAGGACGCCCACTGCCACTGATGTAATTATTAATGCCTATTCATGTCAGCCTTCTACATACAAATAACCATGTTTCGAATCTGTGACTCACAGAATAATTAAATTGCATCTGGAATCAGATGAAATCCAAAAGGAACTAAACATTTGAAAGCAAATTGCCGAAGCTAACCGTTTTAACCCCAATGAACTTGATTATTTGCTTCGCAAATTGCAACAGTAAGATAACAGTCTAACTACTCTCAATAACAAATTTACCAAAATGACATACATGGACTTAATTTCTGACGAAATTAATAACTTTTTCAAGAACACAGATTTGACAATAACTTTTACTACGAATATCGTTTTGCAGAACAGGCTGAAACATACAATTGGAAATACCCATAACACCTACCACAGTTCCGATGTTTATAAAATACTATGTAAAGATTGCGACAAACAGTACTTTGGTTAGACAGGTGGGAACTTCACTACTCGTTGTAAGGAACACGCTTCCGGTGCGTCTCGTAATAAATCAGGATTTGGCCAATATTTAACACATCATAATCACTCAGAAGGACCAGTAACGAATAACGTACAAGTTCTTCACAATACACCTAATGAATTGTTACCGAAGACATTAGAGGCGATAGAAATCTAAGCTCACTACGAAAATAAACCCTCGTTTATATTCACTGAACAATTACACTTCAGAGAAAAATATTTCTATAATTTTTTTGAAGACTTTTTATAAATGTTCCATCTCGTCCTCTTTTATTCCTTCTTTTCTTCTCAAGTCGTGGTTTCGTTTTAGAGTAAACTTTGTGCACTTTATTTTAAATTCTTAGGTGCTTATGTCCTTACTTTTTCTTTATGTCTATCTTAATAACCCCAGTTTGTGTTCAGTGCCCCCTTCATGCAATATAATTTTGCTATAGGTTAACTAAAGAAGCCGTTTTACGTCTGTTTGCCCTTATTCCTCCTGTATTTCTCCAAACGACAACTCTAACGTAATGCTCATTTGTATTTTACGGACTTCTTGTGAATGTAGACAATTACAATCACAGTATGTTTTATCTTTTGACCGTTTATGCGTTTGCTTCACATTTATGACAACTTAGATGGGTCCTTGGTGTAATACATCGCAGTGATGTGACCCATATTGCTACATTGTGTATGCCTGTTTAATGGAATTACTGTAAATAACTATTTTCATAGTTCTTTTAAACTTCAGATTTCGTACGCTCGCTGTTTTATGACTCTGAGTACCTCGATTCCTCGATGAGATTTTGTGCCGTAGTTCTTGTGATGTAACTGATATTTTCCATGCTTTAAGTATCATGTGCCCTACTTTACGTGTTATCTTGTTGGTTTCTTGCTCAACGTCGACTAGGGGATCTGACACATAATACGACAGTCGTCTTACATGAATGCCAGTGTTCTGTAAAAACAAGTCGCTGTCGCAACTACGAAATATTCATCTGCGAAAAGTCAAATTGACGCCTCCACACCATTTCGATGGTAAATAACGGCTTCAGTCGAGTAGTATTTCCGCTGCCACTATGATCTAGAAGGAATACGCAACACTTGGTACGCTTATGTACATGTTTACCTATAAGTCAGCACGTACACTAAAGAGACAAAAAAACTGATGCACCTGCCTAATATCGTGTAGGGGCCCCGCGAACATACAGAAGGGAGGCGGGTGCCGCAGCACGACGTGGCATGGACTCGACTAATGTCTGAAGTAGTGTTGGAGGGAACTGACACCATGAATCCTGCATCGCTGCCCATAAATCCATTAGAGATCTCTTCTAACAGCACGTTGCGAGGCATCTCAGATATACTCAATAGTGATCATATCTGGGGAATTTGGTAGTCCGGGAAAGTGTTTAAGCCCAAAATAGTGTTCCTGGAGGCACTCTGTAGCAATTCTGGAGGTGTGGGGTGTCGAGTTGTCCTGCTGGAATTTCCCACGTCCGTCAGAATGCACCACGGACATAAATGCATGTACGTGATCAGACAGGATGCTTACGTATGTGTCACCTGTCACAGTCGTATCTAAACGTATCAGAAGTCCCACAGTGCACCAATTGCACTAGCTCCAGACCATTAACAAGCTTCCACCAGCTGGAATAGTCTCCTGCTCACATGCAGGGTCCTTGGATTCATGAGGTTGTCTCTATACCCGTACACGTCCATCCCCTCGATGCAATTTTGAAACGAGACTCGTCCGATCAGGCAACATATTTCCAGTCATCAACAGTCCAATGACGGTGTTGACGGGCCCAGGTGAGTCGTAAAGCTTTGTATCGTGCAGCCACCAAGGGTACACGAGAGGGCCTTCGGCTCCGAATGCCCGTATCAATGATGGTTCGTTGAATGGTTCGTACGGTGACATTTGTTGATATCCCAGCATTGAAATTTGATCAGTTTGCGAAAAGACTGCACTTCTGTAACGTTGAAAGATTCTCTTTCGTCGTCGTTGGTCCCGTTCTTGCAAAATCTTTTTCCGCAACAGCGATTTCGAAAATATGTTTTACCGGATTTTTTATATTCACGGTATACTCGTGAAATGGTCGTACGGAAAATCCCCACTTCATCGCTACCTTGGAGATGCTGTGTCCCATTGCTCGTGTTCCCACTATAACACCACGTTCAGACTCATTTAATCTTGATAACCTGTCATTATAGCAGCAGTAACCGATATAACAACTGCTCCAGACCTTGTTGTCTTATATAAGCGTTGCCTACTGCTCCGCTTTATTCTGCCAGTTTACTGACACTAAGTGATCAAAAAACGACAAGTTCCTGGCACCCTCCATCGGTATTGCTGGAATTAAATATGACATTGGTCCACCATTAGCCTTGATGACGCTTCCACTTTCGCAGGCATACGTTCAATCAGGTGTTGGAAGCTTTTTTGGGGAATGGCAGCCCATTCTCCACGCAGTACTGCACTGGGGAGTGGTATCTATGTCGGTCGGTGAGGCTTTGCACGAAGTCGACGGTCCAAAACGTCGCAAAGGTGTTGTCTACTTTTCAGCTCAGGGCTCTGTGCGGGCCAGTGCATTACAAGGACGTTATTGTCGTGTAACCATTCTGCCACAGGCAGGGCATTATGAACAGGTGTTTGACGGTGTTGAAAGATGCAATCGCCATCCCCGAATTGCTCTTCAACAGTGGGAAGCAAGAATGTGCTTAAAGCTTCAATGAAGGCCTGTTCTGTGATAGTGCCACGCAAAAGAATAAGGATTGCAAGCCCCCTCCATGAAAAACACGACCACACCATAAAACCACCGCCTCAAAATTTTACAGCTGGCGCTACACACGCTGGCAGATGACGTTCATCGGGCGTTCGTCATACCAACACTTTGCCATCGGATCGCCACATTGTGTACCGTGATTCGTCACTCCACACAACCTTTTCCACTGTTCTGTCGTCCAATGTTTAAGCTCCTTACACCAAGCGATTCGTTGTTTGATACTTATCGGCGAGATGTGTGGCATATGAGCAGTCACCCTACCATAAAATCCAAGTTTTCTCACCTCCCGCCTAACTGTCATAGTACTTGCAGTAGATCCTGATGCAGTCTGGAATTCCTGTGTTATGGTCTGGATAGGTGTCTGCCTATTATACATTACGAACCTCTTCAACTGTCGTCGGTCTCTGCCAGTCAACAGACGGGGTCGGCCTGTACGTTTTTGTAGTGTACGTTTCCCTTCACGCTTCCACTTCACTATCACATAGGAAACAGTGGACCTAGGAATGTTTAGGAGTGTGGAAATCTCACATACGGACTTGTGATACAACTGACACCAATCACCTGACGGCGTTCGAAGTCCATAAGTTCTGTGGAGCACCCCATTCTGCTCTCACGATGTCTAATGACTACTGAGGTCGCAGATATGGGGCACGTGGCAGTAAGTGGTAGCGCAACGATCCTAATATGAAAAACGTAAGTTTTTATTTTTATTTATTTATCTATTTGGCACTTGAGTGTATTTCACATCCAGCCGCTGTCGCTGCACTAAAATCCTCTTCTGGTAGATGGCGCATAATTATATGAGCACGCCGTCTCCATGGGAACCATTAACGTCGCTGAACCACCATCTTTGCTGCCAATCTACGCTTTTGCAATAAATCCCCACAAATGGCTAGCGGTATTCTCGCAACTGATTATACTTATATATTTATATTTATCATAGACTGACGAAATGCTGTTTATAGCAGTTACTTTATATAATATAAGGCATCTATTTCTTTCTTTGTTATTAGTTCTCGTGTAATCGTTCTGTACATATTGTATTGTAACAACTGTTTTACGTCCTGTACGCCTGATCGACTATCACTGAGTAATTCGGTGTGCAGTGCGCGGAGCATCGCGTATTTAAGTAACAGCCGCATTGCTGTCCTTAGCATGTGACATTCGTGGAACTAGTAACGCATGCTAGATTCACCGCCACCGCCCACCAACACTGATATAATTTCTTGTTTCATGATTTGTTATTAAGATGTATTTTATATGTTACTACTACTAGTCCTCATCTCTCTTAATCCACTCAATATTCACAGGTCATTGTGAAGTCTGAAGTTCTTCTGTAACTGAACTCAACCGGTAACCACAAAAATAAGATTTCTTGTGGTCAAGACTTTTTATGTTCGTTTTGAAGTAAATGGTCATTTATTTTCAGACAACAGAGACTTTTATTTGCTTTATAATTTTACTTGCAATATTTTACTAATGAAGCAGACGTTTATATTTTTCTTCTCAGCTAGGGAGACTTTATTCTTTATTTCGAGAAGAGGTCTTCCAGTCACTTTATTCCAGACACCTAAAGGAAAGAGGAAAAAAGCGCCACCGCCAACAGCTTCAGGGTTTTGTTGGCTGCGCGTGCCAGACGTGTACCGTGCAGATCCATTTACCCGTACTGATTTTCTGTTGTCAACATCCGCCTGAAAAATTGAACAGAAAACCAGGTAATCTGTGGATTACTGTATTAAACAAAAGATAAATAAAAAGTGGTTAGCGTCGTGGCTTCTTATCTTTGTGCCCCGTGTCCGAAACCTAATAATCATTTCTGCTTTCTTCTCTTTACTCTATTTTCATTGTTTTCATTAAATACCCACATCCACAGAAAGTTAAACACGAATGTTTCTTAGTAAATTATGAGATACAAGGTTGTTTTAATAATTGTGAAATCTTCACTAGTTTGGACGATAAGTATCAGACATTTGTTATGCAATATAACGGTCTATGGTATGTTTGGGGGTTACGATCTTTTTAAATTCTCATCGGGATTCGTAGACAGTATGCAAAACTAATTAATCGCAACTCTAATCACTACACCACCATTTCGTCTAAAGATATCGCACGGTAAAAGGCACACTACATCGAAAATACAGCGAAAAGTTTGATCGTCGGTTTTTCGGAAACAGTCGAGCATTACGGATAAGCAGAGACACTTGTTCACCTATTTTGACACTTCTTCCACTGAGCGAAGTTTCTGGGAAATATATACACTGTATATTGTTGAAATCTACATCCTGGACACAGTTTCACTGATTACCAGCTACTTTTTAGCCTTCTTCTCTTGAATAAGATCTTTCATTGTCTTTCCAGTTTCACCTAAAAACATTTTGCAACAGTCACAAGTCACTTGATATACTCCTGCAGTATGAAGGTGATCAGGTGCGTCCTTTTCGCATGGGAGTAAGCCTTTCGGTTTTGATTTTCGTGTGTGTGTGTGTGTGTGTGTGTGTGTGTGTGTGTGTGTGTGTGTGTGTGTGTGTAGTTTACTTCCTTAGTTGTTGAGATGCATACAGAATGTTACTTCTAAAGCCTACATCTTAATTCTTATGTCAGTAAAAATGTATCATGTGTCCAGGTTCTTTTGTATGGTCTGCACTCCGGTGCATAAATGAAGGTGAGCAATTTTTTTGAATTATCAAAACCACTATACAAATTACATCTGTTTTGCGTAATAAAATATTTTGAAAACCAGAGTATTGTCTTCATTACTGCGCTTTTACGCTTTTCATGATGTAATTCTTGAAGTATATATTAGATGCTCTCACGATCAATGGCCACGGCATCTTAAGATATAGAACAATAACCTCTCCTTAACTTCGTTAGTCACCAGACTACGGGTATAAACATTTAAAAGATTGGAACTATTCTGTCTTTGGTGCTTGTTTCGTCGACGAAACTATTCCGTAGGTCAGGAAAGAAGGTGCAGATTAAGAATGCGTTGAGAACGGTGACGAGTGTGTTGCTCTCATGGGCGTTTGAATGTTGTGACAACAGAAGATTTACTCCGCTATTGATGGAAACTTGCGTTTCAAGAACATACTCGTCGTTAAACAGTTTGAGTAAAATTCAGTCAATGACTGTGGTAAATCTGGTTTCTTGTGAGGAATGCTGGTTTCTTGTAAGATTCGCATTCATAATATCAAGTCGCTATTAATGCGGTATCATTTTTAGGTTCCACTTGATAACGAAACATTGACCATAGTGCTATTAAGTTACGGAGGTTGTCACAGTATCGCATCTTGAGCATATAATGTCGACTAAAATGTTTTAGTGAATTCACTGGATAGACTCCGTTAAGAGCATGAAAGTCTTCGCGATACCACAAATTTTGCTCCAGGAAAAATGTAATTGAGGGAGGAAAACGACGAACGACGAGGCATAAGCAGTGACTTTGTTGCAATATATCCATATGTCATATTTCGTCAAAGCTGGATATCAATCAAAACGTATTATTCATAGATGTAAATATCACCCCAACATACTGCAAATGTTTAAGGTATCTGTGGATCACTTAAAAGAAAAAGTGCAGAATGAAAAAAACGAGTTTCTGATGAACAGCCTTTCTGAATATCGTAAAGACACGTCACAGACATATATGATCCCTGTAGCGAATGACAATTCGCAATTTTTCACAAACACAACTTTTATTTACGTACGTTTACAAGGTTGATGACTGAACAACAACAGAAAGATAACAATAACGATGCCAGTAAAAACCTTCCAATTGAGGCAAACAAAAGTTCACTTATAATTTTCCACAAAGGGTCGTGGTAACACACACACACACACTAGTAAATACACAATTAAGAGACGAAGACTTAATCTTCACCGGTCGAAGTCCATGAGGCCGACACCCGGAGTCAACTGAACTTCGAGGCTGGTTCTAGCCGCTAAATAGCTGTCTCCAGCCAAACAGGTTTTGGCGTAGTGATACTTCCTGCAGGCCCTGGCTCGAGCTCCCCCTGCAGGAAGTATGCTCGGAATATCTGTTTCCGCTATCTTGTATGTAAATAGCCGGTGTTTACCATCGTGCTTTTGGTATGCCTTGGACATAGACAACCTCATTGTCTGTGGTGTAATATGGGTTGCCGGCTCTCAGGGGCTACCTTGGCTGCAGCATAACAGTCCCATACGTTCTGAGATCGCTCGTATACTACTGCTACGATGTTTGCACAAGGCGAAGGCACCAGCCTGGCTTTGAAGAGAGCAGCACCAACAAGCGTAGTATACTGGACTTGATCGGTTAACGACCTCTGCTATGCCTTGGCTACCTGTATTCTCCGATGCTGTTTCAGCCGTCTGTTGGAAGGAATGTTCTAATTAACTGAACTGCTTGTCGGTGATGCCCTCAACTTGCTCTTCTTGACTCATCAGGCATCGGCGGGAGGTCGTAACGGCGGTTACCTAGAACTTAAAATCAGCCGAAGCACAGAGTACAAAGATGGGATATTTTTTGTAAGTTTGTGTACTATACGAAAATTCATTTATTTTATTTGTTGAAAAATAGATCTTAGCTAAAGGGAACGTTACAGTGTCCTTTGGCTTTTCAGGTGCTGTACGCTAGGGGAGAATTTCACAGTGCACTGTGGACTATCATATACCGGTAAAAAATTACAAGAAAGGGAGCGGACGCAGCCGTGGTTAGAGTATTCTCTGCGAGAGTCACAGCCACGTAGATATAGTCGGAACCTCCACAAGGGATGAAAAGCATAGGAAATGGGAATCTTGGTAACGCACACAATTCATAGCCCATTGGTCCTAGCCACTACACTATTACGCTATTACGGATGTCGTGATCAGTAAGGGAGACTAGTGCAAAAATAGTTTATTGCACGTTAGTCGAGAAGTTCTTTGCTGCAACAGGTTACGCCGATTTTCTACTCTAACATCATCTGTGGTTGTATGTCCTGTAACGATTATAAGTGACGTATCAAGTGGAGTTAGACACTCTTTATGTCGTGTAAGGCTAACTAAAAGATCATTTTGACAAGGGGATTTCTGACGTTCATGACGAGTTTATTTTTATCTGTAAATATGAGTTATTATTATAATGGAAAATCAAATGTATACTGCTCAAGTATCGCACTTAAAACAATGCAAGATGAAAATGAAACCCTGCATTATTTTCACGTGGCAGAGATCCCTTTGCGCCATTACATTTATTTTGGTGAGTGTCCTCAGAGTACGTTCAAAGTAGGTTAATAACCGTCCACATTTCGAACACACTGCAACATTGACAGGCTCATTACTATCAACAATATTTGCAGTGACTGCTTCACAAAGTATTATGGAAGCTCACCATTTATTAAAAAATCTGACTTCTGCCATGAAAAGTGATGATGGTGTTAGCTCTTTTCCACATATTGACCCTTCAACGCGACACGTTTTTCCCAAAGACAGATGGATTAGCGGACGCCTCCTTTGTAGAAAGTTACAAATTCGTGTAGGTAACTGGCTACAGTCGTGAGATTTTTACAGAAATGGATTTTAATTTGCCACATCTGTACCAATCATATTTATTCTTGATCGGTTTCGATTGTATCAGTCATCATCAGCTGGAAGACTGTACAAACGGCAAAACAGAAAACCAAATGCAATAAAAAGATAAAAATCGAAAAATTAGAGTTGTACCTCTGACCATCGACGTCATATACGGAACTTATAAAATTGTAACGTATGTTGGTTTAAAAATGCTTATTTCTCATACAAAACACTTTAATATACCAAAATCCAACAATGACAAAACTTCATTGGACTGTTCTTCCTCATCTACCCTAGAGACAGGGCAAGCACCTTGTGACTTCCAAATGATTGGCCCAAGAAGGATGCACTCAGCGGTAAGCAGTACGCGGATGATGTGGAGATTATTGATGGGGCAACATGTCTGCACCGACGTCGACCAGTAGAGTACTATCTTGCTGGAGTACAGGCCCTCCCAGTATGGTGGCGTAAGGTCGTCGCATTGAACGGAGATTACTTTGAAGAATTGGGTCTTGTAGCCAAAAGAGTGGGTAATAACACGGTGCATTGGAATCCTGAATAAAGTAAACCTACTTTTAGGAAAAAAAATGTGTTGCATTACTTATTGAACGCCTTGTCGTACTAGCTCATTTCGTACTTCATTACTTCTGTTACTCTTTGAAGTTACTACATTCGTTATTTTCATCAGAGCTAAGTAAAGTTCCTCGTGAAACGAATCAGCCAGACACCTGGCGGTCTCGTTTCGCGGAAGAAGACTACCAACGTCGCAGTGTAAGCAGTGACTTTGTTGCAAAAGATGTACATAGCGCATTTTGTCAAAGACATATCAGTGACAAGGTATTATTCGTATCTGTAAATGTCACCTAAACACACTGCAGAAGCCTAAATTATCCATCGATAACTTAAAATAATCAGAAAGCTATATAATGTGCACAACGAGATTCAGATGCATAACAATACTTGAATATCATTGAAATATCATAGCACACGCGCTCAGATGTTGCTATGTCATCACTATCGATGGACAAAATTTGACAGCGTAATGATGTAGCTATGTCCTGTACTGAATGGGTGCAGACTTACCTGTGACGATGTTGTGAAGGAATGACATTGCCCAAGACAGCTTTTCACAATGCTTCTAAATCAGAGCCCCCTGTAACGTCGTCGGAAGATAACTGAAGTTTGTTCCTGTGACACTTTGGATCTAACAGTTATATTCTATTAGCATCGCACCTTGCCAATGTGGAAATGCACTCAGCAATACCTTGTCCGATGAGGGTTCATCCATTACCTTTCTCGGCGATGTGAAAACCACATGTTTCCACTATATGTTTGCTCCTTTTTCTGCGGGCAAAGTTATAGGTCCAGCATTACTCTATGTTGATTAAGCGGCTTAATAAGTCACCTGAACTCAGACTTGTTTGACGACGCCAGGAGACGCGCGGGGTAGCCGCGCGGTCAGTGGCGTCTTGTTACGGTCCGTGCGGCTCCCCTCCCCCTCCCCCCGCCCCCCTCCCAGCACCACGGTCGGAGGATCGATTCGAGTCCTTCGGGCATGGAGCATGGGTGACTATGTGTAAACCATAAGGCCATATAAAATGGAAAATGGACGCAACAATGACTAGATATATAATCGATCCGTCATAAAAGCATGTAGAATGCATGGTTGACCTTGAGCACACAAGCTCACTCGGCCACAGCAGTACGAAATAGGTTCACGCTAACAAAATAAACGCGATAAGACCCGCACACGGCAAAAGCCGTGCGTTCAAGATCCACCTTGCATTTTATGTTTTTTTGGATTACATATTCAGTTACTGATGCTTCCAATTGCCGTTTTATATGGCTTTATGACAGGTGGGTTACATATCCAATTATTTCAACATAATCTGATGATGCCCCAAAAGGGAGAAACTCGCCATTGATATTTAATAATTTCGCAACCACAACTGTTTCCATTCCGAGATATTTATTGTGTGGTAGATCTTATAAACTAATTGCAGCAAGAGGTAAGTAATACGTACTGAATTGGAAGTCTAACTTTCCAAGCGATTGTTTACATTGTTTGGTTTCTGTGTGCATAAATTCACTGACTATTTATGTATAGTCTATCTTGATAATAACAGTGCCTGCAGCACACCGCCGATACCTTAGATGTGTTTTTGTAAGGTAGACAGAATCACGCCAACGCCACCGGTCCCAATATGGTCAAACTCACGTTCGCTCACTTGCCTGGGACGTGTTATATACTGGTATGGAACTCTTTCACGCATCCATTTGACTCTTGTTCATGCTCACCATTAATTAGGTCTCCGCAATATCCTTTCTTTCAGGACTGTTAGATCTGCATGGTTCGCAGGAGAGCTTCTGTAAAGATTGGAAGGTAGGAGACGAGGTACTGGCAGAAGTAAAGCTGTGAGTACCGGGCGTGAGTCGTGCTTCGGTAGCTCAGATGGTACAGCACTTGCCCGCGAAAGGCAAAGGTCCCGAGTTCGAGTCTCGGTCGGGCACACAGTTTTAATCTGCCAGGAAGTTTCATATCAGCGCACACTCCGCTGCAGAGTGAAAATCTCATTCTGATTAATTAGGCCAGTAACGTCCGATATGCAAAAATGGTTTAAATGGCTCTGAGCACTATGGGACTTAACATCGGAGGTCATCAGTCCCCTAGAACTTAGAACTGCTTAAACCTACATAACCTAAAGATATCACACACATCCAAGTCCGTGGCAGGATTCGAACCTGCAACCGTAGCGGTCGCGCGGTTCTAGACTGAAGCGCCTAGAAACGCTCAGCCACACGGCTGGCGCCCGATACGCCATTCAGCTGTATCGTTGGTCGGGAACTCTGTGTGATGCAGCATTTTCTCCGCTCGTAAACACTGGTAAAAAATTGGGCAACACATATTTGATAACTGCCCCAAATATGTGTAGTTGACAATATTCTTTACACAGAACATACTAGTTTGACTTTAGATTTTCAGTGCTTGCAACTAACACAGTTGCAAGCTTTAAATGTAAGAGTTAAAATTCCATTTCGGTGCATAACATATCCCTTTTTTGCTGTAGTCACACAAACAACCAACTGATTGCAGTTCAGTCAGAACAGGGACCACTAACACGAGGGCTCTTCTGAAAGAAAGGTCCGATCGGTCGCGAAATGGAAGCCATTGTGAAAATCAAAAATGCTGTTTGCAACAGTTAGCCATACCGTACAGCTACTTCTCTGTATAGTCACCTCTCCGACTTACTATTAAACATTTGCCGTAGCGTTGTTCCATCTTTGTAGTACCATCGTTATAGAGGGCATCCACCTGCGCTTTTCGCCAATGCTCTACTCTGCTCTGCAGCTGGTTGTCTGTGGCAAAATGTTGACTTCATAGTCGGAGGTTCATGCGAGCTGAGATGAAAATCAGAGGGAGCCAAGTCCGGGCTGTAAGGTAGGCGACAAAAAATTTCCCATCGTAAATCCTGCATGAGCTTCTTCCTTGTCCCTGCAGTGTGCTGCGGAGAAATGTCATGAAGAAGGAAATGCATGACAACAATGTTATGTGGACTGTATGAAATCAGGCGAAAAGTCGCGGCAGACACTCATCTTGCCTTGAGACTACTATTTTCTAGGCAACTTTAGGTGATCGCTGTGCGCTCAGAACTGAAAAGAGCGATGTGACGCTATCGACGAGCATAATAGAGACACTGTCCAACAAATCTGTGCAGAGCTACAATGGATTTTCATTGTGGTTTCCTGGTTTCCATTTCGCACCCGATCGAACCTTACTTTCCGAATAGCCCTCGTGGGTAATCTTCGATCACAGAGCATTATTGCGACTGAGTGAGCATTCAGATGTGGAGTGATAGAAAAAGAAAACGGTGCCGTCAATCGATGTGGAGTATCGTGCGGTAATTTGTGTTCATGTATTATAGGCACTGCCTCCTCATGCAGGTCCTCCGTAACCATTGAACTTCTTGCAGTCCGTATGTTCCCTGAAATGAAGTAGAAAAAGCGTCAACTACAGCCAATCTTCTGGCATTCTGTGGAAAGGGCTGTGTTACTGACGAAATCCTGCACGTTGAAATCGCACAGTTTGATTCCTAATTGAGAATCATATTATAGTAGCAAGAATAATGTATCAAACAGAGATTACGTTATATTCGCTATTCTGACTTGCGGACGCTGCATGCCGAGTGATTGCTACGTCATCCGAAAATGTTAAGTAAAAAACGAATCCAAAATTCACTGTAAAAACACCTACTACAGTACACTACTCTAAGTTACGTTATAATTATTCAGTTTTGGCGGATTTTGTACTTTTCATACAAACTTATCTTTTAGAAATAAGAACCCGTCGCAAGTTTTCCAGTTGTGCAGATGTTACAGATTATACTCCGCTGCTGTTGACTGTTCACGTGATGAGTCCAATATGAGATTTACGTTTGTAGAAAAGTCTGTTATAACAATCGAATATCGTAGATTTCTACACTGATGACCTGTTTCCTTCAAGTAACGAACACCATCAGATGCGTCGAAAATAAATAACAAACACGCTAATGATTGTACCTATTTAATGGGACACACCGTATAATAAAATAATACTGCGATTACACAGTAGTTACAGAGCAACCAGTCAATGGCTGGTGCTGCGCATTGTGTACGGGGTCCGCGAGTCGCAAAGGTAAACAAAATGAAAGTGGCAGGATGTATAGGAGACTGTAATTTCGAAGTACTGCCTTTTACGCACAATACATCAAGATGACGAAGAAATCGTTAATACAGACAGTTACAACGTTATAATGAAATGCTGTAAAACTTTGACATTACAAGAGACGATAATCTAACAAAACACATAACAAGCGCAATTTCAGTCATTGAACACAAGCAGTGGCTATTAGAAAGTCGTAATTGTTGGAGTACACAAATTAGTTGGTCAGTGATCATACTATGAGCAACAGCACGGCGAAAGCGAGGCCAATCCAGCAGCGGACTGAACTGCACGCTGTATGTGCTACCGACTCACAAAACAAAACCTCCTCTGGTGGAATACTCGGGAAAAGCCCCACAGTGAAGATGCAAGAATAAAGAAAAGTATTTGAAATGTGATCAGTGGAATTCTCTTTCATTCTAATTTTATCTTTGTACACTGATCATTATCTTATCCTTAAAATGGTTTGTTTTAGCACATCGACTATAAAACGGGGTGACAGAATTCTAGGGATAGCTCTTAATATCGTGTCGAATCTCCTTTTGCCAGGCTTAGTGCAGCAACTCGACGTGGCATGGACTCAACAAATTTTTGTAAGTCCCCTGCGGAAATACTGAGCCACGCTGTCTCTATAGCATCCCATATTTGCGGAAGTGTTGCCGATGCAGGGTTCTGAGCACGAACTGACTTCTCGGTTATGTCCCACAAATGTTCTATAGGATTCATGTTGGGCGATCCGAGTGTCCAAATCATTCACTCTAACTGTCCAGAATGTTCCTCCAGAAGAGTCGCTAAGTGCTATGGCCCGATGACATGGTGCATTTTCATCCATAAAAACCCCTTAGTCGTTTGGGAACATGAAGTCCACGTATGGCTGCAAATTGTCTCCATGCAGCCGGCAACAATCATTTTCAGTCGATGATCGATTCAATTGAACTCGAGAACCAAATCTGTTCCATGTAAAAATAGCCCAGAGCATTATTAAGGCATCACCAGCTGGCACAGTGAGCTGTTAACAGCTTAGGTCCTTGGTTTCGTAGGTTCTGTGCCACACTCTAACTCTTAACATCAGCTCTTACCAACTGAAATCGGGTCTCATCTGATCAGGTGACGGTTTTCCAGTCGTCTAGGGACCAACTCAAATGGTCACGAACCCAGGAGAGTCGCTCCGGGCGATGTCGTGCTGTTAGCAAAGGAACTCGCGTCAGTCGTCTGCTGCTACAGCCAATCAACGCCAAATTTCCCCTCACTGTCTAACTGATACGTTCGTCGTACACCTCACATTGATTTCTGCGGTTATTTCAGATAGTGTTGCTTGTCTATTAGCACTGACAATACTGTAAGCAAAAAGCCGCTGCTGTCGGTCGTTAAGTAGGTTGGTTGATTGGGGTTGAAGGGACCAAACAGCAAGGTCATCAGTCCCTTGTTACAAAGGCGGTCAGTTCCGACAGAGGGACAGCTCAGAAGAGTCAAAAACGATAAAAGGTAAAAGGTAAAAGGTAAAAGGTAAAAGGCTAAAAAAGTGCAGTTGTGTCGTCAATGATAAAAACACAAGGAGGGAAGTCAGTAAATGGGCAACCTCAAGAGAGGAAAATATCCCACCTGTGATGCAGTACAAGCAAGACCACATGCTATTTAAAAGCGTTCAACCGCCAGAGTGTAAAAGGGCGGATTGTAAAAGGGATTAAACAAACCTAAAAGGCGATAAAAACAGTAAAAGGGAAAAAAGAAGGAACATGGCCAGGGAGGGGAGTCAGGAATCTCCAAGCACAGCCTACAGTGGGAACATCCCAACCCTCACCGCCCTGCCCCTACTCCAGAGGGAGATGAAAATCCTTAAAACTGAGAATAAAAACCACTTTCACGGAGGAAACTGAGAACCAGTTCAACCATCCGGGAATCGTCTGCTAATATTAAGGGTAAAGTGCAGGGAAGTCTGTACTTAGTACGCAGAGCTAAAAGAAGGGGGCATTCCACCAAAATGTGGGCCACTGACTGGAAAGCTCCACAACCACAAAGTGGGGGTGGCTCACCACGCAAAAGAAAACCATGGGTCAGCCTGGTATGGCCGATGCGAAGACGACAGAGGGTGGTTGAGTCCTTTCGCGAGAGGCGTAAGGAAGAACGCCATGGGACAGGTGTCACCTTAATCGCACGAAGTTTATTAGACAAGGAGGTAGCCTCCCAGGATGTGGCCCATGATTGCGCAAAGTGGGATTTGAGATGAAGCCGTAAATCCGCCACAGAAGGGGTGACAGGGAATGGGGGGTAAGTGACTGCTCCCCCAGCCAAACGATCAGCAAGCTCATTTCCTTGGATGCCCACATGGCCAGGGACCCAAAGGAAGCTAACAGAACAAGCAGCATGGTGGAGATCAGCGAGATGGTCATGGATGGAGGAGACCAAGGGATGACGGGAGAAACACTGGTCAAGTGCCTGAAGGCCACTCATTGAGTTTGTACATAACAAAACGCGATTGAGCTTGGACTGTTTAATAAAGGCCAGGGCCCGGGAGACCGCCATCAATTCCGCAGTGAGCACCCCACATGCATTTGACAGGAGATGATTTTCCATGCCTACAGAGGAGGTGAAGGCATAGCCCACACGATCAGCAGATTTAGAGCCATCAGTGTAAAAAACAACAGCATCCCGAAACTCAGATAAAATGCGGCGGAAAAAACAAAGGAACACCATCGGGGGAACGGAATCTTTCGGACCTCGGCAGAGATCTATCCGAACTAACCAAGGAGGTGTGTTGGGGAGGGAACGTGGGATACAGGAAAAGGAAGGAAGCTGAAAATCACGGCGAAGAGACGCTAGGCGGAGCCCAACCGGTAAACCCGCCCGAGGGCGGGAGTCAGGTGGGCGACTTCCTTGGGCAGGGAACAGGATAGAATAGGAAGGATGAGTGGGAGAGGAACGGACAGCGATTGCATACGAAACCAGAAGCTGGGAGCGCCGAACGGAAAGGGGGGGGATCCCAGCCTCAACCAGGAGACTATCAACAGGGCTAGTCGGGAAGGCACCGATGGCCAAACGGATACCACGATGGTGGACCGGATCCAAGAGGCGCAATTTAGAAGGGGCAGCTGAACCGTAAACTTGACAACCATAGTCCAAGCGAGACAACACTAAGGCCCGATAAAGGTGGAGGAGAGTGGAACGGTCAGCACCCCAAGAGGTGTGGGCAAGGAAGCGAAGGACGTTTAGTTTACGGAAACATCCTATCTTCAGGCGTCTGATATGAGGCAGCCAAGTGAGCTTGTTGTCGAAAAGAAGGCCAAGGAAACGAAACTGTGGGACCACAGGTAATCGTTGTGCATTGAGATAGAGCTCTGGATCGGGGTGGACTGTCACACGGCGACAAAAGTGGACCACTCGCGATTTTAAAGGAGAAAACTGAAATCCGTGTGAGATGGTCCATGCAGAGGCACGCCGTATAGCACCCTGGAGCTGCCGCTCTGCAGCGGCCATCGAAGAGGAACTAACCCAAATGCAGAAATCATCCACATACAGAGCAGGAGTGACCAAAGGACCGACGGAGGCCACAAGTCCATCTATAGCAATGAGGAACAGAAGTACACTCAATACGGAACCCTGAGGGATGCCATTCTCCTGGGTTCGCGGAGAACTTAAAACTGTACCAACCCTAACCCTAAACGAACGATGAAACAAGAACTGGCGGATAAAAATCGGGAGTGGGCCCCGAAGACCCCACTCATGAAGTGTAAGTAAGATATGATGGCGCCAAGCCGTATCATAGGCCTTGCGAAGGTCGAAAAATACAGCAACCAAATGGCGGCGCTGGGAAAAGGCCTGCCGAACTGCGGATTCCAAGCGAAGTAAATGATCGATCGGAGACCGTCCCTCTCGGAAGCCACACTGGTAAGGGGACAACAGACGCCGAGATTCGAGGACCCAAGTGAGCCGACGGGCTACCATCCGTTCAAGTAACTTACAAACAACGTTCGTCAGACTAATTGGCCGATAGCTGTTGACGAACAGGGGGTTCTTACCGGGCTTAATGACGGGAACCACGATGCTATCCCTCCATTGAGAAGGGAAGTCACCCTGGAGCCAAATACGGTTAAATACCTGGAGAAGATGTCGCTGTTGTGAAGCACTGAGATGTTGAAGCAGTTGGTTATGAATGGAGTCTGGGCCAGGGGCCGTATCATGAGAAGAGGAGAGTGCGGAAAGAAGTTCCCATTCAGTAAAAGCGTTGTTGTACGATTCTGACTGGCTGGGGGTAAAACATAAGGCGGAAGCTTCGGCCCGCTGTTTCTGGGGAAGGAAAGCAGCCGGATAGGAGGCTGATGCCGACGCTGTTGCAAAATGGGTCGCAAGGTGTTCCGCGAGAATCAACGGGTCCGTGCAAAGGCCATCCGGGAGGTGAAGACCCGGGAGGGTAGACTGCCGATGGCAACCTTGGAGAGAGCGAAGTGTAGCCCATACCCGCGACAGAGGGACAGCAGAACCGAGGGAAGAAACAAAGCGTTCCCAACACATCCGTTTGCTCCGTTTGATTAAGTAACGGGCTTTTGCGCGAAGGCGTTTAAAGGTAATAAGATTGGCAACGGATGGATGCCTCTTAAGGTGTTGCAAAGCTCGACGGCGATCACGGATGGCAACGGCAATGTCCGAACTCCACCAAGGGACCTGCCGGCGGCGAAATGGTCCAGATGAGCGCGGGATAGCAAGGCTAGCAGCGTGAACAATCGCGTCAGACATGTCACGTATGACATCATCAATACCATCCGACAATGAGGGAGAAAAAACGACCTGTGCAGTATACAGAGGCCAATTGGCACGTTTGAAGGACCAACGAGGTGATCTGTCCATAGGGGAGCGGGAAGGGAGCGAGAGAATCAACGGGAAGTGGTCACTATCGCAAAGGTCGTCGTGCGGTGACCATTGTAGGGAAGGGAGGAGGGAGGGAGAAGAGAGAGAAAGATCAATGGCAGAAAAGCTACCATGACCGGCACTGAAATGGGTAGGGGAGCCATCGTTAAGAAGGCACAAGTCGTGGTCGGTAATAAACTGGTCAATGAGATGACCCCGACTAGATGGAAATGCACTGCCCCACAAGGGATGATGTGCATTAAAATCGCCAAGTATAAGGAAGGGAGGAGGAAGTTGCTGAAGGAGGGCACTTAAGGAGGCAGGTGTAGGAGTTCTGTCAGGAAGGAGATACAGATTGCAAATTGTGACCCCAGAGTCCAGGTGGATCCTAACAGCAACTGCTTCCAATGTAGTTTGGAGAGGAATCCACGTGCTGGCAATGTCCGTTCGGACAAACGTGCAAACTCCGCCAGACGCCCGTAGGGGGCCGACCCGATTTCGACAGAAAGCACGGAAGCCACGGAGGGTTGGTGAGTGACCACCAGTAAAATGAGTTTCTTGTAGAACCACACAAGCCGCAGAGTAAAACGAAAGAAGGGATTGCAACTCCGGTAGGTGACGGTAATAGCCATTACAGTTCCATTGGATAGCCAAAGAACGATGAGTCAATTGGGGGGTGAACAGGCTAATGTCAGTCATGCCGGTGGGTCACCACCCGTCACCGACAAGGAGGGGGCGACATCCATGAATAACAGGTCAGAGTCAGGTTGTGAAGATGGGGACGAGACCTCTGGCGACACCAGAGACTCCTTGTCCCGGGACTTGTGCTTCTTCTTTCTTTCTGTTTGGGATCGTGGAGGGCTGTGCAACAAAATGGAGCCAGCCACAGCAAGATCGGGAACAGAAAGAGAGCGGGCGACCTGGGGGCCCGCAGACCGTGGTTCTCGTGGTGGCCGCGTGGCAGCAGACCTTTGGCCTGGAAGGTGCCGGGAAGGGGGATCCCGCGAGGGGCGCCCATGACCGGCAGACGCCGAAGAAGCAGGACACTTCTCCAGCCGGGGAGAGGAAGCGGTGCCCGGAGGGGATGGTGTGGGAACCGCAGGGGGAGGGGGGAGGAAAGGGGTTCGGGACTGGGGTAAGGAATGAGGAGGAGGGGGTGAAGATACTACTGAAGCATAACTAGTTGTCAGGGTCACTGGATGAAGGCGTGTATACTTTTTACGGGCCTCGGTATAGGTGAGACGATCAAGAGTCTTATACTCCTGTATCTTTTTCTCTTTCTGATACACTGGGCAATCCAGTGACCGTGAAGAATGATTCCCACGACAATTTACGCACACAGGAGGGGGAACACAGGAACTTCCCTCATGGAACGGACGTCCGCAGTCACCACAGAGGGGGGCCTGCGAACAGCGCGAAGACATGTGGCCAAAACGCAAACACTTGAAACATCGCATAGGTGGTGGGATGTATGGCTTCACGTCACACCGATAGACCATAATCTTGACCTTCTCATGGAGGGTGTCCCTTCAAAGGCCAAGATAAAGGCACCAGTGTCAACGCGGTTGTCCTTCGGACCCCTCTGAACCCGCCGAACAAAGTGAACCCCCCGCCGGCTTAGATTGTCCCGAAGTTCCTCATCAGATTGAAGGAGGAGGTCTCTATGGAAAATTACACCTTGCACCATGTTCAAGGACTGGTGTGGGGTAATTGACACAGGAATCGTACCAAGATGGGTACAGGCACGGAGAGCTGCAGACTGGGTAGCTGAAGCGGTTTTAATCAACAGCGACCCAGACCGCATCTTGCTGATAGAGTCCACCTCGCCAAACTTGTCTTCGATGTGTTCAACAAAAAACATAGGTTTCGTATGAGTAAAAGTATCCCCATCAGTTCTGGCGCAAACCAGATAGCGAGAGAAAGGTTTCGCCCCCAGTCGACGAGCCTGGCCCTCCTCCCAGGGGGTAGCCACGGAAGGGAAGGCGGAAGGGGCAGAGGAAACAGCACGTGAAGAATCTTTTCCAGTCAAAGAGACGGCCGGAGAACGGCCAGAGTTGTGGACTCTTATGCGTTTCATAAGCATAGTGTCCGCCCTGATACCACCCACTCCGATCAGGGGCTCTCCTCATGGGCGCCACCCAGCCACAGCAAGGGCCGTCTGGCACGGCGGCCATTGCTGGGAGTTCCGATGCTCCAGGACGACAAGCAACCACTCCTAGGCTTACATGAGGAGGTCACAGCTCAGGTATCAGACGTGTGATCCCTGTGTTTTCAGGGGGCTCAACCAAAAGGGTACATAGCGACCCCACCACACGGGCTGGCTACCGTGCTGGCTATGGACCCTAGCGTCAAACAACGACGTAAAGGAAACGATGGAATTAATGATGATGGCACACGCCGGAGACACTAGGTAAGGTGCTCTTCCCCAAATGGCTCACACTACGGAAGAAAATTTAGTGATGGAGGTCAAACCCCAGAGGGGACCAGAGAATACCAAAAGGATGAAGGAATTACAGAACAAGGCCGAATTGCAAGGTCAGCAGAACCAGGAGAATAGCAGGGCCAACATAAGGAGGGACACCATAAGTAGGGACACCAAGAGAGGGAGAGGAGAGGTCGGAGGGAAGGATGAAGGACAGGAAAGGAGGGGAAGGGAAAGGAAATGCAGCCCGGAAAAAGAAGGAAGGCTGCAATAGCTCGGGGCCCCATGCTCGCCACGCACGTACTCACGAAAGGACCGCGAGCCCCCTGGGGGGTCGGTCGTTAAGTGAAGGACGTCGGCTATGCTTTGCCCGCGGTGAGAGATAATGCCTGAAATTTGATATTCTCGGCACACTCTTGACATGGTGGATCTCGGAATATCGAATTCCCTAACGATTTCCGAAATGGAATGTCCCATGGGTCTAGCTCCAACTACTGTTCCGCGTTCAAAGTGTGTTAATTCTCGTCGTGGAGCCGTGATCACGTAGGAACTCTTTCTCACATGAATGGCCTGAGTATATATGACAGCTCCGCCGATGCGCTGCCCTTTGAAATGGTACTTGAATTACGTAGCCATTACGGCAGCTTACCTCAACCTCTCGATACCAGCAATATTCTACTGTGTTTCTGTAAAGTATTTAACATATTTCTGAGACAACATTCAGATTTGATTTCATTAATGTAGAGGTACTTTGATACATCGAGATGTTTATGTTGCAATGATATTATTCTTTGGTGTATTCTTTCTTTTGTCAGTATGATCTCTGTCGTACTTGTAACTCTGATTTTTGGGCGCTTAAACGCTTGTTAGAGAGTCAAGTCTTGGTCGTCATGTTTCAAAGACGCAAATTGTAGTCAGTTTATAAAATGTGAACTTTAACAGTGAGGAAGATATTTTCAAGTATGTTTTATAATGTGATGTTTTGTGTGTTACGTGATACTGCAACAAAAGTAATAAAAAAGAAGTGTAACCTCAATTCGGAGTGCTGATCACTTTTTTACTTCACCATTGTGCTAACTTTCAAAGGTTTAATCTTCACGAATGGTTTGTGAAACACATCTATAAAACTTTAGAATATCGCAAAATAACACCTAGGCCTCTTTGCATCCGAGCTTGGAATCATCACTACCTAGATTTTCGACGATAGAGCCATGAATTCACAACGAGAGCAACGTGCGAAAGACGAAAAGTGCCTAGTTTATCCATTATTTCATGAAATGACTTTATTAACTGTACTCTAATGACACCTGCCACTTTGTTGTTGCCTGAAAATGCAGTATTTAGCAGCGTGAGCAACACCACAATCATAATTAATTTTTTACCTCTGTTGTGATAGGGTTGTTAGACTTTTTATACCTTGTATATGCGATACTACAGCCATCTGCATATGTTCATACCTCTCTCTCATTACTTATGCCAAAAGTGTATTATACTGATGTAGCTAATAAAGACCTCTCAATATTGTTTCTCAAAGTGCTTTTAAAAATACCTGCACTGCAATTTATGAACATTAATGACTAAAGGAGGTTGAACACAGCACATAGAACTGACAGTATCTTATGTCCAAACAGTTTGCAAAAAATGAATGTACCGTACATACATACGTATGTTCCACCTCTTCTTCTAAACCACTATACCTATTACAACCAAACTTAGTTGACGTATGACTTGCTGTCTCTCGGAGGATAGGAACAGCCTACCTATCAACGAGCTGGGGTTGGGAGTGAAAAAGGAGTGCTGCCCACTACGCTCGAATACACACTTTTATTCATCCGGTATATGAGAATGAGAGGACTCAATGACTTGCAACAAACATTTCACATGATTTCAAACACTCATGAAACTTTTTCTCCCTGACAGCTCCCACAAAATAATGAAAGGGAGAAAAGTTTGTCGGCTACCACATGTTGCTGTTCATGAGGTAAAAATGGTGCTTGAATCCTGAGGCCTTAATTTATTACTTCTTCACTACTGAATTTCCAGACAGTATTCATATATGCCACTAAATATACCAGCAAAATTGTATCGTGGTACGACGCATACTTCAGGATATATAACGTCAAATACTAAGATCAATGGAAAGCCGTGGTATCTTGTGGTATCGTATATAACGTTTTAATTTATTATTTCTTTACTACTAATTTTATTCACAACAAATTTAGCATAAAATAGAAAAATCTACCACTGGATGCACCAACAAAATTTTATCATTGTGCGAAACATAGATTTCGAGATATGACGTCGTAAACATTGAGCTGCCTAAAACTGAAACTGCAGAGTAAAATGTTCTAGACATACAAGTGAAATATGTATACTAATAGTGTGAAATATTTAAATATCCGTGAAATATATTTGAAACGGGTGTACGTCAGCGAAGCTACGAGCGTAAACCCGTCTTAAGTCCCTGGAACGATTTCAGCCATTCTTAGTACACATATTAGTTACGATTGGAAAGAACCACCAGCCTCCTATTGGTGTGGAGATCATAGAGTGGAGACAGAATGGGAAGGAAGATATGGGCTGTTAGAGAGTGGGAAATAAGAGAGGGGGAGAGGAGAAGATGGGCAGAGAAAGGTAAGAGGAGACGGATAGACAGGGGGAAGAAGAGATGGGCAGACAGGAGGGGCAGGAGGAGATGGACAGGGAGACAGGAAGGAGAAGATGGACAGAGAAAGGAAAGAGGACGAAGTAGAAGATGGACATTGAGAGTGGGAGAAGGAGATGGGGAGGGGGAAATGTTCAGCGAGGATGGAGGAGCAGATATGGAAGGAGAGAGGGGAGGAGGAGACGAAATCAGAGGGGGGATGAAGTGATGGACAGAGGGGGAAGGAGCAAACGATCAGAGGGGGAGGGGCAGATGGACAGAGAGAGAGGATCAGGAGGAGATTGACAGAGAGTGGGGAGTAAAGGGAGTGGACAGAGTGAGGTGTTGGAGGAGATGGACAGAGAAAGCGGGACATAGCAGAGAGAGAGGAGAAAATGGACTAACAGACGATTGGACTAAATACTTACCAAGGCAACGCCATGTACTAAGCTAATATTTTCTATTTTTCATAAATGTGTTTCAGATTACTTGTGTAAGATCAAACTTAGCATGTCTTTTACTTGCTTTAACAGATCTGAAATTGTTGAGATCATGAACGAAACAGACTAGCATTGTAAAGAAAAATACAACAATTAAGTGCTAAAAGATATTCTTTTTCTTCTTTCGTGTACATGTCTGATGAAAGGTTTCAACTTGAGGCTCTTGATTGTGTTTTGTTCTGAGCAGTTTCCGTCATCTGTATGTTCGTCCTCTTCTAATGACGTCCTTTACTCCGATACTCTTCATGTCGCTTCTTTTCATTACCTACATATTTCCCTCTATAATTCTTTGTTCCAGACGATCGTTATGTAGTTATGTTCAAACCACGATTTTTTCCTCTTCCTGACAACTTACAGAAATCTTCATTCTACCGCTATTTCCTTCAGGTCTGTTTCGTTCTTAAGTTTGCCAGCCCGTTTCAACTTAAGCATTCTTCTCCATAGCCACATTTCAGAATTTCCTAAATACCTTTATTCTTTCCTTTTGTCTGTGGTTCAGTGCTGTAGAATACTCACGGCAGTTTAACAAATCTTTTCCTCAGCTCCTGTCGAATTCCGCTGCTTGTTAGTAACCGCTTCGCCTTTTCAAATGCTCTCCTTCTCAAAAATATCCTCCTCATTTTTTCTGTACAACTACCGTTCCTTGTCATTAAATGTTCCAGGTAAAGAAAGAATTTTACTTGCAATATATTTTTCCGTCTAAGTATATGTTAACTGGCTCCGAGTTCCTGCCTATTTTCATCACTTCTGTCACTTCGGTATTTCTTGTTTTTATTTTCGTTCCATACCACTCGCCACATTTTCTGTAGCCTTCGTTTCCGGCTTTACTGCTTGATCATCCCCGTATTTTATAGTCTTTATCCTTTATCCTGTCATTATAATGCCTCTTAGGTCCTCTATTGCCTTATCTATCAATTCTTCTCCATGGTTGTTGAACAGCTTCGGTGTCAGCGAGCATTGTTGCCGTAAACCCCGTCTAATGATGACACGTTCCTTCTCGTTCTTTCCTACTGTTATTGTTGCTTTAAGTTTATCTCCTTTATTAACCTTCAATCTTTACAGTCGATCACACATGTTAAAATTCTCGACAGCATACCCCAGTTGCTTCTATCGAAGGCTTACACCCAATCAATAAAGAATACTAGAATAATACTTCAGTTGTTGTCAATTTACCTGCGATTGATATCATGTCAGGCTTTCCTCTTTCTTACAGTTATGAAGCATTATCACAACGAATGCGAGTAATCTGAAAAAAAAAAAACATCCCGAAAGAAGGCATCCACAATAATTTTATCAATTCACGATTATGACTGACGCGCTTAGAACAGAAAACATGTAGAAAATATGATTTAATGTAAACTCTTATTTATTGCACAAATAATTAATATATCGTACAGAGCAGAAACTAAATCAAAAATAGTTTTCTGAAAGACACATAACACTTTAAAAACATTAATACAGTAATGTGAACACGACTTAATCAGAGGAAGACATTTCTAAAAACGTACGTTTTGAGCACAGCGTTGTATGATAGTGAATCATAGACAATGGAAAAAAGGAACACAAGAGACTCGAAGCGTTTGAAATGTTGTGCTACAGAAGGACGCTGAAACTTAGAGTTCTTCACAGTCAGCAGAAGCGAAAGAGGTCCAGCAGATATCATTTCGTTCCTGTGCGAAAGACTGGCTGTAATTCTATTCAAATAATATTGCGAATGTCCTTTTCTCCGAACCGAAGGATTGGCGATGAAGTATTAGAACATGCAGCACGTCAACGCTTAGATTTTAACAATGGCATGCCTAGGATTTTTTTAAATCTCATCCTTATTGGTAACTTCGTGTAACAAAAATATTAGGTAGGAAATTCTTTGCAGTTTATTTTCAGTTGCTGTAATGTTTAGTTATATGTTATCGGCTATTACATGCTCTATATGTTCTTAAACATTTTTTTAAGAATCAGATGTACCACCTACGTTATAAGGTTCGGTCTGCTTCGTGTGTACACCTTATACCAATCCAACAATGATAATACAGAGATTATCGTCTTCTGTGATTCGTTAACCTCTTGTCTTCCACCCTATGTTTTTCTTCTGATGTGGCACCACTCTTACACATCTCTTACACCACCGATGAAATGAAAGTTTCCAGAAGAGAATTACGTGTTTTGATGTGAGTATAAATTAATCCCAGAAAAGGTGCCTAACTACAGAACCCCATGAACGTGTGTTGTGTGTGTGTGTGTGTGTGTGTGTGTGTGTGTGTGTGTGTGTGTGAGTGAGGGAGGGAGCGAGAGAGGGTAGAGTGGCGAATGAGAGGAAGAAGTGGGGAGAGAGAGAGAGAGAGACAGAGAGGGAGAGAGAGAGAGACAGAGAGAGAGAACATGCAGTCGCAGGAAATGGATTTAGTCACGACACAGTTCATGACTACCGGATATTATGCGGCTGATGTATTGCGTAGGGTCAATATATCAATTACTGTACGGAAGACGTGCTATGAGGTACACAACTGCGTCTGAAATTGCGTCCGGTACATGACTCTCACGTTTCCATGGAATATCAGGAACTGTGCAACGTGAGTGGACCCTAAAATAAGTGTAATTTAATTATGAGGAATGTCTGCCTTTACAGATGATCGATCAGTGCCAGAGAAGTCCACCATTATGTGCCTTTGCCCTGAGAGAAATAAGCGCAGGTGTTCCGTTTTCTGTAAAAAAATATTGCGGTACATCCTTTACATACCTATCAGAATTTATGCTTTATAGCATAACGAGTATCTAATAATTCGTGCTGCAGTAGATGCACGACACAACTAAATTATTTCACACGACGCAAAGTCTTTTGATGTAATAATGAGGATTTTCAGAACTCTATCAAATGTTCTGTGAATTCACGTTCTTCGATAAATGCAGTCATGCTTCACCAGACAAAAGAGCATTCCAGCATCGGCCTCAATACTGTGGAGAGACTGAAGCAGCCATTTGCAGTACTGACGTCGAGCCACAGTATCTAAGATCTTCAGTCGATGCCCTAATGTTACGTAAGGCTTTAAGTTTCGGTTTGTACGTAGGTCTGTGACCAAACGCGGCTGACCCAATAGCCGAAAACGCTAAATGGTGCATTGATTTTCTCGAACTTCTTCAAAAAGGAAATTATGTGAAAGGTAGGTGGATATTTTTACTTAGCAAGAGCGAAAGAATACAAATTGCTAATATCTGAGTGGCCAGCATAAAATATTCAGTGATGAGAACAAAGATGTGTAGCACAAATGGAAAACGTTCACAAGAATCGTTCAATATGCCTTAGATAAGTATGATCTTGCGGGATTGAAAAGACCCACAGTGATTTAATAGCCGTGTTAGAAAACACTATCGATTGAGAGCTGAAGACGCAGGACGTCCATGACGCACCGTTGTGCGGGCATAGTTCTCTCAGTCAATAATACCCATGAAGTTAAGCCACACCCAGTGGTTTTCCACATCATGTCAGTAGCAATGACATCGCTTTGCCTTCGCTAAACTTTGGAAGAATGGAATCTCTCCACGGTTCACCGCCATACTCGCCGACCATGGTCATCCAGGGTAATGTAGAACTCTGAACCCTTATTGTAGACAATGCAACGCCATTCAACAGCAGCTGATGCTTCCCGATCAAAGCATCGCTGCAAGCACAGACGTTTGCGTTGTGGTGTTTACGACAGTGTGTACACGGAACAGCAATTCCCCAGACCAGCTGCTGCTAGTATCCCGCCACTAATGCAGAATGACACTCAATATTGCAGTGAGTCCTTTACTTGTTATCGGACGCCAGAAGCAGATATGAACTAGATACGACGTGTTTGCTGAACAATACGGTGACCCTGCCGTGTGGTAATCAGTTCTGGTTGACTGGAAATACGACAAGTATGCCCACCCTCACGTTCCCATGCTGGCGAACATCGGGCCAGTGTCGCATCAGAATCCAACACAAATCTGGATACTGCACAATACGACCAGCCGGCCAAACGGATTCACACAATGAGGCCCTTCCAGGTGCTGATAACGCTGTCTCAAACGAGTACGCTCCATCTCCGTGTTTTTCACAGTGATAACTGACTATGGGAAGCTCTTCAACCTCCTTATATGTCCTACCAGTCCGGTAAAACACTAAACACGAACAACATTAACGCGCCGTGGAGGCCGTTCTGTCACAGAGAACTGCAGGAGTATCATTTACATACACACCATTGGTATGTATGAGGAGGACGTCATACTGATATCCGACCATGTCTTCTGGATGCTTCTCTTTTCTCATTAGGCAGTGTAAAATGTTGGAAAACGAAAACCCAGCACTTATTTCGTGTAATGTTCTGATTCGTCAAATAAAGTTAAATTAATGGAGAAAAAAGATACGGACGCTAGTACCATTTTACGAGCGTAGAAAGTATGAGCCTTACCTGATGGTCTGCTGTTCTCTATAAGAGCCACTGCCACAACATCGCATTGAAACTGGCAACATGAATAATTGTCCTTACCCGTATAAAACTACGTGACAGATTAAAAATGATTGCCAGACGGAGACTCGATTTCGGAATCTTTGCCTTTCGAGTGCACTGTGTATTATCCATACAATTTTAAAACGTCGGAAGAATTCAGAGATGCACTGCTGAAGTGATAACACGTTGGTATACCACAGACATAAATGCTTCGCGGACATACACGCAAGGAATCAGAAGTTCTATAACCACATACCTTCAATCATGTGTCACAGTTACCCTCAGTTCTGTTCCTGATCGCAGAATAAAACCGATATCGTAACGCAGGTTATTTTGTTTCCAGGCATATTTTGCAGTTCAGGTACACAATGAATATCCCACGTTACATTACTGACTCATGCTGCATTTATAGCCGTCCGTAGTAGCGAAAGTTTTGTAGGTGCAGGTTTTTGTGCACGACCTCTCAATTATGTCCCAAAAATGTTCGATGGGAATCATGGCGGCCTGTCTGTGTAGTCGTAACATTCTCTCGAAGTGTCCGAAATGTTCTCCAAACTAATGGCCAACACTTGTAGCCCGGTGACAGAATGCATTGTCATCCATGCAAATTCCATCGTTGTTTGGAAACATGAAGTCTATGAATGGCTCAAAATGGTCTCCAAGTGGCCGAACATAACCATTTTCTGTCTATGATCGGTACGATTTGGTCCGAGCATCCAGTCCATTCCATGTAAACAGAGCCTACACCATCATGGACCCACTACCATCTAGAACAGTCTTTTTTTTGACACCTTGGGTCCATGGCTTCGTTGGGTCTACGCCACATCAGTCCTTACCGGGTGAAACTGGGGTTCATCTGACCACTACCGATGTAGTCAGGAGCGCAAGAGAGGCGCTGTAGGCGATGTCGTGATGTCACTTGCGCCCGCGTCTGCTGCCATAGCACATTAACGCCAAATTTCGCCGCACTGTACTAAGGGATACGTTCGTCGCACACTGATTTTTGTGGTTATTTCGCGAAGTTTGTTCAAAATCTTCAAATCTGTGTGAGTTCCTAAGGGACCAAACTGGTGAGGTCATCGGTCCCTACATTTAGACACTATGTAAACTAACGTATGCTAAGAACAACACACACCCATGCCCGAGGGAGGTCTCGAACCTCCGGCGGGAGGGGCCGCGCAATCCGTGCATGGCGCCTCAATCCTCGTGGCCACTCTGCGCGGCGCAGTTTGACTGTTAGCACTAACAGCTCTAAGCAAACGCCGCTGCTTTCGGTCTTTAAGTGAACGCCGCCTGCCTCTATGTTGTTCGTGGTGAGAGGTAAAGACTGAAATTACGTATTCTCCGCATACTCTTGATGTGTATCCCGGAATATTGAATTCCCTACTGATTTCCTAAATGGAATGTCCCATGCGTCTAGCTCCAACTATTGTTCCGCGTTCAGAGTCTTAATTCTCGTAGTGCGGCCGTAATCACGTTGGACACCTTCTCTCATGAGTACAAATGACAGCTCTGCCAATGCACTGCTCTTTTATGTGTTGTGTACGCTATGCTACCGCCATCTGTGTATGTACATATCGCTATCGTAAGATTTTTGTGTTCTCGGTGTGTGTGTTCGTAAGGACAAACCGTCAGAAGAGCACAGTACGGAAATTTACGAGAAGCTCTGAAGACGATACCCAAGGGAATGTTTCAACTCAACTGCAATGCCTCAATTCATTCTGCACAGGGCACAGTGACACGTGCTGCTCCTTCGGTCTATCAACGTATCATCAGCTCCATATCCTGACATGGTACCCAGTAACTTTTTCTTCTTCCCGTGGGTAAAGATGTTATTGTGTGACAAGCATTCTCAGAAACGGAGGTCATTTTCGAGATGAACCATTTCCTAAGCAGCCAAAACGCAAACTCCAACTACCAAGGTCTTCTCCAAGTTATCCATCGTTGGGGAGAAATGTGTGGCATTGCAGAATGAATATGTAGAGAAGAGCTACCGCATTCGTCAAGTTTCATAATCATAACTTGACATTTTTTTAGAAAAGAAAATTAATGCTTTACGAGAACTCGTCGTATGCATTTCATTCTCGTCATGCGAGACCGTGACGTGGTTATGTCCCTACACCCTCCCTCTCCCCAGCCATTATCGTAGGTATCTCTACACCATAGAAGGTATACGGTCGTTCTGGTTAAATTTACACCCTTCAGCTACAATTTCAAGATAACTACAGACCGCGTAGTGATTGAATGAAGACGCGAATAAAGCTTCCCGAGGGTAGAAAAAGTTGATTGCAAAATAGAAGCGAAGAGGTTTTAAGGAAGGATCCCGTGTGTTACGACGGTCCCATCACGAGACTGGAGAAGTTACGACACTCGGCTTATTCTCTGCGCTTGTGAAGTCATTGGCGATAAAACTAGAGGGTATAAAGATCCCGCGCTCTCCAGGGTCGCAGCTCGGTCGTAACGCAGAATTCACGAGGACAATGAGAACAATAGCACAGCCGGCGAATTTGTAGGTTTCAAGGGCAGTGTGGCTAACAAGTTTCCTGAGGGGAGAGCAGGGGGAGGGGCTTCGAATTACATAGCCACATCGCGCTATTTTCTAAAGATTCTGTGAATCATCGATCACCTAGAGAATTTCATACGGCATCTTCATTGTTCAGGCAAACACAAACGCAACAATCAATTATATGAGCTTCTCTTGCGACTGCTTCAAAGGGAACATGTAATTTTGGCGAACTAAACTCGCTAATAACAGCGAATATATTAAGTTCTGTAAACAGCGTTCCGAGCTGTACATCAGTGAAATGAAAAAATTTGAATTTTTTATTCGTTGTGCAAGTCAGGCAAATTTGCGTTTACAGAATCATTTCCGGAGACTTGTTTACCGACAGTTCAAAAATGTTCAAATGTGTGTGAAATCTTATGGGACTTAACGGCTAAGATTATCAGTCCCTAAGCTTACGCACTACTTAACCTAAATTATCCTAAGGACAAACACACACAGCCAGGCCCGAGGGAGGCCTCGAACCTCCGTCGGGACCAGCTGCACAGTCCGTAACTGCAGCGCCTTAGACCGCTCGGCTAATCCCACGTTACCAACAGTTAATGAAGTCATTAAGGTAGTGATCCCCACTTCATGACAACAAAATATTCAGTTGCTTCTGGAGTTGTTTACTACTAATGTTAGATGTCGTAAAAATATAGCAGTGATTTCTCCATCGACTTTTTTCTTTAGTTTTCGTTGACATGAGCTGTTGTCAGTTATGTAGTGTAACATAGAACAAAACTGCTCAGTACCTTCTAAAAGGTGAAATGATAGCTCTAGACGAAACGAAACGTAGGCTGTGCATATGCGAAACACATTATGTTTTCACAGATGGTTAGAGATATTGACCTTTAGTTCATGTAATTACTGTGTAGGTACTTTCATATAGCGTTTACCAGTTGCCTTTTGATGTCCTGTAACAATACCGTCTAACTTTTTACTACGAAGCAACGTGTATTATCGTAGAGAATCTATATAAAACCTTATTGCCTGATTTTATAAAATAAATACAAGCCATATCAAGCAATGCGGTTCCAAAACTGAAAAATTTGTTAACATCACTTACAAATTTTAACTGCCGGGTGTATTCTCTGAAAGTATTTTTATTCAGTGTAACTTTATAGCGTTTGTAAGAGAAAAGTGGACGACCAACAGTTTCGATGAGAATAAAAGAGAAGCATCTGGAATGTACAGCTGAAATCTTAAGATTAAACGGGCTGATCGAATAACTAGTAAAGAACTAATGAATCGAATTATGGAGAAACACAATATGTGTCATATTCTGATGAAAAGAAGTGATCTACTGATACGGCAGAAACTGACGAATATCAGTGTGGTAATGGAGTGAAGTTCAAATGGTTCAAATGGCTCTGAGTACTGTGGGACTTAAATTCTGAGGTCATCAGTCCCCTAGAACTTAGAACTGCTTAAATCTAACTAACCTAAGGAGATCACACACACCCATGCCATAGGGAGGAGTCGAACCTGCGACCCTAGCGGTTGTGCGGTTCCAGACTGTAACGCCTAGAACCGCTCGGCCACCCCGGCCGGGTGGAGTGAAGTGCAAGGGGTAAAACTTGTATAGGGAAATAAAGGATTGACTACAAAAAGCAATTCAAGCGGACGCAGAGTGTAGTAGTTAGGCAGGGATGAACAGAAATACACAGAACAGACTAGCATGAAGAGTTGCAACAAACCAGTACTCCGATTTGAGACCACAACTGCTCCCAGTTTCATTTAGTAACATCAGAAAGCCACCAACAAGTTAATTCTGATGAATAGGAAAAACAAGCCCGAAATGATCGGATACAGCATTAGTAATGCCGTGCTTGATACAGTCACGTCGGTTAAATGTCTGGGCGTAACGTTGCAAAGTGATATGAAATGGTACGGTCATGTGAGGATTGTGTAGTAAAGGCGAATGGTCGACTTCGGTTAATTGGGAGAATTCTAGGAAAGTGTGGTTCATCTGTAAAGGAGACAGTATACAGGTCGCCAGTGCGACCTACATTTGAATACTGCGAAGTATTTGGGATCCACATCAGATCGGATTCAGGGATGACATCCAAGCAATTCAGAGGCAGGTTGGTAGACTTGCTGCAGGTAGGTTCGAACAACACGCAAGTGTTACGGAGATGCTTCGGGAACTCAAACTGGAATCCCTGGAGGGAAGGCGACTTTCTTTTCGAGGAACGCTACTGAGAAAATTTAGAGGACTCCTGAACGATTCTCTTGCCTCCAACATACACTGCGCGCAAGTAACATGAAGATGAGAGCTCTCAAACAGGCATAAAGACAGTCGTTTTTCCGTCGTTCTGTTTGAGAGTGGAAAAGGAAGCGAAGCGAAATGACTAGTAGTTGTAATGTTTCCTGAAAGTTTGGCCGTACCTTTTTGTAACACCCTGTATATGCCTGTCGTTAGTCTGAAATCACGGCGGTAAGGTTGGTCGGGGTGGAGACGTGACAGATTGAAAGAATGGAGTTATCTTGTTTGGACGTGCCCATGACCACAACGTGAAAAAGGCTGCACGAATTGTTAGACTATCACCTCACTGTGAAACGTATCTATAAGGGGTATTGTACCACAAACAGATGCTTAACAGGGTGTGTGGATAGTGTCCGTAAAAGATCCTAACGTATAGACACTGGAGAAGAGTGTCACGGCTTGTCACTGAAACTCGTTTCAAATCCGACAATAGTTGTTGAGTGAGTGCAGTCCATCTCACAGGGGTGCACGCATACGCTCCTTGTTGGCCGAACATTGTCGTATACTGTGGCTCCTAGACTTTTCCCTGTCTTAATAATACAAAAAAACCGTCTGTGACTATCTGTAATTTTTTTTGGAGGGGGAGGGAGGTGTGTATTCAAATCTCTGTCTTCTACAATTTCCTCTAATACAATGGAGCAGTGGCGGATACAGAAAAACCTCAAGGATGGGGCGCTAAGGATATCTTGAGCTACTTTTGCTTTTACCGTAATAAAAAACAATCAAGTCAGGTGCAAAGTTTAGGAAAGTTTTATTTAAACAGATTTTACACTTATACAAGACAATGCCCTCTTATAAAAAAAAGTTACAATCGTTCTCTTCCTTAAAAGATGAATTCTATGCGCCTGTTCTTCGTGGCAAATTGCTTAATTACGTCGTCAATAGGGCAATTAATGTCAGGGTGAGTGTTCAACAGAGCTGAGTCATTAAGTCGATCCTCCTTCATTGTCGACCTCAGCCATGTCTTTGTACGCCGCAATGTTGAAAAAGTAGACTAGCACGCTTAGAATTAAAATATGCAGGGTCACTCTCCGCGTATTTCTAATATCACTAAACACAACACTGGCTGAAGTCCGTGGTAATAGCCAATAATCGTAGTTATTCACATTTTACCACTTCCAAGCTATCGTGGCGATTGTAGCATTCAAACTGACTACCTGTCAGTGACTTTGCTTCCCTTATATATTTGGCTCGGTTGTTTCGAGCACATTCTCTGCCAGAATTACGAGTTAGGTATGGGAAACTATTGTTAGTTATTAGCAAAAATATTGTAACAATATTTTTACTCAGAAATTACTATTAATTACTGTTATCAATACTTTACAATCAACTGATCACTTTCACTCTTAACCTATCTTCACACCTGCACTTGCTACAACTCTCTTTACTTATTCATTCTTCAGTATTAATATTTCTGCTTCTGAATGTAAATTAGCTTCCGATTCGGCGAATAATCCGTATTTATAATGCTTCGTATCGAGCGTTCTCTGTACAAGAAAATAGTTGAATATTCGCGACTTTTCTGGAACAAATGTGAAACAGAATAACGTATCGAGATCGCTATAATGCCCGCGACTTTTGTAGTAGGTATGTGTTAGCTATCTATGTGCCAGACAGAAACGTATAAAATTCAATGACTCAGACGCGCGTGCTACATAGTAAAGTGTTACTACTCGATAACTCGATTCAGTCTAGTCGACTAATGAAAGAAACGAACGAATAGCACGCGGGTTGACTGGCGGGGGCGGCGCAGGTGGCAATGCGAGAGGCCCGCATGGGGGAGGGCGGGAGGGGGAGGGGGGGGCGAGGGCCTTCTTGAATTATTTGCTTCCAAGATAGCAGAATCCCTTAAGTTCGTTTACTTCGTGACCATCAGCCTTGATGTTAAGATTCTTGATAGTCGCATTTCATCCATTTCTCTTTATTTTTCTCTTTTTTCAGTTTACCCAGGGCCTATATTTTGCATTCATCGACTCTTCATTCATTTAAAAAGATCCTGTATTTCTTCTTGACTTTCACACGGGGTAACAATGCAATTACTGAACTTTGTATCCTGAATTTTGATCCCACTCTTGAACATCTACATCTACATCCATACTCCGCAAGCCACCTGACGGTGTGTGGCGGAGGGTACCTCTATCGGTTCTCCCTTCTGTTCCAGTCTCGTATTGTACGTGGAAAGAAGGATTGTCGGTATGCTTCTGTGTGGGCTCTAATCTCCCTGATTTTATCCTCATGGTCTCTTCGCGAGATATACGTAGGAGGGAGCAATATACTGCTTGACTCTTTGGTGAAGGTATGTTCTCGAAACTTTAACAAAAGCCCGTACCGAGCTACTGAGCGTCTGTCCTCCAGAGCCTTCCACTGGAGTTTATCTATCATCTCCGTAACGTTTTCGCGATTACTAAATGATCCTGTAACGAAGCGCGCTGCTCTCTGTTGGATCTTCTCTATCTCTTCTATCAACCCTATCTGATACGGATCCCACACTGCTGATCAGTATTCAAGCAGTGAGCTAACAAGCGTACTGTAACCTACTTCCTTTGTTTTCGGATTGCAATTCCTTAGGATTCTTCCAATGAATCTCAGTCTGGTATCTGCTTTACCGACGATCAACTTTATATGATCATTCCATTTTAAATCACTCCTAATGCGTACTCCCAGATAATTTATCGAATTAACTGCTTCCAGTTGCTGACCTGCTATTTTGTATCCAAATGATAAGGGATCTATCTTTCTATGTATTCGCAACACACTACACTTGTCTACATTGAGATTCAATTGCCATTCCCTGCTCCATGCATCAATGAGCTGCAGATACTCCTCCATTTCAGTACAATGTTCCATTGTTACAACCTCTCGATTCACCACAGCATCATCTGCAAGAAGCCTCACTAACTTCCGATGTCATCCACCAGGTCATTCATGTATATTGTAAATAGCAACGGTCCTATGACACTCCCCTGCGGCACACCTGAAATCACTCTTACTTCGGAAGATTTCTCTCCATTGAGAATGACATGCTGCTTTCTGTTATCTAGGAACTCCTCAATCCAATGACACAACTGGCCTGATAGTCCGAATGCTCTTACATTGTTCTTTAAACGACTGTGGGGAATTGTATCGAACGCCTTGCGGAAGTCAAGAAACACGGCATCTACCTGGGAACCCGTGTCTATGACCCTCTGAGTCTCGTGGACGAACAGCGCGAGCTGGGCTTCACACCACCGTCTTTTTCGAAACCTATACTGATTCCTACAGATTAGATTTCTAGTCTCCAGAAAAGTCATGATGCTCGAACTTAATACGTGTTCCAAAATTCTGCAACTGATCGACGTTAGAGATATAGGTCTATAGTTCTGCACATCTGTTCGACGACCCTTCTTGAGAACGGGGATGACCTGTGCCCTTTTCCAATCCTTTGGAACGCTTCGCTCTTCTAGAGACCTACGGTACACCGCTGCAAGAAGGTAGGCAAGTTCCTACGCGTACTCTGTGTAAAATCGAACTGGTATCCCATCAGGTCCAGCGGCCTTTCCTCTTTGGAGAGATTTTAATTTTTTCTCTATCCCTCTGTCGTCTATTTCGATATCTACCATTTTGTCATCTATGCGACAATCTAGAGAAGGAACTACAGTGCAGTCTTCCTCTGTGAAACAGCTTTGGAAAAAGACATTTAGTATTTCGGCCTTTAGTCTGTCATCCTCTGTTTCAGTACCATTTTGGTCACAGAGTGTCTGGAAATTTTGTTTTGATCCACCTACCGCTTTGGCATAAGTCCAAAATTTCTTAGGATTTTCTGCCAAGTCAGAACATAGAACTTTACTTTCGAATTCATTGAACGCCTCTCGCATAGCCCTCCTCACACTACATTTCGCTTCGCGTAATTTTTGTTTGCCTGCAAAACTTTGGCTATGTTTATGTTTGCTGTGATGTACCCTTTGCTTCCGCAACAGTTTTCTAACTCGGTTGTTGTACCACGGTGGCTCTTTTCCATTTCTTACGATCTTGCTTGGCACATACTCATCTAACGCATATTGTACGATGGTTTTGAACTTTGTCCACTGATCCTCAACACTATCTGTACTTGAGACAAAGCTTTTGTGTTGAGCCGTCAGGTACTCTGTAATCTGATTTTTGTCACTTTTGCTAAACAGAAAAATCTTCCTACCTTTTTTAATATTTCTATTTAAGGCTCAAATCATCGATGCAGTAACCGCTTTATGATCGCTGATTCCCTGTTCTGTGTTAACTGTTTCAAATATTTCGGGTCTGTTTGTCACCAGAAGGTCTAACATGTTATCGCCACGAGTCGGTTCTCTGTTTAACTGCTCAAGGTAGTTTTCAGATAAAGTACTGGATTCTTTTTCCCTGCCACCCGTTATGAACGTTTGAGTCTCCCAGTCTATGTCCGCCAAATTAAAATCTCCACCCAGAAATATAACATGGTGGGGAAATCTACTCGAAATATTTTCCAAATTATCCTTCAGGTACTCAGCCATAACAGCTGATGAGCCCAGGGCCTATAGAGACATCCAATTACCATGTCTGAGCCTGCTTTAATCGTGACCTTCACCCAAATCATTTCACATTTCGGATCTCCGTCAATTTCCTTTGATACTATTGCACTTCTTATCGCTATAAACACCCCTCCCCCTCCACTGTCTAACCTGTCTCTTTGGTATACATTCCAATCTGAGTTTAGGATTTCATTACTGTTTACGTCTGGTTTCAGCCAACTTTCTGTCCCTAGTACTGCATGGGCATTGTGACCGTTTATTAATGAGAGCAGTTCTGGGACCTTTCTATAGACGCTCCTGCAGTTTACTATTAGCACATTAATATTGTTATTCCATGTTGCATTTTACCTACTCCTACCTTGCCGTGTCTCAGGAGGCGTCTTGTCGGGCCTAGGGAGGGAATTCTCTAACCTAAAAAACCCCCATGTGCACTCCACACGTACTCCGCTACCCTTGTAGCCGCTTCCGGCGTGTAGTGCACGACTGACCTATTCAGGGGACCCTACATTTCTCCACCCGATAGCGGAGGTCGAGAAATTTGCACCCCAGCTCTCCGCAGAATCGTCTGAGCCTCTAGTTTAAGCCTTCCACTCGGCTCCAAACCAGAGGACCGTAATCGGTTCTGGGAACGATACTACAAATAGTTAGCTCTGATTCCACCCCGCGAGCGAGGATTTCCGCCTTCACCAATTCCGCCAACCGCCTGTACGAACTGAGGATGACCTCTGAACCCAGACGGCAGGAGTCATTGGTGCCGACATGAGCAACAATTTGCAGTCGAGTGCACCCAGTGCTCTCTATCGCCGCCGGTAGGGCCTCCTCCACATCTCGGATGAGACCCCCCGGCAAGCAGACAGAGTGAACACTGGCCTTCTTCCCCGACCTTTCCGCTATTTCGCTAAGGGGCTCCATCACCCGCCTAACGTTGGAGCTCCCAATAACTAATAAACCCCTCCCCCCGTGTGCCTGCTCGGACCTTGCTGAAGGAGCAGCCACATGTCCACTCACAGGCAGAGCGGGCGATGCCACATTGACCCTCCGCCTCGTGCGCCGCGAACGCCGCTGAACCCGCCACTCCCCTTGGGGAGAGGGTGGCCCAACCGCGCCCGGTACCCGCGAACATGTCTCGACAACAGGCACAGTGGGTGAAGGAAGCATGTAACACCTGGGGTGTACCTTGCGACGCACCAGACTCCCCACTGCCGCTACACTCCGAGAAAGCAACCTGAAGACGGCTGACCGTGGCCATCAACACGCTCAGCTGTTCGCGAAGAGTGGCCAGCTCCTCCTGCGTCTGTACACAGCAGTCACACATCCTATCCATCCTAAGGAATCAATTTATTGAAGAGACTTAATCAAATTTAACTAGACTGATAATTCACTAAAGGCGGCTGATTATTGACTAAACTGTGGTTGCTAGAGACTTCTTGTAGAAAACAATGAAAATAGCACTACCTGTCTCTTTACTGTATTGAAAACAAACAGTAGCACTACTGGCACTGTGGTTGACTAAAGGGACTCTCTCTGACTGTGTTCAAAACAGACACTAAATCTATGGAATACTATTAATAGCACTCGACAATTAAAGCTTCCTAAAAGCAACAACACATGGAAGAAGAAGTGACAAGTAAGAAAAATACGGTTAATACTTAAATTAAGGTAGCTCGCTGCACAGCAGACGTGAAGCACACAGCGGTTAGGACGAGTTTGTTTTATTCCCGGCATTGCTCCTCCGATGTGTAGAACGAACAGTAGGGGAGAAAGACTGAATCCCTGTGCTGCATTGTTATCGTTCTTGGTCTCAGAGTCTTATTCTCTCCTCTCGGTGCTTCCCCGTATTGTGTATCTGCTTAGTTTCCCTATAGCTTATTCCTATTTTTCTCGGGATTCTGAACACCCTGTATGAATTTGTACTATAGCGGATGATGTGTAATAATCAACATCCCCGAAATTTGATAGGTCTGCTAGATCTGATCATCAATGTGTGGTTTTACCTGGATGTAGCATACCTGATAGAACTCGTGGATTCGTTTCCTCGCCGAATTAAGACCTTTATCAGAATCGGCGTCACACTACATTAGTGTGATGTCTCCTGGAATTGGGCATTTGTAGTGTCCAAGCAACGGCTCCCGCCATCACAATCAATGACGAGTTTCCGCAGAACGAAGAGTGTTTTTGTTACCTCGGCTCAGCAAACTGTGCAAACATAGACGCTGGAAGTCAACATTGCCTCGAATCCACAAGCATAGCTTTCGATCACCTGTGAGAAATGGTTTTCGACAATCGCGATATCATCATTCAGACTAACAGTCCAAACGCACATGTGGAAATCTGCAGTGAAATTTTTTATACCTGAAGCATTAACCGAAAGGAACAATGTCAAAATTTTTTCTACTATGAGCTTTCTAAAAGTTATTTTTTTAATGTTGAAAATTCGAGTCTCATCAGGCGACTGGATAAATGTTCATCCCTACCCTAGCTTCAGCAGGCAGCGCTTGCACAACACGGCAACATATATCGTTACATACATACATACATGCATCCATACATTAATCCTTGTTCCATAGATCATGAATACGACATTTCGTAATGATGTGGAACGTATCACTTTAACATAAGTTTCCTTTACACAAAATAATTAATTAATTAATTATTTTTTACAGTTACTACTTCATATCGAAGAATTCATCTATTGAGTACACGGAGTTGTCATTCAGAAATTCTTTTAATTAGCTTTTAAATGTTGGTTGGCTATCTGTCAGACTTTTAATACTATTTGGCAAATGACCAAAAAGATTTTTGTGGCAGCATAATACACCCCTTTCTATGCCAAAGTGAGAGTTAATCCAGAACAGTGAATACCATTCTTTCTTCTAGTGTTGTAGCTATGCACTTCGCGGTTTTTTTAAAATTGGGATGGGTTATTAATCACAAATTTCGTAAGTGAATATAAGTATTGTGAAGGCACTGTGAATATCCACAGTTCTTTAAATAAATGTCTGCAAGGTGATCTTGGGTGGACTCCAGCTATTATTCTGATTACAAGCTTTTGTGCAATGAATATTTTCTCTCGTAGTGACGGGTTGCCCCAAAATATGATGCCATATGAAAGCAGTGGATGAAAATAGGCATTGTAGGCTAATTTACTGATATGATTATCACCAAAATTTGCAATAACCCTAATAGCATAAATAGATGAACCTTACCATTTCAGCAGAGTATCGATGTGTTTCTTCTAATTCAATTTCTTATCAATGCACACATCCCAGAGTTTTGAGTATTCTACCTCAGCAATAGATTTCCGTTCATAGTCTATATTTATCAATGGTGTTATGCCATTTACTGTACAGAATTGCATAAGCTGTGTTTTCTCAAAATTTAGTAACATCCATTTGCAGAGAACCATTTGAAATTTTCTGGAAGACATTATTTGCAATTTCCACAGCTGATTCTTGCTTCTTGGGCGTGATTACTATACCTCTATCATCAGCAAAAAGAACTAAGTTTGCATCTTCATGAATATAGAGTGGCAAGTCGTTAATACATATTAAGAAGAATATGGGACCCAAGACTGAACCCTGTGGGACACCATTGTTGATACCTCCCCAGATAGAGGAATCTGCTGATTTGTGTAGACTATCTGTACTGTTAATTTCAACCTTCTGCATTCTTCCAATGAAGTATGAATCAAACCATTTGTGCACTGTCCCCCATTGAATGATTACGCATCGGTAAACGAATAACATGGCAAAGTGTGATCGTAATAGCTACAGCGGATTTCAGTTTACGTTGGTAGTTTTTCTGATGCAATTGTTCACAGCTACAATTAGCTTGAATATGCATCTCATGTCTTTGATGTATTGTTTAGTTTTAACAATGGAGATAATGCTGACTTTTATGTGTTTATTTATTTTTCACTTCGTCTTTTCGTACATGATTGCTAATAGCATCTGTCGTTGTGCAGGTTGAAAATTTAACAGTAATGGGGAAAGCAATTAATATTTCCAACTTTGCAAAGAGGAAATATGAAATATGTGATATGCAATCGAAATCACTTTCTTCTCCTGAAGACCTACATATGTGTTATTTATTAGTTCATTTCCTGGACATTGTAAGTTCCCCCCCCCCCCCTTCTCTTTGCTAAACCACTTGAAGAGTCTCAGTTTCGTCCGAGGAAGAAGGCATAAGAGACATACAGAATGACTGGCCACGCTTTTATATACGATATTTGCAGAGATTAAGAAACCCATAATTGGTTTACCTTTGAGTCGTTGCGTAGGGTTTCTTCCAACCTGTTGTCCCTTGCAGAAGCAATACCACTGCCATCATATTCTCTGGAATGTGCAAGTCCGTATCTTCTAATTCGGTAAGGGAAGCTGTATCACGAAGGACGTTCAATAAGTAATGTAAGTTTTTTGTCTCCTTCATTTTCGGTTCAAAATATGCAGAATTTGCTGTGGGACATATTGAAAAATTCCCATTACTGCCCTCATCTCTTAATAAATTTCCTATAGGTGCGGCCCTATACGTAGCATTGAAAATTGGGTCTGTAACGGAACTGAGGTCCGAGCAGTCACTGTTTCTTTCGATGGAAAACATTCATAGGCGCTTGCACAATGTCTACGGAGACTTGTCACTGAACAAAAGCTAGGTGAGTCGCTAAACGAGTCGTCTTTCACTATCGCAACAAAAGTAGCTCAACCGTATCGATTTCCAGCGCGCCGGCCAGCCACACAAAACTGTGACTCCTGCAACATTGGAACGTGCGGACACTCTCATTCAGGGGGTACATTACAACATTCGTTCCAATAATGTTGACATTTCGTTAAAATTGTGGAAACAATAGAAGACGCTTCTGTGAATTGTGAATCGAGCTATGATTGTTGCGCTAATTAAAATCCAGAACAAAAACACAGCACCCTCCTAGCCCAAAGAACAGATTTATAGTTATAGCGAACACATTTATAGTTATAGCTTTCAGTGACAAAGATAAAATTGCAAATTTTTTGTTTAAATGAAGGAGAGACAAAATGCTTAAAATCAAGCAGTGTGCAACGCCAGTTTCCTTTCTTAAGATATGAACGTGTACAACTGGAAGAATGATTTATACCAATTATGAAATATGTTCCAACATGAAACTTGCAAAATTGTGAAAGACAAATTATAGAATGGTTTAGAACTACTCTTGAGAGTCATGGCACTGTTTCTGAGGGAAATCTTCGAGACTGGGCCCTATGAATAGAAAATACGATGAACATTACTGATTTACTGGCTTATTTGTACAGGTTAAAGAGATTCAGGAAATTGTGTGGAAAAGGAAGCCGCAAAAATAGGAAATTTACTTCAAGTAAACGTGTAGAGGAGAAGGCATTAACAAGTAACACTACAGAGGAGTTCGTAGCTGACGTGAAGACGAAGTTTCTTGCTGCGTATAAACGCAATAGGCAGGTTTCGTGCCAGAATGGCGTCCAGACCATTTCGTTCGCATAACGCCGTAGCCGCTTGTGCGGTCAATGAATGCTATAAAATATTCGTATACAACAATGCCAGTGATAAGTATCAGTAGATTTCTGTTTCTGCAACTTTATATTACTATTCATAATCTTAAGACAAATTAGGTCAAAAATTTAGGAAAAAGGACTATTTAGTGACAAGGATCATGTAATCGATGTAGTAAAATCTGGAAAAATTGGCGAGAGTAGTTTTCAACGTTACACCCGAAAACGTAGTCTTGCCAGTTGCAAACCGACGAAAAGACAGTTAATACACTTCGGATTTCACCTGCAATTAACAGCGTGATTCAGCCTCTCTATAAAGCTTTTTGGCAGTGTAAACCATGTTTTCAGAAAATTATTGGACATAAAATCTCCGGTAGCTCTTTTTCATTTCAGATTTAACGGTGTATTGTTAAACTGTAGTCATTTGTGAGTTGTCCACAGCCCAATACAAGGTGAACATTAATAAAATCGACGAACTGCAGGGACGGATTCCAGGGTAGAAATTGAGGAAAATAGGTTCTATGAACATGTGTGCGAATATGTATCATTGCCACGGTCGATGGTGCTGATGAATGAAAGTTCCTCTGACCACGTGCCGTGCGTTGCAGGCTGTGTGAATGACGCAGCGTACTGTAAGTAACAGAATGGTTCGGTATTCTTGTCGGTAACAACACGATATGATGTTTGTGTACGACCAAGCTGATGGTAATGGTCGAGATGCAGCCAGCTATACCAAAATAAGTAGTCTCACAGACTAACCACATCACATAACATTTGAAGCCCTTTTTTTGGGGTTTAGGTGATGATGGACCTTTTCAGACAGGCGAACTTGCAAGAAGGGGGAGCACTGTGAGTGCAGCAGATTTAGGGAACTCGGTTCTATAAGATATTGAGACGAACCCTAATGCAAGCTTCAGGTAAGTGGCCCGCCGAAGTACCATTTTGTGTATCCTGTATGACAACCGCTAATATCCCTGCAACGAGTGCAAGGATTATCAGCAGTGGGTTTCCCTCTACGGGATAGATTTTCTCACGTTTATGGGATTACTGTCATCAGTCCTCGGATTTCTGTCATCAGTCCTCCACCGACGAACGATTGTGCTGCTAACAGTACACCGAGTTAGTGGCACAGCCTGCAACACACATGGAACACACGGCAACTGGTCAGAGGAACTTTCATTCATCAGCGCCATCTACCGTGGCAATGACACATTTAGGCACAAATGTTCATGGAAACTTTCTTCCTCCATTTCCACTCAGGAATCAGTACCTGCAGTTTGTTGGTTTTATTAATGTTCACCTTACATACAGAACAAGGTCGCAACTATTGCTTGCTCCATCCCAGTTCTGTCCACATAAAGCTAGTTACAACCGTGAAATGCATGAATGCATTAATTTTCATTTTATCATGTGTGCTCTGTGTAAAGAAAATGTGGTGTTTGTCATCTAATAACAGTTCACATTTTTGTGATGACTGCAGGGAAGTAACAAAAAAGTGTTTTGAAACTTCCTGGCACATTAAAGCTGTGTGCCCGACCGAGACTCGAACTCGGGACCTTTGCCTTTCGCCCGCCGAGGTCTATCTGTAAAACTTCTTCTTCCTTATGTTCTGCTGCTAACTGCGGGCAACATATTCGTAGGCGATTCAAAGACTGCCTACCAAGCCGTTTAGATCCCGTTTATAGTTCTATAGAGCACATACAGGCACCACCACACGTCACGTGGCTCCGACTGTAGAAAGGAGCAGATGGAAGAAGAAGTTTTATAGATCGACCACGGCCTCTCAGCCGGGAAGTTATGTAATTATAACGCCGGCTGTGAAAGCATACACGTTAAGAAAGTATACATTATTCAAAAATTATCATAAGAACTTCCGTATTGTTATAAAATATTTACTGCAGCAAATTAAAGTCCCGATTTATGACAGTCCGTCTGTAATGCAACATCAGCAACTTCCATGACGATATGAACTGCAAGTTGTTAAAAAAATTAATGATGTGAGACTTTTTGGTGTCGTTTAAGTGCTTAAAATTCGCATGAATGAACTTTGAACTATGTGCTACGTTCTCTTGTCATGGCTGCGTCTGCTTGTACGCCGATTAGTCCACTGGACAGGTAGGGCTGTACAAACCGCCATTATAAGTGGTACCAACATGCTGTAAAGTTGAGAAACTTAAACTTTTTATTGAATACTTGTGACAAATGCAAGAAAGTTTATCACAACAAGGGTGCTCACAGATGTAAAACAGAGTGAAAAGTATGCATATTATGCAAAAGTCCAGAACATGAAACTGAAGAAAATAAGATTTATTGTGGGAAATGCAATAGATACTGTTATAATGAAGAATGGTTGAACAATCACCAAGAAGTCTGTGATAGAGCTTACAAATGGGAAGGATGTAAAAAGATTTTTTTAAGAGCTAAAGAACATAAATGTGGTTTTGAACTTCATAGAAATTGTCAACAAGTAGTGGAAATTGGAGATCATAAATGTTGTAAGCAACCTGCATTGCAAAAAGGTCTGTGAAAGAAAATTTGGTGAGGAATTTATAGTGCAAGGTTGCCCAAATTATTATAAAGGAGGTTGCTATGTTAATGGAGAATTACAAGATTTTTATGTTTACCAGTGCTTCGAATGTAATAAATAGTTGGTGGTAAGGAGTTTTAGTGTTGTAAGATGGGCTTTCCAAAGAAAGTGAATTGTACCTATACTGAGAGATACAAGTGGTTTGATTATGAAGCAACTCAAGAAACTGGAACACATATTCCAAATCTCGTAATTTTTCACAATTTTAAAGGCGATACTGTTTATAAATTTAAGACAAATGATGAATTCTGTAAGTTGATGATATCTGAGAAAAACAAGTATACCACATTCATAGCTCACTATGCAAAACGTTCAATTCATTTTGAAGTACTGTGTTGAAAATACAATAAGATCATATACCATCCACACAGGAACTAAACTAATGTTGTTGGAAATCAAACAGTTAGGAATAAAAATTATAGATAGCAGCAACTTTGTACAATGTCCACTTAGTAGTTTTCCAAAAACTTTTGAGTAGAAGTAATTGAAGAAAGGCTACTTCTCACATTTATTTAACACAGTAGAAAATGATAACTACATAGGACCAATTCCTGATACTGAATATTACTGTGTTGACAATATGAAACAGAAAGACAGAGAAGCATTTCTCAAATGGCACAGCACTTGAGTTAAAGAAAATATTGTGTTCAATATGAAGAAAGAAATTAACGAGTAGTGTAATTTTGATCTTGATATATTAAGAAGAGGTTGTTTGGAATTAAGGAAACAGTTTCTGGAAATTGCTAACATTGATTCATTCTATAAATTGACTATTGCTGGCGTTTGTATGGCAATTTACAGACCGAAATAAATACATCCCAATACAATTCCTGTACTGGATAAAGAACAGAAGGAAAATTAGAGTAAACTATCGATAGCTTGGCTGAATAGCTTAAACAACAATAAAATCTTGCATGCTCTTAATGGTGGAGAAGTCAGAATTGCTGGAGCAAAAGTAGGCAGATTTGACAAAGAAACTAATACCGTTTATCAATACTGTGGATGCTTTTGGCATGGATGTAAAAAATGTTTCAAAAGTGAAACAATTAACAACATTAATACAGAAACAACATATAATCTTTATCAAAAGACATTGAGAAGAAGTGCAGAAATACGAAATGCTGGATACAATCTAGTTAAAATGCGGGAATATGTATGGTTGAACTCAACAGAATATAAAAATCTCAATCAGTTGCCAGAAGTTATTGAACCATTGAATCCAAGGGATGCATTTTATGGTGGACTAACAAAAGCAAAAAAATTAAGAGGTAAAGCAGGTGGTATGTCATAAAAAATAAGATATACTGATGCATGTAGTCTTTATCCTTCTGTGCAATATTATGATTATTATCCCAAGCAACATCCAAGGAAAACATATAGACCAAGATATTATTCTAAAAATTGGCATGGCTTAATAAAATGTAAAGTATTGGCTCCTAGAAGATTATATCATCGTGTTTTACCTGTATGCATGCAAATAAATAAAAATGAAAAACTATTGTTTCCTCTGTGTGTCACATATGCAGAAGAATAGCTATGTAAATGCAATCACAGTGGTGAACAAAGAAGTTTTATTGGAACTTGGACCACTGATGAAGTAAAGAAAGCTGTAGAAAAAGGATATAAAGTTTTAGAAGTATACAAAGTATGGGATTTTAAAAATAAAAGCAATATGCTGTTTAAAAATTATGTGAAGGGATTTATGAAAATAAATTTACAAACTAGTTCACATAATTTTGAAAGTGATGAAGAATACATCAAAACAGTTAAAGGGAAGTTTGATATTGACTTGCATCATGATAGAATAAAGGAAAATCCTGGAAAACGAGCTGTTGCTAAAATTTGTCTTAATTCATTATGGGGCAAATGTGGACAAAGGCAAAATATGAGTCAAACAGAATATGTGACCAATTTACAACGCTTTTATGAGATACTGTTGGTTGATCGATTAGATAACATAGAAGTAAATTTTACTACAGAGGAAATGGTTTGTATGAGATATAATTTCAAAGATTATTACCTAGAAAACAATGCAGCTACGAATATTTTCATAGCTGCATTCACTACATCAATGGGAAGACTTAGATTGTATGATATGTTAGATAAACTAGGAAAAAATTTCATATATTTCGATACTGATTCTGTAGTATACATATATATATATATATATATATATATATATATATATATATATATATGATGGTAAAAATACTGTGGAAACAGGTTGTGTGTTAGGTGAATTGACAGATGAATTAGGAAATAATAGGATTACAGATTAGCCTTCAACAAGACCAAAAAGTTATTATTACGAGAAAAATGATAATAAGACAGAAATGAAGGTAAAAGGCTTTCTCTAAATTACAGAAATAGTCACAAGTTGAATAGCAAATCAATGATAAGGTTAACAGAAAGTGAAGTTAAAGAAAAGATACAGTTAGAATACAATCAGATAACAAGAGATATTGATACTAAAAATTTGGTAAACGAACAAGTTAAGAAAGAGTTTTCGTTTCAGTATGATAAAAAAATTGTTATAGATAACTATGATACACTTATGGTTATTGAATATTTTCTAATTTTTTATTTACATCTTTTGTACAATGTATTAAATCTGTAAGTATTACTATTAAAATTTTCTGTAAGTAACAGTTCTGTTATGGAATATTTTCTTTTGTTTGTTATAGACATTTATAGAGGAAGAAATGTAATAGACTTGAAAAAAAGTAGTTAGAATTAGAAAGGCAAAAAAGACCTAAAATTTGTTTTCAAAAAGTAGTTGAAAGTATAGCAAAGTGATTGTCACACCTATAAATGCTTTTGCTTCTTATTTTTTGATTTTCATATTAAGCAATTTAATCGTGATTCATTAATAAAGATAGTTTTTATATCAATATTTTGAATGTCTTGGTTTATGGCGTCCATACAATCATTTTATTGTAGAAATTCTTTATCTTTCTCTTCCAATTGAAGTTTCAGTTGTCAGTTTGTTCATGTAATTCTATTGCTTGCTGTTGAGCACTTTCAGTTTTTTTAAATGGTGAAATTAAACTATAAATATAAACAAATGAAGAAGCTTAAAAAGAATGACAACGAATTTCATGATATCAAGTTCGATGTGTAACTATTAGGGGCTGCAGAATTTTAGTTGAACATCTTTAAAATTTTAAATTTTTTATGGCTTGGATCCATTTTAAAAAAATATTTAGTAAGTAAGTGGCTAGTGTGTTCAGGAAGAAAGTTTATAAGAAAATAGTTTATAAGAAAAATTCATTAAATTATCGGCAACTGCGGTGAATCCTCCTACTTACTACTCTTGTGCAAACGCTCCGTTTATGGCTCGACACCAAACGCGGAAAGGACTGGTTGTATAGTAGTCAGAAGTGCTGTAATACCACCTTCAAATTTGCTGGAGCAGTGTCGGAAAGAGAGACTGCACAATATTGACAAGAATAGCGTCGATCAAGACGTGAAAGCACACAAGAAACGTCGTACACGTCCGATATATAATAGACGCGGAACGTACGAACGGCAGCTCGAATAAACAACCCTCGGAATATACTGATACTGCAGTCAGTTCTATGAAAGGCGTTTCAACTCCACAAAATGGCTCTGAGCACTATTGGACTTAACTGCTGAGGTCATCAGTCACTTAGAACTACTTAACCCTAACTAACCTAAGGACATCACACACATCCATGCCAGAGGCAGGATTCGAACCTGCGACCATAGCGGTCGCAGCGCCCTGGAATGAAGCGCCTAGAACGGCTAGGCTACCGCGGCTGGCTTCAGCTCCACAGCTGGCTCATCTATTCCTCAGAGACTCACATGAAATAACTTTCTAAAGACATTAAACCCGATGGCGACTGAGTAGACAATAATTAAAACTTGTCGCATTTTCACAACGACGTTTAGTTGTGTACCTGCTGGATTATTCAAATAATGAATCAAAAAGAAGTTCCTCTTAGGTATGGAACTCTTATTTTTCTAATATGAATTTTGAAAGATATCTACCGCTGATTTTTGAGCCATTTGCATCATGTTTTATTGCCAGGTAGTACTGTATTAATGTATGTGTGCATTATTTGTAATATGCGTTGCACGTTAGTTATGGTGGCCCTTATCCTTCACCATGTGCTAGCATGAGCGTTTGGGTGTTCCTCAATGGTAAACTAGAGAGCGGTAGGGCGCAATGTTAACACACTACACTCGTACGCGAGAGGGCGAGGCTCAAATCCCCTTCCAGACATCCAGCTTCATTTTTCCTGTGATTTCCCTAAATCGCTTGACGCAAATGCTGGAGCAGTTCATTGGAAGAGCGCGGCCAAATTCACTTCCAATGTAGCCCTAATCTGGGCTAATGTTCTCCCTCAACGAGACGCTAAACCCTATTCCTTTCTACTCATTGAACTGACTGAACCGTATCTTCATTAAACAACTGACTAGCTTATGCGAGGGGCCTTGGTTCTTAGGTATAAGCGAAGATACAATTCACCTGCACAGAAGTTTGGTGCACAACATGCTATGCATTCTGATAATGTTTGGTTTCCTAAGAACTAGTGACTCTTGCAGATGCTAGGCACTTGTTTCCTGAAGAAGTCGCAAACTAGTTAGAAATAAACAAAAATCAGTAGAACAAATGTAGTGTACCTGTTATTAAACCTTAAAAAATTTTTGATGGTGATTCCTCCTACACGGTGGGTGGAAGGGGGGGGGGGGGGTGGCGTTTAATCAGAGAGCATTAGAGAAATGTGTGTGTGTGTGTGTGTAGTGTAAGTGGGTTCGACACTCGGGTGTTCGTATCACCACTGATAACGTTAACAAAAACACTGCTCATATCATAGTCAGCTTCAGCTACAATATTCACACTTCAGATTTAGGCACGTGGGCCCCAACGGAAGCCGAATATATCTTACAACATTTACATTTAGTCGCTCTAAGTTGTCACTCCACACAGTGAGCGATTCACCTGCGAACTGTCGCCAGTTGAACTCTCTTACCTTGAACAGCACATTGCTCTTGAATGGCGTAATCTCGTTACGTTACATCCATACCCACCACACTATTGCAGGTCAAACGTGTCAGAGATTACATTAAAACACACACACTTCTGTCCGTTATGAAGCATCAAGATTTAGAATGGAAAAATAGCATCTTCACTTTTACTTTCTTCCGCCTTCTGTCGCTTGATAAGTTGCATTGTTAGAAGGTGGTTGCACTGGGTATATATACTCGTAAGCTTTAGTCTTATTTTATCTTGAGCAATATAATATCTTCAGCAAAATAATTAAACAAAATCGGGTTACGCCATGACTATTATCTCAGATGATCGCAGTTGGAATCGGTCAACACAATAGAAATCAGCCCACCAGACAACGTATTAGTTACCCCTTCAAAAGATCGCAGCGGTCGATGTGGAGCTCTGTGATTGGTGTATAACCCGCACCAGTATTCCCTGGCGCTTCTCTATTTTTTATGCTCTAGGTAGCAGTACATAAAATTATCTGCGTGCATAAGCAGTCAACTTGTGGATGATGATAGCTCTAAACACGAGGACAATAGATTGTTTAAATGATGAGTTCTTATTTTTTTGGAGTATAACCATATTCTACGTTACGTAATTATAACCAAAGTAGTGTCTAAATTATGCACACCAACGTAAGTAATTTTGGGGTTCTTATTTATATCCTTCAATATACGTTTAAGTACAAAAGAGCACTTCAGAGAAGAATGATTCATGTACATATAAAGTTTACGTGCTTGTCACTGGTAAAATCCTAACGGTAGTAACTGCGACATGCTTATATTAATCTCTGGCTTACATGGTAAAAAATATATGCAATCCGCAACGTCATACCTGGCGTTGAGAAACCACAAGCAAGATATTCATATTATCACGGTCGCTACGCGCAAACCACTAGTCCTACAGAAAAATGAACACAAGCTTTTTGTAGGAAATTGAAGGTAGCTAAATGTTGTACTGGGACACGTCCTCTCTAGAGGCTGCAGATTTCGAGTTACTCAAAAAAACATTCAAAATGGCTTTCAAACCCATCCCCACTCCCACGCTCAGCCCCCCCCCCCCCCCCCCCGGTCAAGCACTCGCTCCTACCTCTGTACAAAAATTTTCAACTCCATGAATTATTTCCCACATTTCACCTTATTTAGACTTCATTCACTGGCCTTATTACGCCACCGGCTTAGTCAAGCAGATAAAAATTGTAAAACGGACGTTTGTATAAATTGTGACCAGCGGTTTTGTGAATTTTAACAGCATAAAAGAAACAATTACATCGTTCTATTGGTCAGGCTTTCTGACTACAAAACTACTGTGCTTCTAAGGACTGAGTGGATCGAACTGTCTGCGTAATTAGTTCTGGCGTAAAGTTTACAAAAGTTGTTTTTCTTTCGTTACCCACAAGGGCAAGTTTGAATTAATAACGATAATGAAATAGCTGACTATGCTGGTGGCATAATAGCACAATCAACAGAGGACAAAACAGGTCGAATATCGTGAATTGCTCATGTAATCAGAATTTTTTGTACCGTGGTAGAAGGGAGTACCATGAACAACATACTAGAAACGCTGACAAGTGAGAGAAGAGGGTAGGGGTGGATGTGCGTTTATCCTGAATAGCTCGAAAATCGTGGCCTCAAGCTAAGACGTATCGCATTTAAAAATTATATTAAATTTCCTACAAAAAGGTCCTGTTCATTTTTCTGTAGGACTAATAGTCTGCGAGTAGGGTGTGAGAGAATACGTTAGTCTCGCACGCGGCTTTTAAGGCCAGATATAACACTGTGGGTTATCGGTACGGAGAGTTGACTCACCCTATATAAGCTACACTCTGTACCTCGCCAATGAAAACGTTTTCTATTTACAAAAATAACTTAAGTATTAAGTATATCCACTTTTAAAATATTAAACAATGAACATTACGAAGAACAGATATTTATGGACTAAATCCTTCCTTTGTCATCAAAAGACAGAAATAATCTAGCGATGTTGATATTATCTCTCTCCAATCAGAGATAACTCGCGATAATTTCTGCTTATTTGCTAACAAGATTCTTTTATAAATGAAAAACGATTATTTCTGTTTACTTTTATTTAAGGAAGTTGGTTCATTAGTTGATATCTGACTGTGTACTTAAATATTTTTCTTAACCTCATAGTTAATTACGACTTCGTAATTACTCCGATATCTATATTTAAGTTCATCCTTTTTCTGTCTATTTTTATATCGTTTCTTTTCTGTATATTATTAGGCCCAAGTAGTATAATAGGAGTTCAAAGTCATATCTTAATTCTGAAATAGACGTTCAAATTCCCTTTCCTTTTCAAGCATGCGTTCGTTGCCTTCGAAATCTACTATCTTCTTCAGTGCTACAAACTTGCCTTTCCTACAAGCTTATTTGACAAATCTCGTACGCTTTCGGCATGTTGTCTATCTAACAATACTCATCCCACGAAATATTTTCAATGGTTACTCGATGCAGGACTTCCTTTAAGTTAGAAATAACGCTGTTCTTCGTTTCTCTGCAGGCCCTCAGTACCATGAATAAGAGGGACTTTGATTGTTCCTAGGATGAGTTGATTGTTCAAGATTAGAACTATTCGGAAAGCAACGCAAGTGGCCTTCGTCTCATCCTCACTCTACAATTAAGTCGTTCTCAGCACTAAATTGAGACTGCCTATGAATTATTAAGCACAAAAAAGAATCATTTACCTCTCTCAGTGGATACGTTTCTGAGAATGGATAGCTACCTCAAACCGCATAAAACTCTGTCACCACTCAAACATCTACATAAATGGTTCGAAACGTTATGAAAGATCAACTAATGACCACCACACTTTCACTTAGACGAATATTCCTAAATTGTATGATATTTTGGGGATATTTTTCGTATCATTGTTTGGTCCACAAAATCTTGTTACCGTGAGCATGGACCAGAATGTTTATTGCAACATTTTCTCTAACCTAAGTCTTTCCTTCATTCTACATCTGCATGGTAAGTACGTCGACCATATTCCCCTCTTCCATGATGGCTACAGGAGTGATCAAAGAAGATACACGCATACGATTGTCATTTAACGATTGCTCAGCAGACTCTCGCAACTCGTTTGGTCGGTTAAAACACCCTATCTCCATCCCACAAAAAATTTTGGGGTATTTTGAAACAGCGGGTGAAACGCAGCAATCAACATCCGTTCAGAAATGGTTCAAATGGCTCTAAGCACTATGGGACAGTCCCCTAGAACTTAGAACTACTTAAACCTAACTAACCTAATGACATCACACACATCGATGCCCGAGGCAGGATTAGATCCTGCGACCGTAGCAGCAGCGCGGTTACGGACTGAAGCGCCTAGAAACGCTCGGCCACAGCTGCCGGCCGAACATCCGTCTGGTGTGGTAGCTGTACATCTAATCGTCAATAAGTGGCTTCACCTACATGTGGCATTTGTGAACAACTTGTGTAATTTCTTCCTCGCCGGCTTGTATTTGTATTTTGCGATTTTCCCAGGATGTAGCAATTTTTGTGGGTAAGAAATGGTACGATGATATTAAAATGCAACCAATCTACATCAGAGATTAGTTACTAAATACTAGTGCGATCCGTTCTAGAATATTGGTCACGTTTATGGATCTCACATCATATAGGACTAACAGAGGGTATTGACCCAAATGCAGCACTATTGGTTATAGGTTACTTTAAGCCATGAAAAACCTAAAGCTGTAGTTGCTTGAAGACAGTCGCCAACTATGCTATGAAGGCCTCTTCACCAGCGACATTTACAAGCCAATACGTATCGCTCCCGCAGGGACCGTGATGGTAAGCCTAATTAAAGATCGTATAGCGGCATTAAAGGAGTCATTCTTCTCTCACTCAGCACACAAATAGACTAGGATGAAAGATAAGTACGTAATACAGTTGCAAGTACTCTCTGCCATGCACCTCGTAGTTTGTAAAGTATAAATGTACATAACAAATTTTTTCGAGTAGGTGAATAGTGATTTTTAATGTCAGCAGCCGTACAGTAACAGTAATCATTGCATACACGCTGGTTAATACAATGTTTGCTTACCAATATTGGCTGTATACTAATCCAGAACCAATTACAAAATTAGTGACAATGTCTGGTTCGAAAAAAATACAGATTTCATAATAATGCGATCAATGTAGCCGTTTCATTAGGTTGAATACTTAGGAAAAAGGACGACCGCACTCTATAATTATTTCAAATACACTACTGGGCATTAAAATCGTTACACCAAGAAGATATGCAGATGATAAACTGGTATTCATTGGACAAATATATTATACTAGAGCTGACATGTGATTACATTTTCACGAAATTTGGGTGGATAGATCGTGAGAAATCAGTACCCAGAACAACCACCTCTAACCGTAATAACGGCCTTCATACGCCTGGGCATTGTGTCAAACAGAGCTTGGATGGCATGTACAGGTACAGCTGCCCATACAGCTTCAACACGATACCACAGTCCATAGAGTAGTTACTGTCGTATTGTGACGAGCCAGTTGCTCGGCCACCATTGACCAGAAGTTTTCAATTGGTGAGAAATCTGGAGAACGTGCTGGTTACGGCAGCAGCCGAAGATTTTCTGCATCCAGAAAGGCCTTTACAGGACCTGCAACATGCGGTTGTGCATTATCCTGATGATATGTAGGGTTTCGCAAAGGTCGAATGAAGGGTAGAGCCACGGGTCGTAACACACTGAAATGCAACGTCTACTGTTCAAAGTGCAGTCAATGCGAACGAGTTGTGAGCGAGACGTGTAACCAATGGCACCCCATACCATCAAGCCAGCGCCAAACACGGATGCGACCTTCATGATGCTGTAAACAGAACCTTGATTCATCCGAAAAAAATGACGTTTGGCCATTCGTGCACCCAGGTTCGTCGTTGAGTGTACCATCGCAGGCGCTCCTGTCTGTGATGCAGCGTCATGGGTAACCGCAGCCATGGTCTCCGAGCTGATAGCCCATGCTGCTGCAAACGTCGTCGAAATGTTCGTGGAGATGGTTGTTGGCTTGCAAACGTCCCCATCTGTTGACTCAGGGATCGAGACGTGGCTGCACGATCCGTTACAGGTATGCGGATAAGACGCCTGTCATCTCGACTGCTAGTGGTACGAGGCCGTTGAGATCCAGCGCGACGTTCCGTATTACCCTCCTGAACCCATCGAGTCCATATTCTGCTAACATTCATTGGATCTCGACCAACGCGAACAGCTATGTCGCGATACGATATACCGGAATCGCGGTAGGCTACAATCCGACCTTTATCAAAGTCGGAAACGTGATGGCACGCATTTCTCCTCCTTACACGAGGCATCACAAGAACGTTTCACCAGCCAACGCCGGTGAACTGCTGTTTGTGCATGAGAAATCGGTAGGAAACTTTCCTCACGTCACCACGTTGTAGGTGTCACCACCGACGCCAACCTTGTGTGAATGCTCTCAAAAGCTAATCATTTGCATATCACAGTATCTTCTTCCTGTCGGCTAAATTTCGCGTCTGCAGCACGTCATCTTCGTGGTGTAGCAATTTTAATGGCCACTAGTGTATTTTGCATACTTAAGGAAAATGGTAAATATCTGTCCCATTAATGACAGCGACTGAACGTTTAGAGAAAACGGCGGAAGATTGAAAGAACAATACCATGGTCCCTAATGTGCAGTTCCAACTATCAGTTGTAACGTGGGGGTGTGAGAAATCGAAAGTTCGTTGCTGAGCATCTCTATGGTTTTTTTCGTATAATTTAGTACCAAATAGAGTTAATACGAAAATAAAATCATTTCACGAGCAAATAAGATAACAGTTAACGAAACCAGTTACAATGGTTGAAAATAGAAGGCCATCTCGAAAGTAAACTGGAATAGTTAAAGTAACTGTAAAGGATCACCTCAAACTGTACCTCTGTGTAACTTCTCTACGTATTTATCATTAAACTTTGATTATTTGTCATATCTTTTAACGAACTGACAACATCTTGAAGTTCTTCCTCGGACCCAAAAATATGGGAAGCCACGTGACGTAGCCATGTCGATGGGAAACTATGTAAGGTACGGTGAATCGCCGGCTTCCACGAACTTTTGGCTTCAGTTTTAGTAACTGTTCGTTGCTGACCGATGATGTACGGCCATTCCTGTCGTCATCATCATAAAAATTCGTCCTTCCACGCTAAAGCACGCGATATTAGTGATGCCCATCACCTTCACGCACCACATTCGTTCGATATGCAGCACGAATTTCACTATGTGTGCCGACAGCCTTAAGAATTTTTATCACTAAATGCGGCGCTACAGAAGAGTTTTCAAATTTGAGCCAGCCAGTGCTCTCCACCCCCGCCCTTTCACTCTCCACCCTGTAAGTCATTTCTCACGCTACATAGAGACAGAGGTTACTTTCTGGTAGCCTTCTTTTAGGAAGCTTTAATTGTTGAGTGCTATTAATAGTGTTCCATAGATTTCGTGTTTGTTTTGAATACAGTCAGAGAGAGTCCCTTTAGTCAGCCATAGTGCCAGTAGTGTCAGTGTCACCCTAACCGACGTCTGCTTCACGTCTGCTGTGCAGCGAGCTACCTTAATTTAAGTATTAACTGTATTTTTCTTAATTGACACTTTTTCTTCTGTGTTTTTGCTTTTAGGAAGCTTTAATTGTTGAGTGCTATTAATAGTGTTCCATAGATTTCGTGTTTGTTTTGAATACAGTCAGAGAGAGTCCCTTTAGTCAACCACTGTGTCAGTAGTGTTAGTGTTTGCTTTCAATACAGTCCAGAGACAAGTAGTGCTATTTTAATTGTTTTCTGCAAGAAGTGGTTAGCAATCACAGTTTAGTCAATAATCAGACGCCTCTAGTGAATTAGCAGTCTAGTTAAAAGTTGATTAACTCTCTTCAGTAAATTGATTCCTTAGGATGGATGGGATGTGTGACTGCTGCGTACGGACGCCGGAGTAGCTGGCCACTCTTCGCGAACAGCTGAGCGTGTTGATGGCCGCGGTCAGCCGTCTTCGGGCTGCTGAATCGGAGTGCAGCGGCAGTGGGGAGTCTGGCGCGTCGCAAGGTACACCCCAGGTGTTACATACTTCACCCACTGTCCCTGCTATCGAGACATCCTCGCGGATACCAGGCGCCGTTGGGCCAGCCTCTCCCCATGGGGAGTGGCGGGTTCAGCGGCGTTAGCGGCGCACAAAGCGGAGGGTAAATGTGGAGGCTGGGCGTGTGGCATCGCCCGCTCTGCCTGTGAGTGGACATGTGGCTGCTCCTTCAGCAAGGTCCGAGCAGGCACACGGGGGGAGGGGTTTATTAGTTATTAGGAGCTCCAACGTTGGGTGGGTGATGAGGCCCCTTAGGGAAATAGCGGAAAGGTCGCGGAAGAAGGCCAGTGTTCACTCTGTCTGCTTGCCGGGGGGGGGGGGGGGGGGGGGCTCATCCGAGATGTGGAGGAGGCCCTACCGGCGGCGATTGTTGCTCATGTCGGCACCAATGACTCCTGCCGTCTAGGTTCAAAGGCTATCCTCAGTTCGTATAGGTGGTTGGCGGAATTGGTGAAGGCGGAAAGCCTCGCTCACGGGGTGGAATCAGAGCTAACTGTTTGTAGTATCGTTCCCAGAACCGATCGCGGCCCTCTGGTTTGCAGCCGAGTGGAAGGCTTAAACCAGAGGCTCAGACGATTCTGCGGAGAGCTGGGGTGCAAATTTCTCGACCTCCGCTATCGGGTGGAGAAATGTAGGGTCCCCTGAATAGGTCAGTCGTGCACTACACGCCGGAAGCGGCTACAAGGGTAGCGGAGTACGTGTGGAGTGCACATGGGGGTTTTTTAGGTTAGAGAATTCCCTCCCTAGGCCCGACAAGACGCCTCCTGAGACACGGCAAGGTAGGAGTAGGTAAGGTGCAACAGGGAATAACAATATTAATGTGCTAATAGTAAACTGCAGGAGCGTCTATAGGAAGGTCCCAGAACTGCTCTCATTAATAAACGGTCACAATGCCCACGCAGTACTAGGGACAGAAAGTTGGCTGAAACCAGACGTAAACAGTAATGAAATCCTAAACTCAGATTGGAATGTATACCGCAGAGACAGACTAGACAGTGAAGGGGGTGGGGTGTTTATAGCGATAAGAAGTGCAATAGTATCGAAGGAAATTGACGGAGATCCGAAATGTGAAATGATTTGGGTGAAGGTCACGATTAAAGCAGGCTCAGACATGGTAAATGGATGTCTCTATAGGCCCCTGGGTTCAGCAGCTGTTGTGACTGAGCACCTGAAGAATAATTTGGAAAATATTTCGAGTAGATTTCCCCACCATGTTATGGTTCTGGGTGGAGATTTTAATTTGCCGGATATAGACTGGGAGACTCAAACGTTCATAACAGGCGGCAGGGAAAAAGAATCCAGTGAAATATTTTTAAGTGCTTTATCTGAAAACTACCTTGAGCAGTTAAACAGAGAACCGACTCGTGGCGATAATATATTAGACCTTCTGGTGACAAACAGACCCGAAATGTTTGAAACAGTTAGCATAGAACAGGGAATCAGCGATCATAAAGCGGTTATTGCATCGATGATTTCAACCATAAATAGAAATATTAAAAAAGGTAGGAAGATTTTTCTGCTTAGCAAAAGTGACAAAAAGCAGATTTCATGGTACTTGATGGCTCAACACAAAAGCTTTGTCTCAAGTACAGATCGTGTTGAGGATCAGTGGACAAAGTTCAAAACCATCGTACAATATGCGTTGGATGAGTATGTAACAAGCAAGATCGTAAGAGATGGGAAAGAGCCACCGTGGTACAACAACCGAGTTAGAAAACTGGTGCGCAAGCAAAGGGTACTTCACAGCAAAGATAAACATAGGCAAAGCCTTGCAGACAAACAAAAATTACGCGAAGCGAAATGTAGTGTGAGGAGGGGTATGCGAGAGGCGTTCAATGAATTCGAAAGTAAAGTTCTATGTACTGACTTGGCAGAAAATCCTAAGAAATTTTGGTCCAAAGTCAAAGCGGTAGGTGGATCAAAACAAAATTTCCAGACACTCTGTGACCAAAATGGTACTGAAACAGAGGATGACAGACTAAAGGCCGAAATACTAAATGTCTTCTTCCAAAGCTGTTCCACAGAGGAAGACTGCACTGTAGTTCCTTCTCTAGATTGTCGCACCGATGACAAAATGGTAGATATCGAAATAGACGACAGAGGGATGGAGAAACAATTAAAATCGCTCAAAAGAGGAAAGGCCGCTGGACCTGATGGGATACCAGTTCGATTTTACACAAAGTACGCGAAGGAACTTGCCCCTTTCTTGCAGCGGTGTACCGTAGGTCTCTAGAAGAGCGAAGCGTTCCAAAGGATTGGAAAAGGGCTCAGGTCATCACTGTTTGCAGGAAGGGACGTCGAACAGATGTGCAGAACTATAGACCTATATCTCTAACGTCGATCAGTTGTAGAATTTTGGAACACGTATTATGTTCGACTTTTCTGGAGACTAGAAATCTTCTCTGTAGGAGTCAGCATGGGTTTCGAAAGAGACGGTAGTGTGAAACCCAGCTCGCGCTATTCGTCCACGAGACTCACAGAGCCATAGACACGGGTTCACAGGTAGATGCCGTGTTTCTTGACTTTCGCAAGGCGTTTGATACAGTTCCCCACAGTCGTTTAATGAACAAAGTTAGAGCATACGGACTATCAGACCAACTGTGTGATTGGATTGAGGATTTCCTAGATAACAGAACGCAGCATGTCATTCTCAATGGAGAGAAGTCTTCCGAAGTAAGCGTGATCTCAGGTGTGCCGCAGGGGAGTGTCATAGGACCGTTGCTATTCACAATACACATAAATGACCTGGTGGATGACATCGGAAGTTCAGTGAGGCTTTTTGCAGATGATGCTGTGGTGTATCGAGAGGTTGCAACAGTGAAAAATTGTACTGAAATGCAGGAGGATCTGCAGCAAATTGACCCATGGTGCAGGGAATGGCAATTGAATCTCAATGTAGACAAGTGTAATGTGCTGCGAATACATAGAGAGATAGATCCCTTATCATTTAGCTACGAAATAGTAGGTCAGCTACTGCAAGCAGTTAATTCCATAAATTATCTGGGAGTACGCATTAGGAATGATTTAAAATGGAATGATCACATAAAGTTGATCGTCGGTAAAACAAAGGAAGTAGGTTACAGTACGCTTGTTCGCCCACTACTTGAATACTGCTCAACAGTGTCGGATCCGTACCAGATAGGGTTGATAGAAGAGATAGAGAAGATCCAACGGAGAGCAGCGCGCTTCGTTACAGGATCATTTAGTAATCGCGAAAGCGTTACGGAGATGATAGACAAACTCCAGTGGAAGACTCTGCAGGAGAGACGCTCAGTAGCTCGGTACGGGCTTTTGTTAAAGTGTCGAGAACATACCTTCACCGAAGAGTCAAGCAGTATATTGCTCCCTCCTAGGTATATGTCGCGAAGAGACCATGAGGATAAAATCAGAGAGATTAGAGCCCACACAGAAGCATACCGACAATCCTTCTAACCACGAACAATACAAGACTGGAATAGAAGGGAGAACCGATAGCGGTACTCAGGGTACCCTCCGCCACACACCGTCATTTGGCTTGCGGAGTATGGATGTAGTTGTAGATGTAGATGTAATATAATGACTAAATGAAGATCGCTACGAGAGGAATTAACAGTCCTTATATTTGGAAAATGTAAAATTACAGTTGTAGTTACAGCGAAGAAAGTTAAGACATAATAGTTGATTAAAAATTGAAATTGTGTTAATGGTACAAATAGTTACGGCATTCCAATTGATTTGGAATGGAAGATTTGTAGAATATGTAGGTAGATCACTATGAGAACAGATGACGGTTTTTCAATAAAGTCACCTAGAGTAATTTTTCCACGAGAAACTGGAAAACGTTTCTCTCCATCCCATTTTTTTCAACGATACACGTAATTCGTTTTTAATTTAGTCTCATGGAATGGCAGGTCTGCAACCGTTCATAAGCAAATTAATAACGTTCCTCATGAGCTACCATGTACAGGGGAGATCAGAACAGAAAACTAAGATTTTTAATGATTTATTTTAACTCTCTTGTATGAAAGTCGCTCTATCTATCAAACGACCGGTAGGATATACGGATATCAAGTGCTCACAGTTCATATTACCATGCACATTGGAGAGCGAATATTGTCCTTCTGTGAAATTATTTCTCCCTGTGTATCAATTTCGATTCCGAAATACAGAAACTAGTGACTGCATTCGGCCGATGGTGGCAGGAGGAACAAGACTTTTGGTCAGGTGAATACAGGGTTATAAATACAAAATCAAATAGGGGTAATGCAGGAGTAGGTTTAATAATGAATAAAAAATAGGAGTGCGGATAAGCTAATACAAACAGCATAGTGAACGCATTATTGTGGCCAAGATAGACAAGAAGCCTTCGCCTACTACAGTAGTACAAGTCTATATGCCAACTAGCTCTGCAGATGATGAAGAAACTGATGAAATCTATGATAAGATAAAAGAAATTATTCAGGCAGTGAAGGGAGACGAAAGTTTAATAGTCATGGGTGAATGGAATTCGACAGTAGGAAAAGGAAGAGAAGGTAACGTAGTAGGTGAATATGGATTGGGGCTAAGAAATGAAAGAGGAAGCCGCCTGGTAGAATTTTGCACAGAGCATAACTAAATAATAGCTAACACTTGGTTCAAGAATCATAAAAGAAGGTTGTATACATGGAACAACCTTGGAGATACCAGAGGGTTTCAGATAGATTATATAGTGGTAAGACAGAGATTTAGGAACCAGATTTTAAATTGTAATACATTTCCAGGGGCAGATGTGGGCTCTAACCACAACCTATTAGTTATGAACTGCAGATTAAAACTGAAGAAACTCCAAAAACCTGGGAATTTAAGGAGATGGGACCTGGATAAATTGAAAGAACCAGAGGTTGTACAGAGCTTCAGGGAGAGCATAACGGAACAATTGCTGGAATGGGGGAAAGAAATACAGTAGAAGAAGAACGGGTAGCTTTGAGGAATGAAATAGTGGAAGCAGCAGACGATCAAGTAGGTAAAAAGACAAGGGCTAGTAGAAATCCTTGGGTAACAGAAGAAATACCGAATTTAAATGATGAAAGGAGGAAACACAAAAATGCAGTAAGTCAAGCAGGCAAAAAGGAATACAAACGTCTCAAAAATGAGATCGACAGGAAGTGCAAAATGGCTATGCAGGAATGGCTAGAGGACAAATGTGAGGATGTAGAGGCTTATCTCACGAGGGGTAAGATAGATACTGCCAACAGGAAAATTCAAGAGACCTTTGGAAGAAAGAGAATCACTTGCATGAATATCCAGAGCTCAGATGGAAACCCACTTCTAAGCAAAGAAGGGAAAGCAGAAAGGTGGAAGGAGTATATAGAGGGTCTTTACAGGGGCAATGTTCTCGAGGACAATATTACGGAAATGGAAGAGGAAGGTAGATGAAGATGAAATGGGAGATACGATACTGCCTGAAGAGTTGGACATAGTACTGAAAGACCTAAGTCGAAACAAGGCCCCGGGAGTAGACAACATACCATTATAACTACTGACAGCCTTGGGAGAGCCAGTCCTGACAAAACTCTACCATCTGGCGAGGAAGATGTATGAGACAGGCGAAATTCCCTCAGTCATCAAGAAGAATACAATAATTCCAATCCCAAAGAAAGCAGGTGTTGACAGATGTGAAAATTACCGAACTATCAGTTTAGTAATTCACAGCTGCAAAATACTAACGCGAATTCTTTACAGACGAATGGAAAAACTGGTAAAAGCTGACCTCGGGGAAGATCAGTTTGGATTTCGTAGAAATGTTGGAACACATGAGGTAATACTGACCCTACGACTAATCTTAGAAGAAAGATTAAGGAAAGGCATACCTATGTTTCTATCATTTGTAGACTTAGAGAAAGCATTTGACAATGTTGACTGGTATACTCCCTTCAAATTCTGAACGTGGCAGGGGTAAAATACAGGGAGCGAAGGGCTATTTACAATTTGTACAGAACGCAGATGGCATTTATAAGAGTCGAGGAACATGAAAGGGGAGCAGAGGTTGGGAAGGGAGTGAGACAGGGTTGTAGCCTCTCCCTGATGCTATTCAATCTGTATATTGAGCAAGCAGTAAAGGAAACAAAAGAAAAGTTCAGAGTAGGTATTAATATCTAGGGAGAAGAAATAAAAACTTTGAGGTTCGCCGATGACATTGTAATTCTGTCAGAGACAGCAAAGGACTTGGCACAGCAGTTGAACGGAATGGACAGTGTCTTGAAAGGCGGGTATAAGATGAACATCATCAAATGAAAAACGAGGATAGGGGAATGTAGTCGAATTAAGTCGGGTGATGCTGAGGGAATTAGACTAGGAAATGAGGCACTTAAAGTAGTAAAGGAGTTTTGCTATTTGGGGAGCAAAATAGCTGATGATGGTCGAAGTAGAGAGGATATAAAATGTAGACTGGCAATGGCAAGGAAAGCTTTTGTGAAGAAGAGAAATTTGTTAACATCGAGTATTGATTTGTCAGAAAGTCGTTTCTGAAAGTATTTGTATGGAGCGTAGCCATGTATGGTAGTGAAACATGGACAATAAATAGTTTGGACAAGAACAGAATAGAAGCTTTCGAAATGTGATGCTACAGAAGAATGCTGAAGATTAGATGGGTAGATCACATACCTAATTAAGAGGTATTAAACAGAATTGGGGAGAAGAGGAGTTTGTGGCACACCTTGACCTGAAGAGGGAATCGGTTGGTAGGACATGTTCTGAGGCATCAAGGGACCACCAATTTAGTACTGGAGGTCAACGTGCAGGGCAAAAATCGTAGAGGGAGACCAAGAGATGAATACACTAAGCAGATTCAGAAGGATGTAGGCTGCAGTAGGTAGTGGGAGATGAAGAAGCTTGCACAAGGTAGAGTTGCATGAAGAGCTGCATCAAACCAGTCTCAGGACTGAAGACCACAACAACAACAACAATTCTTAAGGATTTATTTTATTTACTAGCGATTCATCAAGAACATTAACACATTTAATCACACTATGGAAGCATGGAAGTAGTTGCCAGGGAGTAACTGATAAAATCATAACCAAATTACTTTTAACAAATGGGAATTACATTCACTTTAATAGCGCCTAAAAGCATATTTTAAAAAGAATCAGATTTAAAATTATAATTAGAAAGCACCCCTCAAAGTTACAATTTATTCAGAGGCAGAAAGAAACAAGTTTTGTTTGTATGAGCTTTCGGGCAGAGAACCTTGCCGCTCCCTTTTTACATGGCCGTAATTACGACCGCTCACAGCAGCCTCTGAAAGACTACACTGCTGCAAATCTGCAACACACCTGATAACTTTAAACTAAGAGTTTTAACAACTTACACAAACACACCTACTATGCATCCCCCGAAGGAGGGATGGAAATAGTACAAAACACTAACAATTAAAATATTAACGTTGTCACCGAAGGTACTACTTGATTTTAACTTCTACGAAAAGTCTTAAGCTGAAAGTATGTCAACTTTATATACTAAAATGATCATTTAAATAAATTCCCATGAAATGCAATCTTATATAAAATTCTACAAGGTTGGCCAATCAATAGTTAAGATACTCTACAGTACACAGACACCGCCTCTCAAGATCATAGGCAATAATATCGAAGTTTCTAAAGATCAAAACATATTTAAGGTATTATGCCATTACACTCCAAGCAATAAATTCTTTAGCACACCAAATCCGACAAACATGACAGAGACAGCTACTAACGTACGGCAGATTGATAAGGAGATTACCGAACAACCCGAACCGCAGGTTGCTCTAACCCTCCCCTACTCCACACGGGAAAAACGGACCACCCAATTACTAACAACCACGTTCCCGCGGGTAGGCAAACGGAGAAGAATAGTGGGACGGCCCCAAAGCAAAAAGGCTGGTGACCTCACTGAGAAAACAAGTAGAATTTAACAAGAGTAAATCAAACAACATATCACCAATCACTTCTAATAACTGCGATTTTTGGCAAAGACCTGGCGCAGCACCCCCAAAACGCTCTCCCGAACTGTCCGCTGCCAGCCATTTCAACGGACGCAGGGAGGCGCGCCCATCTCCCGTCTCACGGCGTCGCAGATCGCACGGGCCAGACTGATGACGTGGGTTGACTCCTGTTGTTCTCGTGTCGACCACGAAGTTACTACCCCTCACTATACGCCGCGGCCCACTGGACTCACGTGGCGACCTCACATGTGCCGACGCTCAAGGCGGACAAGTCATATTGTGTCACAGTGCGAGACCGACCAACCGAACGATCCAACCGCCAATGACCATTACTAAAGTTCACAGTCGGGATACTTATTAACGAGCTAAGGCACTATGTGTTGTTTATAACATGATACCAAAAATAATGGATGTATGTATTACTTTACATAACTTACACGATGCTATTGGAAATTTATTTTGGTAGCTATTCTGCATACAATGTACAAGTTCTCATATTCAAACAACAAAACGTAATTTTTATTTTTCTGTTTATTATGCATTTACAAACGGAAATGGATACAAATCAGGTTTTTCGTGGGTTACTTGCGGTTCGGTGGTGCCTTCTCATATGCTCTTGGCGAAGTGAATAGGCAAATCTCTTGACCTATGGTCGCTTGACACTGAACTTTCTCTGATTTTTCAAAACATAGGCAGAGTTTTCGCCGCCATTGTGTGTTGTTGTCGCTGTGTAGTATTCATTTGTTTCGTAGCGCGTTTTGCTTGGTAAGGCGCTCGAGTTTGAAGTGTATTTGGCATCTGTGGTGTTTGGTTTGTTTTAACGTGCGCCCGCGCGCGCGCGCGTGTGTGTGTGTGTGTGTGTGTGTGTGTGTGTGTGTGTGTGTTTTCAAGGCTGGGGCAGAGAGAGAGAGAGAGAGAGAGGGGGGGGGGGCGGGAGGGAGGGAGGGAGGGAAAAAGAAGTTTTTTTTCCTTCTCATGAGTAGTTTTGGTGTGGGTGTTATTTGTATAGTTCTTCTATTGTGGCTCAGAGGGTTTTATTGCACTGTGTGTGTATCCTTTGAGTAGTTTCTTTCCTTGGGCTACTGATTTTTGGATGTGATAGTTTTCTTTTATAGTTAATTTTTGGTATAAGCTGCTACTAGTTTTAAGGATATGTAAGTCAGTTCAATGTTTGTTGGGTGGTGATTGTGTGCTATCAGGTGGTCTGCAAATGTTGAGTGTGAGCTATTGCTTCTCAGTGCTCTGAGGTGTTCTGTGTACCTGGTTCTGAAATTCCTGCATGTTTTTCCCACATATACAGATTGACATCAATTCCAAGTAAGTTGCTATGTGCTGGTTCTGTATGATATGTCGAATCTTTGTTTCTTTGTTTCTTTAGTATATTACCCACCCTGTGTGTGACTTTGTTGTTGAAAGTCATTATTTGCCATTTGTTGCCTACTATCTGCTGATATGTTGTGTTTTGTGTTGTGTTGTGTGTGTCTGTCTGTGTGTGTGTGTGTGTGTGTGTGTGTGTGTGTGTGTGTGTGTGTGTGTTATGGTTAGGTGTTGTGTGTTTTTGTGTTTTGTGGTTTACTACTCCCTTTGTATCATATCCATTCTCCTGAGCAATTTGTTTTATTGTGTTCAGTTCTTATGTGTACTAGTGTTTGTTCATGGTTATTTTGTTCAGTCTGTGTAATACATATCTGAAGCAGGCTTCTTTGTGAGTTATGGGGTTGCGTGTTGGTTATGAATAATGGTGCTGGTGATTATGGGTTTTCTGAGGACTGTAAATTCATGTTTGTTGTTTCCTTTGTGTATGGCGAGATCTAAGAAATTAAGTTTTTCATCTGTTTGTGTTTCAGTTGTGAACTGTATTTGTGGGTGGATGGAGTTTATGTTGTCATGAAGTTAATTTATGCGAGGCTGTGTTTCATGTATTAGTCAAATTATGTCAACTACATATCTCTACCAATATAATATTTTGTACTGTTTTGGTATTCCTATTTTGTCAAAGAGCCACCATCAGCTTCAACAGTTCCCTGCTCACATGCAGGGCCCATGGATTCATGAGACTGTCTCAATTTCCGTTGTCGTCCATCCGCTCGATTCAACTTGAAAGGAGACTCGTCCGATCAGGCAACATGTTTCCAGTCATCAACAGTCCAATGTCGGTGTTGAGAGGCCCAGCCGAGGCGTAAAGCTTTGTGTCGCGCAGTCATCAAGGGTACATGAGTAGGCCTTCGGTTCCGAAAGCCCATATCGATGATGTGTCGCTGAATGGTTCGCAAGCTGACACTTGCTTATGGCCCAGCATTGATAACTGCAGCAATTTGCGGAAGGGTTGCACTTCTGTTATGCTGAACCATTCTCTTTAGTCATCATTGGTCCCCTTCTTGCAGGCTCTTTTTCCGGCCGCAGAGATGTCAGAGATTTGATGTTTTACCAGGTTTCTGATAGTCATGGTGAACCGTGAATTTACTTTCAAAACCTTTTCTTATGAATTTACTTTCTTTACTAGCGATTCATCAAGAACATTGACACATTTAATCACACTATGTGAGCGTGGAAGTAGTTGCCAATTGGTAACTGATGAAACAAATTAATTTATTTTCAATAAATGGAAATTTTATTCCTAAAAGACACTTTTTTTAAAACAGATTTTAAATTATAGTGAAAAAGCGCCCTGAAAATATCAAGTTACAACTTATTCAGAGACAGAAATTACATTTTTTTTATTTTTATTTTTTAATAATATGAGTTTACGGGCTGAGAACCTTGACGCTCCCTTTTAACACGGCCGCAGTGACGACCGCTCACAACAACCTCTGAAAGACTACACTGGTGCAAATCTGCAACACACCAGATTACTTTAAAGTAAATATTATAACAACTCACACAAACATATAAACTATGCACCTCGTAAGAGGGATGGAGATGGTACAAAACACTCACATTATAAATTATTTGCCACCGAAAGTACAACTTGTTTTTAAAAGAACTCTTATATTGGAATGGTGGCAACTTTATATACTAAAATGACCATTTAAAAAAAATCCATGAAATGCAGTTTTACATTTAATGCACCAACATGATGTACATTACACATATACCACCTTGCAAGATGATAGGCAAGATAAAAACGTATTTCAGGAATTCGGCCCTTACAACTTAAGCAATAAATTCGTTAACACCGAATCCGACAAACACGACAGAGGCAGCTATTAATGTACGGCAGACCGACAGACAGACAGACAGACAGACACTAACTGACTAACAAATGCGGACGAGAAGCAAATGAGCAAGCTGGGGACGAGTGACTGACCAAGAAAACAAGGACAATTTAACAAGAAACTGATACAACATACTAAGAATCTCTTAAATTCTAATAACTGCGATTTTTGGCGAAGACCTGGCGCAGCACCCAAAAAAGGCTCTCCCGAACCGTCCGCTGCCAGCCGACTCAACGGACGCAGAAAGGCGCGCCGATCTCCCGTCTCACGGCGTCGCAGATCGCCCTGGCCAGACCGACGTCGTGGGTTGACTCCTGTTGCTCTCGTGTCGGCCGCGAAGCCACTATTCCCCGCTATACGGCGCTGCCCACTGGACTCACGTGGCGAGCTCACATGTACCGACGCTCAACGTGGACAAGTCATTTTGTGTCTGAGTGCGCAATCGACCAACCGATCGATCCAACCGCCAATGACCGTTGCCCGAGCAACTCGAGCAGACTGGAGGCGTAACGCGCACACTCAGATGCAGGAACTCGGCCCCGACCGGGCGACAACGAGCTGAGTTCTGTTACTGGCGGAGTAGAAGATTCTCATTTTCTGGCTTTAAAGGTTGATTCAAACAACAGACATACTAGCACTCCGACGACAGACAGACACGACTGCCCCACACTGACACTGCTGACCAACTGAACAGACTCACTCCGACTGACCAACTGCACAGACTCGCCCTGACTGACAGACTGACAGAATGACCGACCGCCAAGCTCATAGCGCCCCTTAAATGCACGTGAACAGGAACTTTTGCCCTCCCCCACCTCGTCTTGTTCTTCTAACATCTCTGCATCCTTTACATTGTCCGCAGATTGATCCCCCCCCCCACCCTCTTATTTCCTCCTTCCTCTCCACTCCCACCCCTGTTGTCGCGCCTCTATCGCTGTATCCCTCCCTCTCTCCACCTCTGCACCCTCCATCTCCTTCATCAAGGCAATTTCCAGCGCCTCCCCCTCCCAGATGACGAACTTCGTCGTGACATCTACCCTTCCTTCTAACTATAACCTGACTTTGTTCCCCCTCCATCCCAGGGCCCTATTTTTTCTCTCCCCTACTTCTCCCAGAGGGGATTTTCCTCCTTCCTCCCCCCCCCCCTTTGAGACCCTGCACCCCATACTTGCCTCTTTCCTTCCCACATCCCTCCCTACCTGGCCCTCTCCAGCGCACCCCCCGCCCATCTCCGCCCTCTCTTCCCCTCCCTCCTTCCCTCCCTCCCTCCTTCCGGTCTCCCTCATCTCCTTACGCCTGACAGATCCTCCATTTTGCTCATCGTCAGTGTGCCACGTCAGTGTTGTGTTTAGTGCTGTTTCTCCTGTGCGTCAAGAGGTGTGATTTTAATGGTGTACTGCCTTGAGGTTCGCCGTCAGTGTTTTTTATGTGCTACACCATCCGTCGATACTTTTTATGCTCCAGTCATACTGTGCCTTGTGTCCTTTTAATTGTCGCAGTGTGTGGCTTTTTGTGTGCACTACTTATAAACAGTTTTTTATCTCCATTTTACAGTCGCCCCTTTTTTAGTCTATTGCCTTCCATGATGTTCTCCCGTTTTTTTTATATCTATGTTCACCATATTCTCTCCTTTGTTATTTTTAAATGTCTTCTATTGTTTGTTCTATATCTTTCGGCTGAAGAGCAGCGCATATGCTCCTGCCAGCCCGCCCCGATGGGGAATTGAAATACAATAAAGAAAAAGAAAAAAAAAACTTTTCCACTTTCCCAGCAGAGAGAGACATCAAAGCTTCGATTGCCACAGCGGAGCCACCGCCAGCAACTGAAGCCGACTGCTTTACACTAGGCACTGCAGCGCGCTCTTCAAAACAGCAAATTTTACAACGCCTCACACGGTACACTCGTAAAATGGTCGTGCGGGAAAATTCTCACTTCGTCGCTATCTCGGAGAAGCTGTGCCCATCGCTCGTGCCCTGACTATAACATGACGTTCAACCTCACTTAAATCTTGATAACCTACCATCATTAATCAGTAATCGATCTAACAACTGCGCCAAACACTTGTTGTCTTATCTTGGCGACGCGTGGCTACGCGTCTTGTCGCGGTCCACGCGGCTGCTCCCGTCGGTGGTTCGAGTCCTACCTCGGGCATGTGTGTGTGTGTGGGTCCTTGTGTGTGTCTGTGTGTGCGTGTCTGTGTGTGTCGTCCTTAGCGTTAGTTGTTTAAGTTAGATTAAATAGTCTGCAAGCTTAGGGATCGATGATCTCAGCCGTTTGATCCCATAAGACCTTACCACAAATTTCCAATTTTCTTATATTGGCTTTACCTACCGCAGCGTCGCTTTCTGCCTGTTTACATGTCTCTGTATTTGAATGCGCATGCCTATACCAGTTTCTTTGGCGATTCAGTGTATCTTTTAATGCATAGATTAAGATAACGTTTTAATTTTTAGATTCGGTCAAAACGTATGTAAAATATTGGAAATCGAATTTTTGTTTTTCGTGAAAGCCGTCATATTGTCCAAATAGAACTTGGATTGGCTGACCGGGTGACCAGATAACCATTTTGACCGTTATGCGACATAGAAACTGTCCTTCGTGCCATCTTGTGTAATCACGAATCGACGTATGACTGCAGAAATGGCTACACAATGTCTATTATGGCTCTAAACAGTTAATAAAATTTGGTACGACGTTTTTCCCCGTCAATGTATGCTGTGTGATCCGTGTCGCTAGGCATTGTTCAAACTGTTTTGCAGGTCATGAAAGAACAGGAACGCGAGGACATTTGATACGAGTGTTACTGGAAGCCGTCGTTTCGCAGAGGTTTCCGTATTGCTTTCTTCAGCTCTGTAGCTCGCCTGCTCTGTGTGTGACTCCAGGAACCCATCCTTCGCCAGTCCGCCCACGCGGCAGTCGTTTGGTTTCCCCGCTGCAGACTGCAGACACCTGAAGCAAGGACCACGCCCACTACCCCTCTGGCACCGATCGTTTCACCGATCCATTGCCCGTTCACCGCTCGCGTGCCTGTAACGCGATCGCATTCCGCCACTGAATGGTTCTTCATCTGTCGTCGGAACCCCACCCATCTCCGAAATTCCGTCTCTTTTCACTGCGCATCGACCGTCCGAATCGTTCCTGAGAAACACCGAAGTGCTCAGCGACGTCTTTGTAAGGAAGAGTGGCGTAAGCAAACGGAATGTTGTATGTTTCATATTCCTACATAACGAAATCTTTCAAGCTTCCACCCTCACCCAGATATGTACAGAATTTGTAAAAAATGTTCTTCCAATTTTACAAGCATATGTCTGCTATGTGAATGAGGGCATAAATGTGACGTGAATTAGCATCACGTTCTGTTCATTGGACGTCTCAGTCTCGATTCATTTGAGGAAGAGGTCATTGTACTAAAAAAATGGCTCTGAGCACTATGGGACTTAACTTCTAAGTTCATCAGTCCCCTAGAAGTTAGAACTACTTAAACCTAACTAACCTAAGGACATCACACACATCCATGACCGAGGCATGCTTCGAACCTGCGACCGTAGCGGTCATGCGGTTCCAGACTATAGCGCCTAGAACCGCAAGGCCATCACGGGCGGCCATTCTACTAACATTTATTTTAAATTGAGCACCAGTAGTTTGGTACACGGCCCACTTTCAAGTGCATCTATTGCAGATGATACGTAGTCCTCGTCTTGTAGTGAAAAATCGCGTGCCATGTGTAATTGTGCATCATCTCGCGAATCGTAGCTACGAATACAACTACGCACAGCTGTTTACTGCACTAACATATGCGTAGAAGTATGCCCATGCACACGCACTCGTACACTGTGTTAATACCATAAACAATTGTTTCCAAGTATTGTTTGTAGCTATGCGCCACGAGATGATGCACTCTGACGACCGTGCTACGTACAATTACGCATCGCACGCAACGTCGACTGTATGTATATGTGCTCGTATATGTACCAGATGCAACTGATAATTGGCCATATCCGAAACTAGTGGTGCTAGAAGCATATACTTGTCTATTCTCACACTTACGTGTTACTCTTTAAGAACTGACGTGGAAGTATAAATGTTGGCTCAAATGGCTCTGAGCACTATGGGACGTAACTCCTGCGGTCATCAGTCCGACAGAATTTAGAACTACTTAAACCTACTAACCTAAGGACATCACACACATCCATGTCCGAAGCAGGATTCAAACCTGCGACCGTATCGGTCACGTGATTCCAGACTGTAGCGCGTAGAACCGCTCGGCCACCCCGGCCGGCCTATAAATGTTCGTATAATAAATTATTATTTTCAGGCTCCTGAAACTCTGTTAAAGATCCGGATGGTTCCTCTCGGAATCTGTTTTTCAGTGGTTTCGACGACCTGATCGTACGCTGAATTTTACAGAGTGTTCCTAAGAGGACTTACAGAACTGGTTTTATTGTCATTTTTTTAGCAAGGTACATTAAGTTTTTTAGCTTACAGATTAGCAGGTTGAATGTGGCTTCCGTTGGTTAAGTGGCATCCATCCCTTCTCGATTCTGTTTCTTGCCAAACTAGCTTCACTATCTTAGCTGTAATTTGTTGAATATTGGAGTAGCGATACTAGAGACTTTTAAAGGTGGTATAGACACGGTACCATTGAAGAATCACATGTTCAAATGTGTGCGAAATCTTACGGAACAGTCCCTAAGCTTACACACTACATAACCTAAATTATCCTAAGGACAAACACACACACCCATGCCCGAGGGAGGACTCTAACCTCCGCCGGGACCAGCCGCATACTCCATGACTGCTGCGCCCTAGACCGCTCGGCTAATCCCGGGCGGCCCTTGAAGAACCCCCTCCAGAAAAAATCAATAGGTACCAGGTCCGGTGAACGTGGCAGCCTCACAGACGGCGTATCTCGCTCGACGTTTCCATTTACCTGGAAGGCGGAGATTGAGGAAAGTGCGAACGTCGGTGAGGAACTGGCTGTGCGCAACCATGTAAGAAGTGTACGCTAACTTCCTGGTCAGTATCGTCAACCAGCTGGATTAAGAAGTTTTCCAGCCTATCTTACTTCATATTTCCGTTGATTACCTACCCTTGAAAACGAATTGTCAGTAAAATTTGGTCTTGCAAAATCCACAAAAGACGTTAACTTTTGAGCCATCAGGACCATGTTCCAATGTTTGTCGTGGATTTTCACTAACCAAGATTCTACAGTGTACTAACCACTCAACCGAAAAGTCGAGTCTTCACTAAAAATAATGTTTACAATCAAATCTTTGTTTTATCCAACTGATGTATCATTTCCCCACGGAACGTCTTACGACCAGACTTATCAGTGTCTTTTAGTCCTTGCACCATTGTTATTTCGTACGGTTTGAAATGCGAATGTCTTCATAACACACTCCAAACAGTCACATGTGGGATTCCCAGCTTCTGAGAAGCACACAGCTCGATTTTACAGGACAAGGCTTTGCCTCACGTTCTCTTCGATATCGTCACGCACACGGTCGACCTGAGGATTTCGTACCGTTTAGTCAGCACCTGCAACCAGCCAGACTGCTATACTCACTGGACCTATACCTAGAGTTGTGATCTTGGGGGTTCTATTTCGTATGACAGCAGGAACACTCTCGTGATTATACCTCGTACCCTGATTGCAAATCTGTTCTCCAGTCTGCTTATTCGACCGCTTTGTGCTTCCATTCATGAACAGCATTCAGGGGTTTCTTTTCCACGGGTTAACACTCGCTTGCACACCGTTGTTACTCAGCATGCCCTGCAGAGTGATGAGACATGTTGCCTTGGCCTGCTCTATACCCAGATCTGTCTCCAATCAAGCACATATGGGACGTCATCGGACGACAACTTTATGGTCATACACAAAGAGCATTAACCGTACCTGCATTGCCAGATGAAGTGCAACAGGCATGGAACTCCATCGCACAAACTGACATCCGGCGCCTGTAGTACACAATGGATGCACGTTTATTTGCTTGCATTCAACGTTTTGGCGGTTACACCGGTTATTAATGTACCAGCATTTCACTTTAGCAATTACATATCTCGCGCCTGCGTTAACGTGTGATCTTGGGATGTTCATCACATACATATGTTGCCTAGAGAAACGTATTTGCAAACTTTCATGGCTCTACGTCAATTATTGTTTGGCGTTGCAGTTTTTTCCATCATTATACATACCTTTTCTCATGTATGTACCTTTCCTGGAAAAAAATGCATCACCCATAAGGCAAGGAGAAAACGAAATGAGCTTACCGAGTGGCGAGGGCCTTTGATGTTATTGCAGTGATCAAGTGCTCATGAAATCGTCTCAAATTTAGGCCTGTAAAGTACCTGCCAGCATGAGGCTCCTGATGTTTATGACACTGTATCGCGTACTTATGGATTTTCTGGGCGACTACTTCTGACCATCACAAGGAAGGATCCCCGTATTGTGCACCAAGCACATCGTAATCCCTCCACATCTGCGCCTGCTGTCCGCGAACAACAATGGAATCCCTGCAACAATGTGTGTCATATGCACCATTGGTCGAAGAGTAGCAGCAGCCTGGATGCATGTACTGAATTGGATGGGATTGATTTTATAAAGCCGTTGTGTCCTCTCCTGGAGCAAGTTACCCACAACTGTGTTGTGAATCGTCTACGATATCATGGGTCCTGGCAATGGGACGGAGCTGACGTCCAAACTGGTCCCACATATTTTCTATCACGGACAGATCTAGGGACCATGCTCGTCACAGCAGTATCTCAACATCACGCAGAGATTTCACAGAAGCACATGCTTATTGTAGACGAGCAGCGTCCTGTTGAGGATATGTGAAGCCCGTGAGTTACCGTTGTGCCTTCAGGCTTCCCTCAGTCGTTAACAGTCATGAACCAAAGTCACACCCGAGTGCTTCCGAAAAACACCTACTTGGGCATCATCATTTGTTGCAGGTCTTGGCTGACGTTTCACATGTTTCCTTAAATAACGTAACCATCCGGCGAACGGTCCAGACACTTGGATGATGTCGTCCAGGATAGCGAGCAGCATACATAGCACCCGCCCCTTGAGCATTTTGATCACAATAGCCATGCATCAACACGATATCAACCTTGGTAAACGGTCCATTTTCACACGGGTAATGTATCACGAAGCAAATACCGTCCGCACTGGCCGAATGTTACGTGCTACCACGTACTTATACGTTTGTGATTATTACAGCTCCATCTATCAGAAAGCGAAAAAAGTGGGCCAACTAAAGCATTCATATTTCTTTACATACTACACGAAAATGTAATAAAAATGGGGGTTCCTATGAAAAAAAACGCAGTTGATATCCGTTTGACCTATGGCAGAGGCATCTGGCGGGCCAACCATAGCGCCATCTGGTTTCCTCCTTCAAGCTAGACAAGTTTCGTTCTTTGTAGTTTTTTCGTTTGACGCTTACTTCGTGAGATATTTGGCCCGGTCACGATCAATGGACCACCCTGTATACATTGAAAAAATGACAAAGAGGAAGGACAAAGTTCCAGGGCACTCTCTTCGACTTGGGGTGGGAAACTATCCGAAAGGTGGAAGAACCAGCAGTTTCAACGGGATGAGGATGCAGAAGGCAATAGAAACCACAGTATTAAATATATATAATGCGCATCCACAGGACGTGACGTGTAATTGTAATAGTGTAATGATGATCTCTCCATTGGCAGAAGATTCCGGACTAGACCTTCATTCGGAACTCCGGGAGGGGATTGGTAAGAGGGTGGTAAGAATGAGAAACAGATTGCATGACCAACGAAAGGACAACGTTCTACGAGTCGAGGCGTGGAATGTCAGAAGTTTGCACGTAGTATAGAAGCTAAAAAATCTCAAAACGGGAATTTCCAAGGCTCAGTCTAGATTCAGTGGGGCTCAGTGAAGTGAGGTGGAAAAAAGACAATGATTTCTGGTCATAAGAGGTAATATCAACAGCAGCAGAAAATGGTATGACAGGACTAATATTCGTTGTAAAGGCAGGTCAGGGACTGTGTTACTGTCAACAGTTCAGCGAGAGGATGGTTCTCACCAGAATCGACAGCAAACAAACAATGACAGCAATAGTTCAGGTATATATACCGACGTCGCAAGCATAATATGAAAATATGAAGATAGTTTATGGGGATACCGAACAGTTAATTCAGTTCGTAAAAGGGGACAGTCACTGGAAATTAGAATGTGGTAGTAGGAAAAGCGTAGAAATAAGAGTTATTGGAGAATATGGGCTTGGTAGTAGGAATGAGAGAAGAGAAAGACTGATAGAGTTCTGCAATAAATTTCAGCTAGTAATAGCGAATACTCTGGTCAAGAATCACAGGAGGTGGAGGTGTACTAGGAACAGGCCGGGAGATACAGGATGATTTCAGTCATGTTACATCAGGGTCAGGCAGAGATTTCGATATCACATAGTGGATTGTAAATCTTACCCAGGAGGAGATAAAGACTTAGATCACAATTTGATAGAGATGAAGAGTGGGCTGACGTTCAGGAGACTAGTCCGGAAGAATCAATGCGCCCAGCAGTGGGATACGGAATTACTAAGGAATGAGGAGATAAGCTTGAACTTTTCTTACGCCAAAAATAATGCAATAGCGAGTAGCTCAGTGTTCAGTTTAGTTCAAGAGGAAAGGACAGATGCAAAGAAACCTTAGGTAACATAAGAAATAATTCAGTTGATCGATGAAAGAAGTCGGTACAAAAACGCTAAAGGAAATTTAAAAATTTAGAGATGCAAGTCACTGAACACTGAAATAGGAGGTTCAGGGAAGCTAAGACAAAATAGCTGCACGAAAAAGTGAAGAAGTCGAAGAATAAATAAGTGGCGGAAAGACTTACTTAGCGTGTAAAAAAGTCAAATCAACCTTCGGTAAAATTAATAGCTAGGGTGATAACATCAAGACTGCAACGTCAATTCCATTGTCAAATGCAAAGAAGAGAACGAATAGGAGGAAAGAGTTCACTGAAGGGCTCTATGACGGAAGGACTTGTCTGATAACGTGATAGAAGAAGAAATCTTCTTCTATCACGTTATCAGACAAGCCCTTCCGTCATAGAGCCCTACAGTGAACTCGTAGTCAATATACAAGACATTGGGGGGTAGAGTACCAAAATCACAATTTAAAAGAAGGCAGAAGGGATAGATAACATTCCACCAGAATTTCTAAAATCATTGGGGGGAGTGCAGAAAAAACGACTGTTCATGTTGATGTGTAGAATATATGAGTCTGGTGATATACATCTGACTTTTGGAGAAACAGCATCCAGACAATTCAGAAGACTGCAAGAGCCGATAGGTGCGAGAATTATGGGACCATCAGTTTAACAGCTAATGCATCCATGTTGCCGACGAGAATAATGTACAGAAGAACGGAAAAGAAAATTGAGGATCTGTTAGACGACGATCAGTTTGACTTAACGAAACGTATAGACACCATAGAGGTAATCCTGACGGCGCAATTGATACTGGAAGCAAGATTGAAGAAAGATCAAGACGAGTTCATATAATCTACGACCTGGAAAAGCTTTCGACAATGTCAAACGCTGCAAAAAGTTCGAAATTCCGAGAAAAGTAAGGGTAACCTATAGGGAAAGACGGGTAATATAGAATCTGTACAAGAATCAAGAGTTAACAATAAGGGCGGAAGACCAAGAACGAATTGCTCGGACTAAAAAGCCTTTTCGCCCCTACTGTTCAGTCTCTACATCGAAGAAGCCATGACGGAAATTAAAGAATGGTGCAGGAACGGAAAAAATAGAGGTTGAAGGGTGGGATGATGAGTTTCGCTGATGTCATTGCTTTCCCCAGTGAAAGTGAAGAAGCAGTACAACACCTGTATAATGGCAGGAACAGTCTAATGAGTTCATAATATGGACTGAGAGCAAGTCAAAGAAAGACGAAAGTAATGACAAATAGCAGAAATGAGAAAAGCGAGAAACTTAATGTCAGGTTTGGTGACCACGAGGCAGACGAATTTGAGGAATTCTGCTACCTAGGCAGCACTATAACCCATGACGGACGGAGCAAGGAGGTCATAAAAAGCAGACTAGCAAAAGGGCAATCCTTTTCAGAAGAAGTCTGCTAGAATCAAACTTGGGCCTTAATTACATGAAGAAATTTCCGAGAATACACGTTTGGAGCTCAGCATTGTATGGTACTGAAACATGGGCTGTGGGAAAATCGGAAAAGAAGAGAATCGAAGCAATGGCATTGTGTTGCTACAGGATAATATTGACAATTAGGTGCCGTGAGAAGATAAGGAATGAGTACGTTCTCCGGAGAATCGGCGAGGAAAGGAATATATGAAAAACACTGACAAGAAGAGTGACATGGTGGTAGGACATCTGTGAAGACATCAGGAAATAGCTTCCTTGGTCATAGAGAGCTGTAGAGGATAAAAATTTTAGAGGAAGACAAAGGTGGGAATACATACAGCAAATAATTGAAGTCGTAGGCTGCAGCTGCTACTTTAATATGAAGAGTTTGCCACACGAGAGGCATTATTGGCGGGCCTTATCAAACCAGTCAGAAGACTGATAATGAAGAGATTCATAAGTGAATGCAGAATGCACTGTTGTCCACCCCGCATCGTTTATGTCCTCTTTTTCCTCTCCACTCACTCCCAAAAGTCCTAGATAAAGGGCACTCGCCAGTATTTTACCGTTAGTCTAACATCTGACAGCGTGATGCATATGTTATTGTTATTTTATACTATTTTCATGATTGTTTAGTGTGCGTGTAATTAGGGTTTGTACATCATGACGAAACTGTTTGCGAAGTATTTTCATATCTGAAGCCGATAACGCGAATATTTGAAGTAATTAAACTGTGTTAACATATTAAAGTGCTATTGCATGCAGTGATGAAAAGTTTTTATTTTCAGATGAACCACCCGATTCTGCAGGAGTATATCTTCTACATGCATACGCATACAATATTGCGGTTCTTTTAAAAATCATATTTATTATGCATGTTTTCATATACCTTTCCCAAAAGTTCAATGAGCCGTCCACCGGAAGCACGACAAACATCCAAGCGACAGTCGAACTCGTCCCATATGTTTGCTACTGAGTCTGGATTTAACTACGTCCGCTGCTACTATACGGCATTGCAGTTCAGCCAAGTTGTTGCGAGAGGAGGCGCATACACGGAGTCTTTCGCAAATCACCACAAAAGCAATACACATACTGTGGGATTACTAGATCTTGAGGGCAAGTGGTAGAATGTTATGTCACTATGCGCCTTACGCTGCTGGAGTTGCACTGGCTGTAGAGGAAAACGACAAACCCTTCTTGTTATTGTGTTTTTAACTATCTAGACGCGAAGCACATTGCGCAATGAACGAGAGAGCAACAGAGCGAACTAACTGCGCCACGGAAACCCCTAGCAGTTGTGGTGAAGTTACGGGAAATGCGTTGGAGGGGATGGTCAGCCACCGCCAAGTCTTAATCTTAGGACCAACACAGTTTGTACGTCTCTTCCGCGAGATAAAATTCAATCGTTGATGAACTGACCTTGCTGGAGAGGGCTACTCAGCGGGCTTCAGTAGGCAGGCATCATTCAGCACTACAGTTTTAGACACTGACAAACCCTACGGCACTGCTACGAGCCATAACACCCTCAGAGAGCTCCACACACGGGCTCTTGGGAGCGCCTGCCGCCCGATGACCGATGCTGCCCTGATTTTCTCAGAGGCAGCATCAATATTCAGGGGAGGTACTAGTGCAGGCAATCTAACTTAGCTGCCCAGCGGTGTCGGCCACCGTAGGGAGCGTGGGACTGCAGTTTCAAGACTGTTCATTTCTCTCGCGCTTCCCGCCACAGTAGATAATTTAATTTCATTCCTACATAGCCACATAGAAGCAGCCAATACCTCGATCGCATATATATATATATATATATATATATATATATATATATATATATATATATATATATATATGTAAGCGACTACAGTCAACTACAGATGGCATGTGACGTCAGTTAGCATACGTAACGGATCTAAAAAAAATCGTGAAGCTTCCTAAAGAGAACCAGGAGATATGCAAAGGGCACTTGCTGCTTTTCTTGTCGCTGTAAGCTATTACTGTGCAGTAACCGGCAACAATCCTCTCCCAAGTTGTTCCACACGCAGCTAATTTTGTAGCATAATAATATAGCCCGTTTCACGTGCTAAATGAGCTAACATTACCTTATTTAGCCATTTAAAACTTATACTATACCAACAACTCACCCGCGCTTCACACAGGTAGCACCAAGTATCTGCGGTCGATAGACTTGTTTGGCGTAGCTACAAGAAGTCGTATACATAAACCTTAAACATTACTCAGTTTATGTATTTGCGAAAACTGCATAAAAATCCCAGCAGTTGTTCCTGAGAATAGCCTTCACATACATACAGAAGAAAATGGTGGAGGATTTAAGTTTGTAATATGTATATATTCTGATCAAGCTCCAGTGCTCTCTGGTGTTGCGGCGGATTTAACTTTGCTGTTTTTCCCGGCATGTACCGCTTCCTCTGTAGCATCCCAGGTTGTAACTCCCATCATTCTCACCAGATGTCACTCTAAGGGTCGATTAAGTATGAATCCGATAAAAATAAACATACTGCACACTCGCTATTTTTATAATTATAAATTAAATACACAAAACTTCTTTTTGAATCAGCGTGTCTACTAGTGAAAACTGTATCGATATCCCTACCCTAATTGCTGAGATTAGCCTTCTAACACATAAGAGAAAATACGGTGGTGAAGCTGGTTTTATAATTCCCACATAATTTTAAGCGAGCCTTTGTGAAAGGAAGCAGTAGCAAACTACACAGGAGAGGAACGGTAGACAACGATGCGCCCTGATACAACTTAAGACCGAAGTCTGGATATGGAGCCTTCATTATAAAGAGGAGACACGTGGGTGCGAATGAATGAATATAAATCGGTCCAGCCGATTAAACTGAAAGCAGGTTAATAGATTTCGTAACCTTTGGAGTAAAGCCTGGAGTGCCTCCACAGTGTCACTGCTATCAAAGGCGCTGTACAGAAAGATAAGTCAGGCTTGAATCGCTGTGGACCAGCACCTTGCTCTGTTGCCGAAACCAAAGTTGTACATATAATTTTTTAAAAGGAGATAAAATTCGCCACTGACTCTGGAAATTATTTACCGTTCACGTTTAGCCCAGGTCCTTGCTGTGCTGGTGTAGGCTATCGCCAGCAAACTGGTCAGCAAAGATGTAGCGCGAATATACAAAAAAAAAGGAAGGTTCAAATGGCTCCGAGCAGTTTGGGACTTAACATCTATGGTCATCAGTCCCCTAGAATTTAGAACTACTTAAACCTAACTAACCTAAGGACATCACACACATCCATGCCCGAGGTAGGATTCGAACCTGCGCCCGTAGCGGTCGCACGGTTCCAGACTGTAGCGCCTAGAACCGCTCGGCCACTAGGACCGGCAGCGTGAAGATCGATAGCAGGTGCTTCATCATGTGCGTCTATCACGAGAGAGGCCAGAAACAGACTCGCAAGCAACATGGCGTCAACGTCCTCTTGACAGCAGGTATTTAGGGCACTGCCACTGACCGGAGGGCCTCAATAACTCACACTCCAGTTTGGCGATGGTCACTCATCCAGCAGAACGGGTCACAGGTTAAAACAGTGCCTAGCGACCAGATTAGTGACACTGAGGTCTGTAATAGTCAGATTACCGATATTGTCTGCATGAGGAGTTTATGGAATAGCTTGTACTACAACATACAGACTCTAATAGAGTTAAATAACCAGATCCTGTAAATAAAGAAAAATATCGATCCATGTGTGCATTTGTGTTGTAGAAAGCTGATACTGGCCAACCATATTACATCAGCTTCCTTGCTTCCTTGGTCAAGACACTACACTTACCAGGGTTAAACGATTGGTCGTCAGGGCTTTCTAATGAACTTGAGATTTACGTTGAAGCCAGCGCATACCAGTGGGCAAAGTGGTCGGGATATGGCGTGCCTTCAGGAACCTCTGTATGATCAAACATTCTCTTGAAGAATCTAGCTTCTCTCTCTTCCCATTGGTAGCAGCAGTCCCACGTCATATTCTGGCCACACTATGCCACTGGTGTGCCATTGCTTAAGTTTGGTGTCCGAGTCATCATTCACTTACCACGCCACAAGTGCAGCATTTGGATTCAATCGATGTAAGTAATGAATTTAGTTGCTGCAGTCGATTCGAGGTCTCTGATCCTAAAGTTCACTTGCTATCAGGTTTCTGTAGTTGTCTGCAATGAAAGTATTGATACTTCAAAACTAGTCTTCGTAATTCACTATTTATTTCGTAGCAAACTCACTAAAGACGCTCAACACTGCCATCTGACATGGTATTGCACTATTTTCAATCCTGATTTGGATGGCTTTCACAAAGATTAGAAGTATTACAGATCAACATGAATTACCGCAATGTCAACTCACTCTAAAGTGACGCTTTGCATCTAGTAAAAACTGATTAGAAGGCACCACTTTCCCCTCCAATTTAATGGATGCAATGTCACATTAAAACTAATAATTGAATTAAGCTGCCTTAAGGCTACCCTATTTTAACTTATATTAGTATAAGTTAAAACATGGATGGTAAATAGTTTGGACAAGAAGAGAATAGAAGCTTTCGAAATGTGGTACAACAGAAGAATGCTGAAGATTACATGGGTGTATCACATAACTAACGAGGAGGTATTGAACAGAATCGAGGAGAAGAGGCGTTCGTGTCACAACTTGACTAAAAGAAGAGATCGGTTGGTAGGACATCTCCTGAGGCATCAAGGGATCACCAGTTTAGTATTGGAGGGTAGAGCGGAGGGTAAAAATCGTAGAGGGAGACAAAGAGATGAATACACTAAGCTGATTCAGAAGGATGTAGATTCCAGTAGGTGCTGGGAGATGAAGAAGCTTGCACAGGATAGAGTAGCTTGGAGAGCTGCATCACACCAGTATCAGGACTGAAGACCACAACAAAAACAACAAGTTAAAACAGTTTCTTCTGTCACATATTAAATTTGTTTGAGAGTAAATTGATGTAGCAGCAATCATACTTGGGTCCACTACCATTTATACCAACATGTCAGCAATCTTAGCAAAATAAAAAGTGAAATTTTTTGAAATTTAAAACTATTGACAATTTATGTACATAGTGTCTCGTTTACAGAAATTTTCTTGCTGATTTAAAAACTGGTATGAAATTTTGCGTGTCTGTAAAATTTCGAAATTTATGGAAAATTTAACATATTGATTTATATTTCACCAATATTAATACATCTGACGCGTTTTGCTTGCAGCTGTATAAGTAAAAAATGATCCTTTGTTGTCCATCACCTGCAGAATAAATTTTTCATTTCAAAACAGTGTAACTGAATTTTAATATTGCACAACAACTTCCATTGTTAATACGTGACCAATTTTGGAATTAGGTAACTGATTGCTCCCTGATTACATCTATTACGCTATTATGGTCTGTCTGTGTTGTCTCAATGATTTGCAGTCTGTATCCATCTTGTGTGTATCTTGGTCTAGAATTTTTTCTAATAAATTTTCTCTCTGCTTTCTTAGTTTCTTGTGAATGTAGTTTTCGATTCAGTGAGAGTGTTTCACTTGTATAGGTGACTACCGGTTTGATTACAGTGTTACAGAGTTTGATTTTAGCGCCTTTTGACAGGCACTAGTTTTTATACAAATCTGAAATAAGTCCAAATGCTTTCTTGATTTTCTGGAATATGTTTTTTGTGCTAATGTTTTCAAGTCCTCTTGGTTCAGTTGTTTCACTGACCTATTTAAAGTGTCTGACTCAGTTGATTTCACCATAATTTGCATTAAGTTTCGGAATATCTAACTTGCAACACATGAATTCAGTCTTCTCAAAGAAGATTTGCAGGCCAACCTTCTTTGCACATTCATTGAATGTCTCGATTTGTCTTACGGCTATTTCTTCACCGTCGGTTACAATCGCCAAGTCATCTGAAAACGCTAGGTATGGAACTTTCAGTTTCCCTTTACCTCTTCCTAGTTCGTTTGGCTTCCTAAAGTTTCGTTTTCTTTGTTCCCTTTCCCATTATTTCATTATTTTGTCTGAAACTATCTTTAATAATAGTGGCGCGATCCTGTCTTCTTGTCTTACTCCTGTTTCATCTAAGAATTGTTCCGAAAGTTCATCTATGATTTTAATTTCTGATCTGGTTTCTGACAGTGTTGCTTATATATTCAATATATTTCACACACATTTGTTTCTGTAGCGATTTAGGCTGTGTAGCATCTGTTTCACACAGCTCATGTTTATGACATCGACTCTCCTGATTTATGCCTCATACAATTCTATAATTTTGTAGTTACATCCATTGGTACATGTGAACGCTGTCTGAGAAATGTTTTACGAATACAGTTAGTACTAAGAAAGTACTTAATTTAAATGTGATGCAGGCTGCGACAGTTTTTCACACATCTCACAGTTTATGAAATCATATCTCCTTAATTATGTGTCGTTCAATGATATCTTCTTGCAAGTACAATCAGAGGTATACGTGAATTCCGTCTGCAGAATGTGTTGCAAATGTACTAGTAAAGAAGTAACATGTTACAAGGTCATGCCTGATGTGGCAGTTTTACTGCATGAACAGTGAAATACAGTAAGCAATAAACCATTTTTCCTTTGATTATGTGCAGGTTGTCAATCTGAAAAATCTTGTAAAGTTTTGTCATTATGCGCAGAGTTGGTTATGAGTTATTAAGTGCCCTCTTTCTTAAATATTGGATGAACATCTATATGCATGTCGTGAGCTACACTTCTTCTTGGTCCCCAACCCTACCGCTTTGAGAGTAAGTTTTTATTGCCACCTTACTGGTTCTTTCTATACTGTAAGTGGTTTGTATACCAAGTTTGGCTGAGATCAGAGTATAGGTTTAGGAGGCGCTGCGGAACATAAGAAAATGTATATGTACATATGCACGTACATACATCAACATTTATAATATCTGCGGATTGACATTTATTTGTGTTTTATAATTTAGACACTAATTGCTCATTAGGCTTGTCTTCTGTGACTTAAATGTTTTCATAATTGTACAGTCCAACAGTGCATACCCAAACCACTACGTTATAAAATGAGCCACTAGATAGAGTTATGATTGTACTCACAATCCAGTGGATAGGTAACAACTAATTAATGTCATCTGATGTTGAAGTTCCCTTCATTTATCTGTTATTATAAACCACTTGGTACACTGACATTGCCGGCCGGTGTGTCCGAGCGGTTCTACGCGCTTCAGTCTGGAACCGCGTGATCGCTACGGTCGCAGGTTCGAATCCTGCCTCGGGCATGGATGTGTGTGATATCCTTAGGTTAGTTAGGTTTAAGTAGTTCTAAGTTCTAGGGGACTGATGACCACAGATGTAAAGTCTCATAGTGCTCAGAGCCATTTGAACCATTTGAACACTGCAATTGGGTTGGTTCGATATGGGTAGGCCTGTAGGTGCTATTTATTCCAAAATTTATTTCGAGATCATGTATCTCAATCAACAGTTTAGACCTTTGGACAACTAGTGTCGACACTCTGAGCTTTAGTCAGTGTAGTAGCAATGGCAGTATAATCGTTGTTTACAGATGCACGTTTTATGTAGCAGTAGAGAGTAGTCTGTACTCTGCAGTATATACGCCAATCCCATGTCATCATATTTTTATGTTAAAGACTCTACAAGTCCATGTCGCTGCATGTTGACGACAATCTTCATATCGCCGCGACATACATGACACTGCTTGTTAGTTTTGCTATTGTCACACCAGTACCTGAACTTACAGCAGTCATCTCAGGGGCGTTGTTCGCATACGTGACTGCAAGACTGTGCTGCAGCTGAAACACCTCTTCATGCCACAGCATCTCTACGCTGCAGCCATCACATGGTCATTGCGTTCATACCGCTGCTCGTCTATGAAGAAGTCACTGCATGACCACTACGTCTGTGTCACTGCCTATCTGCACATCAGACGTCGCTCCCGTCCTGTCAGATGCCTGCCCAAGCAGCTGCCATGCCAAAGCGTTTCATGTGACACCTCTGTTGCTTCTCCAGGCCGCAGCGCCTTTGTGACGCTTCCTACAGGCCGTGTTGCATCTAGGCCGCAGTTTCTCCTCACCATAGATGGTGGTCCCCAGGCTTTGCCTTCTGCAGCGCTTTGTACCATAGCAACAAGTGAGAAAATGATGATATAAATACAGCAGGAAGCTGCATTTTCTTTTCTGGCGTTTCAGATCACCAACTGAGGGCGGAAAAATGAAAAAATCACCAAATTATTGTCGGTCAATGGGTGCATGTAATGATATTGGATGAACTAATGATCAGAGAGAAGGAGTCACTGTAAAGCAATGGATGACAGGGAATGAGTCTTTGTTCCATGTAATCGCTGTAAGTGAGAAACAGATCTGAAACTGGGGAGATGAACTGAAATTTGCAGAGGACTGAATCAGGGTTTGAGGAAATAAAATTTGAATTTGTGGGTTAAAAAGAATGCAACTTAAAGAAAGTGAAATTTGAAATTGGAAATCATGTTAAGGCATTACAATCTGAATTTCGGAGCAAATATGAAAATTTAGGAACAGCTCTTGGACATAAAATAAATGCTGTGAGTGGAAAGTTTGAACAATTTCGTCACAGAAGCTGAAACGAAAGGAGATTATCAGAGGGCTGAAGAGATAGAAAAGGAGAGAGAGGTTAAACTGAAAACTCTGTTTAGCGATCTTGGGCATACTGCAGCACAAGACTGTGTGCAATATCAATTGTAAATAGAAGCATAACTAAAGTGTGTGAATGTAAATTAGTGTAAGGAGGTCAATTAAGCTGGTAATAAAGGGCTAGGAAGGGAGGTGACTGGTATTGAAAGAGAAAGAATTGATATAAAGACAGTCATGTTCAGTAAAGTAACTGGGAAAGGAAATTATCAGGAGTATGCTAGGGGCATGGGATGTCTAAGTGTGTCGACTTTTTCAGTGAGGTGAGGTTATTCCGTTTAAAAGAGCCATGCACAATATGAAGACAAAAAAGGAAATTAGTTAACAGAATTTGCTATGGGGTGTGGACATATATTTATAATGAGTTTTCCAATGGAGAAAGCATGTTTTGTTTTGTAAGTTTCTTGGCAACATGCTGCATAAATTTTATTAACAATGTACTTGATTCGTCAAAGATTAAGAAGAAAAGAGGGATATCTGTGTATCAGAGAGTGTTATAAGGAAAGAAGAAAATTGTGGGGAGGAAGAGGGAAATGAGCCTTATGAGAAAAATAATAGTGTTACATTAAATGATAGATGTAATCAGGATGGAGTCAAAGTTAATGCAATCAATCTGTTCGCATGTACAACAGTTAGTGTGGTGTCTGTAATATGGGCAGTGATTTCCCAGAAATGGAAACAGATGAAGAAATGGAGCTGAATGGCAATTCAATTTGTAGTGAAGAATGAGTTATTGTGAGTGAGCCTGTTCTGAGAGGGCATGTGCTGTTATGCTTATAGTTATGTTGGTATTCTTCTATTATTGTGTATTAAATGGTCCTATTCAAAGGAACCGTGTGTTTGATACTGAGATTTCATTGGTAATGACAGAGTCGATGGCATATGAATATTTATTTATCTATTCTCTGTTTAATTGTAATTATTGTGGAGGTAATGGTTCTAGTGACTAAGCCAATACGCATGTTGTATGATATAATTGATATAATATGCACAGCTGGTGTGAAAATGGTGTGAGAAGTCTTGTCTGTAAAGGAAATGGAAAGCAGAAAATGAGTAGAACTAACCACTGTACGTAAGTATGTTCATTATATATATATATATATATATATATATATATATATATATATATATATATATATATATACACTCCTGGAAATTGAAATAAGAACATCGTGAATTCATTGTCCCAGGAAGGGGAAACTTTATTGACACATTCCGGGGCTCAGATACATCACATGATCACACTGACAGAACCACAGGCACATAGACACAGGCAACAGAGCATGCACAATGTCGGCACTAGTACAGTGTATACCCACCTTTCGCAGCAATGCAGGCTGCTATTCTCCCATGGAGACGATCGTAGAGATGCTGGATGTAGTCCTGTGGAACGGCTTGCCATGCCATTTCCACCTGGCGCCTCAGTTGGACCAGCGTTCGTGCTGCACGTGCAGATCGCGTGAGACGACGCTTCATCCAGTCCCAAATATGCTCAATGGGGGACAGATCCGGAGATCTTGCTGGCCAAGGTAGTTGACTTACACCTTCTAGAGCACGTTGGGTGGCACGGGATACATGCGGACGTGCATTGTCCTGTTGGAACAGCAAGTTCCTTTGCCGGTCTAGGAATGGTAGAACGATGGGTTCGATGAGGGTTTGGATGTACCGTGCACCATTCAGTGTCCCCTCGACGATCACCAGAGGTGTACGGGCAGTGTAGGAGATCGCTCCCCACACCATGATGCCGGGTGTTGGCCCTGTGTGCCTCGGTCGTATGCAGTCCTGATTGTGGCGCTCACCTGCACGGCGCCAAACACGCATACGACCATCATTGGCACCAAGGCAGAAGCGACTCTCATCGCTGAAGACGACACGTCTCCATTCGTCCCTCCATTCACGCCTGTCGCGACACCACTGGAGGCGGGCTGCACGATGTTGGGGCGTGAGCGGAAGACGGCCTAACGGTATGCGGGACCGTAGCCCAGCTTCATGGAGACGGTTGCGAATGGTCCTCGCCGATACCCCAGGAGCAACAGTGTCCCTAATTTGCTGGGAAGTGGCGGTGCGGTCCCCTACGGCACTGCGTAGGATCCTACGGTCTTGGCGTGCATCCGTGCGTCGCTGCGGTCCGGTCCCAGGTCGACGGGCACGTGCACCTTCCGCCGACCACTGGCGACAACATCGATGTACTGTGGAGACCTCACGCCCCACGTGTTGAGCAATTTGGCGGTATGTCCACCCGGCCTCCCGCATGCCCACTATACGCCCTCGCTCAAAGTCCGTCAACTGCACATACGATTCACGTCCACGCTGTCGCGGCATGCTACCAGTGTTAAAGACTGCGATGGAGCTCCGTATGCCACGGCAAACTGGCTGACACTGACGGCGGCGGTGCACAAATGCTGCGCAGCTAGCGCCATTCGACGGCCAACACCGCGGTTCCTGGTGTGTCCGCTGTGCCGTGCGTGTGATCATTGCTTGTACAGCCCTCTCGCAGTGTTTGGAGCAAGTATGGTGGGTCTGACACACCGGTGTCAATGTGTTCTTTTTTCCATTTCCAGGAGTATATATATATATATATATATATATATATATATATATATATATATATATATATATGTGTGTGTGTGTGTGTGTGTGTGTGTGTGTGTGTGTGTGTGTGTGTGTGTGTGCAGTTATATAGGAAATAAGAATTACTTATGGAACAGTAAAACTTGTGTGTTGTCATATAAGTGAGGATTTTCAGGGATTTTACGTTAGTGGGTATGTGGATACTAATAGGAGCTCAGGTCTATTAACATAAAACTCATGTGTGAGTAATTTGGGAAAATCAATTGTGCATGGATCTGTGTGACAAATAGGGTTGTCGAACTTGTTGATGATGATAATAGACCGTCATGATTAAAATATATAAGTGGTAGACAGGTAATAGCGCCTTTGAATGTAGAACAGAAACTTAAGGCTGCATTTGTGCTGTAATGTTTAAAGTGTGTATGTAACTAGTTATAGGAATTTTTGTAGGTTCATTTATCTATGGGATGTACCTTCGACACTTGGAAGTCAAGTCTCGTGTTTCAGAGAGGAATCATTAGTGGGTTGGCTCACATGAATTGTGATAATTACATAATTATTTGAACAATAGCTATACATATAAAATCTGTAAGTGTTTTGTTGTATTTTATTATGTTTATGTTGTATTTAGATGGTTTAGCTGCTGGTAGGTTGCCCAGCACTACAGACTGTATGTACACATGTCGGTAGAACAAGGACTGTAGTTGAAGTGAACAAGAAACTGATTGTCTCCACTTGAATGAAGCATCGGACAATACACAGAGTTATCATGTAATTAGTGTTTTGCACAATGGGAGTACGTCGTACATATATAGTGCAAAACATAAAATATTGTGACGTTTTTTGTTCATCCATACCATCATTAAAAATATTCATCCAAGGGCAAGATGTAGAAGAATTTAGACTTAAGGGTACAAAAACGAAGACTATTTGTGCAAGTGAGTTAATTAAGATAACTGTATCAATATGTAGAAAAAGTATCTGTCAGTTGTCAAAACAGTAGACGTTTGCTGAGGGACGATGCTCCTTCCCGTTAATGACTCTCGGCTGTTCTGTCTTGTACGACAGATGTAGATATGTGTAACTGTAAAATCTTGTACTTTGTATTGTTCTGAATAATAACTAGACGTAATTATCAAAATTGTCTACCATTACTGCAGTCACATAGAGATTTCTTACATATGTTTTAATGCTTTATATTTTCTGTTTTAGAGATTGTGTGTCAGATCAACCGCAGATCGCATCTTGCTGTTTAAGCACTGCTTTAAGAAACAAACTGAAACTTCGAGTATGAGGTTCGATTCAGCTTTATTATCATTACTTAAGATAGAAAGTAAAGTAATACTTTTCATGATATTACTTTCCTATTTATGCTTCAGAGACCTGACCTGTGAGCCATATGTGGCTGTAGGGTTGGTTTGCGATTTGAAGATCTTTCTCTTTAAACATATCACTAGATGTCAACGCTCAAGAGCTCGAGCTTCAGCAAATTTTAATATGAAGTCTTGAGATGAGTTTCAATTTCCATTTCCTTACTGATGATCAAAGGCAGCACATGTCCAAAGTATGCATACCTATGCCTGCATTCAAGTTGGGTGATATCCCCTTATATTAATGGTTCTTCTAGAGTGCTCATCTTGATCTTCGTTTTTTAAGACCAGATTAATTAAATACATCATTGCGTTATTCTAGCACCTTCACTAGTTCGTATGGGGTATGTACATATCTTCCGAAATTAACAGGTGGCTTAATTTCTTTCCAGAAATCATGACTCTTGTGTTCTCCCAATCCACTCTCCTACAAGCAATTTTCATAGTTGTAATTAATTTTTCTGAGGCCTAATCAAACTTGATTTCAGTCCGAATCTTCAACTTTTCAACATATATTCCGATCAACCATAGTCACACTGTATTTTGGTCTATGTGGCGCGCCTGCGCACACACACACACACACACACACACACACACACACACACACACACACACACACACACACACACACGCATACACACATACACACACATGATTTCCTGAAGCAGAGATCAAATACTTTTCTAAAATACACTAGCTGCAGTACCCAGCATTACCGAGGTCAGAATATATCGACAGTTTACGGGAAAAGGACCACTCGCCCTATCAGATAAGAACAGATATGCACTGAAGAGCCAAAGAAAGTTGTACACCTGCCTAATAACGTGTAGTGCCCCGCGAGCACACAGAAGTGCCGAAGTGCAGCAGCACGAGGTGGCATCAACTCGACTTAAGTCTTAAGTAACGCTGGAGGGTACCATCACCATGAATCCTGCGTAGTTTTCCATAGATCCGTAACTGTACGAGGGGATGGGGATCTCTTCTGAACAGCACATTGCAGAGCATCCCAGATCCCAGTATGTTCATGTCTGTGGAGTTTGGTGGCCAGCGGAAGTGTTTAAATTCAGAAGAGACTTCCTGGGGCCACTGTGTAGCAATTATGGACGTGTGAGTTGTCGCATTGTCTTACTGGAATTGTCCAAGTGCGTCGGAATTCACAATGGACATGAACGGATGCAAGTGATGAGGCAGGATGCTTACGTACGCGTTACCCGTCAAGACTCGTGTCTAGGTGTATCAGGCGTCTCATATCACTTTAACTGCACACGCCCCACCAGCTCAAACAGTCCCCTGCTGACACGGGGGGGTCCATGCATTCATGAGGCTGTCTTCACACCGTACACATCCATCCGCTCGATACAATTTGAAATGAGACTCGCTCGAGCAGGCAAAATGTTTCCAGTCATCAACATTGCAATAACGTTGTTCGTGGACCCAGATGAGGCATAAAGCTTTGTCTTGTGCAGTCGTCAAGGGTACAAGAGTGGGCCTTCCGCTCTAAAAGCCCATATCGATCATATTTCGTTGAATGGTTCGCACTCAGGCACCTGTTGATGGCCCGGCATCGAAATTTGCAGCAATATGCGGACGCATTGCATTTCTGTCACATTGAACGATTCTCTTCGGTCGTCGTTGGCCATGTTCCGGCCGCTGTGCTGTCGTAGATTTAACGTTTTACCGGATTCCTGCTATTCACGGTACACCCGTCTGACGGTAAAATCCTCACTTTATCGTTATCTCGTAGATGCTGTGTCCCACCGCCCGTGCGCTGACTATAACACAATGTTGAAACTCACTTAAATCTTGATAACTTCCCATTTTAGCAGCAGTAACTGATCTAACAACTGCGCCAGACACTTATTGTCTTATATAGGCGTTGCCGACCGCAACGCAGTATTCTGCCTATTTACATATCTCTGTATTTTAACACGCATGTCTACACTAGTTTCTTTGGCTCTTTAGCGTATATTCCATTACAATTACTGTCTACACAGTGCGTATTTCATTAATTTATCAATGATTCGATAAAATATTATTATTTAAGTAAAACTGGTTATAATCTAAAGTTACCTAATTGAATAAGAAATTTGATTTTTTATATGCATAATTATATTTACATTTTTTCACAACACTTGTTTGTACACTATACTTATAGTTTTGTTGTTCGAACTATAAATGAACAAATTTTGAGGTAGCCCAACTCGTGGCACATGATGTTCACTTGTCCGTGTGCTGAGCTTGATTCCTGTAAATGTAAGGAATATTTGGCCCCACGCTTTGTAATTATTGATAATAATGTTATTTTAGACACTATTCATGAAACCAATATATGAGGATAAGATTTTTGCAGCTTTCCCGCACTCACTTCCACAATCCACAACTGAACCCCCTTATAAACAGCAGGAGACTAAGGGCTATCTACCACCAGATGTGCGATTGGCTGGTAGTGGGGGTCATGAAGAAAAGAGTGCCTTTGCATGCCATCTTATTAAAGACGACAATTTTGTGATTCCATGTTTATTACGTTCTCAGTTATATGATGAGTCACTGATAGACAGTGGCCTGCAGAGAGGCGAGATGTTTCCAGGCTGAGGAACAGCATTCGCTCTGAAGTGACCGCCAGGTTAAGCTCGTAAATTACTGCCTTAAATGTGTCCCACTATACCGAACAGATGCTGCGATAACATTGAAAAAATGAAACGTTCCTGCTCATGTCCGCATCAGACAGTGACCAACTCCTTAGATTTCCAACACAGAATCTCTGTACGAAACTGTAGGTGGTATTTCTTCGTTACATCTGGTTCCATTAGCAGTTGTGTCTTCGAAAATACGCTGCTCACGTCAGATATGCAACGGTTGAAGATTGTGGTAATTCCATAATGCATAGTATATAAACTGATGGTTACATATTACGAAAAAATACAAGTAAGTGCGTGAAGCACGACATACGGAAATCTATGATCTTCATTCATGATAAACAGAGTAGCGCACGTGTTTTGCTAATATATTTATTGTGTGCTTCATAAGGTTTTAAGCATTTGATGAAATGCCTATGCGAAAGTTTAGGCAAGAATAATAGCAGCCGTAGAACAAGTTCAGACGATATTTCATAGTGTCTGCAAGCAACACTTCTGTCTCCAAAGGTGAAATTCTTACAATTTGTGCATTAATTGTTTATCCTTCTAATAAACAGATAATATCAAGCTAAGAGAAAGAAAGAAAAATTACAACGCTTTAGTCAATTCTGTGCACTAGATTTCTTAAACTGCCTTCCTCCTGGTTATGCAAACAACAAAAAATCCTTAGCGCCCAAAAACTATTGGCACTTTTGTGCTATCTTCAGTGTATCACTTTTTACTCAGATGTGCAACACACAATACGTTCCTGAGCCAAAGCTTTAGCCTAAAAATATTTCTTATATATTCATTTCCATTGCTTCTAGATGTTCAGGTTTTGTACTAGCTTCTTTAAATGCTCATATGTACTCATCATACAGGCTGTGTCACAAAAAAGCACTTCTTATTTTAGTAAACAGCACTCACAAATTAATCCACTGAACTTCCAAATCATGATGTTTACAGTCCTGCTCAGTTCTTGGCTGTAGATGACTTTCCTATGGTTTTCTGAACCTTCTTGTGCGTGATTTGACCCTGTTTATTTCCCACTGTGTAATGTCTTACTCCCTCCCCCCCCCCCCCCACACACCCAGACCTCCAAGGACACTCCATCTCTTTCCCCTTCTCTCTTACCCTCCCTCCCTCTCTGTCTTTCAACTATTCTCTTACACACTCTCTTACCCCCTCTTTCCCTCCCACTCTTTTCCCTATTCCTCCCACCCTGTACCCTCCCTCCCTCCCTCCCAGTCCCCATCTCTCCTCTTCTCCCCACTCTCTCTATAGCTCTATCTGCCTCTACCTCCTCCCCCCCATTCTCTCTCTCTCTCTCTCTCTCTCTCTCTCTCTCTCTCTCTTTCTCTTTGTCTCTCTAGAAGAGCACTTCATCTCTCCTCCTCTCCCAACCCTCTCTCTAGCTCTGTCTCCACCTCCTCTCCTCCCCCCCCCCTCCTCCATTACTCTCCCTCTCTCTAGTAGAGCAGTTGTAATACTTTAGAATATGCTCTGATGCTTTCTAGTTTAGTTTTGCCTGTGTAAATGTACATAGTTTGTCTCTTGGGTATAAGCATTATATACGTAATAGTCAGCAAGTCAAAGAATGTGACTGTTCAATTATCTGTTTACATAAACGTACTTAGAATGCTAGATATCAAATTAAACCTCCTCAGGCTTACGCACACATAAAACTGTATTATGAAGGAAGAGAGTCGCTGATGTTCTGGAAGGTACCGACAAGGGTATGAAGCCATTCCGACTCCATTGAAGTGCCCAGCTGCACTAGGTTTCTCGACTGAGGATCCTTGGCGTGAACTGCCCGATCGAGCATATTCTCCATTATCGAGATATAGGGGAGAGAATGTCTTGGACGTGATACAGTATTTGGGGTGGACATCATTAAAGCAAAGATATTTCTCATTGCAGCGGGATTTTCTCATCAAATTTCAATCACCAACTCTCTCCTCCGAATGTGAAAATATTTTGTTGACGCCGACCTACATAGGGAGAAATAATCAACATAATAAAACAACGAAAATCAGAGCCCGCAAGGAAATATATAGGTGTCCGTTTTTTCCATGACTGCTGGAGAGTGGAATATCAGAGAATTATTGTGAAGGTGGTTCCATGAACCCTGTGCAAGGCACTTAAATGTGATCTACAGAGCCATGTAGATGTAGGGGTGTTCCAGTGATTGGGTTTAAATTCGGCGAGTCTGGTCGCCAGGGCAGTATGGCAAACGTATCCTGGAGATCTTCGGACAAAGCACGTGCACTGAGAGCTGTGTAACACACTGCATTGTCCTGCTGGTAGCTGCCATCGTGCTGAGCAAAAAGCAAACTGCATGTGGGGGTGGACATGGTCTCTGAGGGTAAATGCATATACATGGGTGAATCCATTGTGTCTTCCAGAGTGACGAGATCACCCCGGGAATGTGACGAAAACATTCCCCACACCATAATGTTTGCTTCCAGACGCTTCACGCCGTACTCGGCAACGGCCGTCTGTTCGATGCAACATAAAAAGTGATTCATCTGAAAAGGCAACTGGTCGCCATTCAGTGGATGTTCAGTTCGGATGTCCGCAGCTCGTGGTCGTGCGGTAGCGTTCTCGCTTCCCAAGCCCGAGTTCGATTCCCGGTGGGGTCAGGGATTTTCTCTGCCTCGTGATGACTGGGTGTTGTGTGATGTCCTTAGGTTAGTTAGGTTAAAGTAGTTCTAAGTTCTAGGGGACTGATGACCATAGATGGTACGTCCCATAGTGCTCAGAACCATTTCAACCATCAGTTCCGATACTAGGGTGCTAATTACAATCTTTGCCACCGAAGCACAGCAGTCAGCGTGGGTCCATGAAGCAGGCGACTGTTGCAAAGGCGCTTACGCAGCAACGTCCGCTGGTAGGTCGTTTGAGGAGGCACTGTTAATAGCCCCTTGGTTCATCTGGTCGGTCGGCTGCTCAACAGTTGCACGTTTATTCTCTCGTACACATCTCTTCAGCCATCGTTCAACATTGTTATCTGTGGCCCTTGGTCCACCATAGTGCGCGGGTATTGGATATCGCCATTTTGCCACCACGGCGGCACATGAACAACTTAAAAACTTAGGAATTTCAGAAATGTTTTCACCCTTGGCCCGTATGCCAATGATAATGCTTCTTTTGGACGTCAGATGAATAGCACTCTTTTCGCATTACCACTACTGGACTGTTTTTCGGAGTCCGCCCCCTCTCCTCTCCCTTGCACATCTTACTTCTGCCACCTGCTAGCTAAAGGTACTGTTGCTGTTCAATATAAACTCGTTGCGTTTGAAGCTTAGTCTTGAGTCATTTAAAATTATTTAAAATACCTTAAGGCTAGGTAATCGTAATTAACTCTTCCCTTCACAAGTCAACACTATGAACTATACGTAGAGATGTTTTGTAATACTCCTTCCTTTGTTATCAACAGTAGCAATATGACAGAGGTGTAATGACTCCCTGGTCAGAGATAGTAATGCTAAAATAATCGTCATTTTATTACGAGGCACGTCCGACAGCGTGAGAAATATGCGTATGTTTATTCGTTAAAATACTTTGTTTACTTTTACAATCTTTTTTCTGTAATAGGGTCTAAATACTAATGTCTGAATGCGTATTCGGATCCCTACTTTTTGTTTCCTTATTTAGGTGGCACTGTACCATTAGTGAACCGTGGTCTGTGGGAAATCCGTAAGGGAAGAGACTCGAAGCACTGGACATATGTTGCTAAAGAAGAATCTCGAAAATTGGGCGTAATGATAAGATAAGGAATAAGAAGGTTCTCTGTAGAATACGCGAGGAAAAGAATGCATGGAAAAAACTGACGAGAAGAAGGGACAGCATGATAGGACTTGTCTTAAGCTATCAGTGAGTAACTCTCGTTATACTAGAGGGAGCTATAGAGGAAGACAGAGAGTGGAATACATCCAACAAAAAACTAAGGACGTAGGTTGCAATTGCTACTCTGAGATGAGGAGGTTTGCACAGGAGAGGAATTCTTTATGGGCCGAATCAAACCAGTCAAAAGACAGATGATTCAAACAATTTTTAATTTAAACCTTGTTGCATCTATTTTTATCCATAAAACAGCAGTCATTCTTATTAATATATTCCCATTAATTTAATTTAATAAATGAATTTGTGAATATCACTTTTCTTTCCGTTTCACCAGAACTTTCATCAGGCCAGTCATCGAATAAAAATGTCAGCTTTTTTATATATTGTAAACTAGGTCGAAAATTTATTTCTATTTAGTTCAGTACACCCACAATAATCCATTTCCGATATTGTGATATCGGTAGGTACGATGCCACGGCGTAGGTGCAAATTCGTAGGTTGGCACAACCACACTGTCCGCCCCCGATAGCTGAGTAGTACCGGCACGGTAGCTCAGCTTGTTCGGTCAGAGGGTTACGTGCCCTCTGTAATAAAAATAACTGAGTCAATCGATCAACAACGAACATAAAAGGATGTTCTACGACGTCCACCCCGAGCAGATGCAGCGAACGAAAGCGAACAAAATGAGAAAAAAAAAAGTGGTCAGCGTGACAGACAGTCAATCCTAAGGGCCCGGGTTCGATTCCCGGCTGGGTCGGAGATTTTTCTCCGCTCAGGGAGTGGGTGTTATGTTGTCTTTATCATCGTCATTTCATCCCCACCGACTCGCAAATCGCCGAAGTGGTGTCAAATTGAAAGACTTGCACCAGGCGGGTGGTCTACCCGACGCGAGGCCCTCGTCACATGCTTTTTTTTTTTCACTACCACACCGACACAGACGACAGCGCCCTCTAGCCGGCGCTATGCAGGTCTACGAGCACCGCTGAAGATTCAGCCCATTTGATTCCGAGCCGACGATCAAGCAACTTAATTTCTACTTCATAGGCGGCTAGCCATTACAGACTTTGTTATTTCAGTTACTTCAATGATAGTTTGTCCAATTACCAGTAGCGTTTAGCGTTGATGCTTCTCACCTACGAGCTCATCTCAGCCAAAGTTAAATAATATTATTTGTACATGTTCATACACCTGTAAAAGAGTTTTAACTTCTACGCAGTACCGCTGTACTTCACCGTATCCTGCTCCTATTCTCTTCCTACATTCGGCCTAGCCTTCAATTTACAGGACCAGACCCACGCACCGCCTACCAGGAGAGATACCTAAGATATTAGCCCATATACTAACTTGGCCTTCCCTGTAAAAAAAAAGTGTCAGTCCCAAAGCCAGATGACCCGCCCCTGTTAACGAATGTTAACAGATTATCTACCTCTTCAAGGGCTGACTTCTAGGTAAATTATTTCTCCCACTTGTAGGGTACAGTAATAGATAGAAATTCGATCCCGATTATGGAACAACTGACTAATTTCGCTACACTTTTGCTTTTAACTGTTCCATAAGACCACAACTAAGTAAAGCTTTTTGTTTTTCGTTTTTCGCGAGGGATAAAATACTGCATCAGAAAATCAAACTGTATCGTGACTCAACAATGGTCTCTGCTACACTGTCGGACGTCCACTTGAGCCAGCCGCTGTGTCCGAGCGGTGGTTCTAGGCACTTCAGTCCGGATCCTCGCGACCGCTGCGGTCGCAGATTCGAATCCTGCCTCGGGTATGGATGTGTGTGATGTCCTTACGTTAGTTAGGTTTAAGTAGTCCTAAGTCCTAGGGGACTGATGACCTCAGATGTTTAGTCCCATAGTGCTCAAAGCCATTTGAACCATGCGCTTGAGTAGGTTAGCTGCACTTTTACGCAAATTATCAAAATCATTCCCACATCAACCAGCAGACACCACCAAATTGTAGATGAAGATATGCACTGGCAAAACTACTTCGCACCAGAAATCAATTGGATATTCTTCCGGTCAAAATTTTTCTTCTATGCACAACCATTAATTCAGATTTGAGATTCTCCGGATGAAATGGTCAATCTATGACCGCTTAATATTTTCCCAACCTTAAGATTCCTAAGAGCCTTAAGATCCCTGAGATACTTAAACGACCATCTATGTCCACTTTTGCCTGTGTACATCTCCATTCATTAACCGAACATTCTGAATTCGGAAACGAGTTAAATTTATGACGCTGTGTACTCCCTTCACCTGACTTGATCATTTCTCTATTACGACCTTAAGCAACACCATGAAGTCGATTCACTCTTCTAGTACTGAATTATCTGGTGAGGTCTCGACCAAAATCCCTAACAGCTCCCATTAAGCCATACTGAAAAACCTAGGAACCAAACGAAAAGTGTTATTACAGCGATTTAACAGTAGTTATATAGGAGCTCAGGTATGTCAGGAGAATCCTGTAGAATACAGCTTCCCTGCTGACATTGACCCTTTACAGCCATGGAGCTTCCACACTGTGGCTAGCATCAGCATTTTCTTTTTTTTTTACGTATGCAATTCATTTTATGCAAAAGACACCTGAACGAAAAAAAAACATAAATGATGACCTTAACATGAAAAGCAGCACAAGCGTAACACCACAGTGCATAGCAACATACACTCCTGGAAATGGAAAAAAGAACACATTGACACCGGTGTGTCAGACCCACCATACTTGCTCCGGACACTGCGAGAGGGCTGTACAAGCAATGATCACATGCACGGCACAGCGGACACACCAGGAACCGCGGTGTTGGTCGTCGAATGGCGCTATCTGCGCAGCATTTGTGCACCGCCGCCGTCAGTGTCAGCCAGTTTGCCTTGGCATACGGAGCTCCATCGCAGTCTTTAACACTGGTAGCATACCGCGACAGCGTGGACGTGAACCGTATGTGCAGTTGACGGACTTTGAGCGAGGGCGTATAGTGGGCATGCGGGAGGCCGGGTGGACGTACCGCCGAATTGCTCAACACGTGGGGCGTGAGGTCTCCACAATAGATCGACGTTGTCGCCAGTGGTCGGCGGAAGGTGCACGTGCCCGTCGACCTGGGACCGGACCGCAGCGACGCACGGATGCACGCCAAGACCGTAGGATCCTACGCAGTACCGTAGGGAACCACACCGCCACATCCCAGCAAATTAGGGACACTGTTGCTCCTGGGGTACCGGCGAGGACCATTCGCAACCGTCTCCATGAAGTTGGGCTACGGTCCCGCACACCGTTAGGCCGTCTTCCGCTCACGCCCCAACATCGTGCAGCCCGCCTCCAGTGGTGTCGCGACAGGCATGAATGGAGGGACGAATGGAGACGTGTCGTCTTCATCGATGAGAGTCGCTTCTGCCTTGGTGCCAATGATGGTCGTATGCGTGTTTGGCGCCGTGCAGGTGAGCGCCACAATCAGGACTGCATACGACCGAGGCACACAGGGCCAACACCCTGCATCATGGTGTGGGGAGCGATCTCCTACACTGGCCGTACACCTGAGGTGATCGTAGAGGGGACACTGAATAGTGCACGGTACATCCAAACCGTCATCGAACCCATCGTTCTACTATTCCTAGACCGGCAAGCGAACTTGCTGTTCCAACAGGACAATGCACGTCCGCATGTATCCCGTGCCAAGCAACGTGCTCTAGAAAGTGTGAGTCTACTACCCTGGCCAGCAAGATCTCCGGATCTGTCCCCCATTGAGCATGTTTGGGACTGGATGAAGCGTCGTGTCACGCGGTCTGCACGCCCAGCACGAACGCTGGTCCAAGGCGCCAGGTGGAAATGGCATGGCAAGCCGTTCCACAGGACTACATCCAGCATCTCTACGATCGTCTCCATGGGAGAATAGCAGCCTGCATTGCTGCGAAAGGTGGATATACACTGTACTAGTGCCAACATTGTGCATGCTCTGTTGCCTGTGCCTATGTGCCTGTGGTTCTGTCAGTGTGATCATGTGATGTATCTGACCCCAGGAATGTGTCAATAAAGTTTCCCCTTCCTGGGACAATGAATTCACGGTGTTCTTATTTCAATTTCCAGGAGTGTAGTTTGTTCCTTTAAGAAATCGTTCTTCACGTTTAGCTGGTCTGACCCCGGGAGCGGAATGGTCAGCGCGACAGACTGTCAGTCCTAGGAGCCAGGGTTCGATTCCCGGCTGGGTCGGTGATTTTCTGCGTTCGGGGACAGGGTGTTGTGTCGTCCTAATCATCATCATTTCATCCCCATCGACGGGCAAGTCGCCGAAGTGGCGTCAAATCGAAAGACTTGCACTCGGCGAGCTGTCTACCCGACGGGAGGCCCTAGTCACACGAAATTTACATTTTACCTTTAGCTGTCTGGCTACTCAAATTTCCCTCAATGCTTTTGGGTTTGTCTTACCACAAACGTGGTTATCAACTGTCGGATGGTGGTGATTCTCAGTACGTCGTCATGTCCATTACAACTGTAAGACATCAAAGTAGCTCGAACAGAATTCTACGTTATTACGTTCTTGTAAAGCCTGCGTTGTGACAGCAACTTAATTAGAAGTGAACCGCGCGACCATCTAAGCAAAGAGAGACGGGGGCCTGCAGGCCGACACCAGAGCGCCTCCCCGTCGCGTTATTGCCACAGAAGACGTCGCGCTAATTGATTGCGCAGTCGGCGGCCGCACTTCCTCGCAGCCGTCTCCCGCTGTTGACTGCTGCGTCACCGCCAGCTCCCTGCAGCGGCGGCTGCGTCGGAGCTCTGCCCTTTACGGCGCCGCTTATTGCTCTTTATTGCGTCACGTGCAGGCCAGTGCTTACTGTCGCGAGCATAAGATTGATCGCATTACAGAATAATATACCGCGTGAACACTGATGGAAGCGGCAGCGACAACTACGGGATGAAAACAGTAGAATAGATAGCACTGCAATCGAACGGAGTGGAACGCAACCTTTCATCACCCCTCGCATACTACCATCAAGCACGAAGTGAGGAGCGGTGAGTTTCTAAATTTGTGTTTACATGTGGCTGGTGCACTATTCTTTTTGAGGGGAGAGCCACCTAGTGGTTGGATTACATATGACTGTCATATCAGAACAAACTAAAGAGAAAAAGTGCGGTGCTCTATCATTACTCTGGCGCCTGATTTAGTTCACAAAGTCCTGCACGCAGAGCAGCAGAGCATTACGCAGTTGCAAATTGCAAGCTAGCTATATTTTTTAAGAAACATTAGCCAACTTAATTCGTTGTTCTGAAACGCACTTGCCTCCTGTATCAATTCATGTGGCGCCGCCGATACCTGTTGACGTCTATAAAAGTACAAACACGTATCTGGTTCGTGCGTAAAAAAAAGAAAACCAGTTGCAAATGTAGTGAGGGGGAAACAGAGAAGAAGTACACTGGAACTCTGACACTTGGATTTTATATTCTTTATACATGTGGCTTCACCCACGTATGCGTGTGCCGCATCTCCTCTTCGTCCCTCTGCCCTCCTCCTCCTCATCCTCCTCCTCCTCATCCTCCTCCTCCGCCTCATCTTGCTCCTCCACCACCCTCTTTCTGTCCATCTTCGTCTTCCCCCGCGCTCTGTACATCTCCTCTCACGTCCCTCTGACCATCTACTCCTCCCACCTCTCTCTACCCTTTCCTCCTCTCTGTGTCGATCTCCTCCTCCCCCATCCTCTGCTCTCCTCCTCTTTCTCTTCTATTTCTCCTCCACCTCCTCCTCAACCTCCCTTTCCACCTTCGCCCGCTCTTTATCTGCCCATCATACCCTCTCTCTATCTCCTCCGCCCCTCTCTAACAATCTCTTCCTCCCCTCTCTGTGTGCTGTTTCCTCCTCCCTCTCCCTTCCATACAGTATTTCTTTCCAGTCAAGTGGTATGTGTACATATTTTGGTTGAAATCGATCCAGTAGTATAGGAGCAGATAGGAAACGTACTTACATCCATCTACATATGCATCTACATACATACACCGCAAGCCGCCGTATGGCGCGTGGTGGTTAGTACCTTTTACCACTACTTGTCATTTCAGTTCCCATTCCACATGCAAATTGATCAAGGAAATAACGGCTGCCTCTATGCCTTTGAATGAGCCCTAAATGTCTTTCACCTTACCTTTGTGGTGCTTATGCCTTGCCGGCAGTAGAATCGTTCTGCAGTCAGCTTCAAATGCCGGTTCTCTAAATTTTCTCAATACTGTTTCACGAAAAGAACTTCGCCCTCCCTCCAGGGATTCGCTTTCGAGTTCAAAAATGGCTCTGAGCACTATGGGACTTAACTTCTGAGGTCATCTTACTACTTAAACCTAACTAACCTAAGGACATCACAAACATCCATGCCCGAGGAAGGATTCGAACCTGCCACCGTAGCGGTCGTGTGGTTCCAGACTGTAGCGCCTAGAAGCACTCGGCCACAACGTCCGGCGCTTTCGAGTTACCGAAGCATACTCATAATACTTGGGTGCACTTCGAATCTGTTGTTGTTGTTGTTGTTGTGGTCTTCAGTCCTGAGACTGGTTTGATGCAGCTCTCCATGCTACTCTATCCTGTGCAAGCTTCTTCATCTCGCAGTACCCACGGCAACCTACATCCTTCGGAATCTGCTTAGTGTATTCATCTCTTGGTCTCCCTCTACGATTTTTACCCTCCATGCTGCCCTCAAATACTAAATTGGTGATCCGTCGATGTCTCAGAACATGTCATACCAACCGATCCCTACTTCTAGTTGTGCCACAAGCTCCTCTTCTCCCCAATTCTATTCAATACCTCCTCTTTAGTTATGTGATCAACCCATCTAATCTTCAGCATTCTTCTGTATCACCACATTTCGAAAGCTTCTATTCTCTTCTTGTCAAAGCTATTTATCGTCCACGTTTGACTTCTATACATGGCTACACTCCATACAAATACTTTCAGAAACGACTTCCTGACACTTAAGTCAATACTCGTTGTTAACAAATTTCTCTTCTTAAGAAACGCTTTCCTTGCCATTGCCAGTCTACATTTTATATCCTCGCTACTTCGACCATCGTCTGTTATTTTGCTCCCCAAATAGCAAAACTCCTTTACTACTTTAAGTGTCTCATTTCCTAATCTCATTCCCTCAGCATCACCCGACTTAATTCGACTACATTCCCTTATCCTCGTTTTGCTTTTCTTGATGTTCACCTTATACACTCCTTTCAAGAAACTGTCCATTCCGTTCAACTGCTCATCCAAGTCCTTTGCTGTGTCTGACAGAACTACAATGTCATCGGCGAACCACTAAGTTTTTATTTCCCCTCCATGGATTTTAATACCTAATCCGAACTATTCTTTTGTTTCTTTACTGCTTGCTCAATATACAGATTGCATAACATCGAGGACTGGCTACAACACTGCCTCACTCCCTTCCCAACCACTGCTACCCTTTCATGCCCCTCGACTCTTATAACTGCCATCTGCTTTCTGTACAAATTGTAAGTAGCCTTTCGCTCTCTGTATTTTACCCCTGCCACCTTCAGGATTTGAAAGAAAGTATTCCAATAAACATTGTCAAAAGCTTTCTCTAAGTCTACAAATGCTAGAAACGTAGGTTTGCCTCTCCTTAACCTTTCTTCTAAGATAAGTCGTAGGGTCAGTATTGCGTCACGTGTTCCAACATTTCTACGGAATCCAAACTGATCTTCCCCGAGGTCGGCTTCTATCAGTTTTTCCATTCGTCTGTAAAGAATTCGCGTTTGTATTTTGCAGCCGTGGCTTATTAAACTCATAGTTCGGTAATTTTCACATCTGTCAACACCTGCTTTCTTTGGGATTGGAATTATTATATTCTTCTTGAAGTCTGAGGGTATTTCGTCTGTCTCATACATCTTGTACACCATATGGTAGAGTTTTGTCAGGACTGGCTCTCCCAAGGCCGTCAGTAGTTCCAATGAATTGTTGTCTACTGCCGGGGCCTTGTTGCGACTCAGGTCTTTCAGTGCTCTGTCAAACTCTCCACGCAGTATCATATCTCTCATTACATCTTTATCAACATCCTCTTCCATTTCTATAATATTGTCCTCAAGTAAATCGCCCTTGTATAGACCCTCTATATACACCTTCCAGCTTTCTGCTTTCCCTTCTTTGCTTACAACTGGGTTTCCATCTGAGCTCTTGATATTCATACGAATGGCTCTCTTTTCTCCAAAGGTCTCTGTAATTTTCCTGTAGGCAGTATCTATCTTGCCCTTAGTGAGATATGCCTCCACATCCTTACATTTGTCCTCTAGCCATCCCTGCTTAGCCATTTTGCGCTTCCTGTCGATTTCATTTTTGAGACGTTTGTATTCCTTTTTGCCTGTTTCATTTACTGCATTTTTATATTTTCTCCTTTCATCAATTAAATTCAATATTTCTTCTGATACCCAGGGGTTTTTACTAGCGCTTGTCTTTTTACATGTTTGATCCTCTGCTGCCTTCGCTGTTTCATCCCTCAAAGCTACCCATTCTTCTTCTACTCTATTTCTTTCCCCCATTCTTGTCAACCGTTCCCTAATACTCTCTCTGAAGCTCTCTACAAACTCTGGTTCTTTCAGTTTATCCAGATCCCATCTTCTCAAATTCCCATCTTCGAATCTACCTCTAACAAATCTAGCAGCTCGCCTCTGAATTGCTTCTATGTCTTCCTTTAATCCAACCTGGCGAGGATCCCAAACACTCGAGCAATACTCAAGAATAATCGCACTAGTTCCCATAACTATGCAGTCGCGTTTACAGATGAACCACAATTCCACAAAATTCTCCCAATAACCTTACGCTTTCCATTCGCCCTCCCTTTCACAACCCTCATATGCTCGTTCCATTTCACGTCGCTTTGAAGTTGGGCCCAGACACGTAAACGACTTGACAATGTCAAGCAGGACACTACTAATGCTGTATCCGAGCGGTATGGTTTTGTTTTTCCCACTATTCTGCATTAAACTCCATTTTTCGAAGTTGATAACTGGCTACTATTCATCACACCAACTATAAAATTTTGTCTAAGCTATCTTGTATCCCCCTAGAGCCATTCAACGACGAGAACTTTCCATACACCACAACATCAACAGCAAATAGCGCGAGAATGCTGTGCACCCTATCAGTCAGATCATTATGTGTAGTATGCAGAACACATACTTACTTTTGTATAACATACTGGCCTTTCACTCGCTTAGGTACGTGTATGTCACATGTATTACACACACATATATTTCTGAATCTCTGCTGTTTTACGCAGAGAGTGCCTTCAATTTGCCAATAACCACAATCTCAGAAAATAGATTGTTACTTACCGTAAAGACCGTAAAGATACCACACTAAACTGGAAATAGGCGCAACACAAACAAGAATACCTCATGTACACATGATCGCCAACGCCGGCATCTCGGAGATGGCTGCCATGTATACGTAAGGAATGCTTGCTTCTTTGAATGAATGGTGTGAATTTCTCTTTCTCTATTAAGCCGAAAGCTTAATGTGTACGTGTCTTTTAATTGCGCCTGTCTGCAGCTTTGCGTGTTATCTTTACGGTAACCAGCAATCTACCTTTTCCTACAGTGCTGATTTTTCTATCTGGAATTTCCATTGTTTGTTTTCGAATGTGTGTTACCAGACGTCTGTGATAGTGTAGTTTTGTAGGAACTGTGACCATGGTGTATTCGAACTCTGAAAAGGCGGAGATGATACTCATCTATGGCGAGTGTCGACGAAATGCAACTGAAGCCAGCAGGGTGTATGCAGAACGGTATCCGGACAGAGAGCATCCAACGTGCCGCACATTGCAAAACATCTACCGCCAACTGTATGCAACAGGTATGGTCGTAGCACGCAAACGGGTCCGTAACAGGCCCGTCACAGGAGAAGCGGGTACAGTCGGTGTGTTAGCTGCTGTTGCCATGAACCCACACATGAGTACATGGGACATTGCGAGAGCCGGTGGACTGAGTCAAAGTAGTGTCATGCGCATACTGCATCGTCACAGCTTTCACCCGTTTCATGTGTCGCTACATCAGCAATTACATGGTGATGACTTTAATAATCGAGTGCAATTATGTCAATGAGCATTAACAGAGAATGCGTTGCAGTTCTACCTGTTTACCGATGAAGCGGCTTTCACAAACCACGGGGCAGTGAATCTACGGAACATGCATTACTGGTCCGTGGACAATCCTCGCTGGCTCAGACAGGTAGAGCGACAGCGACCGTGGACTGTAAATGTATGGTGCGGAATCATTGGCGACCATCTCATTGGTCCTCACTTCATCGCAGGAGCCCAAACAGCCTCAACATACATCGCGTTTTTACAGAATGATCTGCCAACGTTGCTCGAAAATGTCCCACTGGAAACGCGTCGACGTATGTGGTATCAGCATGATGGTGCACCTGCACATTCCGCAATTAACACTAGGCTGACCCTTGACAGAATGTTCGACGGGCGTTTCATAGGACGTGGAGGACGCATAAATTGGCCAGCCCGTTCTCGTGATCTTACACCTCTGGACTTCTTTCTGGGGGGTACGTTAAAGGAGAATGTATACCGTGATGTACCTACAACCCCAGAGAATATGAAACAACGTATTGTGGCAGCCTGCGGCGACATTACACCAGATGTACTGCTGCGTGTACGACATTCATTACACCAGAGATTGCAATTATGTGCAGCAAATGATGGCCACCACATTGAATATCTATTGGCCTGACGTGTCGGGATACACTCTATTCCACTCCGTAATTGAAAACGCAAACCACGTGTGTACATGTACCTCACCCCTCACGGTAATGTACATGTGCGTCAATGAAAAAGACCAATAAAAAGGTGTTAGCATGTGGACATAATGTGCTGTTCTAGTTTCTTCTGTACCTAAGGTCTATCACCGTTCCCTTTGGATCCCTACGTAATTCGGTGCTCTCCGATACACACGATCGAACAGCGGAGGAGTGGTACTGAAGCGTCAACTTTAGGTTACAATATCTCCGGATGTAATTAACATTTTACAATGCAACACACGGCACTGAATACGTAATTGTTTATATCTTCATATATGCTAACAAAACTAACAGGGTTCAATTTTAAAAAACGTAGGTTTGTGTTAAAAAACATACTTCTGTGCATTTTTTTATGGTTTGTATAAACCAATTACACTGGCCCCTCTCCTCACGTTCGGTCTGTGGAATCTTTTCGTCAGTATTTGATGTGGTTTACGAAATATATCCAGCGGTAATCATACGTGACTCACCCTATATATACAGGGCGATTCAAAAAGAATACCACAACTTTAAAAATTTGTATTTAATGAAAAAAGCATAATATAACCTTCTGTTATACATCATTACAAAGAGTATTTAAAAAGGTTTTTTTTCACTCAAAAACAAGTTCAGAGATGTTCAATATGGCCCCCTCCAGACACTAGAGCAATATCAACCCGATACTCCAACTCGTTCCACACTCTCTGTAGCGTATCAGGCGTAACAGTTTGGATAGCTGCTGTTATTTCTCGTTTCAAATCATCAATGGTGGCTGGGAGAGGTGGCCGAAACACCATATCCTTAACATACCCCCATAAGAAAAAATCGCAGGGGGTAAGATCAGGGATTCTTGGAGGCCAGTGATGAAGTGCTCTGTCACGGGCTGCCTGGCGGACGATCCATCGCCTCGGGTAGTTGACGTTGAGGTAGTTACGGACAGATAAGTGCCAATGTGGTGGCGCTCCATCCTGCTGAAATATGAATTGTTGTGCTTCTTGTTCGAGGTGAAGGGCTGCGAACAAATGCTTGCTGGATGCCTGCTACATTTTCATCACTCGTTCTCGGCCGTCCAGAACTTTTCCCTTTGCACAAACACCCATTCTGTTTATACTGTTTATACCAACGTTTAATACACCACCTATCAGGGGGTTTAACACCATACTTCGTTCGAAATGCACGCTGAACAACTGTCGTCGATTCACTTCTGCCGTACTCAATAACACAAAAAGCTTTCTGTTGAGCGGTCGCCATCTTAGCATCAATTGACGCTGACGCCTAGTCAACAGCGCCTCAAGCGAACAAATGTACAACTAAATGAAACTTTATAGCTCCCTTAATTCGCCGACAGATAGTGCTTAGCTCTGCCTTTTGTCATTGCAGAGTTTTAAATTCCTAAAGTTGTGGTATTCTTTTTGAACCAACAAAAAGATACGGCCAAAATTTCAGGAAACATTCCTCACACACAAAGAAAGAAAATATGTCATCTGGACATGTGCCCGGAAACGCTTACTTTCCATTTTAGAGCTCATTTTATTACTTCTCTTCAAATCACATTAATCATGGAATGAAAACACACAGCAACAGAACGTACCAGCGTGACTTCAAACACTTTGTTACAGAAAATGTTCAAAATGTCCTCCGTTAGCAAGGATACATGCATCCACCCTCCGTCGCATGGAATCCCTGAGGCGCTGATGCAGCCCTGGAGAATGGCGTATTGTATCACAGCCGTCCACAATACGAGCACGAAGAGTCTCTACATTCGGTACCGGGGTTGCGCAGACAAGAGCTTTCAATTGCCCCCATAAATGAAAGTCAAGAGGGTTGAGGTCAGGAGAGCGCGGAGGCCCTGGAATTGGTCCGCCTCTACCAATCCATCGGTCACCGAATCTGTTGTTCAGAAGCGTACGAACACTTCGACTGAAATATGCAGGAGCTCCATCGTGCATGAACCATATGTTGTGTCGTACTTGTAAGGGCACATGTTCTAGCAGCACAGGTAGAGTATCCAGTATGAAATCATGATAACGTGCTCCATTGAGCGTAGGTGGAAGAACATGGGGCCCAATCAAGACACCACCAACAATGCCTGCCGAAACGTGCACAGAAAATCTGTGTTGATGACGTGATTGCACAATTACGTGCGGATTCTCGTCAGCCCACACATTTTGATGGTGAAAATTTACAATTTGATCACGTTGGATTGAAGCCTCATCCGCAAAGAGAACATTTGCACTGAAATGAGGACTGACACATTGTTGGATGAACCATTCGCAAAGTGTACCCGTGAAGGCCAATCAGCTGCTGATAGTGCCTGCACACGCTGTACAGGGTACGGAAACAACTGGTTCTCCCGTAGCACTCTCCATACAGTGACGTGGTCAACGTTACCTTGTACAGCAGCAACTTGTCTGACGCTGACATTAGGGTTATCGTCAAATGCACGAAGAATTGTCTCGTCCATTGCAGGTGTCCTCGTCGTTCTACGTCTTCCCCAGCCGCGAGTCATAGGCTGGAATGTTCCGTGCTCCCTAAGACGCCGATCAATTGCTTCGAACGTCTTCATGTCGGGACACCTTCGTTCAGGAAATCTGTCTCGATACAAACGTACCGCGCCACGGCTATTGCCCCGTGCTAATCCATACATCAAATGGGCATCTGCCAACTCCGCATTTGTAAACATTGCACTGACTGCAAAACCACGTTCGTGGTTAACACTAACCTGTTGATGCTACGTACTGATGTGCTTGATGCTAGTACTATAGAGCAATGAGTCACATGTCAACACAAGCACCGAAGTCAACATTACCTTCCTTCAATTGGGACAACTGGCGGTGAATCGAGGAAGTACAGTACATACTGACGAAACTAAAATGAGCTCTAACATGGAAATTAACGGGCACATGTCCACATAACATCTTTTCTTTATTTGTGTGTAAGGAATGTTTCCTGAAAGTTTGGGCGTACCTTTTTGTAACACCCTATATCAGTTTCTTTTTAAGTGTCTTTATTATACATTTTATGTGTGACCAAGTTGTGAAATCCGTACGAACGTGTTGAAACAGAATACCTCATGGAATCAAAATCGCAGTTACGCAGTCGAATATCAATACACAGGTGCTTTATAATCGGTACTACCCCAGGTTCGAAGCACTAAATAAGTAATGAAAAGGAGTTGTATAGTGATCTCTGGCGCTACCCACGCCTGGCCTAAAATGCCTGACCCATACACATTTTTCAATTGATGGTCACGTTACCTAAAGAGTTTCTGCGACTTGGAGCAAAGTTATACGCCTGCATCTTTGCCGCCACCGATAACATCCAAGACTCCCATTCGTTCTTTTGAGTCATGTTTCTCGTGGTCAGGAGAGTAAATGTGATACTATCACTTCCCTGAAACAGTTAGGGCCCAACACGGTAAAATGGACAGCTTTCAAAGTGTCGTACGGAAGGTTTCAGTAATTATTTTAGTTTGTAGTTTCCAATAGTTCATGAGGTTCTAATTCTAAAATCTGTTAGTTCCAAAGACGCGCTACACGTACTTAACTTAGGAATAATCGGGGCTATATCACGCAAGTGAGGAAGATGTCCATAAGCAAACACTGTATCCGAGACTTAAGAGTTGCAAGGTTCCTGTCGAAGCATTTACACCATTTTCGAATTTTTTTGTTAATCCTGCAGGCCGAAAGAGCACATAGCCAAACTATAGCTTTCGGCTGAGCTCATGCAACGCACTGACGTTTTAGAGTTGTTTTTTTGTTTTGTTTTTGTTTTTTAGCCTTCAGTCTTCTGTCTCGTTTATGTGAGCCCCCATCACTTTCATACCTGTGCCAACCATTTCATCTCAGAGTAGCACTTGCTACCGGTATTCTCAATTACGGTTTTTGCGCTCTATGGCTCCCTTTGCTACCTTGGAACTTATTCCGTGACGTCTTAATAGATGTCACCATCATGCCCCTTCTCTTTTCAGTGTTTTCCGTATATTCCTTTTCTTGCCGATTATCTGGGGAACAATAATCTCTTCATTCCTAATCTTATCAATCCACCTAATTTTCAACAATCTTCGGTAGCACCACATTTCAATTGCTTCGATTCTCTTCTTTTCCAGTTTTCCCACTCTTCACGTTTCACTGCCATACAACCCTATGCTGCAAACGTGCCATCCTCAGAAATTTCTCCCTCAAATTAAGGCCTATTTTTGATACTAGTAGACTTATTTTGGCCAGGAATTCCATTTTTGTCAGTGCTAATCTGCTTTTTATACCTTGTTTGTTGCGTCTGTCAAGAGTTGTTTTGCTGCCAAGGCAGCAGAAGTCTTTAACTTAATGTATATCGTGAGAACCAAACGTCATATTAAATTTCTCACGGTTTTCATTTCTGATACTTCTTATTACTTTCGTCTTTCTTCGATTTACTCTCATTCTATATTCTGTGCTCATTAGACTGTTCATTCCACTTATCAAATCCTGTAATGCTTTTTTCACCTTCATTGAGTATACCAGTGTCATCACCGAATCTTATCACTGAATACTTTCACCTCGAATTTTAATTCCACTATTGTACTTTTATTTCAGTTTTTGCTTCCTCGATGTACAGATTGAACAGTAGGGCGAAAACCTGTATCTCTGTCTTACACGCTCATAATCAGAGCACTTCATTTTTGGTCTTCGACTCTTATTGTTCCCTCTTGGTTCTTGTACATATTGTATATTACCCATCTTTTCCTATAGCGTATTCTCATTTTTCTCCGAGTTGCGAACATCTTGCTCCATTTGACACTGTCGAATGCTTTTTGCACATCGATAATTCTTATGAAGATGTTTTGATTTTTCTTTAGTCTTGCTTCCATTATCAACCGCAACGTCACAATTGCTTTTCTGATGCCTTTACCTCACCTAAAGCCTAAGTGATCATCGTGTAAAACATTGTTAGTTTCCTTTTCCATTCTCCTATCTATTACTCTTGTCAGTAAGTTGGATGCATGAACTGTTACTACTTGTCACCTCTTATAGTTCTAAGAATTTTGCAAATGATGTTTTATCGAAAGTAAGATGGAATGTCGCCAGACTATACACCAGCGTGAGTGGTCATTTGGTTGCCATTTTCCCTAATGAGTTTATAAATTCTGATGGCATCATTTATCCTTTTACCTTATTCGATCTTAACTCTTCCAAAGTCTTTAAAGTCTGATTCTAATACTAGCTCTACCTCTTATACGTCCTCCTCTTAGGTGCCTTCAATATGCTATTTTCAGCTATCCGCTGTATCCTCTACTTTTAACAGTGAATTTACCATTGCACTCTTACTGTTTTACCTTTGCTTTTAATTTCACAGAACGTTGTTTAGACTTTTCTGTATGTTAGTCAATCCTTCCGACAATAATTCCTTTATCGATCTCCTCATATGTTTCTTCGAGCCATTTTGCCCTTGCTTACCTGCACTTCCTTATTTTACTTGTATTTCTGTGCTCCTGAATTTCCCTGAAATTTTTTGTACTACATTCTTTCGTCGATCACCTGAAGTACTTTTTCTGTTCCCCATGGTTTCTTCGAAGTTTTTTTCTTTGTACCATTCAGTTGAACTGCCTACTGTATATCCATTATCGCAGTATCTACGACCTCAGAGAAGTTCTAGCCGTATCTGTTCATTACTTAGTACTTCCGTATCCAACTTCTTTGCTCATTGATTCTTCCTGTTTAGTCTCTTAAACTTCAGCCTACTTTTCATCACTACTGAATTGTGATTTGAGTCTATATCTGCTCCTGGGTATGCCTTACAACACTGTATCTCATTTCGGAATCTCTGCCTGACCATGATGTAATCTAACTAAAATCTTTGCGTATCTCATGGCGTTTTCCATATATATCTGCTCCTCTTATGATTCTTGAGTACCTGCTATTAACAGCTGAAATTTATTGCAAGTATCAATTTGTATTTGTCCTCTCTTATTCATAGTCCGAAGCCCATATTCCCTCGTAACCCTTTCTTCTACTCCTTCCTTTACAATCGCATTCCAATCCCTCAAGACTGTTAGATATTACACTCATCCTGGAGCATATCTAATGTTCCGATGCCGATCTGTGCTGTATATAATGTTCACGACCGTCCTTTTATGGTTGTGAGCACGTGGGTCTCTTGTTAAATGTGCAGATAGTAAATCGGCATACAATAATTGGCTAGAGTATTCCCCACTCTGATATTCTTCAATATGCCTAAAATATTCTCCGATTATTCTGTTGACATGTTTATATCCTCATTCAAGGTTCAAGCTAGTGCATGTGGTTGGAGATTACAATCATACCAGTAAGTTCATAGTTTAGAACAGGAGACAATATAATAATAGCCCAAATGTAACGTCTAAGGCTACAACAAGGTTATGAACATGTTACTTCAAATGGTTCAAATGGCTCTGAGCACTATGGGACTTAACATCTGTGGTCATCAGTCCCCTAGAACTTAGAACCACTTAAACCTAACTAACCTAAGGACATTAGACACATCCATGCCCGAGGCAGGATTCGAACCTGCGACCGTAGCAGTCGCGCGGTTCCGGACTGCTCGCCTAGAACCGCTAGACCACCGCGGCCGGCGAACATGTTACTGTCAAAGTCATAATCTATATGCATTTTTTATGCTTCTGCATATTTTTTGCTGTCAGCTACCCGCCTTATCGGTCCCTTCTTATTTCCTGGAATTCCACATGTAGTACCAGTTCGCCTGACGACTTCCATGTCCTTTTCAGCACGGACAAAATTACTTACGTCTCCACTCCGTCCTCTTCCATGTCTCACTTTGTTTATTGTCCTTTTTTCCCAGTAATTCTCTATAGGCACCTCTCCATTGGTTTCTCAGAAATTCTCAAGTGTTCCTACAGTTTTATGATTAAACTGTATATCTCACTGCGTAACACTGATAAAAAGTACTGATTCTAAACTTACCATTTTAGATAGTTGGGACGCTGATTTTCAAACCCTTAGTTTCCCAAAAACCTCTAGGATAGTTTTACACTTTTTATTTTTGTATCTGTCCATTGGATTATTGTCTTCAACAGTCAAAAATCATGATAATTCATCCACTGGTTCTATGGCTTTATACTTAATTCGTGCTCTTATCTAGTTTGATTATATGTTATTTTAATAATTAAATTGATTTTGAAACCTACATTTAGACTTCGGTCCTGCACAACCTAACATTCGTTACCGAGTTTCATCTGTGCTAGAGGCTGACAGTACAATCGCATCAGTAAAATGAAACCTGTGAAAACTGGTAAAACATATTGCGTTACTACGAAATTCTTCTTCAATTTCGCTATTCATGATGTATAATCTCAGCTTGATGAAGTCAAATTGAGACTTTTTTTTCTTAGTCATCAGCCTTCTGACTGGTTGACGCGGCCCACCACAAATTCCTCTTCTGCGACAACTTTTTCATCCCAGAGTATCAATTGTAACCCGGTCCTGAGTTATTTGTTACATGAATTCCAATCCCTGTCTTCCTGTACATTTTTTTTATCCTATAGAGCTTCCTCTAGCACCATGGAAGTTATTCCCTGATGTCTTAGCAGATTCCCAATCATCCTGTCCCTTCTTCTTATCAGTGTTTTCCACATATGCCTTTCCTCCCAGATTCTACGGAGAACGTCGCCTTACCTTATCATTCCATGTAATTTTCATCATTCTTCTGTAGCCCCACATCTCAACTCTTCGATACTCTTGCGTTTCGGTTTTGCCACAGTCCATTTTTCACTACCGTACAATGATGCGCTCCTAATGTACATTCTTAGAAATTTCTTTCTCAAATTGTAACCTACGTTTAGTACAAGTAAAATTTTCTCGGCTATGAAAGTCTACTATTGAACAAAAGGAGTAGCGCTGTGCGAAGTGTTGTTTCCTTTGCTTACTTTCACTCTATACGGAATCACAGTTTGGACACGACTTGTTTTCACATTTAACATTCACAGCCTGAGAAATATGCTAAGGACGATGGGGGGTATCACTTACTGAACTCTGTGTAGGCTTGAGCTGAAGTGACTGGGAATTCTCTGTCATCCGTCTATAGTTAAACCTCAAGATATATGTGGGTTTAATACTAAATACTGTCACATGTAACTCAGTGAATACCAGACAAAAAAATTATCATTTGTGAAACAGTTCCCTAACCATTGTAAAGAAAGAATGTACTCTTTGGCAGGTACATTTGCAATAGGATTTTCAATTTGATGACGAATGGTCCCCTTGAGGCAGGCTTACTTTGTTTTGCACGTGATAGTCTTCCACAAAAGTATGTTACTTATTTCACTATACCAACTCAAATTTGTTGCTTTCTGTTATCCCACATTTATTTTTAAGAGCTTTACAATTATTCTGGAAAGTTTTCTTGGCTCGTTCCGTAATGGAGTAACTTAAGCCGTAAAACACCTACGAGCCGAATGGCGGTTTTTGTGCAAATATTCTGCATGTTTGAAAAGGAAAACTGGTCGAGGTAAGACCGTACTGAAGTAGGCTGCTATTCTTGAACTTTCCGTTAGATGGGACTATTTTTATTATGGTTTATTTGGACAAATTTGTTTTTGTCATGAATTTAATTGAAGGTAGGATTTTTTTTTTTTTTTTTTTTTTTTGCCTTACATGTTCTTAACGACTCTGCTGTAGTGCGTAACAGTGGAAGAAATAAGTTGTATTATGATGTGGATACAGTGTGAAGGAAACATATACCTATGAACGTGCTAACGTGCAAGATACGTTAGCCGCCCCCCGGGGGCATCCGTGCTCGCTTGTAAAGAAGCGACCTCTAGTAACAGCTGCAATACTGCAAACTCAGTCTACAATGTGGCAGAAGCATTAGCCTCTTAGAAACTGCATCATTAATAAGAAAGAATAATAGATGTACACTGAGAGCAAGGCATTGGTTTTATAGCTAATTAGCAGTGTTAGAGACCACTTTTCTTCTGACTGTGTACGCTCCCGGGGATACAAAAGAGTAATGTTGGTTACAGAACAGAAAGAGGAAGGGTTGAATATTTCCTACAGTTTGTTTACTTTCTTGACTTGCCTCCATCGCTTGTGAAGAACTCTCTCCATTTATTAAGTTACTTCTGTTGCAACACCAGCGAACACAAACCCTGTTTTGTGTGCTTGTGTTCTTGCTCATATGAGTGAGAAGCTTCGCGATTCAAAACTGTTAAATATAAAAGAAAATGGTTGTTTCAATAATCGATGAAACAATCGTATCTCACAAACGAAATAATGTAGACATTTGTTTGTGACCCCACTGTATTTATTAAGATTTGGAAAACAATCTATGAAAGGTAGTGAGCAAGGCAGTAGTAAATTTTTGCATGCCTCTGTAAGCGTTCTGATCTCTCCTATCTCATTCTCCCTACCGCTGCGAGAGATACACGAGTATCATGATAGTCTTCTTCGAGTACAGCTTCTCTAAAGTTACATTTTCGTATGGGCCCTTGTCGCGACCATGTTCTGAATTCGTTCGATTCGGTTTGTCAGGCCTGCGTGATACATACTCCATACATTGGAACACTACTCTAGTACTAGTTTCACTTGCGTCTTTCTTTATAGATGTATTGCGCATTTCCTGAACCCTTCCGACAAGTATAAGTCTTCCATTCGTTATCGTCCTATTGCATATCGCTTCTTATGAAACGTCCCCTTGGAAAAATTTAAAATAACAGTGCTGGAAAGCCTCTTACGTTATTTGATTTTCAAACAGCTGACCAAAACTCAACGTACTCAAACAGTTTTCTCTTTACTCATTCTGATCATCACTAAACTGACACACCAGATTTTTTTAGCGCAACGCAGTCTGACTTTCAATAATCCTTACAAAAGAAATTCTCAAACTAACAATAACCTATATTTTTCATGAATCACTTACCTCACAATCTTCGTTACTCGAACTACTGCAATACAGCGAGTGCAAATACTGCTAGTTTAATAAAAGATTCTAACTACTGATAGGCGTAGTTAGCAAATGAAAGATTTTGATAGAGAACAAACAATTCATTTAACTTAATAGCGTTCAAAAGTCATTATATATATATATATATATATATATATAATTTTGTGACATCCAATTAAAGAAATTTCCTTTTTCTGACGGACACAGGTCCATATCGTCCCCTCAAAACTCTAGCATATCTCTCTCTCTCTCTCTCTCTCTCTCTCTCTCTCTCTCTCTCTCTCTCCACATCTACCACTACCAACTTCGCAACGCTACGCGCTATTCACTTCCAACTGCCCAACACTACAATAGCGAATATTCCAACAATGCCAACCAGCCACAGATTGCACACAGCACAGTCAGTGATTTTCATACAGAGCGCTACGTGGCGTTACCAACATAAAAACCTAAACAACCTACTTACACTTATATTACTTCTAAATACCTGCAAAATAGGACGTGCTAGAGGTCACCACACTAATCAAAATCGGATAATACCCGTTTCTACTTGTAAGAGGCATTATGTGGCGTTTATCTGCGTTTGCACTGACCTACAATTCATTATAGCAACTAGAAATGTGTGTCCTAGTTTTTCTGTATTTGCCTACGATCATCCAATGGCAACACTTTCACGCAGACCGATGAATTTTAGAACCCCATCTGATACGTCGTTTATGGATATTGAGAATATGAGAGGTCCTTTAAGGTTCCTGTGGGACACGCTGTCTTTTGTTTCCATGTAATATTCGCCCCCATTTTGTTTTTTTTTTTTCAGTCATCAGTCTTCTGACTGACTTGATACGGCCCAAGTTCCTCTTCTGCGCCCTCTTCATCTCGAAGCAGCCCTTGTACGCAATGTCCGCAATTACCTGCTGCGTGTATTCGAGTCTATCTTCTCCTACACCTTCTGCTCTCTACAGCTCCCTCAAGTATCATGGAAGTCATTCGCTTCCTCTTGTCACCGTTTATCAAATACACCTTTTCTCGCCGATTCTGCGGAGAACCTCCTCATTCCTTACCCCAGCAGTCTCTCTCATTTTCAACGTGCTTCTGTAACACCACATCGCAAATCATCCTATTCTCCTGTGTTCCGGTTTTCCTACAGTCCACGTTTCACTATTATGTAGAGATATGCTCCAAATTTTCATTCTCAGAAAAGTATTCCTCAAATTAAGGCCAATATTTGATGAAACAGACTTATAGACTTCTCTTGGCTAGGCATGCCCTATTTGCCAGTTCTGATCTGCTTTTTGGATCGTCCTTCCTCCGCCCGTCATGCGTTATTTTGCTGCCTAGGTAGCAAAATTCCGTGATTTCGTCTACTTCCTCTTCACCAATTCTGATGTTAAGTTTCTTGCTGTTCTCATTACTTTCGTCTTTCTTCGATTTACTCTCCGTTCACTTCTGTACTCATTGGACTACTCATTCCACTTAGCAAATCCTGTAATTCTTCTTCACTTTCACAGAGAATAGCAATGTCTTTAGCGAATCTTATCCCTGATATCATATCACCTTGAATTTTAATCTTTCGATGTAGAGATTGAACAGTAGTGGCTGAAGACTACATGCCTGTATTACACCCTTTGTAATCCGAGTACGTTGTTCTTGGTCTTCGATTCTTATTGTTCCCTCTTGCTTCTTTTATATACTTTACATTCCCATCTTTTTCTATTGATTATCCCTATTTTTTCTCCGAATTTCAAACATCTTTCGTTATTTGACACTTTGGAATCCTTTTTACAGGTCGACAGAGATCCAATGAACGTGTCTTGATATATATTTCGTCTTTCTTTCACTATCAACATCAACGTCACAGTTGTCTGTGTGGTGCCTTTATCTTTATTAAAGCCAAACTGGTCGTCATTTAACCCACTCTGCTCTCTTTTCCATATTCTGTGTACTATCCTTGTCAGAAACCTGGCTGTAAGAACTGTTAAGCTGATTGTGCGATAATTCTCACGCTTTTTGGTTGTTGCAATCTTCGGAATTGTGTGAATGATGTTTTTCCAGAAGTCAGATGGTATGTCGCCACAGTCATACATTCTACGCACGAACGTGGATTGTAGTTTTATTGAGACTTTCCCAATAATTTTCGAATCCTTGTGACAAGTTATCTATCTCTTTTGCTTTATTCGATTTAAAGTTCTTTTAAATTCTGATCCTAATACTGCATCTTCCATCTCATCTATATCGACTGCTGTTTCTTTTTGTATCACGTCATCGGACAAGTCTTTCCTCTCATAGAGGCCTTCAGTGTACTCTTTCAATCTGCTAGTTATTGAATCTAATTGGAGAGAAAAGAAATTTATGACAATTTTACTAAAAGACCGCATACGTTGGCAGAACATACACTGTGACATTAATGAATTCTGAATTTGTTAATGAAGGAAACTGTGTTGTTTGAGTTGGGGGGGAGGGGGGTGGAGAGGTATAAATTACAAAGGAACCCCAAGGATTGATTTCAGTAAGGGGTTTCAAATTGATATAGGTTGAATTAGTTATTCAGCAATGAAGGGGCTTGCACAGGATAGATTAGGGAGGGCAGCGGCATGGGGTAATGGGCCGGGGGCGGGGGGGGGGGGGGGGGGGGGGCGAGCCTCGTCAAACGAGTCTTCGGACTGAAGGAAAGAAGAACAGCAACAACAACAGCTGCGGGTATAGTATAAGCGTCTCTCATTTGGGTGGTTGTGCGATAGTCAGACATTGGTACGGTTGTACCCATACGCATAAACACATTCTAAAACGCAGTTTTTAATATTTCTGTTTTTTTTTGTCTGCAGTCTTCAATTTCAGCACAGCGGAGACACACGAGAGGCTCAGTGAAAGAATTGATTCCTTTCAATGACTTCAAATATAATCAGAAAACCTTAAAATTCTATGACAGGGCTTTCTGCAGGATCTATCTCTAAAAGCGCAGGCTTCACACATGCTCCTTCTTACATATGCAGGAGCTGAAATGAAGTTTTCTCTATCAGTTTCTCTCTAATATCTTTTGTAGTGAGTGTAATAGTTTTCACAACGTTCTCTGATCGGTGCTATTAAACGTATGTGGGTCATAGCCGTCTTTTATTGCTTTACTTGGGACATACTTTTCTAAGTTGAAGTTTAAAATGTCTTTTAGTTTCGACCAGAAATGTTCTGTGAATTTACTGTTCTCAGTTCGTCCTTTAAATAAGCTGATACTGTCTGCCAGGTCGAGCAAACACAAATACGTTCCTTACGCTCTTGATGACCAGTTTACCTTTGTTGGCCGTTGTTCCTACATAACATCATAGTCAGTAATCCCCCCGTCACTGATGACAGCTAGAAATACGGGGTTGTCAGACTAGATGTTCGAGGAAGTTGCCACACTATGTACTGAGAATTAAGATCTTTCTATAGTTAGGGTTTACAGTTACGTAGAAATTTGTAATAGTAATTTCCGCCATTTGACTGATAATTGTTCATTTATTTTACACAATCATCATTTCAGGTTTACAGACATTCTCATGTGAATGTTGAGATGCTAAAATATAACTGACATGTCTTGACAAGCACTTTTCTGTAACATGCCAGATACGTTTTAACATTTCAGTTGCACTTGCGAATGGCTATAAAATCGAAATCATGATTGTGTAACATAAATGAAAAACTGACTGTCAAATGCCGCAAATATCTTTTAAAAAATGCTGAGAAATGTTTCAGAAGAGTGTCCTTACCACCAATACCAAATACGTAGTTTCTCAGGATATCTACATGTACATCTGCATCCAAACTCCCCAAGCCACCTGACAGTGTGTGGCTACTGTGTGAATTACATCAACTACTACTGTATGTTGTATTTTCGTCCTATGGGGATTAGGCTGTCGTTAAATGACACTTTAACCGCTGTTTCTGAGACCGACCGTCGGCGGGTACATCCGATAAGTAATCTGGTCCACTGACCCCGGGTACTCTTGTCCATATTTGTTCGCAGTCGCATTCATATCTGCGTCTCACTTGACCTAATGCTTCTGCTTCTCGCCGTATACACTCCTCCTCCTAGGGAGTTTTATCGTATTCCCGATGTATGTCCCCCATGTTATAGAAAACTTCTCTACCTCAGATTTCCAAAAACTAGCGGTATGATGCGCGAATGATTGCTTTCTTCGAAGGAAACGAGATCTGTCACTTTATTGACAAAGATAACAAATAATGTTTAGAGATTCTCAGTCTCCGTATTTGCTAGTTGTAATAACTGCTTTATGTGATTATGTTTTTCCTTCTTTGGTGTGTGTGTGTGTGTGTGTGTGTGTGTGTGTGTGTGTGTGTGTGTGTGGGTGTGGGTGAGTGGCTGGTTGGGTGGGTGGGTGGGGAGGTTTGAACTGATCATGCATTCTACACTTCTCCAGGACCCAAGAGAACGTTTTTGGTGAATAGTGTACACCTTGTGGTCGAACCCTCACGATTCTACGTTAGTTCAATTTTTGCTTTTATTTAACGACAAACAGGGCACAACTGTATCAAATTTCTTATGCATCAGTCACTATAATACTTTGCGACGAATGAGTCTTATATTTTGTTTGTTTCGTCTATTAATATCGTTCAAATACGCCAGATTTTGATAAAACTTTTATACTGATCTTGTAGTTCAGTAAGGCTCTGTTCCACATCCTGAGCCGCTACTCGTGAAACCAGAAGTTACATCGGCCATATGCCAGAATCTGGCACGCGACCTTGGCTATGAAAAAAGATAGTAACTTTCGGCTTCGCAATAGCCGTCTGCAAACATAAAGTTTTACCCTATCGCTCAATGCACTATCTAGGCAGCTATTACGCGGCAAATAACGATACTAACATCACTATATCATTTGAATAGTGTGTGTGTTCTAACTGGATTGTTCTTAGACAAAAAAGGCTACTACTGATTGCAAAGCACCGGGTGGATGAACGATCGTATATTTCACCCACTATTATAAAAATCACTGCATTTCATTTAGCAATGCTAATCCTCTATATCGTTTTGACACTATGATTATATCCACCATTCCAAAAGTCTTTCTTTGCAGACACACGAAAGCAGACGTTTTCGACTCACCCTATTTAACCCTCTGAAATAAATAATATAATTGTTTTACAGCCTCCAGACTCTGAAGGAGCTTCATTAATCCTAAAATTTACTGTGAATGAATAATCAAGTTTATTAATGTGATCATCACAGGAGAATGCAGTACTTTTTATGATGCCACACCTAGGAACCCATCATTAAAACTTCTAGCTTAGTAATTACTTAATTTTATTTATTAGATTGTGAACTTCTATTCTGCAAAATTTGCGTCAATAAATGGAAGAAAAAGACAATTAGAAACTTAATACGTCGTTCTGTTTAAATGAACGGTAATTGAGCTTCATCATATTGTGAATTTGTAAAGTTTCATATTATGCAAATACTATTTCTGCAATCGTCATTTTAATACAAATTATTACTTGAAATATACGAGACAGGAATTCGGATCTTGACTTGTCTTTACGTTCAATGAAATTCGAATTAAACTGAATAACGAATATTGAAACTATGTCCTTTTTAACATTTTCACAGTTTTGACAGTTACTGCTTGCAGTTTTAGATCTACTTAAGAATATAAAAGTCTTGACATTCCGAAGTTGCGCCGTCTAAGGAACTAGTGGCCAGTAGCATTATACGGATTCTTCATATCTCTAACAAAATATTTAAATTGTCTACCAACATGATGCTTTCCAGAGCCATTGTTCCAGTATTAGCTGTGGCTCACAAAACTTCACAGAGTCATAAGTCCAGAAATTCCTTCATCTGCAACTTCAGATTTCGGAGACGATTTACTAACGTGCAACTAAACATCACACCACTTTAAAAATGTTTCGACACACAATTCACCATAATATTAATAGTTACATCTGTGGCCATTAACTATGCTTCTGCAACTTCAGAGCCTCGCTACATTCCCCTTCTCACGATTGTTGCACACGTCACCATTAAGCTGACTTAGCCAATCGTCTAAACAAAATCCATGACTCTCATGGTAACATATAGCTACTTCTAGTACTGGATAATTTACAATTATAAAAATAACTTTTCCTGCATATTGCCTTTTCAAAGCATCACAACAATAAATCTCTTCATTTCAGAAGCTACAAAAATATCAATATTTTCAACATTCCCTTTTCGACATTAATTGATCTTCAGTTCCATCGAAAATTGTTTTGAGTATTTTATTATTTAATGTGTTTAGTGTAGTTGTTCCTTCGTAACCTGGCCTATCCATAGCGAGTGTTACATTTAGCTAACACAGGAATCTACGGCCAGTCCTGTCCCATTACTGACAAAGCTTCTGGATTACACTGCACACGGCTCCGGACCAGATGTCCTCTCTGTCGTGGGAACCGTGCCGTGCTGCAGATAGAGAGATGTGGTTGAAAATCGCTCTGCGCAGTATGGGACTTAACTTCTAAAGTCATTAGCCCCCTAGAATTTAAAACTACTTAAACCTAACTAACCTAAGGACATCACGCACATCCATGCCCGATGCAGGATTGGGACCTGCGAGAGTATGGTCGCTCTGTTCCATACTGTAGCGCCTAGAACCGTTCGGCCACTCTGGCCGGCAGAGAGATGTGGAAAGGACTCCCGAGTCTCCAGAGAGAAATGAAAGTGGCCTGAGAAACCAGTCCGCAGATGTCGTTGGTATCGACGATCGGCGGCTGACTGGAACCTGTGCTCCCAGTTGCTCCCAGAACGGCCTCGTTGACAAGTTTCTCCGGGACCCGCTTACAAATCAATTACACATTTAGTTCGTTTCCAACTTATGATACTATTTCTCTAAGAAGGTCATCATAGACAGAACATAATGAATATATCGATTGAAGAGTGTAAACCAACAACCACCTATATGGCATTCTTAAATAATTCCTTTTTGCATTACAATCCATCTATGTAACATCGCCAATGTACTCAAGACACGGCTAAGTGCCACAGTGGTTAGTTTAGTTCACACAGTCATCACAAGATGAAACCTTTGCTACGTTGCTCACCTGTTTACCCAGAGGTCTGTAGGTGCCCAATAGCTGACATGAAAAATGAAGGACAATGGTTTTGGGTGCTTTGCATGCAAATCATTTTGAAATTGCTAAGAAAAGGAAACAAAGGCATTGGGTATAAGTTATATGTGGAGAAGAAACTGAGAATTAGTGGTAAAGGATACAAAATATCTACTAATGACAAGAAACAAGAGAACTCGGACAAAGGTTAATACTCTAAATAGTAGAGTAGAGGTTTCTGCAATCAGAATAGTAATACTCAACGGTACTGAAGGGCAAAGAATTCTTAGAAAAGATAAAAATGAGGACTTGTTGTCAATGATACCACATTTGGATCAGAAATAGTCCATTTTATGAGAACGTGTGACATACTAATTTGGACTGCTTTGTATTTTCTTTCAAGTAGCGTATGGTACTAAGACTGAAACTACCTTTGGCACTTTGCTGATTTTTTAGTAACAGGGTATAGACACTTAGCTATGCTTAGTATTTCTGTCCTACATAATGTACACTGTATTTAATATTACAATTTAAAATGAAAACTCCTGTGATACATTTTTTTAATATAACTTCTAAGCAACTTTTTGATTACACTCTTCAGTTTTACGCCGTTCTTGTGGAACTCACCATCTATTTCTCTCGAGGCCAGGCTAAGAAATGACACTGATGTTCCAACGCAGTTACTATCATCGCTCTTTGTGTAGCCTCGTTTTGCTTGCAGTACGTTTCTAATTTAATGTAATTTATAATGGTCCGATACGGAAGTTTGGAATAACTGGGGAGAGACATTTCTTGCATTGGGCATCATACTGTTAAAATTTAATTTATACTGGACCGTATGAAGAATAGATGCCCTACGAGCACGAACATCTGTTTTACGACGTACTAAAACGCCCAGGCACAGGACCAAGGACCCGGTATTATGCGTGTTCACTATAAATTTAGTGCCTTTTGGGCGACATTTATATGGCTAGTAAAACACTTCAGAGCTTCAAAAACATATAGCAGAGTCAAATAACAGTCGTCGACATAACTGTGAAAACACACAGATCGTGAAGAAACGGTGGCTCAGGACTAGCCCCAGGACATCTCGTAAAACATATGCGCCACAGCTTGTGACACTGCGTGACAACAGCCATGCAGTTCGTTGTTTAATGGTAATTTTAGTGTAACACGAAACACTTTAGTTTCTTCCTATCCTGGAACCAACTCTGGGCCTTTCCGCCAAGACTCTGTGCTCCATAGACGCATCAGCAAACGACCCCTAGGCTTACCAGAACATCTGCTGTTGAGATTTAAATTCATAGCTGTACGGAAGGACGCAGCTAAAGAGAATGAACCATTCAGAATGGTCTACGTCGATGCAGAGGCGCAAATAGTTGACTCTGCGCGACTTCCTGGCCGATTAAAAGTGTATTCCGGACCGAGACTCGAACCTGCAGCCTTACCTTTTCCTGGCATTGCTATTACCTACTCAGCTATCAGGGAGTTCACATGACCCGTCATCACAGCTATTCTTCTGCTACTACATCTTCTCCACATTGCAAACTCCACGAAAGTTGTCCTGCATACCCTCCTGGAGCAGCATTTCTGGAGGAAAGTATATTGCCGACAAATGACTGAGCCACAGCCTATGGGATTGTTTCCACAATGAATCTTCCTTTATCCAGTCGCAGGACAGGTGCTCTTTTTAACCATTTTCATAAATGACACTAAGTGAGTAAACCGAACTACTATTACTAACATACGTGAGCCCGTCATACTGTAGTTGAAAGCTGGTAACAGTACGATATTATACTTAATCCGAATCACTATCCAACATGCCATGTGTAGAATCATACTGTAATGACATTGTGACTTTGCATAAGTTCCTCGTTCAAACTGAACTCTCACTTCCTGCTATAAGCAATTAATTCCATGACGCAACTTCCTTTCTACGATATGGTCTAGGAAGGTTACATTTTAGTTTGTGTTGCAATATTTTTATTTCACTTATTGATCATTAAATACAATGACATATGGAAATGATGAAGTAAATTAAATGTTTGTTTAATTCTATCAGTTAAAATATTATTTTTTTCTGTAGTACGCCTCAGTGAATTGCGTAATGACACTAAACTGTATAAATACAAGAGGTATTATAAACGTCATTTGACAAACATGTGTTAACTTCTGGGTAGATCTTGTATCATGCTCAGTAGTATCTGAAAAACCGGAATTTCGTTCCGCCTGACGCGCATGCAGCCCACATAACGTGGCTGTCTTTCAGGTACTCTGATCGGTTTGCGCTTCACTTTGAGCGCGAAATGGTAGTTGGAGGTAGACGCATGGGACAGTCCATTTCCGAAATCATTAGGGACTTTAATATTCCAAGATCCACAGTGTCAAGAGTGTGTCGAAAACAAAATTTCAGGCATTATCTCCCACCAAGAGCAATGGAATGGATGACGGCCTTCACTTAACGACCGAAAGCAGCGGCGTTTGCGTAGAGTTGTCAGTGCTAACAGACAAGCAGTACTGCGTGAAATAACCGCAGAAATCAACGTGTTGCGAAATTTGGCTTTAACGGGCTATGGCAGCAGATGACCAGGCCACAATTGTTCGCGATTGGACAGTTCCAGCGAATGGTTTTTCCACTCATAATGTGCGACAAGAATCACATCGAATATTTATGAGACTGAACAGAGAGGTCAGTTCGTGTGCAAAAATTCTGCACCAGCAATACTTTCGCGATTGTAGGCGGTTATAGAGGCAGCATGGCTTAATATATCTGCAGAGGACATCCAGCGACTTGCTGAATCCTTGCCTTGTCTGCTACTGCACTAAGCCGGGCAAAAGGAGGTCCAATACGATATCAGAAGGTATCCGATGACTTTCGTGACCTCAGTGTAGATACCACGTGAGACCTGCATGGAACAATGCTTTTTGGCAGTTAGTACAGAAGTAAACTAACATCACGATATGCACATACTAGGAAACACGTTATGAGATATGAGAATACCGTTAGCTCTTGTAAACCCGCCTTCATTACAATAAATGACATAAATCATGCAGTAATCCTTAGGTAAAATTAAATATCTTTATGAACAAGAGATTTTGAGCCAATATCATGACTCCTAGTATTTTTCTCTCTAAAATATTTTCCCAAACCTGCTACAAGTTGTTTCTACGACTAGTGGTTTTGCATAAACTGGTTGTTACACTAACCAATAAAAACATGTGATTAATAGCGGCAAGCACTCTACTGAAATCCCATAGTGTATCATTAACAGCGTATCACCAGTAATTTCACTGTTCTCATAATTATGAATAGTTATTTGTGTGTGTGTGTGTGTGTGTGTGTGTGTGTGTGTGTGTGTGTGTGTGTGTTTGAACTTTAAATGAGATAGTGAATTCTTATTCTGCACCTGAATTCAAACCGAGCACATATAGCTAATTCTAACGAAGCAAATATTTCGTGCCTGACCGACATTCAATAGCTGCAACGATCGCCGTTGCTGACTATGCATAAAGAGATCTGAGATATCGAATTAGTTAACGCGTTATCACGTCGTTTCACTGCACTTTCACACACGTATATTTTTCGGAAGCTTAGTTCTGGCGTCGATTATCCATGTCGTCAAGGCTCCAGAAGCTACTGCGATTTCCGTGACTAAAATCGCCGCGTACTGCACCCAAAGGCAGAAAATCTGAACTTGAACATAAATGACGCAATTTTTGTCACTGAATCGGGAATCCTATCAAAAACCTTATCTCCCTCTCCACTGACTGCGAAAGTCTTAATACTGTTTCATTCACAAGTAACAACGTGCGCCTGTGTTCAAAATGGAAATACCATCATGTAAAGTTTTATGACGAGGTTCGAACCCAGCACGTAATCGGATTGTTAACTAAGTAAAATCAGAGATTACCTATCTAATGTTTTCACCAATAACGAGATGTTTGAATCTGATATGACGATATGTTATTTTTTGCGTGATATCGTTTCGAAAACGGCGCCTAACGATGTTGTTTTCTGTCTAGGAACAGACGTTATATATCAGCTGTTTGTTCAGCAGGAGCGATCTTTACGCGTGTTTGACTAGAATTAACGGCAGCTACCGTTATTGTTGACAACACACGAAGCGGAAAAAAATAAAAATTAGTATTCAGTATTAATTCTGTGTGCACATGCTAGGGTTTGAAATGTAGTTATGAATATTTTTGTCCTGGAACAGGATTATAATCCAGATACGTGTCTTTCGTAATGATATAGAGGAATTTGCAATTAGGTCAAAACAACGAAATGATCGAATTGGGCCGGCCGGAGTGGCCGAGAGGTTCTAGGCGCTATAGACTGGAATCGCACGACCGCAACGGTCGCAGTTTCGAATCCTGCCTTGGGCATGGGTGTGTGTGATGTCCTTAGGTTAGTTACGTTTAAGTAGTTCTAGGGGACTGATGACCTCTGAAGTTAAGTCCCATAGTATTCAGACACATTTTTTTGATCGAATTGTATCGTTCCGAGAGGGTGGAACAAAGCTAAAGCGGAGATCGAAATTCCAATACCAATATCTCAAGCTGAAATAAGGTAAGAGCTCCGTGACATTAAATGACTATTGGTTTATTAAATAAATAAAATTTCTGGTATGAAAGAGCGCTGGTGACACGGTTTCTCTTTGTGACAACTTTCACCTCTGCTCCAGTTGGTAGGAAAGGGGCGGATTCTTAAGTAAGCTGCAATCTTGGCGTTACCAGAGTTGGAGACCTGTTCATGCACGTTAAAATGGACTTCTCTTGTGGGAACCTAACCTACACCCCACATCTATCGAACTACGATCAATACCCCAGCCACAGTATTATGTTCTAACGGGAAAAGCGTGCTACAGTATGAGAAGTCTGACCGCTCACTCCCTGGAAGTGGATTGCAGCTGGTTCAATAAATTTATTTCCTGGCTTCGTTCAAATTTTGTTTGACTGCATCGTCATTCACCAGCTGCGACTACTCCTCAAGCCGTACTTTCGTTATGCTCCATACGTCCACTAATCCCACAAGACAATGACTGAAGTACCACCAAGACCACTTTATAGGCGATTTTAACTGCTAATTTGTTACAGTTAATTTCTGAGACTTATATTGAACAGAGCTCACAAATTACACATGGTGAAGAAAAACCGGTTCTCTATTGAAACTTCCTGGCAGATTAAAACGGTGTGGAGGCCCGAGACTCGAACTCGGAACCTTTTCCTTTGCGGGCAAGTGTTCGAGTCTCTGTCTGACACACAATTTTAATCTACCAGGAAATTTCATGCCAGCGCACACTCCGCTGAAGAGTGAAAATTTCATTTCGGTTCTTTATTAACTGGTTAATTCAGCAAGCTAACGACACGGAAATCATGCTAGCCTTACGTCAGTGGAATATGGAGGCGCTTCTTGCCATCAGTGCTTCGAACCAAAGCGATTTTGAAATTTTCATTATTTCTACAAATTTCGTAGTTGGCGATACCGCTGTTGATTATGAAGTTGCCAGGTAATTCGATTATTACTGTTATTACTGCTTGAGGAAACATTTAATGCTTTTTGGAAATGTTAAGAAGTTACCCAAAAACAGTTAATTACGTTGTTCTTTGCTCATGTAAGAAATATATTTCAAGTTAATATCCAGCATCTCTGATTACTCGTTACTTATACTGAAACTAATTTAACTAATGAGGACGTTACTTGATAACAAAAATCGCGTTGCAAATTCTAAGCCTGTGAAACGCCAGTTTCAGTCATACGAGGATGCAGCCAAGACTGGCAGTCCTCAATCCCACCTGCAAAGACGCAGTTCCTATCAGATCACCGAAGTTAAGCGCTGACGGGCTGGGCTATCAGTTGGACCAGAGACCATCCGGTCTGCTGAGCGCTGTCGGCAAGCAGGGTGCACTCGGCCTTTGTGAGGCAAACCGAGGAACTACTTGATTGAGAAGTAGCGGCTCCGGTCTCGGAAAATGACATTCGGCCGGTAGAGCGGTGTGCTGATCCGGCATCCAGTGACTCCTATTGGAGAAGGATGACAAGGCAACCGGTCGGTCCCGTTGGGCCTTCATTGCCTGTTCGGGTGGAGTGGAGTGTAGTTTAAATACGCAGTGGAATTAGTGGGCTCTGTATCTACACCGTATAGCCATATATACGACAGATATAGATTGAAAGTGTGCGTGTGTGTGTGTATGTGTGTGTGTGTGTGTGTGTGTGTGTGTGTGTTTGCTTGCGTTTGTGTGTATGTTTTGAGCTGTGGCCTTCAACGCCGAGGTTATCAGCGCCCTTACACATATGAAAAGAAGCGAATGTCGGTAAAATGACTAAAATCTTTCCACACAGGGTGGAGGAAACCTATATGACACTAATCCACTGCCTCCAGTCTCACTCTCGTTAACCCACACAATCGATCTCATTGACCTTAATTCAACAGACAAGCGTAGAAGGTGCTACAAACAGGATTCGAACATAAGTATAACCACAGAAGAGCTAAAGGAAAGGCACAGGGAAACATGACTGCCTTTCCAATTGCAAAAAGACTTGGGTAAACCACTCACCCCCCCCCCCCTCCCCCCCAGTTAATTCATTAAGACTATCTCCCTAAAATTTTCGGAAACAAGTTGGACGGATAACAAAATCTTAAAATTCTAACTACATACGGTTCAGTGTCAATTAAAATAGATCTGCCGGTAAATCGGTCGCATCCCTCTCGTCCGAAAATAAAACAGTCTATTAAAATTTGGCACACCGCGATCTGTATCCCAGTAGCACCTCACAATGGACGTTCGTCGCGCCGGAGTAAGACGTCACGCGTCTGAGGAATGTAGCCTATGCGAAGATGAGTAAGGAGGGCCTCATCCCGCCTGCGTGGCTGGAAGGAGGGTCGCCATGGCTGCGTAGTGGACTTTACTAGACGCAGCTTATTATTAGTTACTTTCAGCCAGTCATTATGCCATAACGCATAACTATGTACCTCAATAGCGAGGTGATAGACCACTGAAATAACTGAGAATTGCTACATACAGCCGCCCTTTCATTCACCGCAACACTCATGTGTCCTAGTACGCAGCAAAAAGGCACCACCTTCACCACTCGTTGTAACTGAATAAGGTCATGCTGAATAATGTAGACTGCTTTACCTGCGCAGTAAAAGCGTTGTATAGAGTGAAGGGCACTCAATGATCCGAATAGACAAGGAATTTAGTACTCGAAGCACGCCTCATTTGCTCCAGTGCTGTCAAGATCGCAGACAGTTCCGGGCCGAAACAGTAAAGTGTCAAGACAGTCGGACGTTGAGGAGACGACGAGGGAAAAACAGTGCAACCAATTGAGTCCCCTGTTTCGATCCATCCGCAAAGACAGCTGTTGAGTCGTCATGTGTTAAAATGTTATACGATAATGCACTAAGAACATACGCAGGGCTGCAGTCTCTCCTGTACTGTATCAAATGTAAAATTACTCGGGTCCTCTGCAATAACCACGGTGTCAGGCGGTTAAAACCCTGTATTTGGGGTTGGACGTGCTCCATACGAAATGACTCCAGCACATGGGGCACGTGGATCCTAAATGGGCTTGTTGCTCTTTGACGATTAGAGAAAAGCCGTTAGAGAGGCGGACGAGCCACAGTAGGGTACGCAGACGAAGTCGGAGCTGCGACGCACTACGCGGATCTAACGCCGGACGGTCTAGATGCTACTAATCTCGTAATCTCTGCTGGCATATTTTCTGTTGCGTTAAAGTCTTGCGAACTTTGGAAGAAATCGTAAGATTAATCCTGTTTTGGTATTCGAACATTCTTACAAAGCTTAATGTGGCTTTCCTTCGATACTGTAATAGAGAAGTAATCCCATGAAGCCCGCCCAGTTAGCCTTGCGGTCTAAGGCACGGCTTTTCGCATTGGGAAGGATGCCTAGTCCCCGCACGGAACCTCCCGGTGGACTTGTTTTGAGGTCCAGTGAGCCGGCCAGTCTATGGTTTTTAGGCGGTTTTTCATCTGCCTCTGCAAATGCGGGCTGGTTCCCCTTATTGCACCTCAGCTACACTATGTCGGCGGTTGCTGAGAAAACATGTTCTCCTCATACGCGTACACTATCATTACCCTACCACGCAAACATAGGAGTTTCACTCGTCTGGTGTGACACGTTCCCTGGGGGTGTCGAGCGGGAGCTGAACCGCACAATAAACCTGAAGGAGTGGTTCGGTGTGTGGCGGCGGGAGGGGGTGAAGTGGACTGCGGTAGTCGTCGTGGGGTTGCGGACCACTGCGGCTGCGGCGGGGACGGAGCCTCTCCGTCGTTTCTAGGACCACGGTCAACGTACAATACAATACAATACAACCCCTTGAATATCCTTATGGAACACGTAATCAATGACACAAAAACAATGTTGATTATTGTTATCTGAGCATATATGTGACAGGAAGTGAAATATACAACAAACAGCAAAATCAGTTAACTGAAGAACTTACAAGACACTATCGGCCTAATCTTGTGAATCCAAGATACCACTGAATATAACAAAAAAAAAAAAGAAAAGAAAAGGAGGAAAAATTTGTCGGTCCATTTGTAGTGTATTATTTTGGGCTTAATACAGTTACAGGAACCGAAGAAGCAATTATGAATCGAGTAGTGCTGATGGAAAGAATTCCATATTACTAATTTGATAAAGACTTCCGATAGTGTTAATATAGCAACTACTTTAACATTATAAAGAACACCGTGATGGATACCGTGAGTGGACAAGAATCAACATGGAAAAATATTGTAAATTTAATAGAACAGCTGCGTGAAGTCGAGAAGCAGCATGACAAGGGTGTTCCATGTTCCCGTAATTGCTGAACATATTTTATTGCAGAAGCCATGAAAATCATGGAAGAGGCAAAGAAAGGAATTAAATTCTTTGGTAACGACATAAATTTATCACATTTTCTGCCGACATTTCGAAAGTCGCAATTAAAAAAAAAGAAATAAATAAACTATAGGTAGTTTTCTAATGCATGAAGGGAGGAATCCTGAAACCAAAAAGAAAATAATTAAATATTGGCAATGAAAAGAGACGGTGATACCACTACATTTAAACAAATAAGCAGACTGGCTATATCGGCAGAATCATTACGGAAGGTAAGAACTATTTACTGGTGCTTGCCCATCCGGTATGCCGGGTTGCACTCAGCCCTTGTGAGGCAAACTGAAGAGGTACTTGATTGAGAAGTAGCTGCTCCGGCCTCGTAAACTGACATATGGCGGGAGAGCGGTGTGCTGACCACATGCCTCTCAATATCCGCATCCAGTGACGTCTGTGGGCTGAGGATGACACGGCGGATGGACGGAACCGTTGGGCCTCTATGGCCTGTTCGGGTGGAGTTTAGCTTTTTCGTTACAAGAGGTATTTAATAGAACGAGATGAGGACTGATATTAGAGAGGAAAAGGGTATGAAAGAAATGATCGCCTGAATGGAACGTAAATTCAGACATCGCGAAAAACTCTTGAGTACTAGATGCATGGAAGGAAAAGAAAATCCTGCGAGATGTGGAAGTGGTTACAAGCCTAATAAAAGAAACAGAAATAAGGTAAATGAGTCGGACAAGTCCTTGGACACGTCACTTTTCGCAGAAATATATTTGAAGGTTTGGTATTAGGCAAAACACAAATGTGATTCCAGACAAAAGCATATTGATAGAACTTTAAAGCAGACAAAAGTGTTCCACTTTCAATGCAAGATATTTCAAACAGGCTTCAATAAATTAGAAGACAGTAAATAGTTCATTTACTATGTAGCATTTAGATGTCTTGTACATTCATCTGCAGCGATACAAAGCATTCTATTTTATGTTCTTGTTCTTCTGCTACATATAAATGTGGATTTGCTATGTTTGTGAGGCTATTTCATTCCTTTGTGTGTTCATCCAAATTGCATGTCGAATTATGTGTTGTTTCATGTAATGTGTGTGACATCTTATGGGACTTAACTGTTAAGGTCATCAGACCCTACGCCATGAAGCCAGTTGGTTTCTATCCATCAGGAATGAGTACAAAAACGTTCATCAGTGAAGCTTTTACACGGCTTAAAATCTTTAAATCTGATAGATACGCAGTGGATAGGTTTGTTTGTATCTCAGAGGAATAAGCCATACTATAGTAGCCCAGAGCTATCGTAGGGCCTTGCTTACCTGTTTTGGTGGATATCAATAATAGTTTCAATCCAAATGAGTGTAATACTCAGTGAATTCTGAGAACAGTTAAAATTTTATGTTTTTATTACGTAAACTGAAGGTGCAGGGGGAAGAAAGGAACAGGCCATACTATACTAGCCCAGAGCTATCGTAGGGCGTTGCTTACCTGTTTTGGTGGATATCAGTAATAGTTTCAATCCAAATGAGCGTAATACTCAGTGAATTCTGAGAACAGTTAAAATTTTATGTTTTTATTACGTAAACTTAAGGTGGAGGGGGAAGAAAGGAAAGGAACTAATGATATTAGCTGCATCGGGACTTCGTAGGCGATCATCAGCAATGAGAGAAAATGTGTGCCGGTCTGGAAGTGCTGCTTACTAGACATTGCATTAACCACTGCGCCTCCAGACGCGGAGTATCTCGGCCCACTCTCCGGCCGACCCACACTGCCACCTAGAGTCACGTATCCACAGTAGTCGTCCCTGTCCTCCATTCTCGTCGATTTTTAGGTCTAACATAAATGTGCCTCCAAGCTGAACATTGCAAATTCATTGCTCATCAGGGCGGATAAATTATCTGAATGCTTAGAGCCCGTTCTTTCGGACATATTCAAATGAACAGACTTCACATACTCAGGTAGTTTACGTTTTTGGTTATTAGAAGATTATATACTAGAGATATTGCGCTCATTTCATTTGAAACGTATTACACTCCTGGAAATGGAAAAAAGAACACATTGACACCGGTGTGTCAGACCAACCATACTTGCTCCGGACACTGTGAGAGGGCTGTACAAGCAATGATCACACGCACGGCACAGCGGACACACCGGGAACCGCGGTGTTGGCCGTCGAATGGCGCTATCTGCGCAGCATTTGTGCACCGCCGCCGTCAGTGTCAGCCAGTTTGCCGTGGCATACGGAGCTCCATCGCAGTCTTTAACACTGGTAGCATGCCGCGACAGCGTGGACGTGAACCGTATGTGCAGTTGACGGACTTTGAGCGAGGGCGTATAGTGGGCATGCGGGAGGCCGGGTGGACGTACCGCCGAATTGCTCAACACGTGGGGCGTGAGGTCTCCAAAGTACATCGATGTTGTCGCCAGTGGTCGGCGGAAGGTGCACGTGCCCGTAGACCTGGGACCGGACCGCAGCGACGCACGGATGCACGCCAAGACCGTATGATCCTATGCAGTGCCGTAGGGGACCGCACCGCCACTTCCCAGCAAATTAAGGACACTGTTGCTCCTGGGGTATCGGCGAGGACTATTCGCAACCGTTTCCATGAAGCTGGGCTACGGTCCCGCACACCGTTAGGCCGTCTTCCGCTCACGCCCCAACATCGTGCAGCCCGCCTCCAGTGGTGTCGCGACAGGCGTGAATGGAGGGACGAATGGAGACGTGTCGTCTTCAGCGATGAGAGTCGCTTCTGCCTTGGTGCCAATGATGGTCGTATGCGTGTTTGGCGCCGTGCAGGTGAGCGCCACAATCAGGACTGCATACGACCGAGGCACACAGGGCCAACACCCGGCATCATGGTGTGGGGAGCCATCTCCTACACTGGCCGTACACCTCTGGTGATCGTCGAGGGGACACTGAATAGTGCACGGTACATCCAAACCGTCATCGAACCCATCGTTCTACCATTCCTAGACCGGCAAGGGAACTTGCTGTTCCAACAGGACAATGCACGTCCGCATGTATCCCGTGCCACCCAACGTGCTCTAGAAGGTGTAAGTCAACTACCCTGACCAGCAAGATCTCTGGATCTGTCTCCCATTGAGCATGTTTGGGACTGGATGAAGCGTCCTCTCACGCGGTCTGCACGTCCAGCACGAACGCTGGTCCAACTGAGGTGCCAGGTGGAAATGGCATGGCAAGCCGTTCCACATGACTACATCCAGCATCTCTACGATCGTCTCCATGGGAGAATAGCAGCCTGCATTGCTGCGAAAGGTGGATATACACAGTACTAGTGCCGACATTGTGCATGCTCTGTTGCCTGTGTCTATGTGCCTGTGGTTCTGTCAGTGTGATCATGTGATGTATCTGACCCCAGGAATGTGTCAATAAAGTTTCCCCTTCCTGGGACAATGAATTCACGGTGTTCTTATTTCAATTTCCAGGAGTGTAAATTTCATCATTTACTTTTCGTATTAAATTTTATGTCTATATAAATATTCCTTTCATTTACTGTTACGTAAATTGTAGAGAAAAGCACCTTATCTGAAAAGGCCCGTATATGTTTCTCAACTTATTTTATCCCTTGTAGTCCTTTCGCAGCGGGTTAACAAGTAATGCTGCATCACTTGTAAGTAGGCGGTTTAGGTTTCTATATTGGTAACGGCACGTAGCGCTCTGTATGAAAATCACTGGCTGTGCTGTGTGCAGTCTGTTCAAATGGCTCTGAGCACTATGGGACTTAACATCTATGGTCATCAGTCCCCTAGAACGTAGAACTACTTAAACCTAACTAAGCTAAGGACATCACACAACACCCAGCCATCACGAGGCAGAGAAAATCCCTGACTCCGCCGGGAATCGAACCTGGGAACCCGGGCGTGGGAAGAGAGAACGCTACCGCACGACCACGAGATGCGGGCTGTGCAGTCTGTGGCTGGTTTGCGTTGTTGTTGGCTATTGTAGTGTTGGGCAGCTGGATGTTAACAGCGCGTAGCGTTGCGCAGTTGGAGGTGAGCCGCCAGCAGTCGTGGATGTGGGGAAGTGAGACGGCGGATTTTTGAGAATGGATAATCTGGAGGTGTGTCCATCAGAAACAGTAGATTTGTAAGAATGGATGTCATGAACTGCTATATATATTATGACTATTAAGGTAAAAACATTGTTTGTTCTCTATTAAAATCTTTTATTTGCTAACTGTGCCTATCAGTAGTTAGTGCCTCCGTAGTTTGAATCTTTTATTTAGGTGGCAGTAGTGGCGCTCGCTGTTTTCCAGTTGTTCGAGTAACGAAGATTTTTGTGAGGTAAGTGATTTGTGAAACGTATAGGTTAATGTTAGTCACGGCCATTCTTTTGTAGGGATTACTGAAAGTCAGATTGCGTTGCGCCAAAAATACTGTGTGTCTGTTTAAGCACAGTCATGTACAATTTTTCTAAGCGGACGTTTCACACTCAATGTGTAGATATATCACAAAGATCTAGAGTTAATTTATGGATATGTCATAACGTCATATGGTTCTAGTTACATCAGCTTGTAATTATTAATGAAATTGCGTTTGACGTTCCGTGATTAAAATCATCTCCCAACTAAATTTTGTCATTGCCATGCAGTAGTCTCCGGCAACTACACAGCAACATACTTACCAAATGTTTCTGGGTATTTATTGTTTTAGGATGCAACCCATCCTGACGCAGGAAACGTTTTCGGTCTGATGGCAATATACAAGGTTCCACGGTCGCCTCCCTGTCCGCGACGTGCTTCAGTCTGCCAGGGAGTTTCGTTATTGGTTGTCTCTGGTCCGCCATTGCACGGTTCCGACGTCCACCAAGTTGCGCCAGGAAACGTTACACCGTAGAGAAAGCTGTTCGTGAAAGGTACCACATAAAACCACGTGCCGTGCGCTACTTCGTCGTCCTTCTGGCGGTATAAATCATATGAAGCCATTGTGGCTCATTCTCCTGCGATGAATTTCCATTCTCGGGACATTAAGACTCAAATTTAACGCTCGTTAACAGTAAATGTGCACTTCTAAACGTAGAGCAAAACATTAAGATGATTAACATTCAGAACGCCTAACATTTATCCCATAAAAATTATTCTCCAATTGTAAATCTTCGTCTCTTCCAAACGCGTTCTCACCTGAAATGAGATAGACTCTAGCATATGAGCGTCTCTAACATTACTCATTGTAAGTGGCAGCCGTTAAGAGCAGTCTGTTGCACGTGCACAATTAGTAATTAGCTAATACTCTGTGCTCTAACTAGAAAGCAGTGATGTTTACTTCGTGTCCAAGCACTGAAGAAGCTTCCATCTGTAACACATCTCTATTTAATTCTATTATTCGCAAAATGGAAAACAGAGTGCTTCAATTTACAAAACCGAAAATAATTGCGATTGGGTTGATAACGTGAGCCTAGTCTCCACCGAGAAAATTTCATAGTTTGTTCAGGGATATTTTGTAAATTTTTTGGTACAAAGAAAGCGTCGTGTCTGCTATATCATCACAGTGGAAAATTGCATTTATCTTGATTTGATACCACCCCAGCCCTTCCCTCCACAGTTTACACTTGCACTGACAGTGCAGACGTCTAAGATATACACTGTGTGTATGTTTGTAAACTTACTAGTTCCAACCACTAATGGCACTTTCTGTTGATAATAATAGTGCCCACATTACTCTTCGCCCTTAAGTTTGTAGTGAGTATTGCTCCGTTCTGTGTCGAGCTCACTTTTCTGCCAGTGTTTCTTGTGTGTTAAGAGTTACACATGGCAGTACTATGGATAGATTTACTGATGAAGTGGATATGCACGTCTAAGGGTAGGTTTGGGGTATAAAGGGACCACACTACACGGTCATTAGTCTCTTTCTCCTTATGCAAACAAGTCTTAAGGTAAAACAATTCCAAAAAGGAGTTGTGAAAAGTAAAAGGGCGTAAAACTAACGGGAAACCACACCGAAAGAGAAAACGAAAGAATCGAACCCAAAGGGGAAAACGTACACTAAAAGGAAATGTAGAGGAAGGTCTTCACTGTATGCAACGATGGAGTGGCACCTCGACGCTATGGTAAGCTGTTCCCTCACCGACAGCAGCCACATCACGATACTTCTGTAAATGGAGGATAGTTGCTGCATTACTCTACATTTTGTGTTCTACGTTTTGGAGCTTACATACTTCGGGCTATTTTACTGTTGTGAAGGTATTTCCACAGGGAAAAAGAAATAACTGTGGTAAGAGGTCATATTAGTAATAGTAACACTTTTACTCTGGGACGAGCCACCAGTAGCAACGTATGTCTTAAACCAAAATACGCAGAAAATATTCCTGAACGACTTTCTAAATCCGAGAATCGAGTCTCGACGAGTTTTGCCTGTTATCGTCACTGATACTTGCAACTGATCGGATCCAGGATTCCAAAACTTTCGAAACTGTTTTAATTTCATGTCTAAGGTCGGATATCAAATGATAGAAGAAATTTCTTCTCATGTGATATAACTACAAATTTCATTTCTGTTATTTACCGATTCTTCCGTTGCTTCTTAGAAGAATAGATCCATATTTAAGGTTGAATAACAACTACGCTGGTTTTGGTCTACTAATTTTTTATTTCTAAGTACATTTCGGTTTATAGCGCCATCTTAAGGAAACAACTGACTAGTGTCGGTGATGGATACCAGTTTTTACGTAACCAAACATTATAAGCAAAAATACAGTCCACTTGCACAGAATGTTGTGCCGAAAACTAGTCTTTTAACGCTTGCAAATGCTAGTCAGTTGTTTCCTGAACATGACATAATAAGCCGAAAACAAATGAAAAATAAACAAAAATCAGTAGAACGAAAAACAATGTACTTCTTATTCAACATAATTTAATTACAAATTAACAGTTTACCGATTTTCTTATTTTTGCTCTGAAATATTGCTTCTTGAGAAAATTTCGTCATTCTAGACCAACTGGATGTACCCTTTAGGATTTGATGAGTGAGTTTGCGACTGTCAAAATATTTCACATACATTTTCGTATATTTTGGTTCATTTGACTTAGAAGCTTACATTTATTACACCGCCGAGGGACTATAGACCTTGGAGTGTGACATCAATTTCATTTTGATACTTCTAACCTTTACTGAGAAAAAGGAGACTTAATACACCAACGAACACATAGAGAGTCACATAGCAAATGATAGTTTTTCTGTGTGACATAACTACAAATTTAAAATTTTCTGATTTTTTCCCTTTATTTGTACTGTGAAATTTTACTTCTTGTCGAATTTTGTGATTCTAGGACAACGGGAAGTACCCTACACGTTTCGATGAGTGAGTTTGCGAGTATGAAAATATTTGATATAAATACCTCAACAATATGATTGCATTGCCGTAGAAGCTAACGTTCATTGTACCACCAAAAGAGTGTAGCCCTTAGTGTGTAACATAAATTTCAACTTTATAAGTCTACTTGTTGCTGAAAAAAAGGAGTCTTAACAGACGGACGGACAAGCAGTCTCATAATGGAAAAAAATTCGATTGATTTAATTACAAATTAATAATTTTCAAATTTTTTTCCTTTGATTAAACCGTGGTACCTTTTGCCAAATACATTGATTTTTGGCCAACGAAAAGTATCCTACAGATTTTGAAGGGTGAGTTTGCAAGTGTCAAAATGCGTTACATAAAAATGGCCGTATCTTTCGACTGAATTGACATACGAGCTCCGATTTTTTTCAGCGCCAACGGACTGTAAACTTTACTGACATAAATTTCAACTTGACTTCCTGGGAAAAAAGGTTTTTAACAGTCGTACAGCAGATAGACAAGGCGATGACAAAGCGTTGCTGTAAGCATGATGCGACACTGAAACGCTAAAGAAAGTGTTATTTATAGGCATGCGTATCCAAATAAAAAGAAATGTGAACAGGCGGAATATGGCGCTGAGGGCGGACACGCCTATATAAGACGACAAGTTTCTGCCATTAGACGACAGGTGTCTGGCGCAGTGGTTAGGTCGGTTACTGCTGCTACTATGGTAGGTTATCAAGATTTAAGTGAGTTGGAACGTGGTGTTACAGTAGGCGCACGAGCGATGGGACACTGCATCTCCGTGGTAGGGATGAAATGGGGACTTTACTGTACGACCATTTCATAAATGTAACATGAATATCAGGAATCAGGTAAAGCCTCAAATCTCCGACATCACTGCGACCGAAAAAAGATCGTGCAAGAACGGGACCAACGACGACCGAAGAAAATCGTTCAACGTGACAGAAGGGCAACCCTTCCCCAAATTGCTGTAGATTTCAGTGCTGGGCCATCAGCATGTGTCAGCAAGCGAACAATTCAACGAAACATCGATATGGGCTTTCGGAGCCAAAAGTCCACTCGTGTACCCTTGATGACTGCACGGCACAAAGCTTTACGCCTCGCCTGAGCCCATCAGCACCGACATTGGACTTTTGATGACTGGAAACATGTTGCCTGGTCGGACGAGTGTCGTTTCAAATTGTATAGAGCGGATAGACGTGTACGGGTAAGTCCCATGAATCCATGGACCCTGAATCAGCAGAGGACTGTTAAGGTTAGTGGAGGCTCTATAATGCTGTGGGAAGTGTGCAGTTGGAGTATATGGGACCTCTGATACCTCTACTTACGACTCTTACAGGTGACACGTAACACGTACGTAAGCAACCTGTCTGACCACTTGTATCTATTCATGTCCGTTGTGCCTTCCGACGCACTTGGGAAATTCCAGAAGGACAATGCAACACACCAAACGTCCATAATTTCTACAGAATATTTCCAGGAACACTCTTATTTGCTGAACACTTCCACTGGCAGCCAAACTCCCCAGGCATGTACATTATTGGGCATATCTGGGCAACCTTCCAAAGAGTTGTTCAGAAAAGATCTCGACCCCCTAGTACTCTTACGGAGCTATGGACAGTCCTGCAGGATTCAAAGTTTCAATTGCCCCCAGCACTACTTCGGACATTAGTCGAGTCCATGCCACGTCGTGTCGCTGCACTTCTGCGTACTTGCGGGGACTCTACCCGATAACAGGCAGGTGTGCCAGATTCCTTGGCTCTTCAGTGTATAAGGGTTGAGGCTCGGAACCCTAATAGAAATTTGAATGCAACTCCCATCAGTTTTAGCGTCGAACGACATGTCTGTCTCGAATTAAAGCACTTGCTCTATTACACTACTGGCATTAAAATTGCTACACCAACAAGAAATATAGATGATAAACGGGTATTCATTGGACAAATATTATACTAGAACTGACATGTGATTATATTTTCACGCAATTTGGGTGCAGAGATCCTGAGAAATCAGTACCATGAACAACCACGTCTGGCGGTAATAACGGCATTGATACGCCTGGGCATTTAGTCAAACAGAGCTTCGATGGCGTGTACAGATACAGCTGTCCATGCAGCTTCAACACGATACCACATTTCATTACGAGTAGTGACTGGCGTAATGGGACGAGCCAGTTGGTCGACCACCATTGACCAGGCGTTTAAAATTGGTGAGAGACCTGGAGAATGTGCTGGCCAGGGCAGCAGTCGAACATTTTCTGTATGCGGTCGTGCAGTATCCTGCTGAAATGTAGAGTGTAGCAGGGATCGAATGAAGGGTAGAGCAACGGGTCGTAACACATCTGAAATGTAACGTCCACTGTTCAACGTGACGTCAATGCGAACAAGAGGTGCCCGAGACGTGTAACCAATGGCTCCCCGTACCATCACTCCGGTTAATACGCCAGTATGGAGATGACGAATACACACTTCCAATGTGCGTTCCCCGCGATGTTGCCACCGTCATGATGCTGTAAACAGAACCTGAATTCATTTGAAAAAATGACGTTTTGCTATTCGTGCACTCAGATATGTCGTTGACTACACCTTCACAGGCGCTCCAGTCTGTTGAAAAATGATTTATATGGCTCTGAGCACTATGCGACTTAACTTCTGAAGTCATCAGTCGCCTAGAACTTAGGACTAATTAAACCTAACTATCCTAAGGACATCACACTCATCCATGCCTGAGGCAGGATTCGAACTGCGACCGTAGCGGTCGCTCGGCTTCAGACTGTAGCGCCTACAACCACACGCTCCTGCCTGTGATGCAGCGTCAAGGGTAACTCCAGCCATGGTCTCCGAGCTGATAGTCCATGCTGCTGCAAACGTCGTCGAACTGTTGGTGCAGATGATTGTTGTCTTGCAAACGTCCCCATCTGTTGACTCAGAGATCGAGACGTGGCTTCACGAACCGTTACAGCCATGCGGATAAGATGCCTGTCATCTCGACTGCGAGTGATACAAGGCCGTTGGGATCCAGCACGGCGTTCCGTATTACCCTCCTGAACCCACCGATGCCATATTCCGCTAACAGTCATTGTATCTCGTCCAAAGCGAGCAGCAATGTCGTGATACGATAAACCGCAGTCGCTATAGGCTACAATCCGACCTTTATGAAAGTCGGAAATATGATGGTATGCATTTCTCCTTCTTAGACGAGGCAGCACAACAACGTTTCACCAGGCAACACCGGTCAACTGCTGTTTGTGTATGTGAAATCGGTTGGAGACTTTTCTCATGTCAGCACATTGTAGGTGTCGCCACCGGCGCCAACCTTGTGTGAATGCTCTAAAAAGCTAATCATTTGCATATCACAGCATCTTCTTCCTGTCGGTTAAATTTCACGTCTTCGTGGTGTAGCAATTTTAATGGCCAGTAGTGTACTTTAAAGTGTTACAGGGTATTTTTGCTTTTGTTTCATTCCTTTCACTTTTTGTTAGTCTTTCGTTTTGGTATAATAACATTAGAAAATATTAAAAAAGCGTTCATCACTTTAAAAACTTTTACAATCGGTATTAAATTTCCGCTAAAAAGCCAACGGTTAACATAAAAAACAGGGCGAAATTTTACAGTTACAGCATTGTTAATAATGAATTTAGTATGTTCTTTATATCTGAAAATAGTTCAGTGACGTTTATTATATCTAAATTTAGGTATGTTTCATTGTAAACACCAGGTAGAATAATAAAATGAATTGTTTATATCTGGTTCTTGATTTTCCTCCTGACTAAATTATTGAAATTAATTCTTTTGAAATGACTTTTTTTAGTTGGTTGAAATAACCATTTATTCGGCGGCTCCTCAGTTCTCAAACACACCAATACCTCGCCTAACGCCAGCCGAAGTAGCCGAGCGGTTCTAGGCGCTACCGCCTGGAACCGCGTGACCGCTATGGTCGCAGGTTCGAGTCCTGCCTCGGGCATGGATGTGTGTGATGTCCTTAGGTTAGTTAGGTTTAAGTAGTTTTAAGTTCTAGGGGCTGATGACCTCAGATGTTAACTCTCATACTGCTCAGAGCCATTTGAACCATTTTGAACCTCGCCTTTAGGGCTGTCAAAATCGAAACGCAATATCTCACTTACCTCATACTAGCTCCAGTGCCCAGCGTTGCCCTGGATATTGAATATCAGCAGCACAATGTTGCGTCATCTACTGTTACGTTTTGCAATAAATATGATATTGTGTTTTAAGAAAATTCGTCTTCTTCTGTTTCAGCTCAGTTTTCACCGTTTCAAGTACGGCTATGTGTGAGCGCTATTCGAACTGTTCTAACAGCTCATGTCACAGTTCGGGAAATCTCGAGTTCTCATCGATCATTTGACCGGCTCGTGATGAAATGACTTCTGTTGGTACTATATCCACATCCTGCCTTAGTGTTTATCTGATACAGTGGGTTTAATAACAAAAATAACTGTTAAACATTGTCTAAAATGTCCTCTAGAATATATATAATATTTAAGAACGTCAACTAAACAGTAAATAAGAGTTTACATCACCTTTCTGTCGAAATCTCTTGCTGTCGCTCGTCCCACAATCTAGCGACGTCTGATGCTACTATCTCCAGGACGGGAATTGTCGCTATAATTTATTCTAGCGATAGGAAATGCAGTCAGTTTTACCACCACACTTTTTTTTTTGCATTTAATTTTTGATTCATTCTCCGTTGTTCCACCTGAGTGTAGGAATTCTAAGTAAATCGTCCAAGAAACTGCAAGTAAACCCATCAAGTACTTTTCGAAATGTTTGATAATAACGTTGCACACACACACACACACACATATATATATATATATATATATATATATATATATATATATATATATATATATATATATATAAGTAGCCTATATTTGTCCAAATATTCATTAGGGGATCGGGTACAAATTTGAAGTAAATCATCAGACCAGAACTTTTAGATATTTTTGGTAAAAATCTTTCCCTTCTATATGGTTCAAGTCAGATTACGAAATCCTAAGTAGATAGTGACTTCCTACTTGTCTTCAAGGGAAAGTGTGCGAAATTTCATCATGATTGGTATAAAATTGTAGATATGTATGACACACAAACAAACAAACGGACACTTTTCTTTATACGTATATATCTTGGCTGTGACTTTTCATAGCAGCCTCCTTCGCAGTCGCTGCTTTCCACATCAGGGACCAGCTGCCCTGCACTCTTCGCACAATTCGCTATGCTGCTTCTTCCAAGAGGCTGAAGTACTTTCTTCTATCATCCTCACAGCGTTTCCCCATAAATTATCGTAAAAGGCCAACACTCCCTCTGTCCGACAGTTAAACCCCATTACGCCTCCTTTTTCCACTGGACTACGAGGCAGGCCACCCTCTCTTCCCCTAGATGCATTACGAGTGTGTTATCACATTCCACTTTCCTCTCTCCTCCACCCTTTACCCCCTGTCTACTGCTAATAGCGTCCGTAACTAGAAACCTACCTTACCGTAACCTCTAATTATTTTTCTATTTATCATGTACGAATATAATCTGTGAGTATGTATTCTTTAACTGTGCTACTGTAATTTTTATTCTACAAATTTAGTATTAGATACTTAGTGTTTCATATGGCTGTAAGGTGTCAGGCAAATCCAACACCCACCATGAAAATCCTGACATGATAAGCTCCGAATAAATCGCGACACTGAATTAACCGAAGTAATACGGGTAACGAGTGAGCAAATGGAATACCACAGACACAAGAATGCCTAAATCCATGTCATACCTTCCCACAGTGAGACAGACGCAGTTCCGAGGGGAGAAACGAGAACATAAGCCGAGAGCAGAACCGTGTTTAGCTAGAAGGCCCTACGATAAGGGACGGTCTGGACACCCACGTCGCCAGCTAACCACCAGGGCCACATCACCCACAAGTTTTAGCTTGAGACTTTTTCGCGACTCTGTTATGTCAAGGATCACCCCCAGACCATGTTAAAAGCTAGAGTCCTCCAGAAAAACAGTATAGATCTTACGATAACGCTAAAAGGGCCACACCAGCTGCAAGTTATAGCGTGAGCCTTTTTTGCGTCTCTGTTATGTTGCAAACTTTAAAAACATTGCCCCACCACGAAAAGTATAACGTTTCTCATTGGATAGACAGAATTTTTGTAGGCAGAGCTTAAGGTTAACATTGAGAACCTGATTGGTCAGATGAAAACACAGCCAGATAGTTTTTTTTTAAACCGACTTCGGTAAATTGTAGTAAGGAGAAGTTAGAAGTGGGTTAGTTCCAAGTCGGCGAGGTAAGCAGAGCTGTGCTGCCGGCGGCCCCCTGATGAACACCGACAAGGTAATGAATGCACGTGATGCCGCATAACAGCACATAAAGCTTCACTCAGAACTGCAGAAGTCTCATCTGGTATACCCCTTTTTGCGTAATACTAGTGTCGATCTTAAATTAAGGCTCATGGCGTTCACATTTACCACTTGAAGTAAAAATCTGAAACGTGATGATTTATCTGTTATATAATAATTGAAAAGCCACATCAGCCACTATAATTTATGACAAGTTAGATAATTAATTAAAGATGATTGAGGGTCACTGTAGACCATTTTGATAGTTTTCTCTTTTCTGAAACTTAATTTATACCTAGATTATATATGTGATATGGCATAGGTCATCCTTCGATCCATTGTAGTACTTGGAAACCCATTCAGGGAATATTCGTTCACATGTTTGTTGAATGCAGTCGGTTTTTACCATCCTCTATTAAAACACTTTCTTTTATCAATAGTGCAATTTATAAACAATGTTTCGTGACTAGAATAAAATTTCCATTGGTAAACTTAACTGCCTTTTCGACGTTATTTTACCAGATAACTAAAAATAGGAAAGCCTTGAACCCCTTCCACTAAATTTAGTTAGTATTAAGATTCTTTCACAAGGAGTGCAGTGGAGCTGATACTGAGATCATTAAGTATTTGGTTATATCATCGCTAGTCTTACTGAACTCTTCTGAATTCTACATGTCATATGTTGTCTGGCGTCTCCTTACCAGCAACAGGTCCCAGGTTCAAACTAGTCAATTCCCTAAAAAACACACTCAAAGCATCGTTGCGCGAAAGTTGTAGGAAGACACGATATAGAACAGACAGACATCACCATGAATGTTTAGAAAATGGCGACCCTGCCAGGATGGTAAAATACCATGAATGAAGGTCGACCACATGCCTAACTAGGTCAGAAAAATATCCTGCTGAAAAATTATCGTAGTAAAAATTTTTTTTCCTAAGTTATACATAGTCGGAAACAGTAGCTGCAGCGATATATAGTAAGAAAGTATTGAATAGAGACATTATAGCAGAGACAATAGCATAATTAAGTTATGAATTTTAAAAATTGTTAGAATTACGTTTTCTCTCCAGTGCAAGCGCACAGGTGGCGGATACATCGTTGACAAGTTGGTTCTGATCCAACAAGTAAGTGAATGGTTTGTCAAGTCGTGTGTACAAAAAGTTTATGAAACGCGTGAGGTCGTATGAGCGCATGTTGACTCGAAGTAGGGCGCGTGAATTGCTTTTAAAACAGAAAATAAGGGATTCGGAAAGATTAGCAATGGCAGATCGAGACCTTGACCGAATTGAGGTAGAGACCCGGCATGAAAATGGACAGAGAATAGAGGACAGTACAACAGACGATACAGTATCGCGAAAAATAGGACATATAACGCACCATAACGAGGATAATGTACATCAACGCACAGGAAACCTAGGTCAGCATACGACACAGGAGCAGGAAAGTAGAGAGACAGTCGATGAGCATTTTGACTTGCGTCTTGAATACGTAGAACCCATAGTACAAGTAATCAGAGCTCCCTCACCACAGAGTACAAGGAATGCGAGCAGAAACGTGTCACAGCACAGTTCAATGCAATCGGTTGCGAACCAACAATTCGGCGAAAACACAGAGCCTAAGACGTCGGAAGAAAACGCAATAGGACCCACCAATCTGGCAGAATTATTACAATTAATGATGGAAACCATGACAAGACAAAATAAAGAAATTGCGAACCAAATTAAATTTCAGAATGCAGAAATGACGAAACAAAATGCAGAAACCACGAGACAAATGCGTGCGATTAAAGAACAAAACAAAAAAATTCAGTTACACCTAAGTCATATTGAAGTCGAGGCAAAAGAATCTCGAGAAGTGATAGGAAACTTAATAACAGGTTACAATCAATTGAGAACAGACATTGACAAGGTACAAGTGGACGTACAAACATTGCGTAATGACACTCAGGACGAGATCAAAACGTATTGTAACAACACCCAGGGAGAAGTCAAGAAAATAGAGAAACAGATAAACGAAATTACTAGACAAGCAGCAGGTACAGCGCGTGAAATTGTTGAAAACAGTGTGTTAGACAAACGTATCACAAAAGCAGCGCTGAAAAGATATGATAACCGCATAGTCCAAATAGAAGTCCAAACGAAGCGACAATTTAAGAAATTGCGAACAGAGTTGTTGCAAACCACTGAAGAGCATAGTGAACAGGATCGAACAAGCACAGAGTCTGCAACCACATCCGTATCTGTAACAGCACCGGAAAAACAAGCAATTAACGAAGATATTACGCAATTGCGACTCCAATCACAGGCGCAAAGTAACATACGTGAAATCAGACAGCCTGCACAGCAACAAACACGTTTCGAAATTTTTGACGAACAAACGTCATCACAAACACATGCGGAACCACAAATGTATGTTTCAAGACAGTTTAGATCGTGCAATGAAGCAGTAAGGTTAGACAGACAAGATACCCAACCAATACGTGACAATGGAAAGCCAGGTCGCGAAGAGTACAATGCAATTCATACAGCTACATATTCACAACCGATGGAAGAAAATTATTGCGTACCACTCCAACGATACAACGCAAGGGTAGGCGAAAGTTACAGTGGACAATATCCAATGGCTGTAACACAACCGGAATGAACGACGGGAGAAATGATCAGAAACAAAAGTGGTGAAGAATCGCGAATTTCATATGGAACTATGACGAAGTACGACACAGTCAGAAAATTTCAACACTTTCGCGAAGGAAACTCATTACATCCACGAACTTTTAATGATCAATTCCGAGTAGGATTACCAGAGCACTGGACGCTAGCACAAAAATTAGATTTTATATGTGCACACATGTCAGGAACAGCCGCAGAAACCATGCAGAATGTTGCAGCGACATGCCGATCGTACGAAGATTTCAGAGAGAAGTTTCTCTCACGATATTGGTCCAGCGAAGCACAGAACAGAGTGAAGTACGAATTACTACAGAACCCATATTTTGAAAATTCAGGAAAGAAGGGTCCCGTGAAATATTTCGAATTAATGGCAAAGAAAAATCAATGCTTAGATGTACCATACAGTGACGGAGAGTTGATTAAATTATGCGCGATGAAGCTACCATTGAAATACCAGCATTCATTAGTAGGTCGCGGAGGAAATGACGTCGAAGCATTTAAAGGTATTCTGAGGGAACTAGAGTTCATATTTTCGGAAGATGGCGCAAGAAAAAGACGAAGCGCACGTGAAAACGAAAGCAAAAAGCAGTGGAATCCACAAGACACAGTACGAAGAAACAATAATTACGAACCACGTGATAACTTCGCACCAAGAAACGACAATAGATTTCAACAAAAAACCGGTTATGGATTTAGAAGAGAATATGGCAACAACTATAATTCACCCAGGAACGGCAACAACTATTACAGAGGGAATAACGACCACTGGAACGGGTACTGGAGAACCAATAGACCGACAAATTATCAACAAAGAAACCACTATCAACAAGCTGAACAAGAAAAGCGAATACAGATAGAAGAGATGGAAGTAAGACCACCAAACCTCGATAAATGTTCGAATTGACAGCTAAGTGCCAATACCGAAGACAATGACGCACCGACCCAGGACAATTGCAGCACCTTGAACAGAGAAATAAAAAACTTAACACGAGAAGAGAAGAAAGAAGAAACAAATCCACAGGGACCAGATGAAAACGAAGACAAGGAAATAACATTATCGTGTTGGGACGAAATTAATTGGGAGAATACTGACGAGGAAGATGAATTACCAGAGGCATGCACAACGAATGTAGGAGGAAAGGACGAAGTAATGAGTATTGCAGAGCTATTTGAGATGGAGACCAGGGAAAGCGAATTCAATGAGGATAACGCGCAGTCGATAGAAGTTGAAAATAAGTTACAAGTGGGCACACAACCCAATGTATATAATGAAGGAACTTATGAAGCGATAATTAGTGCATTTAGATGCGATTATGTGGAAGTAGCGGCGAAGAAGGAGAAGATAGACGAGGATGAGGAAAAAGTAGAGGATGTTGAAGAAAGCGTAAATGAAGGAAGAAATAGAGAAGAGGAAATAAAAGAGAGAGAAGTAGCAGTCGAAGCTTATCCTACAGAAAGTTCGAATTCACAAGGGAAATACCTAAAAATACTCATGTATGATTCAGTGGAGGATTCGTTGATGCAAGAAGAAGAAGAAGAACAGAACCAACCCTTTCAAATTCAACCAACTGTGAAGGCCATGGTAAAGCATATCCCAGTCAATATTGTAATTGATAGCGGAAGTGAACTGACTGCGATCTCAGAAAATTTATTCATGCAGTGTAATGCCAATGAGGAATTGCCAGTTCTGAAAACACGTAAGATTAAAGTAAGAGGTCCTATTAGAAACAATGCTGCGGAAGTTACGAGACAAACAAGGTTAACTCTTTCGTGCCAAGGTCAAAAGATCGAAGCCAACTTCATGATTATACCTAAACTAACTGTATATTGGATTATAGGTGCAGATTTTTTAAATGAGAGGCGAGCGATAATAGATATGGGGAAAGGTTGCGTAACATTCGGGAATGTCACACTTCTCTTTGAGCAAAAGATAAAATTAGAAGAAGTACCAGTTGTAAACAAACAGTTAAGAATGACGCGAGATAAAGAGGATGAAGAATTAGAATGGTATGCACTAAAGGGGGAATCGCCTAAACTCATGTTAGAAGTCCATAAAGAAATCGACGAAAAATTTCAAGAAGTTCAAAGTATTTCGGGACACAGTAAAAGAGAATTAGAGGGTATTTTACGAGATAAAGCAGAGATATTTTTACCTAAGGCTGGCAGTATTAAACACTTTCAGTACAAGTTAGAAGACAGCTAATAAACTACAAAATAACAGTGATTGACTATGGACTTCAGTAAAAAATAGACTATCGATAAAAATAAGTCATTAGCTCTGAAATGGACAGTATATAAAGAAACAATATGCCACTTATTTTCTCCTCATAAATATAAAAGAATAACTATATCTTACTTATTCTCCCCTTATAAAAAAAAGGAAAAAAGTTATCTTGTTGGATGTTTTCCCTTTTTTCAACATTTGTAGCATTTATTAGGAAAATATCTCAATACTTGTGTATGTATATTTTTTTGTCAAAGCAATTCTTGGAAATAATTCTTATTTGTTAGTGTAGCAATGTTGAAATGAGTGTCTAGAAATAAAAACATTTTACTTGCACATGATATTTAGAAAATCTGTTAGGAATTGATTTTACTTAATTACTACATTTATAAAAACAATATTTCTAAGAAAAGCGATGTGAAAGACTCCTCACTTTCGATAACAAACTTCTTAAAAAAAAATTCACACTTAAATAAAGAAATAAAATAATTAAAACTGTGTGCCCAACCGAGACTCGAACTCGAGTTTTAATCTGCCAGGAAGTTTCATATCAGCGCACTCTCCGCTGCAGAGTGAAAATCTCATTCTGGAAACATCCCCCAGGCTGTGGCTAAGCCATGTCTCCGCAATATCCTTTCTTTCAGGAGTGCTAGTTGTGCAAGTTTCGCAGGAGAGCTTCTGTAAAGTTTGGAAGGTAGGAGACGAGGAACTGGCAGAAGTAAAGCTATGAGTACCGGGCGTGAGTCGTGCTTCGGTAGCTCAGATGGTAGAGCATTTGCCCGCGAAAAGCAAAGGTCCCGAGTTCGAGTCTCGGTCGGGCACACAGTTTTAATCTGCCAGGAAGTTTCAGTATTAAGATTCTTTTACAGGGAGTTCAGTGGAGCTGACGCTGAGATTATTAAGTATTTGGTTATATCATTGCTAGTCTCACTGAACTCTTCTGAATTCTACATGTCATGTGTGGTCTGGCGTCTCCTTACCAGCAACAGGTCCCAGGTTCAAACCAGTCAATTCCCTAAAAAACACGCTCAGAGCGTCGTTGCGCGAAAGTGGTAGGGAGACACGATATAGAACAAACAGACACCACCATGAATGCTTAGATGGCTTTTAAAATTTATAGAATGCCTTGTTAGATGTAAGAGAGGGCCTGATGGTACTAATTTGCTAAAATATATAAAACGACAAATTCAAAATAAAATAAATTTCTAAAATGGACCTATACTTCATCACTGTATACCTAAGAATATTTCGGATTAAACTGTTATGTGTATTTTGGCCTAGAGAATTAAATGGTGGAATGGGTTTACTGAGTTTGGTTTACCATCCATATTCATACATTTATTGATAACATCGATAAATAGATCATACAGACGAAGATTTGACTTGATCAGAACGTCCGGCTAGTACAACCTGATTCACAAACAAAGCATTTCCAAGGCAAAATTTTGATGCAGTGTTAAATTATTAATAAAGGCTCAGATTTTTAAAAGAATATATAAATTTAACATGATAATTAAGACCAGAGAAAAACAAGCAGCAACAATCATTGGTCCACAAACAGAACGCTACCAGAAAAAAATATTTGTACAGCAATAAAATGTCAATAACAGACTCAGATTAAATAAACTTTAAAACGATTTTAGCCTCATAATTAAAATGACAACAGCACAAGGAAATGAAGCCATGCTAGGAAGCTCAGGAATATACTGAGTCTAACGTATCAAATGTTATCATAAATATTATAAATGTTAAAACCATTAGCTTTCCTTTTCGAGGAAAATGGATGTTTGCTATTTGAATACTATTGTAAACATTACAGCAAGTTCAAAAAGGGAGGGATATATCGTATACGTGTGTATGGTAAACCCCTTCCAAAACTTCTCTCCTTCATACCTCGTGTGTGTTACCACAGACGGCGTTCCACGGATCTCGTTAGTACTAATATTGCAATATACGTTCCTCTGATCTCATTAGTACTAAGATTGCAATATACGCAAGATGCCTATTTGCTTCCACCACCTTGAGAGGAATGCGTAAGTTCTAATTAATGTTCACCAACCTGCAGTCTGCGCAGAGAACAGCACATATGTCGTGGATCTGTTATCTTGAGGCTGTAATAAATTCTTAAGGAGGAACTGATATCGTATAAAGAAACAAATCTTCAAGTTTTTTTATGGGATGCCACTAACAAAACGAAAGAAACTGATTAATTATGACCCGCTTTATGAATCATAAATAATCTCCGTTATTCACTTTTTCATAGAAAATAAACAATGAACTGCGTATTTGCGTAATTACTGTCAGATTGTTGTCAGTTACACATCCATATAACCAGAGTTGCTAATTATGTTCTTAACCGATACTGACCAAGGCAGACAACACACTGTCTTCCGAGACTGCCGAACCAGCTCTTACCTTACAGCCGAACTATTTCGCGCGCCATCCGATCCGCCGATCTCTGAAGTGCTTCGTCTGTCTCTTCGTTTAGAAGTTGCTATTATGTTCGTAACTAACTCTTTCGAAAGAATGGAATGATAACCTGCTATTGAGAGATTTTTTATATGAAAAGCAAGTAAACTCACTCTTTAGTTTTTTCTAATATTAATAACAGAAGTTTGTCATTTTGGCGTGCAGCTTCCGAACGTAGCAGTTAATAGTGGAGGAGGACCACAATTTAGGCGGTCTTTCTCACGATACCACTACCGAACAAACCGTCTATCATCGGGACCCCACACCACATTACTTCATCTATTCACTGATATCTTCTCAACTGCACTAAGAAGATCTTGTTAGAGATGAATATGATGAGTATGAAGCCAGAAATATAACAACACGCACTTCGGTACACGAAATTCAGTCCACATTTGGACATATAAGGCGCAAGAAAACAGCACAGAAACTAACCTGATAATGTCCAGTATTAGAAACAGAAAACAATTGTTCCTCATTCCATCAATAAAATAAGCCATGTTTGGTACACGCGGTCAGTATAACATCATCGTTAGTCACAACTAATAGAAACATCAAACAAATTGACTGTCCAGCTGATAACATACAGTCGGTACAACATCTGAATCCTAAAAAGTAAACGTAATACAGTCTTGGCAACCACCTCAACAGTTATTAACATTGTCTGTCGATGCACTGTTTGTGAGTAGTTGTTAGATAATGCTGGTTTTAGCAAACATCAGATTAAGGGGACGTTTACTATCTTTGGGCCGAAAAAAGCGTGTTCTTTCATAACTTTTTTCGGGTGTGTTATAGATAACAGTATCATATTTGGTCAAAATGTTTATTCATATTACCTCTACAAACTGGAATTTTTTTATCGGAAATGTCGAGGAGCAAAGGCGGAAGTGCCGTTGGAACGAAACAAAATGTCGATGTAGACCTCCACGCGCGGTATGCCACAGGTCACCCGGCTCGTCTCAAATCAAAATTTAGTTGATGTTAGCGAAGTATATAAGCTTCTTTAGGAGTTGTACCTCGCTTAAGTTAATTGGACCATGGGAAACAAAATGGCGGCCATTTGAAGAAAAAGGGTTTTTCTCATCGATTTTTCGACTTCATCGGCCAAGTAAAAATATTTATAGTTGATGGATCGGAATAAAAGTGGTACAATTTCTAGACAATTTAGTTAGCTTCGTCGGAAACAAAGAACCATGCCAATCTTTTCAGTATATTTGAAGTTATTTTACGCCCAATAAAAAAAAGTCATTTCGAGAAAAACGCGCTTGAAGCTTTTACTACATATAAAAGCAATATTATGCAACTTACGTTGAATCTGCTATTCCGGGTCCATAAACTAGTCCTTCCGCTTCCTCATAGAGGGCGTTCTGCTCGATCTGGGCCATCCTGCGCTGCTCCAGAACCGCTCGTTCGTACGGCGACGAGCGGCTTGAATCCGGTGGTCGTCCGAATGCTTGGTGAACTGCGTCGACTAGAGTCGCAGGGTGACGTCCATCGTTATCAAGGTCACCAAAATTGCTGAACACCCTTCGTTGAAGCTGCTCACTACCAGGAATGTCGCAATCTCCACAGACTTCCCACCACAATGTAAATGCTTGGGGGCTAACTTCCAACCACACGCGTTCAAACTTTCATTTGAATTTTGTGTGTTTCCTCCCAAGCACCGGTACAATAACTCGTCCTCCGAAAGGGCCTCGTAGATCGGATGAATCACTTTTTGAGCTTCTTTGGAGAGCTGCTGCTCGTTTTGATATTCGTCAACATGTCCGGTAGCCTCCGCAATGCGACATTTGCACTAACTAGTTTTCCCAACTGGACAATTTTGGAGTTGTGGGTCGTCATCCGTCGAACATTTGTGGAAATACGTTACCCAAATTGCCTTCTTCATCTGTTCCACCGAATTGGAATGCCGTCGGATTGCCAAGCCGTAGTACGTCGTAAGCTCCTTGGTCACTTTATCGCTTTTAGTCATCGGCAAGCACATAGAATAATTTTGTTGTGGTTGGCAGGAGAGCCAACCCGTATAACTAAAGGAGGCCGAAATGCACGCGTTTTATCTCACGCAATCTGGCGTGAGGTCTGGAACATTATAAGGGAATTAGAATTGAGAAAACGGACGTAGCTGGTGGAATACTTAACTTTAATCCATTCATGGAAAACATCGCTCTTTATGGTACATGATTCACAATATCAATAGTACGGATACTGTCGCCTTGCTAGGTCGTAGCAAATAACGTAGCTGAAGGCTATGCTAACTATCGTCTCGGCAAATGAGAGCGTAGAAGTCAGTGAACAATCGCTAGCAAAGTCGGCTGTACAACTGGGGCGAGTGCTAGGAAGTCTCTCTAGACCTGCCGTGTGGCGGCGCTCGGTCTGCACTCACTGATAGTGGCGACACGCGGGCCCGACGTATACTACCGGACCGCGGCCGATTGAAAGGCTACCACTTAGCAAGTGTGGTGTCTGGCGCTGGCACCACATTCCTCCCCCGCAAATCGGCGTACGGTTGTGGAATAAGGCTTCCGCCCACCGTGGGGAGGACCCCAAGTTGACGTATGCGACGAGGTGGGGAGCCTAACAACAGGCGAGACTGTGCCACCCGCAACCTGCCATTCGGACCGCGAAGAGCTAGGAAACGCCTGAAAACCTGCTCCAGGGTGCACGCCAACATGCGGTGTATGCGCCCGTAGAGAGACAGGAGGGGCCGAAGGGTCGACTTCCATCAGGCCGGTGCATCCGACGGGCGAAGACGACATATGGTCCGGAGCGGGCAAGAGTTCCATGTCGGAGGACAACTGGTCACGGGAAGCGATCGGCGGCGCGTGACCCAGGGAGGCGCCCCGCGGTTGCAGCGACGAGTCCACTGCGGGCGTCAGCGGGAGAACAGGCGGCGGCGGCGGCGGCGGGGGCGGTGGCTCGTCGCCATGGGGCAAAATGGAAGGCAGCGTCGCTAACACCTGGGGCTGAGGCGAGCCAGTAGATGGGTCCCCGGGGCGCTGACCGGACGGCACCGTCGCTGAAAGTAGACGGCGAGCGGCAGATCCCGTGGGACGACAGAGGCGCAGCTGATTGAGATGCCTACGCACCTCACCAGAGGCCCCCAAAACCAGATACATAGTGCGTCTGAGGCAGCGAAGAATGCGCCCTTCGAGCCAACGCCGTAAACCTCGGTAGTGGCGATAGTAGACAACGGCGCCTGGAGCAAAAGCAGGTGTCTGCCGCTGCACACGAACCTGATGCGGCGGATGCAGCAAAGACATCAAGGTTCGATGAGGGCGACCGTGGAGCAACTCAGCCGGCGAGCGACCATCTCGGGGCTGAGAGCGATACGAGGACAAAAAGAGCAATAACGCTTCCTCCTGAGAATGCGACTCTTTCAACTTCAACATCTGTGACGTTAAAGTCCTGACCAATCTTTCAGCGGCACCGTTTGACTGTGGTGAAAACGGCGCGGACGTCAGATGTTGAATACCATTGGCCTTGCAGAATGACTGAAATTCTGCGGACATGAATTGTGGGCCATTGTCGGAAACAATAGTCTGTGGGAGACCTTAAATGCAAAAGATAGCGGATAACGCTTGGATGGTGGCAGATGACGTCGTGGAAGACATCCGGACAACAAAAGGAAAATTACTGAATTAATCTACCACTACCAACCATCGAGCATTCCAGAGTGGACCAGCAAAATCGATGTGTAAGGGTTGCCAAGGGGAAGTGGCTTTTGGCCATGCAAAGAATTTCCGCGGTGGTGCCGATTGTTGTTCGGCACACACCATGCAAAAATAGCACATATTCGTAATCGCGACATCGATTCCGAACCAAGTAGAGTGCTGACGAGCAAGTTGTTTCGTTCTCACTATACCCCAATGTCCTTGATGGAGAAGCTGTAAGATAGAGGACTGTAACGAAGTGGTACCACGACCCTGGACTGATCATTATCAGAACGAAACAGCAAAACACCACGTCGTACAAAAAGTCTCTCCTTGTGAGCAAACAATCGGCGAACCAACGGGTCCCCGATCCGTGACTTTGACAAGGGCCATTGCGTAGCAACAAAACGCTGAACGGGAGCAAGGACAGGGTCGGAAGCTGTGCCTGTAGCTACACGACGAAAATCAATCGGAAACCATTCGACCACGTCATCGGTTTCCGCATCAAGCAATGTCGAAGGATTCGAATGCCCTATCCTCAGCAACAGGCAAGCGGGACCACGCATCGGCATTTCCGTGCTTAGCAGTGGACCGATACAAGATATCGTAGCGGTACTGCGAGAGCAAAATAGACCAGCGAATGAATTTCTGCGCTGTACGTGGAGGTACAGGCTTGATCGGATGAATAAGCGACATCAAAGGTTTGTGGTCTGTGATTATGGTAAAGTGACGACCATACAAGAAATCATGAAATTTGTAACACCAAATACGAGAGCCAATGCTTCTTTCTCGATCTGTGAATGACTTCTTTGCGCAGACGAGAGCAATTTGGACGCAAAGGCAATAGGGCGATCGTGCGATCCATCTTTGTGCGCAAGCACAGCACCGATCCCGAAATCCGACACACCCACCATCAACAAAAGGGGTTTCTGGGGCTCGAATGGCGTAAGGCAAGTATTGGAAAGCAACACCGATTTCAACTGGCGAAAGGCGCGTTCGCATTCTGTCGTCCAGACGAACGGAACACCTTTACGGCGTAAGCGATGAAGTGGAGCTGAAATGGAAGAGGCGTGTGGTATATAACGTCGATAATAATTAATTTTTCCCAGCACACTCTGTAGCTGCTTCAAATTCTGCTGCGAAGGCAAGTCGTGTATGGCACGAAGGTGCGTGGGACTGGGATGTATGCCTTGGGCATTGATTACATGTCCCAGGTATGGCAAGTCCCGAGCAAAAAACACACATTTGTCCTTTCGCAAGCGAAGACCATTTTGTCAGCAAGACTTGAAATAATGTTCCGAAAATGGCCAAATATTCTTCTTCCGTCTTTCCGGAGATCACAATATCGTCCAGATAATTTGGTGCAGTAGGGACCGACGTACTAACAGTTTGTAGATATTACTGAAACAATGCAGGGGCGGATGTACACCCGAATGGCAGTCATTTGACTTGATACAACCCAAGATGCGTGTTAACCACCAAAACGCGCTGGGATTCTTCGTCCACCGGTATTTGCAAGTACGCATCTGCCAGGTCCAACTTCGAAAAATATTTACCCGGGCACAGTTTGTCAAAAAGATCTTCCGGGCGGGGTAAAGGAAAAGTTGCAATCACTAATTGTGGATTCACTGTTTCCTTGAAGTCTCAATTTGCCGGACGATTTTGGCAAAATTACTAAGGGTGATGCTCAGAGGGAAGCCTGCACACGTTCAATTACACCTTGTGATTCCAAATCGTGTAATGTTTTTGCGACCTCATCACGCAATGCGTGGGAAACATTGCGGTGCAAAAATATTTGCAAATTCTTCACATAGACGAGAAACACTGTCTGAAGGCACAGTCTGGCTCACTGGGAGGACCTGATTTACTACAGACAAGTTAAACAACTGAAATAAATCGAAACCAAACAAGTTCACTGCAGAATAAGAACGAAGGACGTAAAATGAGACAAGTTTTGTTTGTCCTTTGTACGTTGCAAGAAGGCTGCACTGTCCTAACACAGGGATCGCTCGGCCGGAATAGCTATTTAACTTAACATTTGCGGCACGCAACGGAGGTGTGCCCAGCAGTTTGTAAGTGTCTTGATTGATCAGTGAAACTGCAGTTCCTGTATCGAACTGGAATGGTATCACTTTGCCGTTAATGTCCAAGTCCACAAAAAGTTTATTGTCCTGCTGACGACAAGAGCGACTGTCTCGTGCAACGTGAACTGACACTGGCACATACTCACTTGCGACTTGACGGGAGTTCCGGCGGTGTCGACGCACACTATTTTTTGGACGAACACAGTCACTGTAAGAGAGAGTGGCACAGGGTGGAGTGGAATGAACTACATGAATTTCCATGGGCGAAGTTTCGCGAGCCTGAGGATCCTTGGTTTGATTCCGATTCCGGCGTGAAGCAAAGGGCCTGGAACGGTTTTGAGCTTCCGCTCTGAGCTTTTTCTGACAAACACTCTGAACATGTCCTTTTTCTATTACAATAAAAGCAAATAGTTTGGCGTGACTGGCAATTCTCACGCGAATGTTTAGTAGCACACCGCGGGCATGATTTGATCACTGCATTTGCTTGCCGGCGCGGGACACGTGGCAGAGAGCCTGGCGGCAGCGGCGCGGCCGGGCGCGAGGGCTGTTTACTGCTCCGTGCAGCTCGCCTGACGGGCCGGTTAACCTGACACACTTGTTTCAAATGATTCCTGAGCAAAGTCAAGTGTGTCCTGCCAATACAATATGTCCATCACTTGTTGAAGGGAGGGATTTACTATTTTCAAAATCTGTTCCTTATATGAACATCAGAAACGTTCTGTGCAATTCCATCACGTACTTTAGTATCTGAATAAGGGAGTCCACATTGACATTCAAAAGCACAATCCCTAGTAAGGCCTTGCAAGGTTGCAACCCACTCCAGATTAGTCTGACCTGCCGTACGTTTTGTACGAAAGAAGGTATAACTTTTCGCAACTACATTGACTGATTCTTTGAAATATGCATCTAATGCAGACAACATTTCATCGTAGGACAGAGTTGCTACGTCACGTTGGGGAAATAATTTGACTATCACACGGTACGTAGTCACGCCTACTAAAGAAAGGAGAAAAGGCTGCCGCTCGTTACCTTGAATTCTGTAGGTGGCGAGATGGAATCCAAATTGGCGTGACCACTCCGTCCACCTTTCCATTGCAGCATCAAAAGGTCGAAAAGTGGGTGCAACAGAGTATTGTGGCTGCGTTAGCGGTGAAGCGGCTGCCGCCGCATCGTTTTGCATCGCACGTTGACTCTGGACGAGCTGTCCAAGAGCATCCAGTAACGCCTGCGTCTGCTGATTCTGTAAGCGATAAAATTCGGACAGTACATCTGGAGATTGTGGCGAAGCCATTACACAAGTAAATCAGGGCAGTATATATAAGAACACTTTTACTCTCGTCGCCAATATTGTGGTTGGCAGGAGAGCCAACCCGTATAACTAAAGGAGGCCGAAATGCACGCGTTTTATCTCAAGCAGTCTGGCGTGAGGTCTGTAACATGACAAGGGAAATAGAATTGAGAAAAACGGACGTAGCTGGTGGAATACTTAACTTTAATCCATTCATGGAGAACGTCGCTCTTTATGGTACATGATTCACAATATCAATAGTACGGATACTGGCGCCTTGCTAGGTCGTAGCAAATAACGTAGCTGAAGGTTATGCTAACTATTGTCTGGGCAAATGAGAGCATAGAAGTCAGTGAACCATCGCTAGCAAAGTCGGCTGTACAACTGGGGCGAGTGCTAGGAAGTCTCTCTAGACCTGCCGTGTTGCGGCGCTCGGTCTGCAGTCACTGATAGTGGCGACACGCGGGTCCGACGTATACTACCAGACCACGGCCGATTTAAAGGCTACTACCTAGCAAGTGTGGTGTCTGGCGTGGACACCACAAATTTTTCGCTTCTACAAAGTCGAAATTCCCGTAAAAATCTGGTGCGTGAAAAAGGCCGATTTCGGGCAGGTGCATTTTTTGTTCAACCGCGAATAACAAACATTCCAGTTCTGTATTAGGAAAAACCGTTTCAGCGGTGGATTCTAAACACTTTTATGTATACAAAAATGCAATTTTTAAAATATCAATTTTTTGAACCAAAAGATAGTAAACCTCCCCTTAAAGAACCTGTTTAGCATATAATTATCCTTGGCACAGTTAGCTATATAATTGCCGTGGTTGTGTGCGACCTCACATAAACAAGCCAATCTCGACTTGTAGCCAATCTGGTACTGGCTGCCGATCAGGTCTGTCAACTTCCGTGGCTCCGTTCACAGGCTTCTCTCACTCAGCCCCCCTTGCCGCCGGCAGATAAACACTCCCTCTGCCAGAGAGATGAGCCATGTTAGCCAGCGGCAAAGCACAAGAACTAGAGCCAATAGGCAAAATAGAATCACACTTGGCACAAAATGTTATGTTTACAATTATTTGATGTGATAGTTATGGAACAGATGATGTAGACACTTAAGCTCTCTTGCGCTTAAACACCTCGCACGTATTGCGTATTACCCGGCAAACCGGACTGGTTCCGTGGTCAGGGTGGCGGTATTGTTGTCTTTACTCCCGAGTAACAACGTACACTTCCAGTAGCACTATTTATTTTTCTGCGTTCCTTTTTACATTGAAGTTACTCACTTTTGGTGAAAGCTTCAAAAAACGCGGTCTGCCCCGAAGCAACGTACGTTGTTCCTCAAACGAGAAAAACGACACAAAAATAGCTGCATTTACTCTTCGAGGCGGTACATAATGAATAAATTTACCAGGTCTGGCTGCAACTACTAAACGAAGAAAACTCCTTGCAGAAAATATCCCTTCCATTTATATTGTTACTTTTTTGTACGTACATTTGCTACCACGTCTGTCCAAGCACACAGTTTGAAGAATGTGAGAACTAACACAGTTTATAATAATCCTATCAGACATGCCGCATTATCTCCCTCTTGTAACTAGTTTAAGGTATTCACTCGGATTTGATACTGAATAAAGAGCATTTCTCATCAGTTAAAGAATACTTTCTAAATACACAAGGTGTCTAACAGTTTTGAATGCTCTCTAAAATACTACGTAAATCCTCCTACTTGACTTTGAAAGTTCATCGTTATGACTGCACTGCGCACCAAACGGTATTTTTACCCTTCGGGAAGAGGTCTTACTTCTCATGAAACAATTCGAAATTTGTGTTAATATCATCCACGTTTGAGATTAAAACATTTCTGTCATATGACACTGTCTGAATATTTACTAGTTAACAAAGTAGTGTAGAGGTCCAAGTCACATGACCTATATTCACAAGAACTGGCCACCAACACTTTTTAACTCAGGTGCGGATTTCTTCTTCCAGTACCAACGGCGCAAAAGATCTCTTCTCTAATTGGTTGAACACCTCAACGGACAATCAGCACCCTGTTTTCCTTCATATAACCCAGTACTCCCTGTACTTAAATCTAGCTCATTCCCAGGTCAATTTAGAGAGGGCAAATCCACCATCACGCATTCTCAGAAACCAGATAAAAACAAATTAATACTATCTTTAATCGTCTGAATAAAAGAATTTTTGTATTTCTACATTACCTAAAACAGCTTTGTTTATAATTCGTGTTTTCTCCCCACTCACGTCAAGGATTCCCACACACTCACACTTAGCTTTTCACAATTTCAATAATTTCCATTCGACATACATACCACATTCATGCTCTCTAAACCGAGCGAGGTGGCGCAGTGGTTAGCACACTGGACTCGCATTCGGGAGGAACCCGGTTCAATCCCGCCTCCGGCCATCCTGATTTAGGTTTTCCGTCATTTCCCTAAATCGTCTCAGATTCCGGGTTGGTTCCTTTGAAACGGCACGGCCGACTTCCTTCCCCATCCTCCCCTATCCAATAGACCGATGATCCCTCAGTTTAGTCTCCTCCCCCCCCCCCCCCTCCCATATCAACCCAACCAATTCGCTATTCCCTCATTCACTCAAACAAATCAAAATAATAATATGAAACACAGTAAAAACGTAATTACGTATTGATATCTAAGAACGTTACATAATCTATAATATTAAATGAAATACTGTTTTATTAACTTCCCTTTGGTAACAGATTATTGACTAAGTCATTCACTGATGCACTTAGAAAAACGTTTTAAAAAGTCTGACTGTTGACTGTAATGGGTACTAAGAAATTCAATTTCTTGGAATATTGAATATTTTCGAATCTGCTTCAAATAAGAATCCGAAATTTCTACGATAGTTAACTACTTGCAAACCTGTCTACCCCAGTTTTTAAAGGTTTGATCTCTCAAGTATAAAACAGCTTCAAACGTCTCGTTTATGGTGGGTGTCCGCGATAAAAAGTTTCGTAAATGTTTGAAATTATGTTTAAAGTCTGTTGGAAGTGTCTAACTAATGTCATTCACAAAAACTGGAAGAATAGAATCTGCGCAATTTGCAAGCCCTGGGTTATGCTGCCTCGTGGCATAGACACAGTTTCTAGTTGTACAACTTGTGTTACTGTACGTCTGTTAAACCGCTAGTGTAACATTATACCTTTTCATAGATAGATCATGACACCAATTTAAATTTTTAAATTCGCCCAGTAATTATATCAAGTATTAAAATATCAATTTTAGCAGCCCTTGGAAGTTGTTAGATAGGAAACTTACAACTGGGATCATGGGCTGCGCACTGCATTAGCTGTTTAGTAATACAAGGTCTTTATTAAGAAGTCATAAAAAAGTAACTTTTAATTATGAGATGGATAAATAACTAACATAAATGTTTGACATAGCACTGCATGCAGTATATCTCCAGGTTTCAATCACAGCTAACACTGTTAATTACCAACATTCTCGCTAGGTGTCATGCTTGAATGAGTTATTCCAACAGTCAGCATGGAGCACTATACCAGTGCATAGTGTGGCTACTCTTGTTTATGGTTTCATGAATCCAAATCCGCTGCTACAGTTTCGGAGAAAATTTGGGTCAAAATATTGCAAAGTACCACCTCAAAGACAAACTGTTATTAAGTGGTACAACCTGTTACACCCCAGGATAGTATCCCCTGCGGGTACTAATAACTCGTCCAGCTCTATCTTAGTAGCACCTGGAAGACGAACGACCTGCGTCAATGACAAGCATACTGTCAGCTAGGGGGGAGTTGTTCAGCGAGTTGCGGCAAACACGCAGGAACGACCGAGCACCCAAGTTCGCAAGCGAAGCATAACGACATCATGGAAGGGAAGATATACAGTCATATCACTGAAAAAGCAGAGTTTCGTAAGGAATGCTGGGATAACGCAACAACAAGTCTTCAGGTGTCAAGCCTGCAGAAAGGAGCCTCTCAAAGGCTGAAGTCATTAGAGGTCATTAGTAGAGTTGACAGCGAGAGAAATCCAACACAGTTACCCCGCCGTAAGTAAAAAGTGTTTGACTTACTGAGTGCATATTGCCGACTCCCCAATGCGTAGTCTTAGCCGTAGTGTCAGCTGCAGCTATCAAGCAAGTGGGGAGGCTATGGCTGTCGACTACCGGCACACCTAGCTCTCTTCGATCTTCTATGGAACCACGAGTCTAGCTGGAAGGACGCTCCTACTGACAGTTGAACTGCCAACTTCCAAGACCACACTGATGGGGCGCGGAGGCCGCCGGCCACCTGCAGGTTGGCTGGGGACGTGACATGCGTGACCTGGACGCTGTCCGTCAGCCATCTTCAAGTGGGTGAGTGCCGCTGCTGCTCGTCCCGTTCCTGTGGCAGATATCGATGCTGCCGTCTGATGTTTCTGAGGCTGAAAACCGACCCCCGAGAGGCAGTGAATATTTCAGATCGACCTGGGTCGAGACACTTGAGTGCAAATCTCTAACGCCTACGAAAGTACTTTGGAGATCGATACGTAGAGCTGGAAGCCGGCAGATTCCGTGGGTCGACGGCCACCCGTGACGTCACAGCCGCTACCCGGCGCTTCGCTGCGCCGGCGATACTGCGAGTCTAACGCACGCCGGCATTCCACTGCTGACGAGGAGATACTCCTCCCGCTCAGCTGAGGCGTGGTTCTTTGGAAGACTTTCCTGTATTACTGCCCAATAAATGTGTTATCGACAGTGATTTTTGTTGGCGCTGTCGAGCTTAATTAGGACAACACCACCGGATTCCGCACGGCTCTCTCCTGACGACTGTAGGAGCCTGGAACTGGATCCCTACATCTGGTGTCAGCAAGTGTTTGCCAGTGATAGAGACATCTACGCCTGATGTCACACCAACACATTTAGGACAACAGCAGCTTATCGTCTACACAGCTGCGACGTGGGACCAACTATAACGAGTTGTAGTTTGTAACAATGCTGTGTGGTAAGTGATTCAAATGGTTCAAATGGCTATAAGCACCATGGGACTTTACATCTGAGGTCATCACTTCCCTAGACTTTTAGAACTACTTAAACCTAACTAACCTAAGGACATCACACACATCCATGCCCGAGGCAGGATTCGAACCTGCGACCGTAGCAGCAGCGCGGTTCCGGACTGAAGCGCCTAGAACAGTTAGGTCACAGCGGACGGCTGGTAGATGATATTTGTTCGCTTTCTTGTTCTGTATTTTCGCATAGCCATGTTGAGCTGTAAAGACCTTCACAGTACATGAAAAGTGTTGTTTGTTAGACTGAAGGTACCCACAGACTTGTCTCATTTCCGCGGAAACACTAGAAAAATTTACTTGTAGCCAGTGAGGTTTCCGTACTATAATTTATCTGGGACGTCGTGTGTTCAAGCTGTGTCAGCTATGTGAGTGTGTTATGTCCATCTTTTTAGAGGTGGTTGCGGGCCTCGGCTGTTGGCTGCACGATGTCAAATCAAACAGCTTTCAGTTGTCTAATTTCCAGTCCTACTTTATTTGGTTACAAGTTACGGCGATTTACTACGCCAAGTGTCGTGACCGACGTGCAGGAAAATTCCACCTTGGTTTTGGTCAAATACTGCTATCTCTAGATTTCTGCTTGCTATAGCCATCACTTCAACCATTAACTTCCGACTGTTAGATAAACATTCAAACGAAACCCGCCACCCTTGAGTGGTTTGGTTTGAATGCCGCTGTGGCATGGTGTCCTACATACAAGGTTCATGGTAAGAGAAAAATGTATTTATTGCTGATGTTTCTATGACAACTATCATCACTTTAAAAAGTATAAATCGTAGCATAATAAATAAATAATCTCTGTGCTTGCTGCACACTGAGTGTGACATCGAATTTGTCTCATCTCTCTGTCAGCTGTTATCAGTGGTGTAAGTACTGCAAAATTTCATTGTACAGTGAGATCGTACTGGTCACACTAGCTTACGGCCTTACACACGAAGCTATACATTGTTCTGCAAACTGCAATTATCTTAATGGATGATAACATATGTCATCTCGTCGTGAATTTCTTGAACTAATGTGCTAAGGTGATACAGCTGGCACCTTGAACCAAATCATTATTCAGGCCATTCTACGACCCCATATTCGAACTCACACCCTCCCCTTCCACTTCTCTACGTCTTAATCTACCGTATTCTGGCAAAGTTGCTATTTCCTTTTGATGTTCATAATAGCGCAGAAATTGCTGTCGAATAACATATTTGTCCACGTCAAGGCATAGACAATAAGCATACTTTGCTGTTTGTTTTTGTTTCTTTTCGTTGGGACAAACATTTCAGTTACACCCACGTCGACTCTGTGCCGCGCCTGTTAAAGTTTGCACACTGTCCTCTTGCTCAGCTTCTACATTTCGCTTGCATATTATGTCCACTTTTCTATCTACACTCACGGTCATAAAATTTAATGGTCAGTTGGTTGGTTGGTCGAGGGGCGGCGGGGGGGGGGGGGGGGGGGGGTTAGGGGGCGGTCCAAACTGCTTGGGCATCGGTGGGCATCGGTCCCTTGTTCCTATAAAACAATGCCACGAGGGAACGAATAAAACAAACAAGACTTATCGCACAAAATATAGAGAAAAGAAGAACCACAAGAACTGCAAAAGGGAAACAAACACTACAATGGACAAGATAAGGTAAGAAAATCCCACAGAGACGCAAGAAATAGGTAGAAGGGATTAAACTAGTAGATCAGACGACCGTGACTCTCTGATCACAAGAATAAAAAAGGATAAGCCAGCCTCTCTGCCACAGATTAAAACCTCCAGCCTAAAAGAACTAGGGTAGAGAACGTAGATGGACAAAGGACATGCACTAAAACTTAGATGGAACGATAAAACGCCAGTCAAGTATAAAACGTAAAATTAAATCAACTGATTAGGCGTTGTCAGCTAAAAGTAATGGTAACAAGTCCGGTAACTGAAAATTCCGTCGCAGGGCAGCTAAAGCAGGATAGTGCAACAGAATGTGGGCCACCATCAACAGGCTGCCGCACCGACACTGGGGCGGATCATCACAGCGGAGGTGATAGCCGTGGGTCAGCCAAGCGTGGCCGATGCGGAGCCGGCAGAGGACCACAGAATCCCTGTGGGAGCCCACAAGAACGACTTCCACACATTTCTAGACTCCTTTATGTCACGCAGTTTGTTGGGCATGCTAGATTACGCCATTCCTTATCCCAAATCCCAAAAACATTGCAGAGTAATACCGAGCGTGGGTCAGTTTCAGAGATGCGATTCCAAGTAACCTGTTTGGCCAGCCTGTCAGAAAGCTCATTTCCTGTGATTCCGACGTATTCTGGAATCCAGACAAACACTACTGAACGACCTGACTGTTAAAAGACATAGATGGACTCCTGGATGGTCACTACCAAAGACTGGCGAGGGTATCACTGGTCAGTACCTAGTAAACTGCTCAAGGAGTCACTACAGACAAGAAAGGACTCAACGGAGCAACAAGGAAAATACTCAAGAGCACGAGATAAAGCCACCAGCTCTGCAGTGACAACACTGCAGCCATCCAGCTAGAAGCGCTGTTCAATATGTCCTGGGTAAGCATAAACGAAGTCAACGTGACTGCGAACAAACGAGCCGTCGGGTAGACCACTTCAGAGCCCCCGGGACGTGTCAAGCATCGAGAGAAAGTGACAGGAGGAACTGAGTCCTTAGGGCCATGCGGAAGGTCCAGCCAAAGCTGTGGCCTAGGTATACACCACGGAGGTGTATGTGAATGGTTCCCGAGGAGAGATGGTAAAGGAAAAGACTCTAGCTGAGACAGAACAGATCCGATGCGAACAGCGATCATAATCCCTGGTCTGGGCCGCAGATGCGAGAGCTGAACTGCCATGTTGGGAAAAGGAGACGTTCAGTGAATGACGACGCAGAATAGCTCTGACAGGTCTGCCGATAATCTATGCAGTAAAACAAACACTGTCCGAAAAGGCCTTGAAGGCGTAACGGTACGACCGTCCTCCGTGTCATCCTCAGCACTTAGGCGTCACTGGATACAGATATGGAGGGGCATGTGGTGAGCACTCTCCTGGCCGTTGTCTGTTTTCGTGACTGGTGCCACTTCTTCTCAGTCAAGTAGCTCCTTCATTGACGTCACAAGGCCTGAGTGCATCCCGCTTGCCAACAGCACTCAGCAGACCCAGACGGTGACCCATCCAAGCCCGACAGCTCTTGACTTTGATGATCTGACGGGAACCGGTGTTACCACTGCGGCAAGGCCATTGGGTAATCGATTCAGTAGACGGGGAAAACACCCATGACATAAGATTTACTGTAAAATCCATGAGAATAATAACAGCTTTGCTGTGCAGAATAGGATATTGATAATCTGAGCTTATACTGCCGTGAAAATGAAGTATTTACCATCTAACTGAGGGCCAGGATTTCGATTTAGCTGTCGCTATCATTCATATGGAACTTCACTTTGTTTGTGATGATGCATTATATTCAAATAAATGAGATTTTAGAGCCTTCATTCTGTTAGACAATATACGACATTCGCTTGTCACTGTGGCCCCACCTATTCGTAACATTAGCCACAGAAATTACGACACATCATTATCAGCAGCAGCAGCGACAGCTTTTTCTATAGGCTATGCCTTGTTATTACAACCACTTTTCTCTGTCTTCTGATGCCGTTTTCATTTATCAATAAGTTTGGTACTTCATTATTTCTAACACATCACTATTTTCATCCTTGGCTTAGCCTTCGCCATCTAGAAACCAGCAGCAACGTTTTGCATGTAGTTCCATTGAGTAGTTCTCCGATTAGAACAGAATATCAAGGCTCCATACTGTATTTGTACACTTGAACTCCAATCGGCGAATAGTGTAACCCTACCGCTATCAGTAGCACTTCAGCAAGTTAACAGAGGTGCTACAACATGCACGTGCTATGCCTGCACAACCCATAACTCGAATAGACCAGAATCCTGCCTCATTTTACAGTTCAGTTAAATTCAAAGACGCTTTGGGATGTTGAGTGCTGAAATACATTGACATTACCATCTGTCTGTTGCTTTCTCAACCGCAATGTAAAAACAGAACTGAGGTTGACGTGTTGTGGAGCAACCCGAGTGTGAGGTGCTTTGACCCTCACCTGTTTCCCAGTAAAAGACAGGAGAAATAAAGGACTTAAACTTTCGATGACAGAAAGAAATGTAATAAATTTTCATGGTGTATAGAAAAGCTTGTGATGTTTTTTTTTTCATTGTATTGATTCTGTATAAACGGTAGCATTTCAGAAAACAGCCACTATATCAAGCAGTTCTCTCTCAGTTACTCTATTTTTATTTAATTTGTGATGGTAATTTGGTTTTGATTCTGTAGCTGTGTGTATATCTCTGCGTGTGTGTGTGTGTGTGTGTGTGTGTGTGTGTGTGTGTGTGTGAGTGTGAGTGAGTGAGAGAGAGAGATAGAGAGAGAGGGGGGGAGGGAGAGGGAGAGTTATTGACAGAGAGGGGTGAAGAGCGGTGGGGGAGGGATGGATGGTAGAACAATAATTTGTTATGTTGGACGCCCTCCGTCAAAGATATCATACGCTAAAGTCGGGCTTTGGATGAAGATTAAATTTACGCCATTCAGTGTTAAAGGCCCCAACATGCGAACAGTAAATCGCTATTGATATCACTATAAATAGGTTAAGGCAAAAATGGTTCAAATGGCTCTGAGCACTATGGGACTTAACATCTAAGGTCATCAGTCACCTAGAACTTAGAACTACTTAATCCTAACTAACCTAAGGACATCACACATATCCATGCTCGAGGCAGGATTCGAACTTGCGACCGTAGTGGTCGCGCGGTTCCAGACTAAAGAACCTAGAACAGCTATTTTTGTTTGTTTATCTCATTTTGTTCTATATTGTTCGTGGAATTTGTTCTGGGCGGACGTCCGATGACACCCGTTTAGGTTCTTCGTTGATCAGTTCACTCAGTTTTTTATTCCAGAGAGTAGCTAACCCTCTGACGGAACACTACTGCCACCAGTTCAAGGCATTAACCAGATCATTCACCCCCCTGAAAGCATCTGGTAATGGGATGCCGAGGGATTCTCTGTCACAAGCCAGTCACGACGATTGTTGATTTATAATACGGAGTTGAAGCAACACGGAATGGCGTATCCATTACGTCATTCAAGTTCTCTTCGATGCCCAGCTAGCCTATTCCCTCCATTGCTGGCAGAGACGGCAACTCATGTGCACTGTAAGCTGCACTCAGTGAACTCTCTATCATCTACAAATACTACCACATCACAATGAATACGTACAACAAATAAAATTACGTTTTTTTGCTATCGTTCCTGCAGTTACAATTGTAATGGTCGGTGGTGTACGTACGCAGCAAAATGAGTATCAACCACACAGTGCAGCAGAAACCTCTGAATCAACACGACAAGACGTCCAAGGTCAGCAGGTGTTAAAACACGCAGTTTCTGTGATTTCTTAGTGGGCAGCTGATTGAAGCCTTCAGCTTCACGCAACCAAGCAACGTTTCCACCGAGATGTGAGACCAACAGTTCTTTGTCCTCTCCGGCTTTTGTATCGTGTTACTGACTGCCCTCTTCCTACTAACCATGGTTGTAAGCATGGTTCGAGATGAATTTATGCTACGTGGCTATTTGGCCCAATGAATCTGTTAGCTACTATACTACTTCCATTTCCTTGTCCTTAGGTGAAAATAATGTCTGGTAATTCCTTAACTGGATGCAATGCCATTTCACAAGGTCTCGTCGACTGTAATTCTGTAAATACACAATATCGTCTCATGGACCATTGCATCAGGATTGACGATGTCAGTTGTAAGCTTCATCTCAACTCTTACCCTGTATTTTAAGGATATTATCAGGGGCAAAATTACTGAAAATCAGTCCCAATTTAAACATTTGAGGAGTAGTGATCAAACAGTGGTAAATACGGAAATGTTAGTAGAAGGTATGACCGTGTACCCAGTACCAATCCCATTTCCCCGTTTTGGTTTAAATATATTTTGTTTATTACTAATTTTGATTTAAGTAATTAATAGTATTATTACTGTTTGTCTTCAGGCAGGACGAGAAATGTACGTACGTTCACTTGGTTTCTTACAAGTACTTCAACCTTAATAGATCTTGTTTCCTCTCCAGATCGCAACTATTGTTAAACTAGCACTTTCACTGTGTCATAACAAATTGTTCATCCCGAAAAACCTCGAAAATCTAGCTGAGGCATCGTATCTTACAATTACCAATTCCTATTATTTACTTACGAATTTTATCGTTTACCAGTTGCCGGCCGGGGTGGCTAAGCGGTTCTAGGCGCTACAGTCTGAAACCGAGTGACCGCTACGGTCGTAGGTTTGAATCCTGCCTCGGGCATGGATGTGTGTGATGTCCTTAGGTTAGTTAGGTTTAAGTAGTTCTGAGTTTTAGGGGACTGATGACCTCAGAAGTTAAGTCCCATAGTGCTCAGAGCCATTTGATTTTTGTTTACCAGTTGAGCCGGTGTTAACAATACCTCTACTTATTAAATAAGCCCCAGACACCAGCTCTTCACACGTATTCCTGATTAACATTGTTCCGTTCATCACGTTTCCGCTACTTTATCCAGTTGCTAGATTCATGTCGATTACTGTTCCACGTAATGCCCTTCCTCTAACGCTGATGGGCTCAGAATTCCAGCTGAATGCCCTATATAAAAACGAAGGAGTGCCGGAATTAAAAACCACATATTGGCAACACACAGGGCCCGACCATTGCCGGTTAAGTTACCAAAAAACTTCCACTCGGTAGGTTTGGTAAATTTACGCCCGTCGCGCAGTCTACAGCATGTACGTGAAATTTCTTGTCCGCACTTCTCATTACGCAAGTGCTTCATTTTGGTCGGGTTTCGCTACGCTGAAATGCTAACAGCTACATCTGTAATTAGTCAACTAATAACATTGTACGAACGATGAATAATATCCCGTATTATTTCACTGCCAGTGGTCCGACATCACGTTCAGCCTGGTAGTTTTTGTCTAAGTCGATGTCGTATCAGAGTGGCCTGTCCGAAATTATTGCATCTGCACTTTGCCACTACCCTTGAAATATGAATACATGTTAGTATCGCCCAGTGTGTAGGTCACCAACAGCTTCACTACAATTGCGTGTGTATTTAAACGTACTTGCGTAGGAATTTCCGGAAGTATTTGATGAATGTCATCTACATCTACATCTACATACATGCTCCGAAAGCCACAGTACGCTGGGTGGTGAAGGTACTCTGTACCTCTACTAGTCATTTCCTTTCCAGTTCCACTCGCATATAGACAGAGGGAAAAACAACACTCTATATGCCTCTGTATGAACCCCAATTTCTCAAATATTATCTCCGTGGTTCTTCAAGCGCAATGTATGTTGCCGGCAGCAGAATCGTTTGGCTGTCAGCTTCAGATGCCTGTTCTCTGAATTTTGTCAATAGTGTTTCTCCAAAAGAACGTCGCCTTCTCTCCAAGGGATTTCCATTTGAGTTCTCGAAGCATGTCTGTGACACTTTCGTGTTATTCGAGCCTACCAGTAAGAAATCTAGCAAGCCGCCTCTGAATTGATTCGATATTTTCCTTCAATGCGACCTAGTACTAATCTCAAACAATCGGCCAGTACTCAAGGTGGACCAACCTCTACTAAAATTCTCCCAAAAAACCGAAGTTGTCCTTTCGCCTTTCCTACCACAGTTCCGTTTCATATCGCTTTGCAAGGTTACGCCCAGGTATATAATAGACTTGCCTGTGTCATGCACGACACTTGCAAATCTCTAACCAAACATTACAGATTTGTTCTTCAAACTCATCCTCTTCAACTTACATTTTTCCACATGTTCCGCATTCTGGCTCTGGGATACGCACAGGCCTCTGGCATGGGCCTCGTTTGCCCGCCTTATTCTCCGGATCTGTACACACACGATTCTTTTTTGTGGGGCTATATTAATGACAAGGTGTACACCAATAACCCGAAAACCACTGTTGAGCTGAAAACAGCCATACAGGGGGTCATCGACATCATCGATATTCCAACACTTCAGCGGCTCATGCAGAATTTCGCATTCGTATGCGCCACATCATCGCCAATGATAGCACGCAAATCGAACATGTCATAAAGTAAATCCGAATATCTGTAGTAACGTTTACATGTTTCATAAAGCATGTGCAAGCCGTAGGTTTCTTTCACATAGTCCTGAGCCGTGCTGCGGCTCGCGTTGGTTTCCGTCCTCTGGTGAAGGCCAGAATACAGAATATTGTTCAGTTGACATGGTTGCGGTTGTTTGTATCCTTCTTGTGTTGACTGGCGCCACTTGGTTTCGAGAGCGTTGCCTGTCTGCTTAGTGGCACAAGCGGCGTTATCGATATGTAGTAACTGTGGCCCTATCTTTGGGGTGACGTCGTTGTTCTTCCGGGTCGTGTGAGTGGACTGTGCGGTTGGGGACTCCAGAGGAGCCAAGAAGACAGTGTGAGAACATGCCCGGACCGCTGGCGGCACGCATGGACTGCTGGATAGAAGGGCTGTGGTCGCGAAGGTACACGACTAATCGTCCACCGGATCCAGCAATCTATAAGTTGAGTGGTTTCTAATCCTAGCAGCGAAACCTCCACCATTGTGATATCACGCGATTCTCCAGTGACTTGGGTTCTGTTGCTACTCGCAGCGTTTCCAAGACGAAGAACACCGAGTGGAGTGCTTGGGGAAGGCTGATCTTCTGTTTACTAATTGCTGCATTCTATGTGTTACTATTTGTTAAGTTCAACCAGTGATATTTTTCCTGCCTGGTGGCCACTAACGCCCCAGTGACCTGCCCTGGAGGTTAGTGTATGTAACGGCAGTGTACATTTGCTCGCCTTGCCGCTGCTGTCCGGTAAGGCGTGTAGTTTTGACATTTTCATTGATTTGTAGGTCGCTTGGTGTTTCTTCTACTCTGGTAGTAGTGGTTCCTTTCTCCTTTTGGACGCTCTAAACACAGCACTCCGAGGACGTAGTGCTGACCGCTGGTTCTAGCTTTGGCGTGGTGTTCCATCGTTGCATTGGTTATCGGACGTTAGGTAGCTTCAGCAGATTATCATTAGTCATTCGTTAGACAGACAGTAGTCTGAGTACCATCTTGTGAAATGGATGCAACTCTTGACTGCCTTTCTCATCGCTCTCGAAAGTGCTTTTGGCCTGATCTACTCAGAGGTCGATTCCTGGAGCACCGTCTGTGACTAGCCCTTGTGTTTTATTAGAGTGTTATTATTTTATTGTTGTATTGCCAAGTTACCATCATTTGTCTCACCTGTTTGGTGATCAGTTGCTTGTCCTTTTTAATTAACCTTGTTATTCTATTTTCTGTTTTATTGTATGTTTCTAAATTTTTTAAAATGTAATTGCCATTCTTGGCGTACCAGCAAGTTTGAACGTTTGTGCTACCAAGTTACTATCATTTGTCTCACCCATTTGTTGATCAGTTGCCTGTCTTTTGAATTAACTTTTGCTATTGCCTTGCTATTTGACAGTATGTTTGTTAATTTTTTTAAATAATTTCCGTTTGTTTTCAGTATTTTAATAACTGTAATTTGTAGGTTGGAACAAGTTAAACAATTTTTAATTTCTTCCCATTAAGGCCTTCAGCCGTGAAACATTCCTCAATTTATTGCCATTAAGGCCTTCAGCAATGAGTGTCGTTACTTGTCTTAAGATTTTAATTTGGCAATTGTATTTTTGCAGTGAGCTTTAAGGCCTTGGTGACTTGTCTTTTATATTTTTATAACTGTAACTGTAAGCTGCAGCAAGTTTAATCAATTCTTAATTTATTGCCATTCAGATCTTCAGCCGTTATTTTAATTTGTTGTTGATTTTAAATAAATTGTCTGTGATTAAAAGAAAAGCCAACCAATAGTAACTGATTACTGCCCCGTCCACAATCGTAATCGAATCCTGCCTTCCTTGATCACTAGGTGCAAAGTCCAACAGTTGTCACCCTGCTCTTCGCAAAGAGCAAGCTGAGTTTCGCACGAGCCATGCTTTCTAAAACCATCATACGCTAAAGACCATTACGCAGCAAATGTGGCACGTTGTCATAAAAGAATATATATTCTGAGTTTCCTGCATAGACGTTTCTGCTGGAACACGGGTAACAGTCCACCACCCGTGTGGGAGTGAAAAGGCACGTCAACTCCTACCATACTACAAAGTTGAAATACCGTGACACTACAATTCTTTGTGGGCAAAACGTCTAATCTGCACATATATTCACCTGGGATGGACCAGATTACAACGTCGCATACAGCCGTAATGAAATGTTTCCTAAAATTTTACACACGCCGCAGAGACATGGGTGATGCTAAACGGGAAGGAGGCCATCGATATCCACCACAGACGGCAGTGTGTAGGTAATCGAAGTATGGTAGTTTATAGTTTAACGTCCTGTCGACAACTGCATCACTAGAGACGGAGCATTACGGAAGGATGGAGAAAGAGACTGGCTGTGCCGTTTTCAATGGAACCATCCCGACATTTGCTTGATGCGGTTCAGGAAAATCACGGAGAACTCAAATTTTGATAGCGAGACGCGGATTTCAATCGTCGTCCTTCCGATTGTGAGTCCAGTGTGCTAACCACTGTGACACCTCACTCGGTCTGGCAGTTGAGGAAGAACATTTGGAGGAAAGAGAGATTTTCCAAAGATGAAGACGTTTACTGAACTATGCTCGTATGGTTCCACGACCAAGTAGAGCATTTCTGTCGTCGAGGAACTGAGTAAATGAACATTACGACAGTTGTTCACAGAGACTTTACTACAGTGTTGTGTCATGCATGTGGGTCACTTAGATATCTAGTGCAGCATTTAACAAAATTTACTTGCCCTGGCATAAAAATGTTTAATTTGCTTTTTGAAGTCTCCTAGCACATAGAGTTACTGAGGTTTATGTTTTATCATGGTTCTACTCTGATCCCGACCAGAACGGTAAAACTAACTCCAAACCGCTGTAATGTATTCGGAAATATTTAGGAAGAATATTTAATTCTCTCCTGCACAAAAATTTAAAAGTGAAGGTAATACCCAACTACAACTTGCATTTCATCTTCATGGATATTCACTCTCAGACCATTTAACTGAACAGAGGTTGGGTTTGAGATCAACCAGAGGGAGGAGAAGAACTGGCGTGAGCGGAAAATGAATTAATAAACATTTCCGTTTCATCGATTGGAATGCTATAGAGCGGCCTACATCTATATATAGTATGGGACCTCATTTGTTGAGGAAGACCTGAACAAGAACTGTGAACGTTCTTTTAAAGTCATCTACTCGGACGCCTTTTGAAAGCAAAAAAATCTTCTTCTCCCGAAACACTCCTTCTTCTGCAGCAATAAGCGAGTCTTTAACTTGCTTCAGGCCATTTTACTGATACGATGGGTGCAGAGGCGGTTTCATATCATAGATAAACTGGGTTGTGTCCCTGTTCAGCAACATGTACTCAATTTCTAACGTAGTATTTTACTTTCATAGGTAAAGGTAATACCCAATGAAATTTTATTTCATTGATTTAACCATCAACTGCTACCATGCGCCTTCAATTGTGAGCTATCATCTCCGTAAAACATAATCAACAGTCCTCAAGGTGTTAAAACGTCAGACTTGGCTCATATTACGTCCGTTTACACAGCAAGGAAAACCATAAAATTGAAATAAATTTTTTGAATCTGAACGTATTTAGACCGTGCATACACTGAATACAAGGAAACTGGATAAGTAGAGTGAGGTAACCAGCACTTCATACATCACAATCGCTTGAATTATGTTCTGGGCTATGGCACTTGGATCTATGTAGGGTGGTGCGGAGAGACGTGATTATAATAAGTATACTAACTACAGGCCTGCCTTCAAGATTAGACACACCTCGTCCCAGCACTAGCATCAATCGTTAAATTCTTAGTCCAAGATGTTCAATTCAATGAAAGTACCACGAAGTGCGCATAAACTAGGCATCCGACTAAAGCAGAAGTACACAGGTTACATTCCAGTATTACATCGTACACACTCTGTCAATACTACACTCGTTATTAGCGTTGCAATGCATTGAACTGGTGCATATCGCTACATTAATTACGATTTCATTAAGTCTTGTGAGCCGGCCGTTGTGGCCGAGTGGTTCTGGGAGTTTCAGTTGGGAACCGAGCGACCGCTACGGTTGCAGGTTCGAAGCCTGCCTCGGGCATGGATTGTGTGATGTCCTTAGGTTACTTAGGTTTAAGTAGTTCTAAGTTCTAGGGACTTATGACCTCAGAATTTAAGTCCCATAGTGCTCGCACTGGACTCGCATTCGGGAGGACGACGGTTGAATCCCGCGTCCGGCCATCATGATTTGGGTTTTCCGTGATTTCCCTAAATCGCTCCAGGCAAATGCCGGGATGGTTCCTTTCAAAGGGCACGGCCGACTTCCTTCCCCGTCCTGCCCTAATTCGATGAGACCGATGACCTCGCTGTCTGGTCTCCTTCCCCAAAACAACCAACCAACCATAGTGCTCAGAGCCATTTGAACAATTTTTTTGAAATCTTGTGCATACTGCCCGTTATCTAAAACCTAAATACCCTCGTTCAATGGGCCGTAAAATGGGTTGCTATTTATAACAACAATTCAACAATTCTCAGTACAAGTGCGTACATTATAATTTGTAACTTGCGCTGATTAATTGTCAAAACGATTAAAACCTCTTGCTGACATCAAACAACTTTAGAGCCCGAAATAATGTAGCTATCACTGGTTATTTACGTTATTCGCGCTATTGATCTATATAGTTCACTATGCGAATATCTTTCTTCACTTCTATAAGGCAAAATCATTTAAAGACGCATAATAAATTTGTACCGTGACCAGTGGGTCCTTTGTACGGTAAATTTCGATTTCTTACACCTTTGTTCAGTTATATTTAATAAACCGTTTCTTATTAAGACAATTCCAAACATAGCAGCCAAACTTGTAATTTCATTGCAAACCAGCAATATAGCTGTAGCTATCTCTCCGATGATCATAATTCTCTTACGATCTGTAAACGTTATTTCTCGTTGTCCCTTTTCCTTATTTCTTTCTCTTTGATCCTCTAAATAACCGCCAAACGAATAAAGAAATTAACACCCTTGCCTTTTCTTGAATGAAATCTAATTAATTCTTTTTAATTAGTTACTCATTTTCTAAAAACGCAATAAAATCTCAATATGACATTTAGTCTTTGAGTCTAGTTCTTTGACCGGGATAACTGATTTATCTCTGAAAGACTCATTTTTAACTACTGTGCATTAATGTAGCTCTTTATTATTTACACAACTTGCGTAACTTTCAGTGTGAATTCAATCCTTTCCACTGTAGAATTAGACTCTGAAGTTAAGTTTTTTCTATTTGAATCAAATTAATATCTCACATACAACTTTTATGTGAGTGAATGCAATTTAAAAAAATCTAAACGCCACACAAAGCAAAACTGTTAAGGCTTTCGTGGCCACTTGTTGATAATCTGCCTGTTGGCTTCTGTCTCGGGTTCTTCGGCCGACGTTCATCCAATGATTTTACTGGCGTTTCGCCAGCACGAGTGTCTGGCATTGTCAAAGCTTCATCACCGGCAATGGACGGTAAAATCATTGGATGAACGTTGGCCGAAGAACACGAGACAGAAGCCAATAAGCAGTTTGCCACACAAATCGATACAGAAAAGACAAAACAAAAAAACAAACAAAAATCCTAAGTGCCACTACCAGTTTTGTCCTAACTTCAACAATCTGTGCTCATCCAGTTGAGGCTGCAATGTTCTGTGAGCCTCACTGCCCTTTTTTCTTAACTAAGCTGTGCCTAATTTTATTCTGAGAAGCACAGTAATGTATGTAAATACCGTAAATGTAAATGTGATTCCAAAAGTACTTGGAGTGAAGTGAAGGGCAGCTGGACAGCAAGAAGCTCTGTAGCGTGCAATCCCCGCAACGATAGAAGTTGTGAATCTTCGAGTATGGACTCTAAAAAAAAAGATAATTGATTTATTAAAAAAAAGAAAGAAAGAGGACTATTAATCTGTATCTTGTGCAAAGAAGGCCGTCGCTCGGAACGTACTGTTACATTTAATGAAAATTCATAATTTAGTGAGTAGATTATGTGTAAGAGTTGCCAAACATTTATGTATACAAATTTTCTGGAAGATAATAATAGAAATATCTTGTTTTTGGAACAGGAGGTGAACTTCATTATCGTCGCCGTCTATCAATCGACAGAACTGTAAGGGTACAAAGTTCACTAAAATACATGAAAGTAAATGCATTCTCTATAGTTTTCATTCAATAAGTAACAACTTCTCATAATTTCTTAATTACAGTAATTGGATTATGTTCTTGTACAATAGTATGATGCTGAACTCCAGTGACCAATTTTGATGTAACAGGACGTGTAGTTTGAAGGAAGTGTGTGTGCCAAGTAATCTCCTCCTCACGAAAAGCAAATTGCTGTTTGATCGTATTTACTTACAACAATGGTCCCTTAGGTATGAAAAGCTACGAAAACTTGGGCCAAGTAACTAACAGAGTCGTATTTTAAACCTTAAAGAACAATACCTTCCTCCAAATTATAATACGTCACCAACTGGTGCCGAAGCTGATCATTCAAGGAGGCAGCAACCAAAATTCGGGTACCAATTACGAATTAAAGTAAAAATCTCTATCAAAAATCAATCTCTCCCTCTCTCTCTCTCCCTCTCTCTCTCTCTCTCTCTCTCTCTCTCTCTCTCTCGCTCTCTCTCTCCAAACACATATATAAATATTCATATTATTAAGATAAAAGTCAGTTTATAAGGTACTGCAATCGCGTTACCTTTAACAGTCGCTAAATTAAATTTGCTATTCGGTACCCTACCAATCAAATGGAATGGAGTATCGTCGTATAATATTAATTGGTTCCCCTAAGGTACGAAGTCTGTTTTCAAAGATTAATGTCAAAAATTTTACGGGCAGCAATAACTGTGATCTCTTTTACATATGTCGTACCGTTTCTGGTTCATGGCTTTATAAAACACCAGTTGGACTTAAACTCGTTATGCCACTAACCCTGTAGTTCGATGAACCCTCTGCCGCCGGCCGCGGTGGTCTCACGGTTCTAGGCGCGCAGTCCGGAGCCGTGCGACTGCTACGGTCGCAGGTTCGAATCCTGCCTCGGGCATGGATGTGTGTGATGTCCTTAGGTTAGTTAGGTTTAAGTAGTTCTAAGTTCTAGGGGACTAATGACCACAGCAGTTGAGTCCCATAGTGCTCAGAGCCATTTGAACCATTTTTGAACCCTCTGCCAGGCACTTAAATGCGATTTGCGGAGTATCCATGTAGATTTAGTGCGTATTCAAATATATACACCAACATAAGGTACTCAACAATGTTGACTACCTTAGAATGGGCGTCCAGAACCACACAAATACCTCAACCGGTCAATTACCTCAGAGCGTGTGTGAATACAATATCCACGAACTTAAAGCCCAACGACTTGTACAGTTATCCCTGCACCAGGAATACCACGAGTCGCACTCTTAGACTAACACCTTCAAACATAAGCATCACCAAATACTGACCACAGTTTCACCAAAATTAGAGCGTAACTTTACAACGGCACGCTAGCACGTTCCTTCCTTCACAATGTGTACACTAATAAACTTTACCCGCAGTATTTAAAAGCGTCAGTTAATCAGTTCCCACACATATTGGATCGTAGCAAAAGTCTCTCCAACCCTACGACCCAAAATAAACTCAAATCAGTTAGTTTAACGTTCCCTACTTTCTCTCGCGGAACAATATAAACTGAAGCAGGTACACTGTTAAACACGTCTAGCAACTCGGTCAGACTATGTTGTGATCGAAAACACCGAACGTATACCGACCGAATAATTCAACACACCCTCTTGACCAAATCCTCAACAATTTTTTAGTCGCGATCCCACCTAGAACCGCGATCTATTGTATTTACCGGAGACTGTTACACATTATATTTAATTAGAGCTTGCACCTATGAGTTCTAGTGTAGGCTTCCCTAATAAGACTCAAATCGGAACTGAAATTACAAGTCCCAAAAACCATAGGGAGACGATCACGTCACAGTTCTATTGCTTTAACAGTTAAATGTAAGTTCTTCGGCGGCCTTCGTCTCGTTGAATATCGGCCAGCTCTGTGTATATTCTCGCTTGTACAGCTGACGTCTGCTGCTGCCGACGCGAGGAGACTCTTTGCAGCAACTACCCGTTCTGTGAAGCGCTGTCGAAAGTTCGCTTTTCTACAATATTTGCACACATAGAGACTATAGTTACAGAACATGCATACATTCATAACCATTCATCAGGAAATAAATATTTGCTAATCGTTAAGTTAATGTGCTGAAGCGAATCACAGTCCGCGACGGCACTCAAAACACTTCTGTCTCGCCACAATTATCAGCAACCAAAAGAGACAGCCGCCCACCGTTGCAAGCTCTGTCTTGTCAAGCTGCCTCAAAATTGATTATAACTTATATCAGCTAACGTTAATACTTCAAATTACTAACTTACAATTTTTTTTAAAAAAATGGTTCAAATGGCTTTGAGCACTATGGTACTTAACTTCTGAGGTCATCAGTCCCCTAGAACTTAGAACTCCTTAAACCTTACTAACCTAAGGACATCACACATATGCATGCCCGAGGCAGGATTCGAACCTGCGACCGTAGCGGTGACGCGGTTCCAGATTGTAGCGCCTAGAACCCCTCGACCACTCCGGCAGGCACAAAATTTAAACCCCTAGTTTGAGTACAATGTCGCAAGTCACCCGTTCTTAAAGCCGAATGTACGTCTCGCTTAGTAGACGAAGCGAGAAACCTAAAATTTTGACAGTTATCGAGAGAGGACGTGAACGCTGGCGTATCTTAATAGGTTAAAAATTAAGGCATGCTTGACATGTGGCATACAAACATGTTAGCAAATAAACGTAGTACAAATACACACAGTGACGGAACTGAAATTTAGTGAAAGGAACATTAAATGGAATCACTAAAACAGCATTAAGTGAGGTAAATTATCACTGGGACTCGGACTTTTGGGCAAATACATATTTTATGCAAATACGTAAATTAAATTACAAAATACCTGGAGGGCACTAAACATACTGCTGAAGTTCGCGACTGATGAAAAACAACCTCTTATTATGGATGCAGTTCCAGGTTCTTCTGCACGACGTGGTACGTTTTCAGTTTATTGTGAAGATTTATACAGGGCATTTGCATCAGCCGACGTATCTTTTTCTAAGGTAAATAATACAGTATTAAGGGAGTTTCTCTCCAAGCATCCAAATCTTGACGCTCCTGAAAAGACAACGTTGAGAAAAAACTGTTTTCCGATGAGTTATCGACAAATTCTACGACAAATTCGTTCCGTGTGGGAACATGGAAAAATTCTGTGTTACGTTAAAGGAAACCTTAGACTCTGCTAGCAGGAAAGTTGGGAATATCGTTGTTCGGTATTAAAAAACGATGAAGTGATCTCGAAGACTACTGCGAACCATGTGACAGTTGGAACATTATTTAATAAAGAAGCAAATTACGTAGCAGGGAGTTTTGAAGTCTGACAATGTTTTACTGTTAATAGCAAATGCCACAGCATTTATGAAGAAGGCAGAGGTAGGTCTCCACATTAGTTTCCTTAAACTGATTATGTTTCTTACAGTGCGGATGGTTTACGTTGACTATGTGAAGAAATTAGAGCAATATATCCTTTGTGGATAAATTTACTCCTAATGCGAAGATGGTGTGCCAAAGAAGAATTCACGTCTCCAAGAACAAAAATTCCAACGCACCCCTGCCACCCACTACAGTGCAAACGCGGTGGGGAACTTGACTCACTGCAGTCCAATATTATGCAGAAAAGTTGGATGATTTGAGCTCAATAATTAACGTACTGAACAAAGATGAAGCAACTTCGTATAGAATCCTTTAGGAAATGTTAACTGACACAGTGTTTAAAAAGGCCTGTCATTTACAAGGGTTGTTCGCAAAGTAAGGAACGATCGGTCGCGAAATGAAAACCACAGTGAAAATCAAAACTGTTTTCCTTGCACATTTAGCTACACTTCCCTGGTACTTCTCTGCATAGTCGCCGCTCCGACTTAAACATTTATCGGAGCGTTATACCAAATTTCCAACACCATCATCATAGAAGGCAGCCGCCTGTGTTATCCGATAATTCTCTACGCTGTTCTATAGCGCGTAGCCTGTGCCCAAGTGTTGTCTTCGTATCGAGTGTTTCGTGTGAACAGAGATATACTCAGGACGAACCAATTAGTGACGTATGTGGGTGATCGAGCACTTCATATCGAAAAGGTTTCAGGAGCGTCTTCACTGCACTTGCAGAATGCGGCTTAGAATTGCCATGGAGAAGGAAGTGTGTGGCAGTGTGTTAGGTGGGCTGCATTCCTTAAGGCGTAGTCTCTCAGCGGACCCTCCTACTTGGCGGGAGACATTGTTGTTCTACGCACCTTTACTCGCTCACGGTGCACTCACAAATGAAAATAGAGTCTTGATGCGATCTACGGGCATACTAGAGACACTGTCCAAAACGTCTGTGAAATTCCTCGTCGGATTTTCACCGTGGTTTCCACTTTCCGAATAACCCTCGTATGTCTTCTAACTTGTGTTTCGTTTACAGCATAACTGACAAATTTTAAAGGGGAGGGATTCTTCTGTCATGAACATTTCAGCATGTCCATGATGTCGATAGAAAATTTAACTGTCTTATTGTCTGCCAAATTTGTAACACTCATTACGTGTCTTTATTAAGTTCAGTCGACTGCATTCTCCTAAAATGCATGCAATTTTATGTCAGTGTTTTAATGTGCCAGCTGCCTTAAAAAACTACAGAATGACGCACAAACAACCATCGAAAGTTTTGTAACTCTTCAGGCTTTCCCGGCGATCTAATGACATCTTGGGTTGTCGGGTGTTCTGCCGGATATCCGGCAGAACACCCGACAACCCAAGATGTCATCAAAAGTTTTCTTACTTTCATTTCAAAACTTCTAATTTTCTCCTGGAAAAATACACAGTGTGGTGCAGTGGCCTTAGCACGTGCTACAAGGGTAAACAACCTCTGGGTGGGTGGACAAAATTACAGAAATTGCTGGAGACAACATAGAACATCATATAAACGAAATACGAACATATTAATACCGTGTATGTGTCTGGAAGACCTCGAAGTATGGGTTAAATGATGATGACACTCCTTTGGTAGCACTTCGAGGTACAAAAGAGATCCAGTAATCGATAAAATATTATGCCAGAAGACTATAATGTGGTTTTGACTACCCACGTAAATGGGACTTCAGTAAAATATGGGCTACTGCCATGTCTGCTAGGTCGAAGCGCGAATTTAATATCGAAACTCTACAGTGCTCCACGCCCGCTGTCCCTCCCCTCGACACTAAACTGCACTTTTCAGTTCCAGCAGCGCCGAGAGGAAAACGTAGGGGGTGTGAGGTCACGTAATTGGCTGTAATTCCCAGGTACAGCGTATTACGTGACACGCTGCTGCAGCCAAACAGCGGCCGCAGAGCACGATCCAGCCTCTGTTAACTGCGGCATAAAACGCCTCCCGTGGTCTGGGCGACGGCTGCGCGTGTGTCCACACAACCAATGGCACAGGCAGGCAGGCGCTGAGCCACACAGGCCTATGGGCAACGTGCTTGGCAACGCGTATACCAACTAAACGTAAGTGCAGACGCACAGTTATAAAATGTATCAGATCAGTTGACCCACCACTTTAGATGTGGATTTTTCTGCGCATGTGGATGGATATACAGGATGCTTCATGCTCCTGCCATGCTTCCAGGGGTGCTCAGAAGTGAAACTCCCCATCGCACCGCCCGCTCAGATTTAGAGGTTATATCGTCAAAAACTAAACACAGATCAGCGGGAAAGCAGTAAGAAGGTGTTCTGAACTGTGAAAAAAAGAAAGAAACAAGACACTGTCAGTGGATGATCCAAGCTACAGATGTGCAATATCGAGAGCATTCGAACAATAAAGACGTCGTGGTTGTGTGGTCACGGTGTTGGCCTGCAAAATGGGAGGTCCATGTTCGAAAATTCGTGCTTCTTACTGTTTTTTCAGAAAATTATGAACTTCCGTCCAGTCACTGATACGTCTGTTCTTCTTCTGCAGTCTCTGCATTGTCACACTATATTTTGGTTATAGAATACGTGTCATGTGGTAAGAACATACGGGGTGTTCAAAAGTCTCTTCGCAGTGACGTGCGATTGTTAGCCGCGCGTGCCGTATGCCGCAGTGAATATACCGAAATGAAACTCATTGAAATAAAAGTTATTAATTTATTTAATTTTCATTTTTACTTACAGATTTTCACATTAAATGTTGAAAGTGCCCCCCCCCCCCCCATGTTGTTGAATGCAAAATTAAATTCGTCTAATCATGTTTCCAAACACAAACTGTAACATCTGTTCTGTAACAGAAGCAGTGAAAGCGGATATTGCAGTTTTCAGTTCATCGATGGATTTTGGACGGTTTTTATAGACAGTTGCTTTCGGTGCACCCAAGAAGAAAAAGTCAGGTGGTGTTAGGTCAGGCGACCGTGGAGGCCAAAGTCCCTGTGAAACTATGCGATCTCCACAAACATCAGCAAGCAGTTACATTGAAACGCGAGCTGCATGCGCGGTAGCACCATCTTGTTAAAAATAACCGTTCTCCTATGAATGGGTACAGAATACCACTGCAGCATCGTTGTGCGTTTATTGTTTCGTTGAAAAGCATGGGACCCACAATCCGACGTCTAGAACTTGCAATCCAAACTCCTATTTTCACAGAATTAAGTGGTTCCTCATGAATACACAATGGATTTGCAATACTCCACATACGAGAATTTTGCGAGTTAATGAACCCGGATAAATGAAACTACGCCTCATCAGAGAAAAACGTTACATTAAGAATATCCATGTCATTTTGTTGAACGAAATATTTTAAACATTGACAATAATGCAGTCTCTTGCCATGATCAGTATTTTTCAGCTCTTGCATCACTGTCATTTTGTATGGGACAAGTTCTAATTTATTCCTTACAGCTGTGTGGGCCGTTCAGACACTAACATCGCTTTCCTGGACGAGTTTTCTTACTGACTTGTTCGGACTCATGGACGTTTAATCGGAAATATCGAGTAGTTTATCCTCAGACAAAACGCTAGGACGACCATTTCTCGGTGCATCTGTCGCTGAACCCATACTTCGAAACTTGTTACTCATATCTCGCATAGTATCGAGATGTGGGAGTGCTGTCTCCGGGGAAACTGAATTAAATGTTTGACGAACTGAAACTGTGTATTTACGGCCAGCTTTGAACATTTGTTCGACTAAAAGCTCACGTTCTCCAATGGTTAGCATTTTAACAGTGACAAAAGCGAAACAAATCAACAATGGAACTGAACTTTAACGTTCACGTCAACACTTAACGACACACACCAACGATACTACTGGCGCTGGCTGAGATAAACGAAACAGTGGAATGTTGGGAGAGTCCAGTAGAAGGGAAGTAACCCAGGCAGGCGAGTAATCATACGGCACGCGCGGCTGACGATCATACGACACTGCGGAGAGACCTTTTGAACACCCCGTACTATTAAATGTGACGAATAGTGAGGACAGGAGAGATGCAGCGTAGGCCTCTCACAGAAATGAAAATAACAGATAGAAGGGTGTGACCTATGTTACAAAAAAAACGAATTCAAGTCTCAAAGCTTCCAAAACGGAAAGCAAGAGTCATGGCATCTGGTACTTGTGTAGCAAATAGGAGGTACGAACGTCTGGAGAATCCCCTTCGTTTCACATCACTACTGAAGACGAACGTTACACCACGACACAGATACAAATTTGAATACAGAAAACAGGCAATTCAACGATCGTATGGACAGTTCATAATTTTGTGAATAAAAAAATACGAAGCACGAGTGAAATTTGAATACGGATCTACCTCTTCACAGTCCAGTACCGTGACAACATAACCAAGACAGCCAGACTTTTCGGACTTCATCAATATTGCACATCTCGAGCATGGGCCATTCACTGTTTCGATTTTGCTTCTTTTTTCGCAGTTCAGTACACGTTCTTTCTGTGCTCATGCTTGATCTGTGTTCAGTTTTTGACGGGACATCCACTGGGCACCCTTACCGATAAATCTGAGGGCGGTGCGATGAGGAGTTTCGCTTCTCAGCAGGCTCAATTTCGATAAGTAACCTATGTCCAAACAGATATGCTTGGATGTAAAATAATTTTGAAAATCGGTTCGCATTCAAATCTCCCGCTTTACGGTACGCCCACAGGAGGAGACAAAGATAAAGCTCTATGGGATCCCTTGGCACGTACAAAGTCCAGTTTGCTAGTTGTCAGCTGCTCTACCGCGTAATCAAGAACGGCCTCTTCAAAGCTGAGAGTGTGATCCGTCCGCGGAGCACCATAGTCAATCTCCAAGTTGCGCGCCGGCAGGTGTGGCCGTGTAGTTCTGGACGCTACAGTCTGGAACCGAGCGACCTCTACGGTCGCAGGTCCGAATTCTGCCTCGGGCATGGACGTGTGTGATTTCTCTAGGTTAGTTAGGTTTAATTAGTTCTAAGTTCTAGGCGACTGATGACCTCAGACGTTAAGTCGCAAAGTGCTCAGAGCAATTTTCCAAGTTACGTGTGTACCATCTTCTCGCAGCCGTTCTTGTAGTACAACGAAAATGGTATGTGATGTCATAATTACAACAGAGACTGAGCGGCGCCTTGATCTCAGTTTGTTTTCGTGCCGTGAAGCGGGAGATTTGAAAGCGATCGAAGTTTCTAACATTTTATATCCAGGCAGTAGATTTCCGGACGTGGGTTCCCTATAAAAGTTTATCTCACAAGTCCCCTGTCCAATAATAGGAATTGTGGAACATCCTGTGTAGTAATCACGTAGAACTTATCTCACTATAACAGTGATCATCGAATACAGTAGCAGAATCAAAACGTTCCTCGCATCGGTGTATCTTCTGGGACTACACGCGATCGCTGCACGTGTAGTGAAATGTGCATAAATCTAGAACAACACATATAACGGCAGACACGATGGCTTCAGAAAGATGCAAGAATTGATGGAAAACGGCAGCGGATTATTTACACTGATGAGCCAAATCACTGTGGCCACAGATCCGCGCGAGACCGGACGCCGCCTGGTGCCGTTGCGGGGATGTAATGCGGTAAGGAAAGTATACAGGGTGAACCAAAATTTTCGTACGCAGACGTCACACTGTGATGCTTTACACACTAACAGTACAAAAATGTAAGTGGAGTTAGTTGGCATATAAACCTTTACCTCCAGAAATGTCTCAGTTTAGCCGGTGAGTCCGTAGATGGTGGTGTAATGGACGTAATGGCCACGTCTATCCCACCCAATTTTGCAATTATGAAGCCAGTCTGTCCTTGATCTGACTTAGTGACCTTCCGCATACTACTGCCTATGTTTTACATAATGAAGAGGGATGAAGTTGTTTATTATGCAAATAATCTTAACACAGAATGCCATTATGATGCGTTTATTTAAGAACCACCTTAAAGGAAACTTGTTTCCACTGACGATAAGCTGACATGGTCTACCTCATGACTAGTTTGAATGGCATCCTATCGAAGACTGCCAACTGTGGCGCTCAGTCTGTAACTTTGTAGAATTACTGAAGGGTAGTATTTATGCCTCGTAGACACCTCCTAATGTCTGGGTGGTAACAGGAAACTTTTGGTAGCAAATATTTATTAAAAACAATTACTTGATTCTCGCCAGAGTAAATGTACGTTCCCTACGCATGTCTTTTCTGACTTTACGTGCGATTTACGCACCGGCACCCACTGGCTTTGCAAGCGCCAGATGGCCACCCCCTGTGCTGGCCAGGGTGGGAATCTACTGCTCACTTATTAATCCGCACGTACTGCAGTGCTGATACATTCACTTCACGTATGTCAGATTACAAAACTGGAAATAAAATAAAATGCGCTCTTATATGCAAATAAGGGGTACCTTACAATCTTCAATAATTTCCACTATATCTCACTTTATGCATTCCCGTTTTCAAGTTATCTAACCTACCTGCCAGATTAAAGGATCTAACACATTCCACGCTCCGATCCCTAGGCGAGTTTGTTTCTCCTGATGACTGCATCGTCCTGAGACGTCCCCGTTCGGAGATCCGAAATGTTCAAATGGTTCAAATGGCTCTGAGCACTATGGGATTTAACATCTTTGGTCATCAGTCCCCTAGAACTTAGAAATACTTGAACCTAACTAACCTAAGGACATCACACACATCCATGCCTGAAGCAGGATTCGAACCTGTGACCGTAGCGGTCGCGCGGTTCCAGAGTATAGCGCCTAGAACGGCTCGGCCACTCCGGCCGGCGGACATCCGAAAAGGGTGGATGCTATTTTCTCCGGAATATTTTACCCAAGAGAACACCATTACCACTTAACCAAACAGTAGAGCTGCATGTCCTCCGAAAAAATTACGGCTGCTTTCAGCTGTTCGCAGTACCTGCATAGCAAGGCCGCTTTGGTTGATACTACAGGGCCAGATCAGTCAATCATTCCCACTGTTGCCCCTGCAGCTACTGCAAACGCCGCTGCCCCTGCCGGCTGGGATGGCCGAGCGGTTCTAGACACTACAGTCTGGAACCGCGCGACCGCTACGGTCGCAGGTTCGTATCCTGCCTCGGGCATGGACGTGTGTGATATCCTTAGGTTAGTTAGGTTTAAGAGGTTCTACGTTCTAGGGGACTGATAACCTCAGAAGTTAAGTCCCATAGTGCTCCGAGCCATTTGCACCATTTTGCTGCTGCCCCTCTTTAGGAACCACATGTTTGTGTGGCCTCTCAGCACATACCCCTCCATCATGTATACTTTCTGATCCGTGCTAGTGTGCATATCGATTGTTATTACGCTCGCCTGTCTTTACTCAGAAAATTTTGTGACCTCCCTGGCGGCCGAGAGACGGTGTGGCAGAGGAAGGTCATTTAAGCGGTTTCGCCGGCGAAGACAAGAGGTTGCCGACTGTACTGACTGTGGTCAGTTTTCCTCGTAGCCGCTGTCTGGTCACAACATCGTACGTCGGTGTGGCCGCTGATTCTGTGTGACGTAGCGCGGCGGACTTGAATCTACAGTGTTGTTGGTATTCAGCCATCATTGCTTGTATGGAATATCTCTAACAAAACGAACGCAGACTAGACTTACTAATGTTTCACAACTTGTATAACGAACGTGCATGCTGAACAATTTGTGAACCTTATGCTCTCTGTGTTGTAGAAAGTGGTTACCATGGCTTATCTGTAATGTTTGGCACATCAAACGTTAGTAACGGCTGTCACCGGAATAATAGCTGATTCGCCTTCAGTGTCAAGTAGATAAGTTGCTAAAGCAAAAAATAATATTACATTTCGGCTTCCGAGTCGAGTTAGAGTTAATAAGGCATGTGTATTACTTTGATATATGTGCTTTCCCGGAGTTGCCGTCTTAATCCTAAAGAGTTTATCAGTGTATGTTTTAAGCGTCGTTCTAATTGTGTATTTTATCTGTTGTAGTACTGGTCACTGTTCTCTGACCTGAAATTACTGTTGTTTTGGAGGCTTTGCTGGCAGGCCATTCAGTCCCAGTTAATCTAATGTTACTTGAGCGAATAAGCTCGTGAAAGGCTATTGGCTGGCTGTCAAGTAGCTCACTTTATACTCTGAATTGTCACTACCAAGCGGAATTAATCTATGGTTAGTGGACGTCCAGTACCCTTGCAGTTGAAAATAAAACTAATTTTACTTTTTGTTTTTGTCACTTAAGGTATTCAACATTCAGCTCGCTGAAAATTGGCATCTCGCCACATCATAAGAAATAAAAAACTAGTCACTAATTTTCTATTTTGTTGCTCATGTTAAAAACATAATTTTTCAACGCTGTAAGTTGGCTGACGTACAATTTGAGTAATCCCACGTTTCAGTGAAATTACCTAGCATGTATATTTGTTGATAAAATAACATTCTCTGCACAACTGTAATTGATTGACAGAGCCTTCCATTTAATTAATCGCCTTCAGCTGATTAGCTCTTGTGTTATCTTTTAATTTGCTTGCATGCTGTTAAATTGTTTTGTTACAATGGATGGACTGTGACTAAAAAATTTTACAAGTGTAAGTTCGGCTTCTGCGCAGCCTTACCACATATTGAGTGTTATATAGGTTACACTGCCTTGTGGATCCTTTGAGCGCCTTATGCGTATTATTTATCGTTCTTTTTTCCAGTTTTCTTCATTAATTCTTAAAAGGTTATGTATTGTTCTTTTGATTAAAAATTTTTGTAACTGTGTTACAACGCGTTCCGTGTATTCTGTTATCTTTTTTAATCTCCTTTAGTAAATTTGAAAAGGCTCTCTATCGATTAGTTAGTTAAATATTTTGTAACTATGTCTTAGAACGCATTTCCCATATTCTGTTATCCTTTTGAGTTTTCTTCTGCAATTATGAAAACAGTTGTCTATTAATCTTTTATTGAAAAATAATATTTTGTTAAAACGCTTTCTGCGTGTCCTGTTATAATTTTTTTAGTTTTCTTTAGTAATTTTAAAAAGGTTATCTACACACTAAAAAAATTTAACTATGCGTTAAACAATTGTCGGTTCCAACTTGTTCGATATTCTTGGCAAATAAATTCATTCATGACAGTTTTCCCTCCATTTCGCAGCCGGTCTTCCACAAACTATGTGCAGTTATTAAATACTAACCCAGAAAAGAGGGTATCGCCTTTTATGTTCTACTTTTAGTTATATGTTTTGCCTTCACGTTCTTAATCTGTTGCCTTGTGTGCAGTGAATCCCTCCATGCCTTTCTGGTCCATTGTCAACGATGTCTCCCTTTTCTTCGTCTATACTCATTCCCCGGAAGCACAAAATTTCAGCTCCTCCCCCCTAGGTCATTTATCCCGGTAAGTTCCCCATAAATGACGGAAATTACGTTGTACTTTATTTCGCACTACTTCATCGACTGCAATTTCCAGTTTCCGCTAATCTTCCTGTTATTAACTCAGTCGGTTAATACCAACTGTAGTACTTACCACTTCCATGTGCATTACATTTGTTTAGCACATTACGCTCTCAACATGCCTAGCAACCCGCTTCACAGCATGTTACTATTTAATTTATGATCATCATGTACAACTAATTATGTACTCGTATTTCAGCTTTCAATTAGCTGGCCGCTCTTATTGAACGTCGTTTCTATGTTTAGCTTCTCCACATTGGTAAAAGTTGTTATTATTTCTACTCCATGAGAAAGTGACATGAGCAGAGTTGTGTGTTAGAATACTTGAGTTAGAAAGTTTATTTCATATCCAGATTTATTATTCATTTTATTTTATAAATTTGATCTACCCAATAACACGTACCCTACGACTACAATTGTTTTAACGTTGAACATAATTACTGGCCGGACGTGTAAAAACGTTTATGAACAGTATTATTTATATAAAATAAAATACTTCACATCACTCGCACAATTCCCGTAAATTATGGGCTGGTGTTTTGGGCATGGAGTGCACTTCTGATATTGCCTCAGATGTTACACTGGGTTTAGATCAGCTAAATTTGGTGACCAAAACATCAACATTAGTTCAACATCACGATGCTGCATGCGCTGTAGCACCTAACAAGGAATAGTAGAATCTATGCCGTGCAGAATCGCTATGGTCTTAAACAGGTGATCATTATTTTTTTGGTTCATCGCCTTATGTCCCACACCATGACCATAATGCTGTAAATGGAGAAAGTCGGAATGCTATAGAAGGATAACCAAGGGGCGGGGGAATGGGAGGAAATGGGAGATGAATAAGGTAGAATGATATGAACTTTAGAAATAGAACGTGGAAACCTGCGAATGTGAAGTCAATGATTTTTTGTAGAAAAAAAAACTTTTTTTTTGCTAGCAGTCTTGATTTCTTTTTTATTTATCTTCTGTTCGACGTTTATGGAAATGATTGCCATTTTGTAGTGTGGTTTTCGTGTATTGCGCTATTTCTTTGTAATGCTTTCGATGTATGAGATGCTGCATTGTTGTGTTAACTTTACTGTAGTATATCTACTCATACACTTTTGTGATTAATGATCGACCTTTCTGTAGAGTTTGTGGTGAATTTGGAAAACAATCCTACTTATGGTTTTTTTTTACATATACCGAAACTAATCCATATTAAACACCACACAGAATTTTCTGTGCACAGTATGCTTTGAAAACATCAAGCGTACAAAATACAGAAGATCGAGAAAAATATTTTTACACGGGACCACCGGGATTCGATCTTCGATCAATTTAAACGTGTCGGCTGTTCGGTAAATCAAATGTTTGGCTGTACTAAGTCGACAGTCGTCTGCACAAACGCCGTCATCGAGGCGAACAGCGGTTCGAAATGTGTAGCGCCCCATGGACACAGGCTGATGGGCGTAGTGTTATGCTGTTGGAGACATTCTCCTGAGGTTGTATGAGACCTGTGCTAGTAGCCGAAGACACGAAGACAGCTGCGAACCCCCTGCATCCCTTCATGCTTGATGCCTTCGCCGACGGCTGTGTCATATTTCAGCAGTACATTTGTCCGTGTCTCGGAGACAGAACCTTACTGCTGTGGTTTGAGGAGCATTATGTACTTGCGCACTTGGTACGTCTTGCTATTGCTGGTGTTATTGTTTCTTATGTCTATATATAAATGAGTAATTTAGTTGTATAGTAACGTTTCATTGGTACTTACTTGCCTGGATGATTATGATAAAGACTCACACTGCATAAACGTATGATATGACAAAAATCTAAGATTCAAGAAGGAAATTAATCATTCCGTGCAGGTGGAGATATTCTTCAGAATTATAAGTATTCACGGAAAAATACCAGACCTGACTTCTAGACACTGGCTGCCGCACTCCACTGTTGACCTTCAGCGTAACGACTGACGCAACTTTTTGTGTGAAACTTGAGTAGTTCCAAATATCTTGTGCATCTGAGGACATCGTTTCAGAGCAAAAACAACTTTCGCAGGCAGTAGACACGACGGTGATGCCCGTCGGAAAGTTTTCAGAAAGTAGCCCGTTACTGAGTTGACTCACGAGCTGCTTAAAATACGCTCAGCGCTCGCCGAGAAATCGGGCGTCACTTGTGACGGCGCGCTGTTGTATTCATTTGGGGAGGAGGCAGGCAACTTGGCCTCCGCAGGGGCGGATCCGAGATTGGATGGCGGCCCGTCAGCCTGGGTGCAGATAGTGAGATTATGGAAATGGCGTCAGGGGCGCCACAGTGTGTCGGCCCTACGGTCTTCTGGGCAAATATTCCTGCCCGGTGCCTGCAGCGATTTCACTCAGCGTAGGCGCCACATAGGTATCGTCATTTATAACAAAATGACTCCGTGGGTGTGTCTTACCTGACGCTCCCATGAGTATAATAAATAATAGCTACGAGGGTAGGATAATTAATTTCTAGAAAATAACGATAACTTTTGTTAAGAGAATTTATGACTTTTTGTGACCGTGATTCTTACGTGGGTTTTACCGAAAATTTAAAACACGTGAAGCACACAGTCATACATAGTTCGTCGAAATTTTTAATAAATTTTCTGTGACACAGGTACAAGGTGTTTTGATGTAATTTCGACAAATACACGGTTATAAGTACCCAAAGATTGGTAGCAGAGACTCGATTGATACTTGGTCAATTGTTTGTGACTAAAACTCTTCCGATTTTCTACATTTCCACATGTTATAAAATGGGCTATAATGAATACAACATTTCATTTGCAGCGCAAGTGCCTTGAACTGCGACGTTTCGCTTCGCATCTATCGTTTCCGAAATTGTACCTACATTACCCGTATATACCAGGCGTAGATACATGAAACCGGAAATTCCCTATAGATGGTGCAAGCACTTAGTGTAGGGTGCGTGAGGCCGCGACTGCAGCGCCATCTGCTTCCTGTAACGGCTGACAACGAATGTCGACACACAGTAGCCCAAGTTCCTTACATTGGTACCTACTTGTTTTGTAAATAAAACTGCCTCTTACTGCTGCTAGTTCCTTTATTTATCCCATACGCATTTCGCCTTCTCCTGTTCTAAGGCATCAACAGTGGGATCTATAACGATACAGTTTTGATAGTTTTAGATTATTAAACAGTTCACTTCGCGATTTTTTTGTAAAAAAAGATCAATTACATACGATTTGATGATCTGCGTTTCCTCACATCTGGTCTAAAGGTCGCAAAACCACTTTTATCACATAGGACAAACAGGTAGAACATTTGATGGCAGATACAAAGAACACATGGAAGCCTGGAGATAAGGGACAAACCACTCTACACTTGCAGAACACTAAGAGAAAATGACCACAAACCAACCACTAGAGAAAATGACAAGAAAATAATTAGAATCAACAATAAAAAAAAACTCCTAACCATGCAAGAAAATTACCACATACAGAAAACCAAAGTAGAAGAGAAAATACTGTTGAATGAGCAAGCACACATGCCAAGCAATTCATTATTTACACTAATAAATTAAATAATAGAATAACGTTCGCAAAAACTATTAATATAATAATACTGTCCAGTATAAACAGAAGTTAGTCTTCAACATATACTGCGTTAGGTTGGCAACATATAGGTAAACATACCAAAGAAGATTAAACGCGTTATGGAGTCGCCATATTTACGATGATAAAAGCAGTGTACGACAAAATAGTTGTACTGAGTGACAAAAGAACAATGTTGTTGTTGATGTGGTCTTCAGTCCTGAGACTGGTTTGATGCAGCTCTCCATGCTACTCTATCCTGTGCAAGCTTCTTCATCTCCCAGTACCTACTGCAACCTACATACTTCTGAATCTGCTTAGTGTAGTCATCTCTTGGTCTCTCTCTACGATTTTTACCCTCCACACTGCCCTCCAATGCTAAATTGGTAATCCCTTGATGCCTCAGAACATGTCCTACCAACCGATCCCTTCTTCTGGTCAAGTTGTGCCACAAACTTCTCTTCTCCCCAATCCTATTCAATACTTCCTCATTAGTTATGTGATCTACCCATCTAATCTTCAGCATTCTTCTGTAGCAACACATTTCGAAAGCTTCTATTCTCTTCTTGTCCAAACTATTTATCGTCCATGTTTCACTTCCATACATGGCTACACTCCATACAAATGCTTTCAGAAATGACTTGCTGACACTTCAATCTATACTCGATGTAAACAAATTTCTCTTCTTCAGAAACGCTTTCCTTGGCATTGCCAGTCTACATTTGCTATCCTCTCTACTTCGACCATCATCAGTTATTTTGCTCCCCAAATAGCAAAATTCCTTTACTACTTAAAGTGTCTCATTTCCTAATCTAATTCCCTCAGCATCACCCGACTTAATTCGACTACATTCCATTATCCTCGTTTTGCTTTTGTTGATGTTCATCTTATATCCTCCTTTCAAGACACTGTCCATTCCATTCAACTTCTCTTCCAAGTCCTTTGCTGTCTCTGACAGAATTACAATGTCATCGGCGAACCTCAAAGTTTTTATTTCTACTCCATGGATTTTAATACCTACTCCGAATTTTTCTTTTGCTTCCTTTACTGCTTGCTCAATATACAGATTGAATAACATCGGGGAGAGGCTACAACCCTGTCTTACTCCCTTCCCAACCACTGCTTCCCTTTCATGTCCCTCGACTCTTATAATTGCCATTTGGTTTCTGTACAAATTGTAAATAGCCTTTCGCTCCCTGTATTTTACCCCTGCCACCTTTAGAATTTGAAAGAGAGTATTCCAGTCAACATTGTCAAAAGCTTTCTCTATGTCTACAAATGCTAGAAATGTAGGTTTGCCCTTCCTTAACCTAGCTTCTAAGATAAGTCGTAGGGTCAGTATTGCCTCACGCGTTCCAACATTTCTACGGAATCCAAGCTGATCTTCCCCGAGGTCGGCTTCTACTAGTTTTTTCATTCGGCTGTAATGAATTCAAGTTAGTATTTTGCAGCTGTGGCTTATTAAACTGATAGTTCGGTAATTTTCACATCTGTCAACACCTGATTTCTTTGAGATTGGAATTATTATATTCTTCTTGAAGTCTGAGGGTATTTCGCCTGTTTCATACATCTTGCTCACCGGATGGTAGAGTTTTGTCAGGACTGGCTCTCCCAACGCCGTCAGTAGTTCCAAAGGAATGCTACTCGGGGGGCCTTGTTTCGACTCAGGTCTTTCAGTGCTATGTCAGACTCTTCACGCAATATCATATCTCCCATTTCATCTTCGTCTACATCCTCTTCTATTTCCATAATATTGTCTTCAAGTACATCGCCCTTGTATAGACCCTCTATATACTCCTTCCACCTTTCTGCTTTCCCTTCTTTGCTTAGAACTGGATTTCCATCTGAGCTCTTGATATTCATACAAGTGGTTCTCTTATCTCCAAAGGTCTCTTTAATTTTGCTGTAGGCAGTATCTATCTTACCCTTAGTGAGATAAGCCTCTATATCCTTACATTTGTCCTCTAGCCATCCCTGCTTAGCCATTTTGCTCTTCCTGTCGATCTCATTTTTGAGACGTTTGTATTCCTTTTTGCCTGCTTCATTTACTACATATTTATATTTTCTCCTTTCATCAATTAAATTCAATATTTCTTCTGTTACCCAAGGATTTCTACTAGCCCTCGTCTTTTTACCTACTTGATCCTCTGCTGCCATCACTACTTCATCCCTCAAAGCTACCCATTCTTCTTCTATTGTATTTCTTTTCCTCATTCCTGTCAATTGTTCTCTTTTGCTCTCCCTGAAACTCTGTACAACCTCTGGTTCTTTCAGTTTATCCAGGTCCCATCTCCTTAATTTCCCACCTTTTTGCAGTTTCTTCAGTTTTAATCTACAGGTCATTACGAATAGATTGTGGTCAGAGTCCACATCTGCCCCTGGGAATACCTTACAATTTAAAACCTTTTAGTATCTCCAGGGTTCTTCCATGTATACAACCTTCTTTCATGATTCTTAAACCAAGTGTGCTCTATGCAAAATTCTACCAGGCAGCTTCCTCTTTCATTTCTTAGCCCCAATCCATATTCACCTACTATGTTTCCTTCTCTCCCTTTTCCTACACTCGAATTGCAATCACCCATGACTATTAAGTTTTCGTCTCCCTTCACTATCTGAATAATTTCTTTTATTTCATCATACATTTCTTCAATTTCTTCATCATCTGCAGAGCTAGTTGGCATATAAACTTGTACTACTGTAGTAGGTGTGGGCTTCCTATCTATCTTGGCCACAATAATGCGTTCACTATGCTGTTTGTAGTAGCTTACCGGCATTCCTATTTTCCTATTCATGATTAAACCTACTCCTGCATTACCCCTATTTGATTTTGTGTTTACAACCCTGTACTCACCTGACCAGAAGTCTTGTTCGTCCTGCCACCGAACTTCACTAATTCCCACTATATCTAACTTTAACCTATCCCTTTCCCTTTTTGATTTTTCTAACCTACCTGCCCGATTAAGGGATCTGACATTCCACACTCCGATCCGTAGAACGCCAGTTTTCTTTCTCCTGATAACGACATCCTCTTTAGTAGTCCCCGCCCAGAGATCCGAATGGGGGACTATTTTACCTCCGAAATATTTTACCCAAGAGGACATCATCATCATTTAATCATACAGTAAAGCTGCATGCCCTCGGGAAAAATTACGGCCGTAGTTTCCCCTTGCTTTCACCCGTTCGCAGTACTAGCACAGCAAGGCCGTTTTGGTTATTGTTACAAGGGCAGATCAGTCAGTCATCCAGACTGTTGCCCCTGCAACTACTGAAAAGGCTGCTGCCCCTCTTCAGGAACCACATGTTTGTCTGGCCTCTCAACAGATACCCCTCCGTTGTGGTTGTACGTACGGTACGGCTATCTGTATCGCTGAGGCACGCAAGCCTCCCCACCGTCCATGGTTCATGGGGGGAAAAGAACAATGGTCCACCACAAAAAAGAGTGAGAAACCTGTGGACATTGTAAGGAGGGCCAGAACACAAATATGTTCAAAATGTTCAAGTGTGTGTAAAATATTATGGGACTTAACTGCTAAGGTCATCAGTCCCTCAGCTTACACACTACTTAACCTAAATTATCCTAAGGACAAACACACACACCCATGCCCGAGGGAGGACTCGAACCTCCGCCAGGACCAGCCGCACAGTCCATAACTGCAGCGCCCTAGACCGCTCGGCTAATCCCTCGCGGCAAAAAGATGTGATTATATGGCAGTGATAAAAGTGGTAGTGCGACCTCCAGAGGAAACGCAGATCAGCTTATCGTAAGTAATTAATTTTTTTACAAAAATTCGCGAAGTGAACTGTTAAATAATCTAAAAGTAACAAAACTCTATCGTTATCGATCCCACTGATGATGCCTTAGAACAGGAAAAGGCGAAACGCGTATGAGATAAATAAAGGAACTAGCAGCAGGAAAAGGCAGTTTTATTTGCAAAACAAGTATTTATCTGCTTGCTTCGAAGGATGGCCACACAAACAAACTTGTTCAGCAGTATCTGTTTGAAACCCGTAAACTTGTCTAGTTTTGCGCCTGCGAACTGCGATTTGCGGAGAGTATTGGTTTACAGTTGCCTTTTGGAGAAAACTGCTGTAGAATCGCATCGAATGTTTGTAAAAGCTTTCGATAAACATGCTCTTAGAAAAACAGAGTGTTTCAAGTGGTTCAAAAAAAATTCAAAATTGGTGATTTTAAGGTGAGAAACGACGAGTGCGAGAAACCACCGAAAAATTTCGAAGAAGACGAATTGCAGACCTTGAAGATGATACGCAAACTCAACAGAAACTTTCAGATGAATTGAATGTGACACATAAAGCCGTTTCTCTTCGGTTGAAAGCTATTGGAAGGGTGCAGAATGTGGAAAAATGACCGCATGAACTGAAGCAAATCGAAAGACCACTTGTGAACTGCTGCTCGCCAGATACGAAAGAATGTCGTTTCTCCGTCGAATAGTGACGAGTGATGAAAAATGGGTATATTTTGAGAATCCTAAGCGTCATAAATCATGGGTGAATCCAGGGAAACCACCGACGTCCACTGCAAGATCAAATCGCTTTGAAAAGATCAGTGGGATCAGAAGGGTGTCATCCATTATGAGCTGCTAAAACATAGTCAGACCGTTAACACTGATCATTACCAACAGCAAATGATCGATGATTTAAATCGGGCATTACGTGAAAAACGACCGGGATATGGAAAAAGGCAACGCAAAATCATATTGCTCCATGATGCCATAATGCCCCATCACACACAGCAAAACGGATCAGAGAAACGATCGAGGCGTTCAGTTTGGACGTACTTGGGCATCTGGCTTATTCTACGGACTTTGGTCCGTCCGATTATCATCTATTTGCATCATTGTGACACGCTCTGGCTGAACAATGCCTCAGTTCGTATGAAAAGTACGAAAATGGCCTGGTGACTGGTTCGCTTCAAAAGAGAACTGTAAGTTTTTTTTTTTTTTTGCTTGGGATTCACAGCCTGTCAGAGAAGTGCGAGAATTGTGTAAATAGCAACGGAAATTATCAGTTATAAACAACAAGATTGTAGTTTTGTAAACAAATTCCGGCTTCATACTTCTACACCTGCTATGTCAAAAAATGATTCAAGTTTTTCACTTTTTCCTCTTTAGAGATAATGCACGGTTAACATAATAAGAAACAAGATCGAAAGATTGGATATGAAAGTATGGAAATACCATAATAGAGATCAATCCAAAAGTAAACTGTAGGAAATTAACATAGATATTATACTGCATACGTACAGCAGATCAGTCAATTTCGCGTCGAAATCGGTGAATTTGATGTCGAATTCAGCATTTGTAAAAAATCCCAAGAAAGAAGTTCTTAGATTGGAAGGGATAGTTGCATTTGTCTGCTGATATGCATCTATAAACACGCTATAGACATCTGAAGTTGCAGTCAGCTTTATCAATAGTTTCAGATGAACAAAGATGTGTTCGCTTCAGCAAGGGTGTTGGTGGGGTAAATCTTTCGCTGACCAAGGTTGCGAACACTCACAATAGCGAAGGTCTGCTTTTATTAGTTGCACTGCACTCTACAGCTTAGTGTCGTCGACAGATCAAAAATGCTAGTGAAGCAATGCTACAGCTGGTTATTCTCCGTTTTCGGAGGTATCTGACATCACACGCTTAAACAACATCTATAGATTGCGCATGCATATCTGTCATTTAATAGCGTTCCAGAAGAATTCAAATCAAATGGATTTCATGACTAAAACGTAAGTGTGAGTGCTCCTCAACCCCCCGTAGCTTAATCTGAGCCTTATATCAAAATGATATACTTACGCAGTAAAACCGCATTGTAATAGTTCATAAAGACGTGTGGTCAGTTTGGTGCAACTGTTAGAATACTTGTTATTCTAGCAGTACATTCATTCTGTAGATTCAGACACTTAGTCCCGTGGTCCACAATGTAATAACAGTACATTCATATTATAGATTCAAATAGGTTCCTAACTAGCTGCAGTAGTACTAGTAGTAGTAGAAGATTCATAACATAGATTCCCAAAAGTGAAACGCGAGACAGGGCAACCAGCTACAGAATAGGACACTGTGAATATTGAACTGAATGGAAGCGGTATAAATAACGAGTCATAGATAGTAAATATATTTAATAACCATTTCATCATTTCCCAATCGTAGTAGAAAGAACAGGGACAAACAGTTCCAGAAAAAATTCACAGCTGTATGTTGAAATACCAGTCTCATTGAATTCAATCAAGAGGGTGTATCTCCAATTTCTCCTCCCGAAGTTAAGAAAATTATACAGTCTCTCAAAAATAAAAACTCACCCTGTTTTGTTGGTGTTTGCAGTAGAGTATTAAAGATTGATTCCCATATAACATGCCATTGTCAAAACCCTCCATAAGAAAGGTGAAAGGGGAGATCTCAATAATTACCGACCGGTTTCACTTCTGACATCATTTCAAAAAATTTTCGAGAAGAAGATATATTCCAGAATAGTATATTACCTTAGCAACAATATCATATCCTCAACGTACCACAGTTTGGATTTCAGAAGAGTTGTTCTATTGAGCATGCAATCTGCATGTTCCCTCACCAAATTTTAAAACGCCCGTTCGTATTTTCTGCGAGCTATCTATAGCATTTGACCGTGACGATCACAACATTCTCCTAGATATATTGAAGGATTATGGGACTGATGGAACAGTGAACCAGTGGATAATGTCATATCTAGCCAAAACAATGACAGAAGTTGTACTAATTAATTCGACACATGTAGTCTGGGGACATAATTTTGACTGGGGAGTAATCACATATGGGGTTACCCAAGGCTACGCCCTAGTTCCACTGTCGTCCCTCATATGTGTAAACAATAACTGTCTGCAATACAACAAGCAGCATTAACTCTTTCTGCTGATGACACTAGTACTGTAATCAATCCAGGAATATATATAATTGACTGGTTTCATATGAACTGTGTCATCTTCAGCTTTATAAATAGACAACATATTCAGTTTTGTACAACTAAATTTACTATGCTAGTGTTAAGTGTAACACGTGTTGAAGAAATAGTAAATAGGGTGGAAAATTCGAAATGCTCACGCATTGATATTGATGGAAATTTAAACTGGGAAAGGCACATATTGAAACGTCTAAAATAACTTAATTCAGCCACATTTGCAGCTAGAATCATTTAAAATCTTGGGGGAGACGAATCAGTAAGCTGAATTATTTTGCTTATTTTCGTTCAATAATGACATATGGAATAATGTTATGAGGTGACTTATCTTTAAGGAAGAAAAATTTTCATTGCTCAAAAAGGTGTTGTGAGAATAATTTGTGGTACACACCCCAATCGTCTTGTAGACATCTGTTTAAAGAGTAGGCCATTGTGACTACTGCTTCACAGTATATTTATATCCATATGAAGTTTTTTGTAAGTAACCACTCCACTTCAGAAGGAAGAATGATGTAAACAATTACAATACAATAAGGAAAAATGACATTCATTACTCCACAATGAGGTTGTCTTTAGAAAAAAATTGGGTGTATTATGTTGCAACAAAAATTATTGATAACTTGCCTAGACATATAAAACGTCTGACAGGGAGAAAAGTAAAATTTGAAAACAACTTAAAAAAAGTTTCAGCTTGAAAACTCCTTTTATTCTCTAGAAGAATTTCTGTTATTGTAATGTGTAAGAGCTCATGGTCTGAAATTATGAACTCACATCTGTAGCTACTTAGGGAAAACAGCTTTATAAGTTTTCAGCATGCAGCCACATTTAAAAATTAAGTTGTAATGTGTATGTAAAACGATTCATTCCCCATCATTACCATTTATTGTGATATGGTGCTTGGAACACGAAACTAACTTACTAACTAGCAATGAAACAAGACAGCAGTCTGACCTACATATTATTCAGTCCAGAACAACTGATTACCAGGAAAGTGCCCAAGTCTTTGGATATGTATGTATATAACTTATCAGAAGAAACCATAGGCCAGAAACGCCTAGAGCTTTCACATGTAAATCAAAAAAAGGCTTTTGGAGCAAAACTTCTACACATTAAATGATTATTTTGAAAAAGGTTGTAAATGTTAAATAACTTCTACATCTACATGACTACTCTGCAATTCACATTTAAGTGCTTGGCAGAGGGTTCATCGAACCACAATCATACTATCTCTCTACTATTCCACTCCCGAACAGCGAGCGGGAAAAACGAACACCTAAACCTTTCTGTTCGAGCTCTGATTTCTCTTATTTTATTTTGATGATCATTCCTACCTATGTAGGTTGGGCTCAACAAAATATTTTCGCATTCGGAAGAGAAAGTTGGTGACTGAAATTTCGTAAAAAGGTCTCGCCGCGACGAAAAACGTCTATGCTGTAATGACTTCCATCCCAACTCGTGTATCATATCTGCCACACTCTCTCCCCTATAACGCGATAATACAAAACGAGCTGCCCTTCTTTGCACCCTCTCGATGTCCTCCGTCAATCCCACCTGGTAAGGATCCCACACCGCGCAGCAATATTCTAACAGAGGACGAACGAGTGTAGTGTAAGCTGTCTCTTTAGTGGACTTGTTGCATCTTCTAAGTGTCCTGCCAATGAAACGCAACCTTTGGCTCGCCTTCCCGACAATATTATCTATGTGGTCCTTCCAACTGAAGTTGTTTGTAATTTTAACACCCAGGTACTTAGTTGAATTGACAGCCTTGAGAATTGTACTATTTATCGAGTAATCGAATTCCAACGGATTTCTTTTGGAACTCATGTGGATCATCTCACACTTTTCGTTATTTAGCGTCAACTGCCACCTGACACACCATACAGCAATCTTTTCTAAATCGCTTTGCAGCTGATACTGGTCTTCGGATGACCTTACTAGACGGTAAATTACAGCATCATCTGCGAACAACCTAAGAGAACTGCTCAGATTGTCACCCAGGTCATTTATATAGATCAGGAACAGTAGAGGTCCCAGGACGCTTCCCTGGGGAACACCTGATATCACTTCAGTTTTACTCGATGATTTGCCGTCTATTACTACGAACTGCGACCTTCCTGACAGGAAATCACGAATCCAGTCGCACAACTGAGACGATACCCCATAGCTCCGCAGCTTGATTAGAAGTCGCTTGTGAGGAACGGTGTCAAAAGCTTTCCGGAAATATAGAAATACGGAATCAACTTGAGATCCCCTGTCGATAGCGGCCATTACTTCGTGCGAATAAAGAGCTAGCTGCGTTGCACAAGAGCGATGTTTTCTGAAGCCATGCTGATTACGTGTCAATAGATCGTTCCCTTCGAGGTGATTCATAATGTTTGAATACAGTATATGCTCCAAAACCCTACTGCAAACCGACGTCAATGATATAGGTCTGTAGTTAAATGGATTACTCCTACTACCCTTCTTGAACACTGGTGCGACCTGCGCAATTTTCCAATCTGTAGGTACAGATCTATCGGTGAGCGAGCGGTTGTATATGAGTGCTAAGTAGGGAGCTATAGTATCAGCGTAATCTGAAAGGAACCTAATCGGTATACAATCTGGACCTGAAGACTTGCCCGTATCAAGCGATTTGAGTTGCTTCGCAACCCCTAAGGTATCTACTTCTAAGAAACTCATGCTAGCAGATGTTCGTGTTTCAAATTCTGGAATATTCCATTCGTCTTCCCTGGTGAAGGAATTTCGGAAAACTGCGTTCAATAACTCCGCTTTAGCGGCGCAGTCGTCGATAACAGTACCATCGGCACTGCGCAGCGAAGGTATTGACTGCGTCTTGCCGCTTGTGTACTTTACATACGACCAGAATTTCTTCGGATTTTCTACCAAATTTCGAGACAATGTTTCGTTGTGGAACCTATTAAAGGCATCTCGCATCGAAGTACGTGCCAAATTTCGCGCGTCTGTAAATTTTAGCCCATCTTCAGGATTTTCCGTTCTTCTGAACTTCGCATGCTTTTTCCGTTGCCTCTGCAACAGCGTTCGGACCTTTTTTGTGTACCACGGGGGATCCGTTCCATCTCTTACCAATTTATGAGGTATGAATATCTCAATTGCTGTTGCTACTATATCTTTGAATTTGAGCCACATCTCGTCTACATTCGCATAGTCAGTTCGGAAGGAATGGAAATTGTCTTTTAGGAAGGCTTCTAGTGGTACTTTATCCGCTTTTTTAAATAAAATTATTTTGCGTTTGTTTCTGATGGATTTGGAAGAAATGGTATTGAGCCTAGCTACAATGACCTTGTGATCACTAATCCCTGTATCAGTCATGATGCTCTCTATCAGCTCTGGATTGTTTGTGGCCAAGAGGTCAAGTGTGTTTTCGCAACCATTTACAATTCGCGTGGGTTCGTGGACTAACTGCTCTAAATAATTTTCGGAGAATGCATTTAGGACAATCTCGGAAGACGTTTTGTCCCTACCACCGGTTTTGAACAAGTATTTTTGCCAACATACCGAGGGTAGGTTGAAGTCCCCACCAACTATAACCGTATGAGTGGGGTATTTATTTGTTACGAGACTCAAACTTTCTCTGAACTGTTCCGCAACTGTATCATCGGAGTCTGGGGGTCGGTAGAAGGAGCCAATTATTAACTTAATTCGGCTGTTAAGTATAACCTCCACCCACACCAATTCGCACAGAGTATCTACTTCGACTTCACTACAAGATAAACCACTACTGACAGACACCAACACTCCACCACCAATTCTGCCTAATCTATCTTTCCTGAACACCGTCTGAGACTTCGTAAAAATTTCTGCAGAACTTATTTCAGGCTTTAGCCAGCTTTCTGTACCTATAACGATATCCGCTTCTGTGCTTTCTATTAGCGCTTGAAGCTCAGGGACTTTTCCAGCGCAACTACAACAGTTTACAACTATAATTCCGACTGTTCCTTGATCCAAGCACGTCCTGTAATTGCCAAGCACCCTTTGACATTGCAGCCCATCCCGCACTTTCCCGAGGCCTTCTAACCTAAAAAACCGCCCAGTCCACGCCACACAGCCTCCGCTACCCGTGTAGCCGCCAGCTGAGTGTAGTGAACTCCTGACCTATTCAGCGGAACCCGAAACCCCACCACCCTATGGCGCAAGTCAAGGAATCTGCAGCCAATACGGTCGCAAAACCGTCTGAGCCTCTGATTCAGACCCTCCACCCGGCTCTGCACCAAAGCTCCGCAGTCGGTTCTGTCAACGATGCTGCAGATGGTGAGCTCTGCCTTCATCTCATAAGCAAGACCGGCAGCCTTCACCAAATCAGATAGCCGCTGGAATCCAGAGAGAATTTCCTCAGATCCAAAGCGACACACGTCATTAGTGCCGACATGTGCCACCACCTGCAGCTGGCTGCACCCTGTGCTCTTCATGGCATCCGGAAGGACCCTTTCCACATCAGGAATGACTCCTCCCGGAATGCACACGGAGTGCACACTGGATTTCTTCCCCTCCTTAGCCGCCATATCCCTAAGGGGCCCCATTACGCGCCTAACATTGGAGCTCCCAACTACCAGTAAGCCCAACCTCTGCGATTGCCCGGACCTTGAAGGCTGAGAATGATCCTCTGAAACAGGGCAGGCAGCTGCATCTGGCTCAGCCAGAGACAGTGCCTGAAACCGGTTTGTCAGACGCACCGGGGAGGCTTTCTGGTCAGCTTCCGGGGACGCCTTTCGCTGCCTGCCACGCCTTGGAACGACCTCCCAATCAACCACAGGCGAGGGCTCAGCTCCACTGCGGGCAGCAACCGGGGCAACCACAGCGGCAGACCGATCTGGGGACAGACGGGATGAGGTTGACATCCCAGTGATACCCGAGTCCGGCTCCCCACAGTGGTGCCCATTGGCAACAGCCTCAAGCTGCGCGACCGAAGTCAGCGCCGATTGCAGCTGTGAGCGAAGGGATGCCAAGTCAGCCCTCATCCGAACACAGAAATCGCAGTCCCTGTCCATTCTAATCGATGTTTAACAACAGTTACTGAAACACGAGTCGGTGCCTAGATAACGCAAGCGGAACACGGAAAGAATGTATCAACTAACCTGTACAAATGCCTAACGACTGCGCTACAATCTGCTGAATTTACGATTACAGTAACTAAAACTCGAAACTGCACCTCCTATACGAAACTCACACGCAATTTAAATAAGAATCTACGAAGTAAACACTAAAGCGCGATGCTACAACTGTCAAATACTATAATACGCCCGAAATATATGAATTAAACAATGCAAGTACCCAAAAACACGCAAAGAAATTAATTAAACTATGTAACAAATAAGTAAGCTAGGGTTATACGACTTGCTGCTGCAGCTGCTTATCCAACGGCGGCAGGGAGCACAATGACTGTGACCAACCGACACTGGCTGTTCAAAACAAAAACAGAAGACAGACGACTACGCGAATTTGCACTATTGAGGTACTAAGGCGCGATGCTACAACCCTCAAATACTATAATACGCCCGAAATACACGAATTAAACAATGCAAGTACCCAAAAACACGCAAAGAAATTAAACTATGTAACAAATAAGAAGCTAGGGTTATACGACTTGCTGCTGCAGCTGCTTATCCAACGGCGGCAGGGAGCATACAAACTCAGTTATGCCTGATGATTATGTGCAGTGTGTATTTCCTTAAAGTAAGTAATGCACTGCTATGTATTTATTCCTATTTTGCTCCCACCATGTATCATTTCATTTCGTCATATTTAAAAAGAAGTCACAACCCTTCTAACAAGTGAAGGTACAATATGATACCTGTTTTCCTCTTGTAATATTGCTGAGACTTTCATATAACAAACAAAAATTTGTAACATACGAATTGTAAAACTTACTTGTAAAAATGTATACTTGAATGTAGAGTACCATATAAACAAATTCACAATATTGTGATTTCTTGGATCAATAAAATAAAAAGAGAAAAAGAACTAGCTGTACCGCAGCAACTGCACACTTTTTTGATAGATCTCGGTATTATTGTTTAACTAACACTGATTTACACTGTAGGTAAGCAATGGTATGATGGAAATTTGATATCGTTTGTATAAACATATGACTCCAATCATTCATCCTATAAACATAAGGCACCTACGTTCAGGTAACGTTTCACTTTTAAGCTCTTTTAAGTGGTTCTTCACATAAACTGTAAGTGTTTTACGTTACATGTAGGACACTTAAAAACTCCAGTGTATTGCTGAATGGTGATAGTTGAGGAATCTGAAGGAGTGGAGGTTGCGAATGTTGGATGAAGAGCAGTGAAATTTCCATGTGTGTTGTGTGGGCTGCAGGAAATTCTGCTAGTCTGCAGGACACTAAAATTGTTCGATTGTAGCTACATTTTGAAAAATTTCCGAGAATTGTCGGAACTTAGATATTGAAGATTGTGGGGACTTTGATTTTATGAAGCCTGACCTGAAATATTTCGAATGAAGCTTGGAATTTGAGTATATATCAACACTGACCTACTTGTACAACTCTAAAACACGCATAAGTTAACTGACAAGGTACTTCACGTAATGATGTGGTGTACAGACCTTTACCTAACACCTGTGTGCATTTTCATCCACAATGGTTTTGAAGCACATTATTCTCTTGATATGGTCTGTGGTTGCTGAAAGTACCTTGTTCGTTACATTTCACTGCAGCACACTAACGCTCATTTTATTTATATGCTTCCTGCTATTCAGATTCTCCGTTTTATCTGTAACACATAAACGTAAGACTAATTTTTCACCAAATTCTCTCTGATGATGGTTGATCTTTTCAACCTAAAGCTGCTATCTAATTGCAATCAAGAGAATTAAAACTTTTAAATGACTTTAAATTTTTATATATGTATATATGGTAACAACCTCTTAGGTCTCCCCCCCCCCCCCCCACCCATCACACTGTAATCTAAAACTGTAAGGAATTACATATCACTCATGTCACAAAATTAAGGTAAATAATTTGGGTTTCCCTTGTACATCAGCTTTTAACCTTACTTGTTCAACTCCCAAACTGTAAAGACAATGAACGATAGCACAAATTTATGGGATTACAATTGTTGAGATTTCTATTTTCTTCAGATTAAAGGCTGCTGCTTCTGACTATATCATTGTAAGTCTGTGTTCTCACCCTATCCTCATGTCGATGGCTGATTGTGGTTTCTTCTCCTCTGGACTTCGGTCTTCCTTGGCGTTTTCAGTTCACACACAATCTGCTGTGTGTAAAATAGCGACACACGCAGCTCTTCTGAAAAAGGGAGAGTATTAAAGATCTTTTACTTTGGAGCTACTTTTGATTTACTCAGGTCACTAAGGTAGATTACATCCTTTGCATCTCAGCTTCCCTCAAATACAGTACAGAAAGGAAAAGAGTGTAGTTAGGAGCGAAGTTGCCAGGCCAGAACATATCAAAATTTTATGTGCTTGGGCCATCTCCGCACTAATCGAATAAGAATCATTAACAGTTACACAATTACTAACACAGTGCTCTCCTGAAAGCAGACAAATTCCTCAATACACTTTATAACTGTGCTCACATACATCACTTGGAAGGCCATTGGATTGTTCAGTTATCCTACTCTTTCCTGAGCGGAAAACCCTAAGCATTGCTTTTGCAGACAATGACAAAAACCAAAAAACCACTCAAATTGATGACATTTTGAAATTTTATTCCACCGAAATTTTAAGGTTGGAGATATGTTCCACTTCGTGAGATTTTCCTGTTCGAAAGTTCTTAATTTCTGCTGTCTTTGGATGAACTATTCTCTCGACACAGAAAGAACCAGAATAAATGTCAAAACAGAATAAATGTCAAAAAACTTATTAAACAAAAATCTACGATTTCCTGACAAACTATGAATTTTATAATAACGTCCTATCCTATTGTAAAAATGTTACCTGGCACAGTGACCCCTTGTGTCCACACATCCCTCCTGGTCTGGTCGCCCCAAGGTGACCTCCCACTTGACCACAGATAAGGGGTCAACCTCAATGCGAGCAGTAACTGGGCTGGCCACCGGTGTAGATCGATAGGTGGGCTCTGATGTGCTGGACGTCCATTGGATCCTCACGACCCACAGCAGTGATGCTCATCCACTGCAGCTTCAAGCTGTGTAAACGAAGCCATCACAGCCTGGAGCTGAGAGTGAAGTGTCGCTAACTTGGCTTGCATCTATGCACAGAGCGCCCCCCCCCCCCCCCCCCCAGTCAGTGGTTTGAGTTCACTCTTGGGCATGGGTATGTGTGTTGTCTTTAGTGTAAGTTAGATTAAGTAGAGCGTAAGCCTAGGTACTGACAAATTTCCAAATTTTCCACTCACAGCAGTCACAGCCCCTATCTGTACTGGAGACAGTGGAGTACTACATAGACAAAGGACTCTCAACAAGCGCTAGGGAACTCTACTTTCGACATCAAGGAAAACTCAAGAAATGAGACTAATATATTAGATTAACACGCAGAGTTTCAACAACTGAACTACCTAAGCACTCAGGTGAGACTAAATAATTCGCGCCTGATTAGGAACTTGTAAAATGTCACAAAACTGGTCACTTCCCTGTTGCTGATTATGTCTCGGTTGGCTCCTTCTGTCTGACTGCGTGACATCAGCCTACAAGGCATTAGCAAACGCGCCTTCATTACATCCAACTGAAACTGTAGATCAACAACACCTTCCGAGATTTTTATCAGGGAAAAACAGTGAATCGGAAACTATTTGAATGTTGTCTTGGTGGAAGCTGATAAAAATTCATTTGCTTTCCATCGCCATACTGAAACCCCCGACTCCCTGCAGGCTTCTGCAGCTTATATGCCGCAAACGCAAGGCAGATTGCCGAGTTGAGTGCGAGTCTAGGCGGGCATCACTGTTCTGCACGAAACTGTGCCAGCAACATCAAGGATTGTGCTCTATCATCAACGACAATTTTCATATAGAGACGAGGACGACCTGGGCGGCTACGTAGCAGTACAACTGTCTGGAGCAACTGAGGCGTCAGAATGTATCATTCGTGTAATATTTAGCAGCATTATGCATCTTCACCGATAGAAGTTAGCTTAGGAGAAAATCAGTTTGGGTTCCAGGGAAATTTTTTAGTAAGTGCGGCAATACTGAACCCAAGAGTTAGAACGTAAGTTAAAGCAAGAATATCATACTTTCATACCTTTTCTATCCTTTCTTCTTCACAGCATGAGTGATATGCTCTCCTTGAAATTGTAATTTTATCAGGGAAAAATTGTGCAGAAACCAGATTGCGGCACCGAGAGCCGCGAAAATGGAACATTAATTGAGAAAGCCGGCTGGAGTGGCCGAAAGGTTCTAGGCGCTACAGTCTGAAACCGTGCGACCGCTACGGTCGTAGATTCGAATCCTGCCTCGGGCATAGATGTGTGTGATGTCCTTAGGTCAGTTAGGTTTAATTAGCTCTAAGTTCTAGGGGACTGGTGACCTCCGAAGTTAAGTCCCATAGTGCTCAGCGTCATTTGAACCATGATTGAGAAGGATGTAAGACAAGCTTTCAGCCTATGCTCCACGCTAACGAATCAATAAAGAAAACCAAGGAGGACAAAATCAGACGATGTTGATGGAGTTTGATTAGAAAATGAAACAGCACAAGAAATAGAAGGCACTTGCTATTAGAGTAGGGAAATAACAGATTAACTAATGACGGTAGATATAAAGAGTATATAGATTGCATGCTGACAATACCACGAAAAGCTTTCCTCAAAAGGAAAACTAAATAAAATAAAACAAAATGTGTGTAAACCTTTAGCTACGGCGTTTTTCCGGTGGAGACATCAAACAATAACAATAGTTTAGCATGTCTTTTATGAAACTGTTTTTCTGGAGCAGAGCCTCATTTGGAAGTAAAACGTATGACGCACCCACCCTATATTCAAATGAAACGCTGGTTCTGAATATCGGTGCTTTTGTTTTCTGTCGTCTTTGTCTGGCGCCGGTCTCTTGATTTTGGCAACATTGGTGTGCAGTTTTACTCCCAAGGCGGTAATCAAATCTTTGTAAGTGTGTCAAAGTCACACGCACCCTGTCATCTACTCTAACTGCTCCACATAATTCAGTGAACTCACGAAAATGATGATAAAGGCTGAAATGGTACAATTAGCCCCGTTAAATAAGATTTGTCATTTACAATTTCCGAATATTAATACTTCATTGTCACTGATTGGTGCTCCTCTGGCGATGGCAACGGCCTCTGGAGGAAAGACTAGTGGGAAAATGTGTAAATTTGTTGTTTAATTGTACCTAATTGTTCCATATCCCTTTCTGAGTGCCATTTTCAGCAAATGGGAGAATGAATTAGTCTATTTTCAAACATCCTTGGGATAACAGAGAGTTAACCACTGTATGCCTGACCTTAATCCGGTGGTTGGGGACAGCGGTGAAAACAGGGCAAAGTAGAAATATACTGTTACCTTTCAGCGCCTACAAGAGGTGGTTGGTACTGGCACCCCTTCACTTCCAGAGAGGACGCGAATGACCGAAATGTGCGAGCGGTTAGGGCTACTTTTTCTTCGGAGACGAGTGAGTACAAGACGGTAGATCTCCCAACTTTACTAATATGGTTTGGAACTAGATAAGGATTTGATTTATTTCCAAATGTACGGGGTTTCAATTTGGTTCAGCCAAAAATGTAATACTGCGGATTACTTTGCGAACTTATTTCTTGGCTACTTTCATTCAAATGTTACGTGTAAAGTGAGGTTTAGTACGCAAGCCTTTGTACATAATGAGATGTTACTATGTGCATCCATAATCAGTGAATTTAGTCTCTCAAGGTTTGCTTGATTTTTTATTTTATCGCGTATTTGCTGACGAAGCTTTCGGATATCTTTCTTTTGGAACGCACATTAGTTTCAACTTTTTAAGCGGTATTTTTGCGTTTGGTACTTTGTGATTACGCAACGTCGCACCAGTCAAAATTCATTCCGAGTTGGTTGAGTGAAAAGAGTGGCGCCTTCAGCGAACTAATTTCCTAATTTCGTGTCACTCTTGGTTTGAATATTTTATGTAAGTTAACTTGTTTCATCTGCATACAAATCTAGATGACTGTTCTGCGATTCAGACTTACTTACCTGGCAGAGGGTTGATCTAACGACTTTCACACTGTTTCTCTACCGATCCACTATCGAACATCACACGGAAAAAAAAAAAAAAGAACACAGTCTTCTTCGTTCAAGCTTTGATTTCTTCCTTTTTATTAAGATGAGCTTTTCTACTTGTGTAGGAGGGTGCCAATAAAATATTTTCGCATCCTGAGGCGAAAGCTGGAGGTTGAAATTTCGTGGAAAAATCGCACCGCATCGGAAAACGCCTTTGTCTTAATTATTACCATCCTAACTCGCTTATCATATACGTGAACTCTTTCCCCTATTTTGCGATTATACAAAACGAGCTGACCTTCTTTGAACTCCGTCAATCGTATCTGGTAAATCCATACAGCTCAGCAGCACTGTAGCAGAGCACGGGCAGACGCATTGCAGGCAGTTTCTTTCCATTCATTGTTGAACATAGTCGCCCTGAGACGACCATGCCATACCATGCCATGCCATGCCATGCCATGTCATGCCATATTCTTGTATCCAGTGAGTAACGCTGTGTTGCATTGTGTAACACGTGCAATTACAGACAGGGCGAGTACCAGCACGCTCACAGGAGTCTTCAGTCTCTTTTTCAGTGTATGAACTTCTTTCTTATTTTTATTTATTTATTTATTCTTTGCTTCTGTGGTTTTTGTAACATGCCTGTGCTCTCTCTGTTCATAGCCTTGTGTGTTTGATTTTAATAGCTTAGCATCCCATAACGTAGCATGTCTATTTCTGAGAATTAGTGCTAATTATTTCTGGTGCCCTTGTTCCATGAAACCCTTTACATCTGCCAGTTCATGATAGTAAATATATGTGTAACACTACTCCGACATTCATGATCTTATTTTATTAACTGACTACACAGGCGTAAAGTGTCAATAAACTGACTTCTGTTGTAGAGATCGATTCACCGGCCCAAGTTGGAGCAGATGAGGTGAGGGCTGCACTAGTAGGCCTGGGAACATACGTCCTCGCATTAATTTTCTGCAAATTTGCTAGCCTTTAAAACAAGTCTGACAAAGAGAGAAAAGAATTAAGAGAACGAGAGAGCTGGTGAGTTAGAAAGCATGTTGGACTCAGTAGTCACAGAAAGTTGAACTGCCATAGAATCTATCTAACAATAAGTGGCGGAAGAGAGACGAAATCGACACAAGGGATCAGCGGAAAGAGGAATTGGTAGCAAAAGATAATGAGGTTCAAGAAACACAACAAGCAGAAGCCAGACACATTGGCATTGGTGATTAGGAACGATTTGACCATGTGTTATGGTGGGGCAGCCACAGGAAGGCAACGAAACACTTCCCAGGAGTCCGCACGTAAAGCCTCCCTGGTTATTCTGACAAAAAGGTTCCAAATGCTTTCTGTCCTGTTTCAGATGAAACCTCTCAGCGTGTAAGATACGGGCAGTCACAGTGGGCAGGATTACTGCTGGTTGGGAGTTCCAATTTAGACGCATTATGGGGCCTCTTAGGGACATGGCTGCCAAAGAGGGGAAGAAAGTCAGTGAGCACTCCGTGTGCATTCCAGAAGTGGAACGGATCCTTCAGGAAGCCATGAAAAGCACAGGGTGCAATCACCTGCAGATGGTGCCTCACGGCGGTATCAATGATGAGTGTAGCTTTGGAACGGAAGAGACTCTATCTCGTTTTAAGCGGCTGTCGTAGGTGGTAAAGTCTGCCAATCTTGCTTGCAAGACGAAAGCAGAGCTCACCATTTGCAGCGTAGGCGACAGGAGTGATTGCGGACCTCTCGTACAGAGACGAGTGGAGGCTCTGAATCCGAGGCTCAGACGGCTCCGCGACCGTGTAGGCTGCAGATTCCTCGACTTGTGCCAAAGAGTGATTCTGCGAAATAGGTCAGGAGCCCACAACACGCAGGAGGCGGCTACGCCGGTAGCATCGGCTGTGTGCCATGGACTAGGCGGTTTTGTAAGTTTGAGGGTCTCTGGGACACACAAAAAAGGTTTCATTCTCAAAAGGTTCAGGTTGAATGTGTGAAGAACGTAGAGCCAGGACCACCGCTAAAACAGCCGTAAAGCGTCGTACGTCTTTTGGGATAGTACCAGACTCCAAGCGCTAACAGAAAGCACTGATGTTCAAATCGTTATAGGCACTGGAAACTGGTTAAGGCCGGAGATAGTTCAGCCGAAATTGTTGCTCAGGGCATAGCGGCGTTCAAAAAGGATAGGCGAAATACAGTTGGCGATGGCATCTTTGTTGCTGTTAGAAGTAGTTTGTCTTGTAGTGAAATTGAAGTAGAAAGTTGCTTTGAGTTAGTATGGGTAAAGTTCATTCTCGGCAACCAGAATAAAATAATGATTGGATCCTTTTGCCGATGTCCAAATTCGGATGATACCGTTACCGAAAGGTTCAAAGAAGAACTGAGTCTAATTTCAAAAACGTACCCGCCTCATACAATTATAGTTGTTGGTGACTTTGATTTACTCTCGGTATGTTGGCGAAAATATATTTTTAAATCCGGAGGTACGCAAAAAACGTCGTCCGAAATTGTACTAAACGGATTCTGTGAAAATTGTTTGGAGCAGTTAGTTCACGAATATATATTGTGTTCGAACATTATGAACTACCTCTAACAGAAAAGTCTATTGACTCATAGTCAACATGGATTTAGAAAAGATCGTTCTTGTGAAAACGAAGTAATGAGTGCTATTGACATGGGATTCCAAATTGATTCCGTATATCTAGATTTCCAGAAGGCTTTTGACACTGTACGTCACAAGCAGCTTGTAGTCAATGCTTATGGAATATCGTCTCAGTTATGTGACTGGATTCGTGATTTCCTGCCAGAGAGATCATAGTTCGTAGCTGACGAAAAAGTCATCGAGTAAAATCGAAGTGATTTCTGACGTTCCACAAGGTAGTGTTATAGACCCCTGCTGTTCCTTATCTGTATAAACGATTTTGGAGCCAATATGAGCAACCATCTTTGTTTGCAGATGATGCTGTCGTTTATCGTCTAGTAAAGTCAACAGAAGATCAAAAGGAATTGCAAAACGATTTATAAAAGATACCTGAATGGTATGAAAAGTGACAGTTCACCCTAAAAAATGACAAGTGCGAGGTCATCCACGTGAGTGCTGAGAGCAATCCGTTAAGCTTCGGTTACACTGCAGATCAGTCAAATCTAAAGGCCATAAATTCAACTAAATGCCTAGGCCAGGGGCGGGCAAACGCTGCACGCGGCTCATGAGCGCACAGCGCTGCACGTGTGTTGCTCGCGCGCAATCGTCGACCGGGGCAGTAACGACAGCCGTCAGGTTGCGGTAGTATAGTGCCAGGCTAAGTAAGCTGCGGACGTTGATGCGTAGCGACCACTACGTAGTGAACGTTGTCTTTCAAGAACCGGAAAATGCAGAGTGAAACAAGGAAACGGTGAAGTGGAGATATGCTATCTTTTAAAAAGTAATGGGAGAATCGTTTTTTCTTTGTGCAAAAACGTGAAAATTCGAAATGTTTAATACGTGGCAGTATTCTCGCTAGTCAGCAAAAGTATAGTATTGAAGGCCATTACAACAAATTTCACAAGAACGAGTACAATTTACTGTCGGATTCTGAGCGGATGGGGAAATTGAACTTAAGAAGAATGATCTGATGATTCTAGATGAATCTGTCGTAGTTGCTGTGGTCACGAGAGATCTGCGACATCCTTTCGTCATGTTTCTCATATAACTGATTTAACATTTTATGGAGCACTGTTTTCAATTTTTCATGACGACAACAATAATAGCCCAGCGGTACGTGCAAGTTATAAGATTGCGCTTAATATAGCGAGAGCTGGAAAACCATTTCCTGAATTAGTAAGTGTCGGTTAAGAGCAAAAAATCAGTGATGAAAATTTAAGTAACTGTTTGCGTTTGTCTGTATGTAGAAATTTTGTTCCACTCCACCTGTAATAATTAAATAAAACGTATCGTAGGTAATAAGTACTCTTTCAAACCACGATGTCTTTCAAGCACTCCTACTAATCTTATTCCTTCATTCAATAAAGCAAGCTACGAAACAAAACGCATTGTACAGGAAGGAGCGGACAGAAGGTATGGTGGGGAGGGAAGATAAGCGGGTGGCCAGCTTGCCCCTTTGTGCACGCAGAACACCTGTTAACTGCACGCTTGCAAGTGCACCGCACACGTGCAGGATTCCTGCCAGCCCCTGGCCTAGGACTTACAATTACCAATAACGTAAAGTGGAAGGAACACATAGAAAATTTGTGGGGAAGGCGAACTAAAGGCTCAGTTTTATTGGTAGAACACTTAGAAGATGCAACAGATTTACACTAGGCTTGTTCGTCTTCTTTTGGAGTACTGTTCCCGGTGTGGGATTTTACCAGATAGGATTAACGGAGTAGATCGAGAAAGTCCAAAGAAGAGCAGTACGTTTTATATCATCGAGAAACAGAGGAGAGAGTGTTATGCTTAGGATACAGGATTTGGGGGAAATATTATTAAAACAAAGGCTTTTTTTCGTTGCAGCGGGATCTACTCACGAAATTCTAATCACTAACTTTCTCCTCCGAAAGCGAAAATATTTTATTGACGCTGACCTACGTAGGGAGAAATGACCATCACAGTAAAATTTGCGTATCCAGAGCTCGCACGAAAAGATACAGGTTTTCGTTTTTTCTGCGCGCTGTTCGAGATTGGAATAATAGAGATTTATTGTGAAGGTGTTTCGATTGACCCTCTGCCAGTCACTTAAGTGTGTTTTGCAGAGTATCCATGTAGGTGTAGACGTAGATGCAGACGTACTACTTAGATCTCATCTGATTTGGAGTGTTCCGGTTGGGTGGTTGCCACCATAAAAGGCAAGCACAAATTTCTCACCAGCAGCTGTTATTTCATTTGACTGGGCTGAAGAATCAGTGAATTTAGTCATGTATTAGACGAAATCCAGATTTTGGAGATGGTGCTGAGAAATTTACCTTCCGCTTCTTTGAATAATGCGGACATATTGTTGTAACCACTCATTGCATGCAAAAAGAGAGGAGCACAACACACTTCTCAACGGCACTTCCCAGACAGTGGAGAACCTCAGGCTATACCTGTGCATGGACTGAGTAAATGTGCATTAGGTGGGAGGGAGGGGGGGGGGGGGGCGATGGGGCAAGTGATTTTGGAAACACACCATTACGACCAGAGATCAACATCTTCCCCCACAACTGCGACACTTCTGTGAACCGTAGTCAGAGATTCTGCCGTCACCATTATCCGTGTGTCTGCATCATTAGATTCTTACTTACAAACGATTCCGCTCTTGTCCACTGATTAATCTATTCTAGGTTTTTCGCATTTGATAGAAAAATTTACTTGTGAAACTTTTGGCGTCTTGGTGCTGCTGAATTATATCTCGATGGACTGCTTTTTGGTCGACCATCTCAAGCGCAACGGGGACTTGGTAGTATTTTTTCCGGAGAGTATCATCTAACGCGACTATCGCTCTTTGATTCTGCTTCCTTCGTAAATAATGGATATGTGAGTAGAAAATTTCTTCGCCGATACGAATGCGTGAAATAAAAAGCCAGCATCGGTCACATATATTGTTCTACGTAGATCTAGATCAGTGGAGGTGGAGGATTACAAAAAATTGGTTGGCGCTCATTGCCACACTGAAACCCCCGGCTTCCGAAAGGCTTCTTCGCCATACATCTGGCAAATGCAAGCCGGAGTGCCAAGGCCTTCTATGGGTAGTGAGCAGCGCTGTTCTGCACGGACGACAATTTCTATGTAGAACGCATAGGCTAACTGTACGAACTCATTGAAGTACCGCTGTTTGAAGCAGCTGATGCGACAGAAGGCATCAATTCGCCTAATATTTTGCAGAATTTTGCGCCATTACTGATCAGCTATTCTTTAATATTAAGATAATCATTCTATTACAATTTTTTTGCAGTGAAAGAACAGAAACAACTTACTTTTCAGCCTGTACCTTCCACAGCCCCTGACGCTTGGCTGGAACTTCCGTTGCCCAAGATCCTTTACCTGGAGCTTCGAATCCCGAAGAAACTATTCCTGCGTCACCAGCATCCAAACGGAGACGAGTAAAAGTAAACTACGCATGTGACAACAGTACAGTTATTTCTTCGTGCAACGATAGTTCACTAAACAACTTTTCTATCTTTTGTATCCATATTCTGTCTCCAAATGCCTACTTCTTTTTTCCGATGAAGGAATTATCAGTGGCGAAGACCCAATCCTGGACTCGACATCCACCCATTCCATGACACATGTAACATTACTACATACAGATTTGACATTCATCTTTCTGTTGAGTTTCATGTACCAAACATATTGCAAACATATTTTTGTTAATGTTTTCATCAAACATGCTTTCCCGTCAATGCATTCAAAAAAACCTTTTTTAAGCGTAATACACCGAAGGTAAGGCGCCGATGGCAGATATTTCAGAAACGTCTGAATTCCACCTCGTTATTGGAAAAGCTTTTTCAGCCTGTCAAATCGTGTGACACGTAGAAGGATCATTTGGCGGTACTAGGACTTGTTGGTATTTTTTCCTTTCCTCGTTCCCCACTCATGAGACCGAGCGAGGTGGCGCAGTGGTTGGCACACTGGACTCGCATTCGGCAGGACGACGGTTCAATCCCTCGTCCGGCCATCCTGATTTAGGTTTTCCATGATTTCCCTAAATCGCTTTAGGCAAATGCTGGGATGGTTCCTTTGACAGGGCATGGCCGACTTCCTTCCCTAATCCGATGAGACGGATGACCTCGCTGTTTGGTCTCTTCCCCGCAAATCAACCCAACCCACTCATGAGAAGCTTGAGTATTACAGACCTGTGTAGTGGAAAGCATAATGCACTTTCACTTGGGGTGAGGGTTTTTGTTGGTAACTCGTCCATTTTTCGCGTTGTATGGCGTAGGAGTGGGTGTTTTTTACGTATTCGCAGAAGGGCCAAAACGTCTATGCTTTTCAGAGCGCTCTAGCGCCAACACGGCTCGTCAGAAAATCAAACCAGACCTGAGCATTTTATAGATTTTATCTGCTTTATTTTTGGGGTGACTGGTCGAGACATAAAGCAAAAATTAAGGAAAGGGCGAAAATTTTGTTTCTTTGGATTTCTTTTTGTTGTGAATCCTACCTCCTATAAGCCAGTAAACATGAAATCTGGGTTCAGCATCCCAGAAAATATACAGAACCACTGAAAAAAAACTTCCCCAATTTCGTTCCGGAAACAACCATTTTAACACCAATTGACTGCTTTAACTAACAATGACATCCGTAAAGAGACTCTGCGAACAGAATACGAATAATGAAAACCAGGTGGCAACTGGAAGCAATATGGAACATGTAGTAAGAGCTAACATACTTGTTGTGGAATTCAAAAGTATTAAACGTTTACGCTATTTGTGTTGCTGCAATGTGCATTTTAAAGATGCAGCTTGCGGTAGCTTGACTACACGAATACTAAGTGAAGTAATAACATGTAGAGTAAAAATAAATCATTTTCTGCCGTGACTCTGTAAAGAATACAAATGGAGAGACGGAGATAAGGCACACAGGGACTTGCAATTGAGTGAGAAGCAAACGTAAAAACGTTAGAGGAAAACTGAGATAGGAAAAGCGAAAAGTTACCACATGTATTGCTAAATAAAAGGGAAGTATGCAAATGAAATATTTCTGTCACGGTTTCTTTCTGTTTACCATGCAGAAATTAATAGTACTAACGCTAACAAAAATATCTCATTCATCCACATGTGATTAGATCCAGATTTGTAAATTAATATTTGAAGCACAGGAAGATAACTCTGGAACCAATTGTTCAGATAACCACATGGAACTATGCTGCGCGATGTGAGAACACCAGAAAAAGTGAAATATTTTGTTGTTGCCTTTATCACATTACTAACGCATTTGGGTTCAGAACCTTAATTACTTATCTGTCTTTCACAATTTTATTCTATAATATTCACCGAAATTTTTCTCACAAACTGTCCAGTGTGTCAACGGGTAGAATAAAATCCACTGAACCACAGATCATAAGCTTCAGTCCAGCAACTTTGAGTCATTTAGTAATTTGTTAATATCTCTAACATTATTCTTAGGGGTAACGATGATGACGTTAAATTGTGAAATTGATGACAGCTATCCTCATAGCATCGACTGACTTCCGATAGACCTCAATCTTCCCTGAACGACGCCTCTCCAAGAGTTTCAGCAGTTTCGTCTTGCGAATTTACCAACTTTATCTACCGGTCCAAAGCGGGAAACTTCCATCCTGCATCGATAAGCGCGGTGTGAGCGAGGCAGCTGTAAACGGTCGCATTTTTCAGACCGCGAAAGCTACCATTGTGGTTGCCCGTCCCCTTCACGTAAAACTGCAGTTATTCCTCCTTGATGCCGCTGTAGTAGAGATTTCTAGATACCTCCAAAGACTCTGATTCGTCGCCCACCAAGAACTCCCACTATCCTAGTAAATGTGGGTCGAAAGTTTATCAGTAACAAGTGACTTGACGCTGTCTGTCGGAGAAGAACTGATGCTAGGAACTTTCTACCAGCTACGAAACGATTTCAACCGGAGATAAAGTTAGAAATCCAGCAGGAAGTTTGACCAGAATATGTCGAAATATTAAAGTTGATTCTTGAAGTTTCTGTATTTATTAAATTATCTAAGCGCAACAAAGGAGGATACGTCGTACCTAAATCGCGATAATCGTGCTCATATACTAGACAAGCATCTCAGAAATAGTTCATATTCCAGTTTTCAGCTACATGCATCCGTGTTCTTCATGGGTAACTTCTGACGTCACCTACCTACATCTTACTAGCTCGTCGTCTTTGTTTCATTGCAGTTATTTTCATTTCGTCATTGAAACTACGTGGTTTTGTCACCAAAGGAGTTCCGTGTTGAGGTAAAACTTGATCAGTGGTCTATAATGAAAGATATTTATGACCATTGCCCATCGCGACGTTGGATTCCGCCTGATGCCTTTGCGGACACCTGACGTAGTACCAAAACTACGTAAGCGATCAGACGTGGGCGGGGGATCATCCTAGCGAAGATATATGCTGCAAATGGGGAAATCCATTGATATAAGTGAATTTGTCAAAGGACAATTTATTATTAAGCAGAGCCTGTGAACGAGTATCTAAAAACAATGAAGTTGGTCGAATGTTCACGTGCTACGGTCACGAGAATCTACGGGAACAGATAGGACGTCAGTGAAGCTACCACTAGGCGCTAAATGGTTGAACTTCCACGACTCTTCACAGAATGTGGGGTTCGGAGGCTTGTCTACTCTGCAAAGTAGGACAGCAGAGGGTTGATGGTACGTTGTTGAACGTGCGGCTCTGCAGCATACCACCTTTGCATGCTCACATGTTGACCCAACGACATAGCCAGTTGTGACTGCAATGGGCATGGGCCCATCGGGATTCGACTGTCGATCAATGCAAACGTGTCAGCTCCTTGTGTGAATCACATTTTTGCTACATTAAGTCGTCTCCACAAACGCCGACATCGAAGTGAACATCGGCACCGCACTACGGACAGAGGTTGTTGGGAGCTGTATTATACTAAGGGAGACGTTCTCCTGCTCTCGCGTGGGACCTGTTACCGACGACTCGCTAAAAGCTACGGAACACCTGCATCCCTTCTTGCTTGATGTCTTCCCCGATGGCGATGTCATCTTTCAGCAGTATAATTGTCCGTGCTGCAGTGGTTTGAGGAGCATTATAATGAACTGACGTTTATGTGTCAGCGACCAAATTCTATACATGTTAAACATATGGAACCCATCTGGTGTGCTACAGAGAGCCATCATCACGCATGCAAATCAGTGGACCTTTATTTAGGAAACTGCATGACTTGTGCGTTGATGTCTAATGCCACACGAGTCCACAACCCTACTAACAAACTGTCGGATCACTGACAACCAGAACAAGTGATGTATTTCGTTTCAAAGACGGACAAACAGCCAGTTAAGCAGGTGATCATAATGTTCTGGCTCATCATTGTACGTTTTGTGTAAAGTTAGCAACTTTATTCTAGTTATTTTATCAAAAAATATTATTTATCTCTGTAATCGTCGTATGTGTGCTACGTCATTTAATTATGTCATTCTCTATATATTTAATGTGAATAAAAATGAAGGTGTAGTGATGGAGTTAAAGATGTAAATGGTGAGTATGTGGAGGGTGGAGGGAAAGATGGAGGGCGGTGGGTGGGGGTTGAGTGAACAGTGAATGAAAAGTTGTATTAGGCCAAAATCAACAATGCTAAACGAAAGAATAACTCAAAAGCACGCAAGCAGACGGCGTTTTCTGATGTGAGCGAAAACTAGTCTTAAAATACTGCAAGTAAAATCGTCATCATTTGTAACAAACTGTTTTTCCGTATAGTAAGCGTGCCAGTTTGTGAGTTTCTTTCTTTACAGGCCACTGATATTTTATTTAGATAAAACGAAACGCATTTGGCAATAAAAACATGAATTTTCTTGTAAATACAAAGACAGAATTAAAATGTCTTCAGTAATTATAAAATCATTACAGACAACATGGCCACACAAATGAAATATCTTCATCCTTACTTATTTATGATACGTGGCAATGTAAATCGCGATAATAGTGCTCAGCTACTCGACAAGCATATCAGAAGCAGTTCATATTCCAGTCTTCAACCTCAGGTCCTCGCTTACATCTAACGAGATGTCACTAGTAAGTCACCACTCTACAATACGAAACTAATAGGCTTTGTGGAGCAGCCGGCCGAGCGGTTCTAGGCGCTACAGTCTGGAACTGCGCGACCACTACGGTCGCAGGTTCGAATCCTGCCTCGGGCATGGACGTGTGTGATGTCCCTAGGTTAGTTAGGTTTAAGCAGTTCTAAGTTCTAGGGGACTGATGACCTCAGAAGTTAGGTCCCATAGTGCTCAGAGCCATTTGAACCATTTTTTGTGGAGCAGGGAGATGAGATTAGAAAGTGGCTGGGCATTATGTAGGTTTAACTACTTATCGAGTTTTAAATGCATTTATTAACACCAGAATTTAGTAAATCAGAGTGCGTGCATAAAAGTAAAATGCGAGGAAACTGACAGGTGCTCAGTTCGCGAATATGCATTAACTTTGTATCAAATATAACTTGTCAAAAGATAAAATTACTGCCTTCAAAATAATTTTAGCTTTCCAGTAACAAGGAAGGCATACAATAATAGTCAACTACACCACTAATCACATACAAGTTGTAAGGAATGACAACAAAAAATAAAGTAGCAAGGCTCTAGCTCAGGAAACAATATACGTAATTTACCTGGAGTCTAAGCACCAAAGCGCCAAAACTAATACAGATACAGCCAGTCAACAAGAGAAAAGGTAATCAGGTAATCAAAGCATACCATAATTGCACAGGACAGTAAGGAGTTGAAAATACGACAATTTCATTAAAACTCATTCACCTTACTGTAACCAAAGTGCGGTCACGCAGAGTCAGTGACAGAATAACGCGCCGAGAGAGAGAGAGAGAGAGAGAGAGAGAGAGAGAGAGAGAGAGAGAGAGGATGAGCTCAGCAGAAAATAGCATGGGACAGAAAACCAAAGGAAACCTGACAAGCATATATGTTAGCTCGTAAGTCTAAAGAAACTGTGCCCATTAAATAAGAACAAGTATCAGAGAGCCTAGACAGCTGTTAAGAGCCTGTTAAGCAGAATAAGGACACACGCGATCATTACGAATCGCATCATAGCCTCACGTTAGCTCCCTTTAAGTACTCTGGCGTTCCATCTCTCAAGGAGTTGGGATCGATGACGTTCACAGTAATAGCACTCTATTCCATGGTTGTCATACAGTAACAGATATATCTCCCAGATACTCCAGAACAGTCTACGAATCAGCTGAAGATGTGTCTGAGACGACTGTCTTCGCCTGATGAATTTCGTACTGCTCGCCAGCTACCATCGGTGATGGAGAAGCTGACTGTCTTCCGACAACGCCACATTGTGGAGTGCTGACACCACCGAACCTCAGGGCGGAAACCGGCAGCACGGCTTCGTAGGGTCCGCATTCCTGTTCAACGTTTACGCACCTCCGGATGCTGAAACCTACCTGGCCGGCAGGAAGGAGATCGACCGACCACACGACTCCCGTCAACACCACATAGTGGATTGGTCATCAAGGTTCAACACTCCAGTAGCTAGTACGAGACTATTCGTGCTGGACCATAGACATAGAGGCAGCGCGCCGTGGCTCGAGTCACTTATTCTTCGTCTGGGCCTGCAGACGAGATGTTGACTCCGCACTCGTTAGCGGGAATCCAGCACGCAGCTCAATGAGACATAGGCTGCAAAACCAGTGGAACAAGACGACCGTAAACATGGTCAATAAATAATTGAACTCTGACAATGTGTTCCTAGTGTCAGAAACGCTTCACAGGTACGCAACTGCTATTCTGATTTCATGACGAGGTTTCTCTACCCGGCCCCACTGTAATACAGAAACACGCTACACAATGCTGGCCACAGGACGAAATAACGAGATCAGTAATATAACAAGGCCAGCAATTAGATATTAGAAAGCAAATAAGTTACCACAATTGACAAAAGATAAGATACCCTCATAGGTTTCAATCCCCCCGGAATCTTCTGCTTTTCAAGATTATTTCCAGTAACAACATTAGGTCTTGCAACAGCCCCACCGTAACGAGAGTAGAGCAACCAGCAGAAGTAAGCTGATATCGAACTTCCTGGAAGATTAAAACTGTTTTCCGGACCGAGACTCGAAGTCGAGACCTTTGCCTCTCGCGGGCAAGTGCTCTACCAGGTCCTACGAGGTACTGTCAGAAGTAAAGCTGTGAGGACGGGGTGTGAGTCGTGCTTGGGTAGCTCAGATGGTAAAGCACTTGACCGCGAAAGGCAAAGGCCCCGAGTTCGAGTCTCGGCCCGGCACACAGTTTTAATCTGCCATAAAGTTTCATATCAGCGCACATTCCGATGCAGAGTAAAAATCTTATTCTGCCAGCTGATACGGAACCGGACATGGTCATCTCCTCGCGCACCACCATCCAAGGGAACGCACTACAGTTAATATCTGCTTGTGTGTCGTCAGCTTGACGCCAGGTGCCGTGCGCTCTCCCGGAGTGGAGAGCGAAGCCTCGTGCTAACAAAGATTCGCTGCAGCTAAGGCCCTGCTTCCTCCGGTCTTCCTCCCTTGCCGTCCACGTGAGTCTGCCGCTCCGTTTGTCCAGCCGACCCCCGTCTCTGCTGCGCGTTTGTTGTGCTTCCTGGCCCCTCTCTGCAAACTCTCCACGTCTCCGCTGAGGCTCCTCGCTGCTTCAGTTTGGCGGCGTCCACAAACCACAGCTGCACTTCTTGTGACCTCTGCATGACCAGCTGACAAGGCAGAGCTCGACACTCCCCTAGTGGGCAGGAATGTAGTGTGCCACAATTCGCAGCACAGCACAATCATATGCATTCATAGAATATTCCCAATACTTTTTAAATTCTCATCAGAAATCTGACTGGTCTGATATGGTCTTAGGAATTCCTCTCCAGTGCCAGCCTTTTCGTATCAGAGTAGTATTTCTAACCAACATCCTCATTTGTTTGCTGGATGTATGTGTCTGTCTTTCCCTACAGTTTTTGCCTTCTAAAGTTTCATCTACACATCGAAAATTACTCCTGACCTTTTAATGGATCTATCACCTTGTGCCTCAAACTTGTCAGTGTTTTAAATATATCCATTTCCTCGCCGAATCGCCAGAGAATCTCCTCATTCCTTACTTTATCAGTCCACCTAATTTTCAATATTTTTCTTATAACCACATCTCAAATGCTTCAGTTCTCTTCTGTGCCGGTTTTCCCAGAGACCATGTCTCACAACCATACAACGATGTGCTCCAAAAGAACATTCTCAGAAATTTCTTCCTCAAATTAAGGCCCCTGTTTGGTAATAGTAGACTTCTTGGCCAGGAACGCCCTTTTTACCCGCGTTAGTAAGCTTCTTATGTCCTTCTTACTCCACGCTTCATGATCTATTTTGCTACCTAGATACCACAATTCCTTCATCTAATTCCTCTACACCAATTATGATGTCATATTTCACGGTATTCGCATTTCTCCTACCTCTCACTACTTTCATGTTTTTGTATTTCCACACTACTGTCTTAAAGGAGCGTGAGTGAATGACATTAAAAACGTTTATTTGACGTCACCCAACGGTCGTCAAGCCACACTCACTAAAACAATAAAAATTTTCAAAGGTTACGTACCTAGTTTCGACGCAGTGAGTCGTCATTTTCAAATGTAATCACAAATCTGGAAAACTACATGAATAATTGCAACCACACTTCATTCAAGTATTACGAAAAATGCACTAAAACCAGTAAACTGAAGCAAATGCAGCAGAAACTGGTCGCAAAACGTCTTGTACGGCAAGAAAAAGGAATAAAAGTGAGGTAGTGTTAATACTTTCATCCTTCTTTACCTCCTATGCATTACTGCGGATGACGTCTCACTGAGCACATTTGTACTGTGCATGCACTACACGTGAGGTGCCTTGTTATTTCCACTGCCCTGTGTGGAATACATAAGTACTTGTACACTTCACTAACCTGCTGTCTTCATGATAATGATGTCCCCAGCAGAATGCCAGAATGAGAGTGATATCTTATGCCGGAACTCTTCGGCCACCATTGCTGATGATTTTTACTCAAAAATTAAACAGTGGCGTGGTTTGAGCACGAGACCGAGAACGTTTAGATTACTAATCAAAATAGGAACCCCTACACTAGGGGTATAGCATCACATAACGATCTAATAACCCCGAGCTGTGCTTTGATATGAACTCAAAGGAATGGTTTCATCTCTTTGCCTGTGTAGGTAAGCAACTGCTGCCTTCGCCTCCCCCCAGTGGGTATGGGTCGTCGCCACCGGACTTCACAGAGCTGCACCTTCACTTGTGCTGAGTCAGTTGCCACCGATAACTGCAGAATAGCCGTCGAAGGACAATCACTGTCATTCATGTGGCACGAAAATGCGATGAGCAGCTGCTAAAGTTCAATTCGATATTGAGCTGGAGTGTCATTCTCCTTTCTGACATTTTCCGTGCCTGAGAAGCACGTCGATTTTACACTGACAGAAAAGAATCGCAACAACAGGGAGTTGTTCGACATAAAGGAAACTTTGTAGGCGTGTTTTTATATCTGAAAGATGATGTCTATTCAGATTTCGCGCCAGTGGCATAATATTGGAGCCGCTACCACCACTATGAGGAGACAAATAAGACTTGCTTTGAATACACGCAGTAACTGTCGTGAGCGTTAGTTACCTTTGAGATGGAACGTGATGAGTTGACGTTAATCAAGAATACCTTTAAGGCTATAAAGACGCCATTATCACCATCTGAACGAGTTTGAACGAGGCCGTGTAGTAGGGCTACGAGAAGTTGGATGTTCCTCCTGCTATACTGCAGCAAGACGCGGTGGGAAAATAGCCTCTGAACTTGATTTCTGACAGCCGTGGCACATGAATGTACGATCACAGGAACACCATGCTCCGACGGCGACGTGGTACTACCGAGAGGAAAGAACGCCATGTTCAGCGTAGGGCTCTGGCACGTCGTACTGCATCTGGCACAACAGTAACACAACGACCTGTTACAAATCGGTTACTTCAAGGACAGCCCGAGCCAGAAGCCCTGTAGCGTGGATTCCGCTGGCCCCACACCACCGCCATTTGCGACTTCAGTGAAGTGAGAACTCTCTGGAAGGCAGAATGGAGGTCTGTTGAGTTTTATGATGAAGGCTGGTTCTGCCTTGGTGGCAGTGGAGATCGTGTGTTGGTTAGAAGGAAGCCTGCGTAAGGCCTGCAACCAACTACACACAAAGGACCTACAACTGATGTCTTGGTCTGGAGTGTGATTTCGTATGACAGCAGGAGCACTCTCCTAGTTATCCCACGCACCCACACTGAAAATCTATGCATCATTCTGGTGATCCCTCTTGATATATCTCAGCCGTCTTCGTTCTCTCCAACAATGAACTAGAATTTATTCCACTCTGACCATTATCTCTGCTTTCCTTACCTCGGACAATTTATGGTTCTTTTCTGCCATCCCATTAGCACTCCAGGGGGTGTTCATCCAACAGGATAACGCTCGCCCACGTAACGCTGTTGTAAACGAGCATGCTCTATAGAATGTCAACAAGTTGCACTGGCCTGCTCGGTCATCTGATCTGTCTCTAGTCGAGCACATATGGGACGTCATCCGACGACAACTCCAGCATCATCCACAACAGGCTTTAACCGTGCCTACATAGACCGACCAAGTCCAACAGTCATGGAGCTGCATCCCATTAACCGGTATTCGGCACCTGCACAACACAAAACTTGCACGTTTGCATGCTTGCGTTCAACATTCTGGAGCTTACATTGGTTATTATGCAGCAGTATTTCACATTTGCAACGACTTATCTCGCGCTTGCACTAGCCTCGGGCTTTTAACGTTAATCACTAATAAATATGTTACCTACACAAATTTATTCCCTAAATTTCATTAGTTTACATTAGTAATTTTTTCGGTATTGCGATTTTTTTTCCTTCAGTGAAGTTGTATTCCTTTGAGTTTGTCAAATTTCGCCTATTAAAAGATAATAATGACAGTTTGCACATCTTGTTAAATAAAATCATTCAGTCTGATTTGGGTGCCGCACAATTTTTTTCCTGGCACTCTGTCACTCCAAGCTCCTCGAACGCTCTCGTATTCAAGTAATTTTCGCCTTACATTTTATTCGAATGTCAGGATTGGCATCTAGCAGGTAGCAGGACAGAAGTATTCAGAAACACGAAATAAGTTATTCCTATGGGAGGTAAGAAAGAAAATAACAGGATAAGAATAGTTGATGGAATGGAAGAATGGAACCATAAATTGTCCGAGGTAAGGAAAGCAGAGATAATATTCAGAGTGGAATAAATTCTAGTTGACTGTTGGGAGAACGAAGACGGCTGAGATATATCGAGAGGGATGCTACCTCGAGAATGACAGAAAGCTTTCACCTGCTCTTGAATACGGAGTGGTACTAGTTAGGATGTAGATTTCTGGATTGTTTTTGCCAGAACTGTATGGCTGAAGTAGAGAAAGATGTTTTGTTATACAAAGATACGGTCAACATAATGGTAGTTATCGGGATCTCGTAGCTGTTTAAGTCAAGGAATACGGACGGAATTTTCACGAAAAGTTTCCCACGTCATATGATTAACTGCTACTTCTTCCGGTTCAAGAGCCACGTTTGGTGCTCATCGTGAAGCTGAACGAAATTCAACATTCAGGCCTGTCATGACAGCAGCAGTGCTCTCACAGTTATCATGTACGTTGTTTATTTTAAGGCAGTACTTCAGCTGTTCTTGGACAACGTATTTCAAGGCTTTGGATAATACTGGTGATACGCTGATCAGCCTATAGACTGCTGCTGGTTTTGCGTTGTCACTCTTGTGCTGTAGGTGAATCAAGCTTTATTTCTACTCCGTAGCAAAAACGACAGAGACACTCAAGTTGTCTGTAAGAACTGGAATAATAATACTTGCGATGTTTTAATCACACTTATTCTCACACTGTAATTACATTTGAGAAGAGATTCTCATTATTGTTTGTCATACAGTGTATGTATTATCGTTTTGTTATACAGCCCATGTGCAAAAATTGCCGACAAGAATGATATACAGAACAGATGACGCTGAGTTTGGATTTAGGAAAGACAAGGCCACCAGAGAGGCAGTTGTGATGTTGAGGTTCATAATTGAAGCAAGACTTACGAAGAATCAAGACTCCTTCATAGGATTTGTCAACGTAGATCAAGCAGTCGGCAATGTAAACAGATACAAGGTGTTCGTAAAATATGTGTAAGCTACAGGGGAAGGCGGATAATGTTAAAATGTAAAGAAACCAAGAAGAGAAAATAATAATGGAAGAGCAAGAACGAAATGTTCGTATTAAACAGGGTGTAAGAAAGGAATTCAGTCTTTTTTCCACTGATTTTCAGTCTGTACGTCAAAGAAGCAATGACAGAACTGAAAGCCATGTTCTATAGTGAAATTACAATCAGGCTGTTCTCCAGATGATGTACCCCATAATGTAACTGCACTGCCATCCTACTTTGTGACTGCTTCATTTCTTTAGTTCGAACATTTCGGAACCGCTAATTTAAGACACTCAATTCCGCCCCCTAGTCTACTTTTCATTGCTCCAGGGCGCAAGGCCTTATTTGGCTTAGGAAGCTGTTAGCAACGCTTTAAGAGCTTCATTCTTAGGGCTCATATTTGGTAAATTTATTCAAAGTCTGCCAGCCTCACTAAAAGTATTGTTTTTATTTTAGTGAAGCTTAGGCATAATATTTGATACTTGTTCTTAAATCGGAACTGATGAAACAATATACACCAAAAAATTTTAGTCACGGCCAAGCCTAATCCTCTCTCTCCGCTCCTGAAACTATAGCCAGCCTTCGAGGCAAGATGACTTTAAGCATGAGGAAAATCTGAAAGAGTGCTTAACTTTTAAGCCCGTATTAAAACTTAAAAGTGGCTGCAGGGAGTGGGTGAAAGTAAATTGCGGCTTATCTTGAGAACGTTGCTGTTTTTTTAAACACAATCCGTAATCACTACGCACGCAGACATTGTAGAGATATGTCCATACATGTTAGGTACAGCAGTATCGAGACAAAATATTATAAACGGTTGAGGCTAAGGGCGTAACAGAATTAATCTGAAGACGCTAAACAGTTCAGACAGCAGGTTATCGCTACTTTGTCACTGGTTACAGTCTTACATCATTCGACAATTTGTTGAATGAGCAGCCGCGTCACTATGAGAAGTACTTCAGTCACCAACCAACATTAAATACGTGTCAGGAAGAGAAACTCAGAGTTGCTGACGTACGCCTAGACCAGTGGTCTAATACTAGCGTCTTTGATTGGTAATGAAAACGTTGTCGTTCCAAGGTTCAAAACCAGCTACCGTTTAGAGTATAAAGAAAAATCAACAGCTTTGGCGGCCGAAGACTTCCGGCATCAGAAGTCACCTTCATTCTGCCAATGGTCTTGACAAAGAGGGCAAAGGGGCGGACAGAGGTTCAGGGCACAATCTTGCCATTTGTGTGGGAAAATGCCCTAAAGGCGGAAGAATCAGCTATGATCATCTGTATGAGGATGCAGAAGTCAATGGAAACCATTGCGTAAAGACCCATAATTTGTATCAACAGGGTATGTGGTTTGTAACGGAAAGCACGTTATGATGATTTCTCTCTCTACTGGCAAAACATTCCGAACTAGTCCACTTCTTCGGATCTCCGGGAGGGTACTGCCAACTGGGCTGTCACCACGAGAAAAAGACTGAATAATCAACGAAAGGATAAGGTTCTACAAGACGGGGCGTGGATTGTCAGAAATTCAAAAGTGGTACGAAAGATAAAATATATGAAAAGGGAAATGAAAAGGCTTCATCTAGGTATAGTGGGTGTCAGTGAAGTAAAATGAAAAAAAAAACAAGGATTTGTGGTCCTATGAGCATCGTATAATATCAACAAAAGCAAAGAATGCTATAAAGGGAGTAGGATTCGTTTTGAATAGGAAGGTAGAACAGAGACTGGGTCACTGTGACTTTTCTCATCAGAATCTACAGCAAACCAACGCCGACGTCACAAGCTGAAGTATGTAGTAAGAGTAAGTATGTGATTATATCGAACGAGTAATTCAGTACGTAATGGGGGTTGAAAATCGGATAGTAATGGGGAACCTTTAATGTAGTTGTGGGGGGATGAGTAGATGAAATGTTTACAAGAGAATATGGGCTTGGTGTTAGGAATGAGACAGGAGAAATACTAAACGAGTTCTGCAACAAATATCAGTTGGTAGTAGCGAACTCTCTGTTCAACAATAAAATACTTTGTTTAAGAATCACAAGAAAAGAAGGTATACTTGGAAACGACAGGAAGATGCGGTAACATTTCTGTTAGATTACATCATGGTCCGGTAGAGATTAATAAATCAAATACTGGGTTGTAAGACATACACAGGAGCAGATGTAGATTCAGATCACAATTTATTAGTGCTACTGCCGAGCTGAGAGCAACACCTTGGTGACAGCCGACACCACCCTTCGTTACGCACCGTTACTGACACCTACACGCTTTTCCGACGGTGGATGCGTACGTTACGAAGGCTGTTAACCGCCTGGAAATGTTTCCATTACAGGTCACCATCAAACACCTGCTAACACACACCACTGCATCCAAGCAGTAGGAGGTGAGCTACACTGCAGCGTGACATATTACAGTCAGTTTCATTTATCACTGTAGAGTTCGCCTGACATCAAGAGTCACTACGTCGGCTTGGCATCAGACCTCTGCATTTCGGCATCACTACTTACTCTCGTTTCGGCAGTTGAGGAAGAATTAGCTGTCATTCCTGCATAGACATTCAGACACCTGACTCCAGTAGAACTCAGCCGTTGTAAAACGCAGGAGAGCGGATACATCCGATCAGACAGTGTACGTGAGCTTGAAGATTTTAAGTGCGCAATAGAATGACGGGGAAACAGAATTAGCAAATCTGTCGCTCAGTGAAGTCTGTTCGTATTAAATTAATAATTACTTCGTCACCGATTTTGGTTTTGTTCACAGTAAGATTCCTTTTTAAATTTTTTGTGACTAAAGTCCTTATGGACTGGTAATTATTTTATATGTGACATGTAAGTACTGCCTTTGTCTTTTATTGTTACTCACTACTTACACTTTTTATATAAAAATGTATTTTCCTATAAATTTGTAGCTATATTATAGACCATTCTGATCAAGGTACTCTTAGAAGTGTTGAAACCTGGTCAATAAGACTAAAAATAATTGTGACCGAGGGCTCATTTGTTTCAGTTTCAATTTCACAGTAAGATAATTAGTTTGCATAGAAAGAACTGGATCGCAAACGAGGAGGCCTACAAGGATTTTTTTTTTTTCGTTTCTTTCATCAGTCTTCTTACTGAGTTGATGCGCCCCGTCAGTAATTCCACTCTTGTGCTAACCTCCGTATCACAGAGTAGCACTTGCAAACTCCGTCCTCAATTTTTTACTGGATATGTCCCAATCACTGTCTTCCTCTACACTTTTTGCCCACTGCAAGTCCCTTTAGTACCATGGAAGTCATTCCCTGATGTATTGACAGTGGCCTATCATCCTGTCCCTTTTTCTTGGCACTGTTTCCCCACATATCCCTTTCCTCTCCGAATCTGAACAGGACCTCTTCATTCCTTATCTTAAGAGTCCACCTAATTTTCAACATTCGTCAGTAGCACTACGTCTCAAATGCTTCGAATCTCTTCTGTTCCAATTTTGCCATACCCATGTTTCACTACTGTGCAATGCTGTGCTCCAAACGTACATTCTCAAAAATTTCTTTCCCAAATTGAGACCTATGTTTGTTACTAATAGGCTTCTCTTGATCAGGAATGCCCTTTCTGCCAGAGCTAGTGTGCTTTTGATGTCCTCTTCACTCAATCCGTCACGGGTTATTTTACTGCCCACGTAGCAGAATTCCTTATCTTCATCTACTTATCTTTACATATACTCCGCTAGCCACTATGCGGTATGTGGCGGAGGGCACAATTCGCGCAAAAGACATATTTCCCCCCTCTGTTCCACTCGCGGATCGCACGAGGGAAAAACGACTGTCTGAACGCCTCAGCTTTGGTTGTTGTTGTGGTCTTCAGTCATGAGACAGGTTTGATGCAGCTCTCCATGCTACTCTATCCTGTGCAAACTTCTTCATCTCTCAGTACCTACTGCAGCCTACATCCTTCTCAATCTGCTTAGTGTATTCATCTCTTGATCTCCCTCTTCGATTTTTACCCTCCTTGCTGATCTCCAATACTAAATTGCTGACCCCTCGATGTCTCAGAATATGTCCTACCAACCGATTCTTCTAGTCAAGTCGTGCCACAAGCTCCTCTTCTCCCCACCTCCTCATTAGTTATGTGATCTGCCCATCTAATCTTCAGCATTTTTCTGTAGCACCACATTTCGAAAGTTTCTATTCTCTTCTTGTCTAAACTATTTATCGTCCACGTTTCACTTCCACAGATGGCTACACTCCATACATGGCTACACTCCTTACAAATACGAGCTCTAGGACAAGTACGAGCTCTAATTTCCCTTATCTTTGAATAGCGATCATTGCGCGATATGAAAGTTGGAGTTATTAATACATGCTCTACAACCTCGGCGAAGATCAGATTTCGGAATGTAGTGAGCACCCCTTCGTTTAGCGCATCGCTTATCTACATGTGTGTTCCAATTCAAATTTTCTGTAAGTTTTGTAACGATCTCGTGATGACTAAATACCAGTCACGAATATTGCCACTCATCTTTGGAATTTCTCAATCTCTTGAATCAGAACCAACTGATAAGGGCCCCACACAGATGAACGATACTCTAAGACTGGACGAACTAACGTATTGTAAACAATTTCCTTTGTTGAAGGAGTGCATCGCTTCAAATGGTTGAAATGGCTCTGTGCACTATGGGACTTAACATCTAGGGTCATCAGTCCCCGAGAACTTAGAACTATTTAAGCCTAACTAACTTAAGGACATTATACACATCATGCCCGAGGCAGGATTCGAACCTGCGACCATAGCGGTCGCGCAGTTCCAGACTGATGCGCCTAGAACCGCTCAGCCACAACGGCCGGCACATCGCTTCAGGATTCTACCAATAAACGGCAATCTAGAGTTCGCCTTACCCGTTACTTGTGTAATCTCATCATTCCATTTGACATCATTTCGAACAGTCACACCTAGATACTTGATGGATGTTACCGCTTCCAAGGACTGGGCATCTATTTTGTACTCGTACATTAATGGGGATTTTCCCCTTGTTACTACTTCCCTGAAGAGTACAGCATCATCGGCAAAAAGTCTAATGCGCCTGTCAATACCATCAACCAGATTGTTTATGTAAGTCGTAAAAAGCAGCGGACCTATTACGCTGCCCTGGGGCACACCTGAAGTTTCACTTGTTTCTGTTGAAGTCACCCTATTCAGGACGACATACTGCTCTCTGTCTCCTAGAACTTTCTATCCAACCGCATATGTCATCGGATAGACCGTAAGCGCGCACTTTTTGGGGCAAGAGACAGTGCGGAACTCATACGAACGCCTTTCGAAAGTCGAGAAATATGGCATGAACCTGGGAGCCGGAATCTAGAACCTGATGTATATCATGCACAAAGAAGGCCAGCTGTCTCTTGCATGACCGCTGTTTCCTAAAACCGTGCCGATTTCTGAAGATGAGCTTTTTAGAGTCTAGAAAGGTCATTATGTCTGAACGCAAAATATGTTCCATAATTCTACAACAAATCGATGTCAGTGACTTTGGCCGGTAATTATGTGCGTCCGATTTTCTGCCCTTTTTATAGATTGCTATGACCTGGGCCTTTGTCCAGTCCCGTGGAACTTCCCGCTGTTCCACTGATCTCTGATAGATGATGGATAAGAATGGTGCTATATTTGTGGCATAGTCAACGTATAATCTCACGGGGATACCGTCTGGGCCAGATACCTTCCTGGCGTGTAAGGGTCTTAACTCTTTTACAATACCAGATGCACAAAACACTATGTCAGCCATCCTTGCGTTTGTTCGATAATCGAAAGGGTTAATGGTGCTGCAGTCCTCTACCATAAATGAGTTTTTGAAAGCTAGGTTTAGAATTTCGGCCTTCTGTTTATCATCATCCGTTACATTACCATACAGTCAGCAAGATAAGGCATTGAATTATTTGAGACGTTCATAGATTTTACATACGACCAAAATTTTTTGGGGTTATTTTTAGAATTTGCTTTCAAATTCGTTAAAAGAATCTCTCATTCAACTTTTGACCAGCTGCTTTCATTTTTCATAGTTTCTGTTGGTCAGCGGGCCAGTGACTACGTTTAAAACGACTGTGCAAAATTCTCTTTTTTCTCAGCAACTTCCTAATATGTTTGTTGTACCAAGGTGGATCCTTTACCTCCCCTATATTTTTGCTAGGCACATATTTCTCTAGCAAGTGGTGGACAATACCTTTAAATTCCGACCAAAGGTGAATGCTGGAGCTGACTGAAGATATTCAGTAATGTCACTTTTATTTGCTTTTTCAAACCAAGAAAACTCTACGCAATTTTTTTTAGGGGAGCGGGGGGAATCATGACATCATTTGCCCAAGTTTTCCTGTCTCCAGAAGCCCTGTCAGCACTGTAATGTGTCAGAGATTCGACTTGTAGAGGTCCTGGACGGTTTATTGTCCAATCTCAGTGTAATGAATACATCTTCTTGTCTTCTACAATGTTGGTGTTCTGAATACATCATCTTGCTTTCTGGATAATTGTTCTTGTGTCATGATACCTAGTTACCAAACTGACTTGCAACAATCTTCCTACGGCGTGTTTCACTGTGGCTTTCACCATTTAAATGCGTGGCGCAGCACTTCTTTCAATCTTGGCAAATCTCAACCACTCTATTGAAACCTGTTTACGTTTGGTAGAAATGTCTAACAACTTATTCTGGGATATACACTGACGGAAAAAATCGCAACACCAAAAAATATTTAGTATAGCGAAATAAAATTTCGGGAAAACATTTGTCTAGGTAACATATTTAAATGATTAGCATCGAAAGATCACACGTTAATATAAGATGGACATAAGCCATTGCAAATGTGGTACATTAGTAACTGGTACAACTGCCAGAATGTTGAATGAAATCATGCAGCCGAGAATGCGTGGTGTTCTACAGGTGGCAGATGTCAGTTTTGGGGATGGAGTTCCGTGTCTGTTGCACTTGGTCGGTCAATACAGGGATGGTTAACGCTGTTTGTGCTCCAAACACACATTCTCAGAGATTTCTCCCAGAAATTAAGGTCAAACTTTGATATCACAATTCTTCTCTTGGGTAGGAATGCCCTCTTCCTTTGTGCTAGTCTGCGTTTATCTTCTCCTTTCCCCATCCATCATGGGTTATTTAGTTGCCTAGGCAACAGAATTCCTTAATTATGTTGACTATGTGATCAGTTTTTATGTTAAGTTTCTCGCTATTCTCTTTTTTGCTACTGCTCATTGTCTTTTTCTGGTTTACTCTCAATCCATATTCTGTACTCATTAGACAGTTCTTTATGTTCATGCATTGCATTGTACTTCTTCAGGCTTCTTATAGGGTAGGAACTTTCGATTAAATGTCTGCTCTGTATAAGAATAACAGTACATGCACCTTCAAGTGCACAGTAATCACACACGAATGATGATACATTGAACTTTGGATCTGGTCATGAAGGATGCATGGATGGCCAAAACGTATAAGAGTACCATTCGTGACAAGGGGGAAATCCAGTTTCGACAACAGTAATAATACTTGTAGTTGCTGATTCTGTAATGCACTTACCACTTCCATGAAGAGGTGTAGAACCACCAGAATTATGGCATGCTTCTTGGTCGCCTTTGGTGGGGAAAAAGAATCCACATCATTCTCCCTCACCCTCTTGAAATGACCGAATGCTTGTGAGTCCATACCACGCCAATTGCTGCAAAATACATGAAAGTGAAAATATAAATCTCACTCTAACAACAACAAAAAATCCGTAAAACAGAGAAACTACATGAATGCAACATATCCTACTACATTGTTCACCATGGGTTCATTGTGTAATAAATTTCTTCATATTACCCTTCAGTGGACAGGGGTTAGTTAATACCACTAATTGGCCAAACCTATATTTTGGCAAGTTTCACTATGACATCCCATTTTCTCCTACTGCTTAAGTGCCTTAGTGTTTGCCTTCTCCACTCACCCCATACCTTTTTTACCGTTTTAGCAAAATTCCATACAGGTTCAGCATTTTTCCCTACCTTGGGTGTATTTACGAAAGGTGGTTCATCTTGCTTCCACACACCCCTTGTATTGCATGAGACCAATGCTGTGACACACCTTTGAAATATGCGTAGCCACCATATAAGGTAGGTAAACATGCCGTTCATAATCGATGCAATAGCTCGGCATCTTACCAATGGTTCGGTGATCATGTTCAGTTCTCCCATTAACTTGCAGGTGCGGTGTATTAAACCTTATTTTTACATATGTGACCGGTGATATTGCTTTTTCATTAGCTCTGACATGAAGTTGGTGCCTTGACCTAACTTCAATAACTTGTCATTCCCCGTTATTTGTCCTTCAGTAAGTGTTTGATAATTTAGAATAGCAATCATTGCAAAATAATTTAGAAAGAGATCTAGAATGGTCAGAACGTAGTGGGTACCCAATGGCATCTGGCTTAATGTACGTATAAGTCATTCTGAATGGTATAGATGCCTTCAGTAGTCTCTGAAGTGTTACTTCTTTTGACTAAAGTATGAAAATTGTGCACAAGGCATATAATGTTTCACACACTACTCAACATCCTGTTTCCATATTTTCCATCAGTACCGTACAGCTATGTTATTATCCCTCGTTCTGTGTCCTCCTTGTCCTGATAATTTCCTTAAACACTATGTATCAAATTGGAACAGGTGTTATGATGTGTGACCCTAACTTCATTGTCCTAAGTAATAAGACATCATGAACATTGAGCTGCAGTTGTGTTTTCAATAACTTTTAATCTCCATCAGCAGACTGCACAGTCTGCCATTCCACAATGCTAGAATAAATCATTTGTATGATACCCGTTTACCCGATTAGTCCATCTGCGCTATCATGCTTTCTACCCAGTTTATGAATACCTGAATGTCAAATTCACACTACCTGACGCATATACGCCTCGCAATAACCGTAATAACCATTTTAAGGCTGCTTAGTCAGTTAACAGTTTGAGTTTCCCGCCATACAGATTATACCTGAAGTAAGCGACAGCACATATCAAATTGAACATTTCTCGTTCCATAATCCAATAATTTTTTCAACTGTATTTAATTCTTTTTATATGTAAGCCACTGGGTGCTCTTTCCCTTCACAGCTGGCGTAGAACACACCCTATCATCTGACTGCTTCCGTCAAGGGATAGAATAAATTCATTTTTCACAATATATAAATAACTAATACGTGGCTGGTTGTTGGCGCCTAGTCCAGTTTTTCGAATACAGCTTGACATTCAGCTATCCACTGCCTTCTTCAATAACTGTGTCAACATTCTTGCAATATTCACAAACCTATCACAAATTCCCTACAATGATTACCTAATCGACTGTACCTGTTTAGTCATTTGCAGTGACAGAAAAACATGTACTGCATGTTTTAACCTCATGTCTCTTTTTATACTGTCTTAGCTAAGTATGTGTCGTAGATAGTTAACTTCTGTTAACGCAAAATGGCACTTCTTGCTACTCAACATTGGGCATGCAGAACACAAGATTCTAAAACTTCTTCTTGATACATGTGTGATCCTTCATATCCTTAGAAAGTACAATAATGTCATCCAAGTACCCAATGCGATGATATGACTTTAAACCTTTTAATAATTCAGCTACGAATCGTTGAGATGAGGCTGCTGTGTTCTCTAAACCAAATGGCGCTTGCTCTTACTGGTAATGACCCAAAGGGACTGTAAATGCAATCTCTGGCCAGTCCTTTGTTAATGTTTCATACCAGATATTCATCCATAACCCATTTAGTGAGCAAATAACAATAATCACAACAGAACCTAAACATTTTCACGCCATCTGACTATACTTAGGTTACTAGTAATTGATGCTCTCCAAGAACTGTTATTTACTGCTGTCAGGCCATTGAGTTGTTGATTAATAAATTACAATCTGCTCATAAATTAAGAAAAATTGGAGAATGTGGTGCCACACAACGTGGCACGACACAAAACTGGCGGTAATAGCATAGGCACATAGGGAACACACACGACAGACGACACACAGTCCACGGTATTGGTGATTAGTTGAGAATACCGTCCCGAAACACATGTGCTACAAAACGCCACTCTTTCCTGAGCATATATCCCGACATCAATATGGAATATGATCACCAGGCACACGTACACTGGCTGCACACCCGGTTGGCATACTCTGGATCAGGTGGTCGAGCAGCTGCTGGGGTATAGCCTCCCATTCTTGCACCAGTGCCTGCCTAAGCTCCTGAAGTGTCGTAGGGGTTTGAAGACGTGCAGCGATACGTCGACCGAGAGCATCCCATACATGCTCGATGGGGTTTAAGTCTGGAGAACAGGCAGGCCACTCCATTCGCCTGATATCTTCTGTTTCAAGGTACTCCTCCACGATGGCAGCTCTGTGGGGGCGTGCGTTATCATCCATCAGGAGGGAGGTGGGACCAACTGCACCCCTGAAAAGGCGGACATACTGGTGCAAAATGACGCCCCGATACACTTGACCTGTTACAGTTCCTCTGTCAAAGACATGCAGGGACTACGTGCACCAGTCATAATCCCACCCCCCACCATCAAGCGACGACCTGCATGCAGGTCCCTTTCAAGGACATTAAGGGGTTGGTATCTGGCTCCTGGTTCACGCCAGATGAAAACCCGGCGAGAATCACTGTTCATACTATACCTAGACTCGTCCGTGAACATAACCTGGGACCACTGTTCCAATGACCATGTACTGTGTTCCTGACCCCAGGCTTTACGGGCTCTCCTGCCACAGGGGTCCGTGGAATGTATCCTTTAGGTCTCTGGACGAATAAACTATGTATTTTAGTCATCTGTAGACTGTGTGTCTGGAGACAAGTGTTCCAGTGGCTGCAGTAAGGTCCCGAGCAAGGCTACCTGTAGTACTCCGTGGCCGTCTGCGGGCACTGATGGTGAGATATCGGTCTTCTTTTGGTGTTGTACGCTGTGGACGTCCCGTACTGTAGCGCCTGAACACGTTTCTTGTCTGCTGGAATCGTTGCCATAATCTTGAGATCAGACTTTGTGGCACATGGAGGGTCCATGCTATGACTTGCTGTGTTTGACCAGTCTCCTGTCGCGCTAGTATTCTACACCTCATAACGTCATCAATATGTGTCCTTTTGAGCCATTTTCAGCACACAGTCACCATTAGCACATTAGCACGTCTGAAAACGTCTGCACACTTACTCGCTGCACCAACACACCACTGCGGATGTGGACTGCTGCCAGCGCCACCGAGCGACGACCGGAGGTCAAATGCACCGCATGGTCATACCTCGACATGATTTAAACCCGCCCACCGCCCACCAGAGCTTTGTTTCACCATGTATTAGCAGTTTCCTTAAATTATGAGCACGAATGTACTTTGTTATTTTTTTAACTGGTGGGGGGTTCTTTGTGGTTCCTGAAACAGTGGATATATGAGTCCAGTCAGAATTCTGTGTATATTATGGGTATCATTGGCAATGACCCACTGGGACTGAAAAAATGCACAAACTTCACCAATAGCTTCTCTGTCGCTATCCTACCTTCTCTTCTGAAATTCTCAAATTACACATGTAAAGTAGCTGTGTTGCCAGTTCGCTTATAGATAGGTCCACAATTGACCTGTCTATATCATCCTCATCCATAACATCCAAACTAGCAACTAAAAAGCCTTTTGGCACAGTCACTTCATATACAACGAAATTATCCATCCCTTGTATGCATAAAAGCCCCTACAATAAAACAGTGTGATGTATCGAATTCCTCACAGTCCATCAATCGCTCTACTGCTCACGACATATCATTCAGTAGATCCATACATAGGCTAACCCAAAATAATTTCTCTGTGGCCTGTGGCCTGTGGCATTTTGAAACGTGAATTATAAGCAGTTTTATTGGTTCTGTCCTCATGACATGAGAATATTATGACAGTGTGTCATTGGCAGCAGTCTCTTCCCGTTGGAAGAATGTTACAATTAAGTTCAGCAGTGGACTGTGGAAGATCAGTTCTTGCACGTTGTCTGTTTAAGACATTATTGCTCACGGACATATGGCAACCGTACACTCTCGGAAATGTTTTGCTCTGATGTTCAAACTGATCATCACCAAACCTACACAAACCTAATCAAAGTGGCAGCAGATGATCTTGACCGAGTGCACTGCTCAGGGTAACGACCATAGTGCAAACATGTGCTATACTTAACAAGCGATGACTGCGCACGTGGCGTACTGCGGCCCCAAAGATTGCACAAAGTGCATCTCACTGGTCGCGGGCCAGCATAATATTCCACAGTATGCCCTTTGAATCAGCGGGTTCCGCTATTTTCACAAATTACACCTTTAAATTTGTTTGGAAATTGATTTTCCCACGTATTATTGGCACATAAATGTATCACTGTGCATATGAGCAGGTGAGGGAACAAAACAGCCTCTATCATCGAAGGTGCAAGCTGACGCGAGCTGACGCAAGCTGACGCGAGAGATGACGTTCGTGACTCAGGCATTCGTGGCAGTCGAGCCTTCTGACACGAAAATGTTTAGGTTATTTACTTCTCATCGTCGGGGTTCATAGTAATGTAGAATTTTTTAAAGGAATTCATATTCGCCGTTTACTACGGACGTTATTTATTTGACAATTGCAGTCCCGGCCTTTGGGCCGTTTTCAGCTTTTTCGTTGAAAATTTTGTACTCATGTGATCTCATTTATTTAAACATGCAAGGCGCGATTAAAAAGTTTCCGTTGAAAGGTCGTACAGTTCAGAATCGGTATAAAAATTAGGGAATGTTTCCTTGAGCATTCAGGCAATTATCTCACTAACGCACCCGTTTGTAAAGAACACTGTTTCATGCTGCATGAAGAAGTCCGCAACTGCCTGTTACATATCTTCGCTCGACAGGAATCGTCGATCGTTCAAGGCCTTTTGTGAGGTACCGAAGGCATTATAACAGAATGGGTAGAGTATCTCTTACACACTGCAGCAGATCACTCAAACAGAAACTTTTTGATCGTCTCTTACAATAACACAGTAGTGATAGAGTATTGTTGTCTACTAAGGCGCGCTAATACCTGTACTTAACAGAGTGAGTTTTATGGCGTGGTACGACACCAATTTACTACTTACAAAAAATTCCTAGTTATCTGCGGATACAATGACAAGCCTCTGTCATAACACAATGCAAAAGGACCAAAAAAGTGCCTGTAGAATTTAGAATTACGTGAGTGGTGTTTCGACTAGAGCATATCTTCCATAAATAACTCAGATTTGTTCGTAATAAGTAGACTTATTGCAGTTCACTTCAGGAGACGAGCACAACGGAAATTTATATAGGTATCAGTTAAGTACCAGCTTGAACAAAATCGGAACACGTAATGGATATTTAACAGCGGAAAGGGCATTCAGAGCCATTTGTCATGATATACCAACAATATTCACTCGTTTACCATGAAATTAACATAATGTAAACAACTGATGTAATTGATTTTGTCGGCACTGTTTTGTAGTACAAATTCATAGTTATAAACTGAAAACACAAAAACTTGGATGTTCTACAGTAGAGCATGAAGTCCCAAACTCTGTGACAGAGTGCAGGGGAACGCTGTGGAAGAACCGCACCGCCGTACTACGCAAGATCCTAATGGAGGTGGTTTGCCATTGCCTTCCTCCGGCCGTAATGGGGATGAATGATGACACAATAACACACAGTCATCTCGAAGCAGGTGAAAATCCCTGACCCCACCGAGAATGGAACCCGGGACCCCGTGCTCAAGACGCGAGAACGCTACCGCGAGACCACGAGCTGCGAACACAGTATACTATAGAACAGGTAAATCCTAAGAGAATAATATTCTCTTACCTACACCCTGTCCAGCATTTTCTGCGTCTATTGTGCGAAAGAAGTGCAGTCATGCCATACAAACGCTCTTTTTCAAGCTAACTTTCTTCCGGAATTGGGCTTGTGCCCATTTCTCTATGATATTCTTCAAACAAACAACACTGTAGAATATGCATTCGGTGTCTTCTTCTTAATATTGCAGCAGTGAAACATTGTCCTCAGTTAAATTCGTTCAAATGGTTCAAATGGCTCTGAGCACTATGGGACATAACTTCTGAGGTCATCAGTTCCCTAGAACTTAGAACTACTTAAACCTAACTAACCTACTAACCTAAGGATATCACACACATCCATGCCCGAGGCAGGATTCGAACCTGCGACCGTAGCGGTCACGCGGTTGCAGACTGTAGCCCCAGAACCGCTCGGCCACCCCGGGCGGCAGTGAAATTCGTATCAGACTGTGAATGGCTGGAAAATTATGCTACTTGCTTTTTCTCTTTTTCAAGAAGAAAACTTTCGCTTCTGTCTGTTTCGATTCCGCTACGTATCTCTTTCAGTTCTTTTAAAGGTTCCCTACATGGAGACGCTGTAAGGTGCTTAACAGATTCAGAAAGTGTTGATTTTACTACGTCAGGTGGCTCTATACGTGACTAGATGATTTCGAGAGCTGGCCAGATACCAATTGGACTCACAAATATTCCGTTGTTCACATCTTGTATGTCGAGCTCCTGGTGTGTTGCAAAGTTATTGATTACAAATATAGCCCTGTTATGTGCGAAGAGTCCCGATTTCGACAGGCCGTTTGTGTCATTTTCTATTGTTATTGCTCTCAGATACATGGCTCCAAATAATGTCGGAATCAAAAATGAGGGTGCTACTGGACCCGTGTTATTTGCTGAAAAGGTTTCTACTTTTTGGGGATAATGCGTCTTAAACGGTCCCATGAATTCCACACAAAACACTGTATTTTATGCTTGGAACGGGTTGATAAACAGATGATGCTAACTCTGATTTCTCGTGCACTGTCTGTTACACAAGTTTGAAATGATACCCATCAACTATTAGCACAACAGGATCCTCGCCAGATGGCTTCACAAAGTTGAGAAAATTGTCAAACCATTCGCCAAAAATACTAGACTGAATACAGTTACTAGGGTGACAAGATGAAGCTATTGTAATACGGGATACCGTGTCTTAATATGAGATATTATTGCTTGTTAGGATACCAGTGGTACTGAACAGGACTATTAGGAATAAACCACCTTACGCTGAAAACCTAACCTCATAGTTACGCTGCTTCGTTGCAACAGCTACTCAACTTCAGCCATTAAAGCCCTGCGAGCACTTGCACTCAAAAAAAGTGAAATTCAACACTTGTAAAATCAGAGATTTTCAACAGTCTACAGCCCACTGATGGTCTTATTGCCAAAGCTTTGTGCCTCAGGCGCTTTGAGAACTAAGTTCTGATACCTTCCAAAAGAGCTGAGCTCAGTCAGAGTCTGGCTTTCACACATTAGCAAACTCTCCCGTAATAGGCTCCTTTCCTCCATATTCAAAATCATTTTCAGTAATGATAGTGTCTTCTGTGGGAATTATAAGCACTGTCAAACCAGTACAGAAATAGTCATTTTCTCAAATTAAATTCTAATTGCAGTAAGGCAAAGAATGGTGCTTTCCGTCATCTACCGTCTGTGGTTTCATACCAGCGAAGTACTGACATTACTGAATTCTATTTTCCTCGAAAATTACCAAGAAACGAGCCACACTTCTCTGTTAGAAAACCATATTCTAATTTCCAATGTAAGGTATAATATGTCTCGCCAGTATCGTAATATACTGCCGCTATAACACAAATGGCCATTTAAGGTGAATGCCCATTTGGGACTTAGCTATTTTCCGTGCAAAACAGTGTTGTTTTGTCGGCTGTACACAGTTTCGCATCTCGGCCACAGGAACGTTTTGTCTCCCGAGAAGAGCTCCAAAGGAGATCATTAGGTTTCCAGCGTGCTCTACAAACCGCAAACATGAAAAGGAGAAAGTAGAAATGGACCATGCTACAAAATCACACCAAACAGTTATTACAATGGGACACAACTCTACAAGAAGCCACTTTAGTCCCTTTGCTGCATATGGCACCGAAAGGATCACGCACGCTAACATCCGTGAAATTTTAAGCAGGTGGACTAATATACAGGTCTCACATCAGCTTTTTACCGCACGGTAGTTACATCGAAGGGAACTGTGTATTGTTGACGGCTATACCCCTAAAGTTGGGACCATGTCCAGTTACCCTTTTCCTTCGCAGAATATGACAGCTGTGTCTTCATAGTAGTTGTCTTACGTAGTTGGCTGTAACGAATGTGCCTGCTTCTCTCGAATACCCCAAAGCGCTCACTGAGCTTCACGTCCTTACGGAAACGACGGTACATAAACGGAGTCACATGTCATGACTGCATGAGACACTACTGAGTAGTTTAGAATTAAATACAGAACAGGGCCACGACGTCTAGTGTTCATCAACTGTACGTCATATACCATAATCTCTCCTCCGTTTGCTGGCCACACACGATAAAAATTTCTTCCACCATCAGGATTCGGACCCAGTATCTCTGGGTTGACTGTCACCTCATAAGTCTACGTTTTTTCTTCCCTTCTATTCTTTTTTTAGGGCTCCATACCTCTGTCCGATTGCGAGGAATTTTGAGACTTATCACGTTCAGATTTATGTCAGGTACTGCGGTCTACTGTCCCTTGGCGGTGAAAAAAATTTAAGCTTCTAAGTAGTGCATAAAAGGTACGGTCATTGTGTCACATATTTTGATACTCTCAAAATCAATCATGAAAACATTTATGATACTTTCCGTTGAAACAGAATCGGGAAATTTGACATAAAGGAAAGTTTTACATTACTCATAAAGGAAAATATAACTACTGTTGCTAATTATCGTATCATGTTAATATAGCGTCAGAATTAATGAAAAAATGAAAAAGTTCCAATGGCAAATGCGAAATCACACAAAAAATTCAAAATTAAATCTTAAAACTGAATCATTCTCCAAAGTCTTCGAATTTTCAGAACCGGAATCCTGTCAATATTCATACTGATTACAAGCAAAAGTCGTCAAGATTCTAGATTCCTGGGATAGGTGAACTACCTGCATGCATAATTGTGGTAGTCCAGAACCCTGAAACAGCGAGACCTATTCACACTTGGTCATTCTTTTTTTTTTTTTTTATGGCTTCCACACTTTGAAACGTCCCCTTAGAAAAATTATACAAGACTGTGCTTAAACTGACACACAATATTTTTAGCGCAACGCAATCTGACTTTCAGTAATCCCTACAAGAGAATGGCCCTGACTAACATTAACCTACATGTTTCACGAATCACTTACCTCACAAAAATCTTCGTTACTCGAACTACTGTTATACAGCGAGCGCCACTACTGCCAGCTAACTAAAAGAATCAAACTACGGAAGTCACTAACTACTGATAGGCACAGTTAGCAAATGAAAGATTTTAATAGAGAACAAACAATGTATTTACCTTAATAGTCATAATATATATATCAGTTCATGACACCAATTCTTACAAATTTCAAAACTCCGCCACCTCTCTCCCCACGTCCACCACTGCTGGCGGCTCACCTCCAACTGTGCAACGCTACGCGCTGTTAGCATCCAGCTGCCACTGCCCAACACTACAATGGCAGACAATAATGCAAACCAGCCACAGACTGTACACGGCACAGCCAGTGATTTTCATACAGAGCGCTACGTGGCGGCGGCGTTACCAATAAAAAAACCTAAACAGCCTACTTACAACTTGCCTGTTTTACTCCTTCCTTTTCCTCATCTTGTCTCCTGAGCCTGGTTTCTATGATTTTTTTCCTTCATCTGGATTTTTCCTCCATCTGCATCTAAAGTATTACGAATCGTCTCTTACACCTTTGATTGTGAAAACGAAAATACGTTATAGCTACTGACACAACAAGAAAATCTTTTCTTTCCAAGAGCCGATAGTTTACCAAGTCTCTTTTTCTATATCCTAAATTAAGAAGAATGCTGAAGATTAGTTGGGTAGATCACATAACTAATGAGGAAGTATTGAATAGTATTGGGGAGAAGAGAAGTTTGTGGCACAACTTAACCAGAAGAAGGGATCGGTTGGTAGTACATGTTCTGAAGCATCAAGGGATCACCAATTTAATATTCGAGGGCAGCGTGAAGGGTAAAAATCGTAGAGGGAGACCAAGAGATGAATACACTAAGCAGATTCAGAAGGATGTAGGTTGCAGTAGGTACTGGGAGATGAAGAAGCTTGCACAGGATACAGTAGCATGGAAAGCTGCATCAAACCAGTCTCAGGACTGAAGACAATAACAACAACAACAAATTAAGAGTTAGACAAAAACGAAAATTATACATTGTAGAAACTATAAATTGATTAATTTTGAAGGTGAAATTTAATACAGAAATAAATAACAAAATAGCCAGCCGGAGTGGCCGTGCTGTTCTAGGCTCTACAGTCTGGAACCGCGTGAGCGCTACTGTCGCAGGTTCGAATTCTACCTCGGGCATGGAAGTGTGTGATATCCTTAGGTTAGTTAGGTTTAAGTAGTTCTAAGTTCTAGGGGACTGATGACCACAGTAGTTAAGTCCCATAGTGCTCAGAGCCATTTGAACCAAATAATAAAATAAAATACGAATCTTGATGGCTTTTGTTTGCTTCACTAATAAAATTCAGAGGATTTTTCTTCTTTTAAATCCTTTATGTCTCTTCTCGACAGTATCTGACTTTCACGATTCTGTGTAAATAAAATGACGTATTCTTCATTTTTTTTGTACAATCTTAATCTAAATTACGTTAATCTGCGTAATAAATAGAAATTCTAACTCTAAAAAGAACAAAAAGAACAACTTACAACATCGTCTTAAATCTCGGATGTATAGAGACCTTGCTCTTGCATAGTTAGCAAAACTACTTCGAAAATTTCACCATTATTGCACTTTCAGATCTGCTGAGAATAACGTTGTAACGAGTAGTTTCACGTTGATCTTAGTTTCTACTCACTGGAGTAAACGCTGCATCAATTTCGCTGATGAATAGAAGCCTTTAGAGACACGTCAGTTTTAGCTTAATTGAAATTCTATTGACATTTAAGGTGCAAACAATATCATTTTGGTAGGTCATTCTCGTGTTTTTAGGTTGTAAACTACTTATTTCCAACCCCAGCACCTGTTCTTATAGTTTATCATCTTGTAATATATGTGGATTTTGGAGACAGATTAGACTGGGCGTCTCTTTTCTTACGTTTAGCTTGTTTGTACTTGACGCAGCAATCCTGCAATTGTGTTTCTTCTTTACGGTTTCCCACAGACAATTCGTATTTGGCTGGGGACATCGCTTCAGAATAAGGCATCACTATGTTTTCAACATAGATTTCCCCGTGGGCACAATTAGAAGTTGCTAAAAATTGATTGTGTACATCATTTGTCCTCCTGCAGGGATTTTCCTCTTTGATTTTCAGTCGAAATTTCACTGGTATTTATTTACTGACAGACTCAGCTGTGTTCGTCAGTAATTTTGCCAACGTTCTGCATGTCCTATCAGTAAGGGCTTCCGCTGGACGGCTCGACGGTCTACGTTTTAGGACCTGTGTCTGGAGCATCACCCATAGCATCATCGTGAACGACCTCCATCGCTGACATTTCTGAGCTCTGTGTTTTAAACTGGCCGACCGCTGCTGCATTCTCACGTTGGCGGTCTGCACGTTTACAGATGGTTTCCTCGACATTTCTATGCTTTCTCTCATGAGCTGTACTACTAGGCTGGGTTTTACTCCTAGGTCATGGATCAGCATTGTCAGAAGTCGACGACGTTTACTTGTGCCATCGGTCCAAGCCGCAAAAAATTCCGTCCACAATCCGATGAAGAGCTACATATTAAAGGCTGTGTATAAAATTGACTAGCGGGGTTATGATCATGTGGACAAGATGCCACTCACGCTGCATAGTCCACTGCCAAATTCCCCAGTTCTGCCTTCCAGCCTCAGGTGGCACTGACTCATTACTCCGGTAGCCACAGGTCACCTGTAAGCCGTGATGCCACTGTACAGGTAACGTTTCTCAGCGAGCGTTCAATCTGCCCCTATCGAACTCACTCACACGCTGATACTGCGCTCTTTGGCGCCGACGAAGCACACTGTCACTTGCTCCCGCGAGTCCATTTCGTTTGAGAACTGTTCATTATGCAATATTGGCTTAACGCTGCCCTTTCGTGTCACCCAAGAGAGGGGAACGCTGAGCATACAATCGTCCCATCTCTCTTCAGTGTTGACCACTACAGCTCCGTACACGTATACATCGAGTTTGAACTCTTATGAGATTGGCAACATGCTCAATGTATTAATTTTAGGTGGATCAAAAATGGTAGTGAATCACACTGCAAGCAAAGAAATAAAGTTTGTCTGACGCGTTTAAACTGCCCTCTTACGAGTAAGGGTCAATGCACTACCAACTGACAGAAACAGAAATTTGATCAGTAACTGTCGGATATGTACTCTGTATTGATGGTTTCCGAGATTAAACAGTTGTAAATATTTATTAATTTATTAATTCATCAATTTATGTAATTTTGAATTTACTGTTATTATAGTTATTAATTATGTAGCAGAGTAAAAATTAAAACAGTTCAAATTACTCATGATAACTTATTTTACAACATTTACAATAAATTTTCATTAGTCTACAGTAAATTAGGATCTTGGAGTAGTTCAAATCACACTCGCAATAGCTGACAACTTATTTCTCAACTTATTTAATACATCCACAATAAATTTAGATTTTGGGGTGGTAGATGTTTTAGGCTCACGTTTGGAAGTTCTTATATCAGGTGACAGACATGTTATACTGCTTGAGTAACTATTTTATGTTAATTTAATTTACTAATGTGCGCAGCTCGTGATCTGATGGTTTGCATAGCTGCTGTAGATCATGGGGTCGAGCGTTCTATTCCCAGGCAGGTCACAGATTTTCTGCACACCGGGACTGCGTGTATTGTACTCGTCATTTCATCTCAAGGTCGTTGAGCAAGTCGCCAAAGTGGTATCAAATGAAAAGACTCGGAATAGGCGCCCTACTAACCTAGACAGTGTCTCCTACTCAATGATACCATTCGGTGATTTCATTTCACATTTATTGAAACTGCCAGGAACATGGGCAGGAAGTAAAGCGCTGGGTTGTTTGCAATGGAGGATGGATGGGCTGACACATTTTTCTCACCTGTTATTTAATTTTTCAAACTCAAATTTCATTAAAACAAAATCTTCAGATCCTTCGCCAAGACGGACGACCCGACATCTTTGGAGTGAGGTGGGCCTACATGTGAGAACCCACCTGTCTCAAGCAGCGTGGCACCGGTGGCAACGACTGCGCGAAAATTTCTACTGCTGAGGGCATAGGTTGAACGGATAACGGAAGCACTCTTACTATGAAACACAGATGTGAGTAATCGACTTGATCTCACTTCAAGTTACAACACCACTGGCTGACGACACTTAAAATCACATTAAAACATTCAGTTCAGCATTGGCCTAAACCTTTATCTGAATGGTGAGGAGTGGCGGCTCGCTCATATTCTGTCTTGCACGGACAGTAGAATCTTTCGTCGCCCGCCATACGAAGAAGGTAAGTGGCGCTCGGGGAACTAAGAGAGGGTGATCGCGAGAAGGAAGTTAGTAGTAAAAGGGGAAGGAGGAGGAGGAGGAGGAGGAGATTAATGTTTAACGTCCCATCGACAACGAGGTCACTAGAGACGGAGCTCAAGCTCGGATTAGGGAAGGACGGGGAATGAAATTGGCCGTGCCCTTTGTCAAAGCAAATATAGGGGCATTTTCCTGAAGTGATTTAGTGAAATCACGGAAATCCTAAATCAGGATGGTTGGAAGCGGGTTTGAACCGCCGTCCTCCCGAATAAGAGTCCAGTGGGGCACGTGAGGAAGTTACTTGGGGATGGGATGGAACATGGCTAGATTTTGTGAAGGCCTGTGCTGTGGCGCCCAGCTCGGCGGTTGCGGCCTGTGTTGCCCTGGGCCTGGCTGTCCATTGTTGTCGTTGCCATACTTAAACTGAAGCTTTGGATTTGTCGCACGTCGCGTTACATGCCTTATATTCTTCGGCCTTACTCTTAGAGGTGTATCGGGCTGAACTTGAAGGGAATGAAGATCATTGACTTTGTGTGTGTATCGGCGGCAAGAAGTTCTCAGTTTGTACATAGAGCCTCCCTCACTCAATCTGATGATCCTGTAGACTAGTGTGTACACGTTTGGCTTCTTGGCCTTGAGATTTGATCTAATAGTTGTATTTGCTATATTGACAGGTTCTTATGTGTGTCATACTAATATGTAACAGGGAGAGAAGTTAAAATTGTGAATTTATTTGAAATAAAAATTTCTATATCTAATGTTTTTTAAATAGGGGGGAGGGGGTGAGAGACACCTTCCTGAGTAATATTGAATGCTTAACAAATTGTGGAAGTAAATGCTCTTCATGTTAGTGCTCTGATAAAGGCAATATTTCCATGGGTATTATACTATTTATTAGACAATTTATTAGTGTTAACCTCTCTGGAGAAATGTTGTGCCGTAATCAGAGCATTATTTGTGAGGTAACTGGATACTTTTTTATTTCGTCCGTCTCAGTTGCACTGATATAAAATTCAGCTGTAGTGGTTAACGGTTTTGTACTCACACGTCCATTTCTAAACCACACATCTTGTTATTAACCGTAATCATCCATACAATACAGTACCAAAAGGTACAGCGAAGTATACATTGGGCAATAAGTACACTCATGGGCATTTGTTTCCCAATGGCTGTCTAACACGTCCAAAACAACCAGCTTACAGCTTCGGCGAAACGAGCAACAAATTCTTCTTGGATATGTATCTGTGGCTCGTACACCAAATACAACTGCTAGTTGTGCGTTAATGTAACTGGACGACATTTTCGAAAGCACTATTCGTCACACAGAAGTCTGAACACCGACCCTGAACTTCAATAGCGTGACAAACGTCATGAGCTCCTAGCAGAGAAACGGTGCACCTGTAACATTTTTTGTCACATTAAAAACTTTTCATTTTATCTCCTCTTGAGAGTCTAAAGTTTAATACGCGTACTTTTTTGCATCGCGTGTAAAAGGCGAACCGATAGTTTTTGGCGTTGCTAGCTGATTGGTGGTAGCACCTGATATCGTTTAACTCTGTGTTCAAATAATGTACCGAACAACTCCGAGCTACTAAATGGAGTACATTAATCGTTTCGCAGTTGCGAATATGGACAACCATGAGCTGTTTAATGTAATGAGGATACCGAAAATTTGTGCTGGACTGGGACTAAATGTTCAAATGTGTGTGAATTCCTAAGGGACCAAACAGCTGAGGTCATCGGTCCCTAGATTTACGTAGTACTTAAAGTAACTTACGCTGAGGACGTCACACACTCCCATGCTAGAGGGACGACTCGAATCCCCTGCGGGAGGGGCCTCGCAGTTCGTGACATGACGCTTCTAACCAAGCGTCGCACCGGGACTCGAACCCGGATTACTCGCTTATCACCTGCGGTCGTCTTATCATTTGGTTATCCGAGCACAACTCACCACCACACCCAAACTCCATGTCGTCAGCCGTGTGTCTCCAACCTGTGTTCTTACATCCGTTGTCTATATTCCCATACAGGAGAGACATTTTACTCCAAAGTCGCGTGCCCTGTGTCGTTGGATAAGTACGATACTGCAGCGCCTGAGTTAGTCCGAATTCGATGCGACGTTCCTTTGGTCATGCTTGTCCAAAGGAACTTTGCGTCATAATTCAAAATAACATAAGCACTTAGTAGGTAAATGTCATAAACTATGAAGCAAGCAAGAAAATTTCGAAGCTTTTATTCCATTTCTATTTCTCATTAAAACTGCAAGTTTTCTAATTGAGGTTTCGTAGTTGTTTTCTTCTTACGCACACTCTACTACAAAAAAGGAGAGGTGCAGGTATAACACACTCGCACCTAGCGTAACTTGAAATTTCAGAGGACCTCAGAGAGTTTGTGGCAGCTCCGGAGTGCCCGGGGTATTTATGGGCGCTGGGTTCGCTGTTCGAGGACTACAGAGGAGGGTTGGAGGTCTCAAGTAGTGGTGGACGTGACGCCGTAACAAGTAGCTCCCTGGGGGCACCACGAAAAGACTCCCACAGCCGCGGGACGTTGCAACTCGTTCCTCGCGGACGGTCGCCAGCCGCTTTGCGTGAGGGGAGGCTGTCTCAAGCGCAACGCTTCGCAGGGCAGCAGGCACAAGGAATTCGTTCACTGCTAGTAAGTCCATAAGTTATGCACACAGGAGCAAACTTTGGATTTATCGTTCTGGTGTACAACCGCAATCGTCAGTCACTTCTTCTTTTCTTTCTTTCGCTTACGCCATAGTCCCACAGCGTGGTTACAACGGATTTGGCAATGTTAGTGTTAGGGATGGCAGGATGCCCTTCCTGCGCCAGGACGGAATCAGTGTACCCCAACTGCGTGCGTCTAGTGAAGCTCGTGAGATAGTGCGGGCCTGTTGCAAATGTCTGCGACGCGTGTAACTGAGGCAAACGTGGGGACCAGCTCGGTATTCACCTAGTGGGATGTGGAAAACCGCCTAAAAACCACATCCAGGGTGGCCCTCGTGGTTAATCCGCCGGGCGGATTCGATCTGGGGCCGGCGCGCCTGCCCGAGTCCAGGAAGCAGTGCGTTAGGACTTTCGGCTACCCTGGCGGGTAATTGTCAGTCACTTTATACATCATCAAAAAAGATACTTTTTACTAAATTTTCGTCTCTTGTTAAGATGTTACTTTCACCAGCTAGTCATTCTAACACGTGTCGTTACTTGAGGCTGAGCCGACAGACGAAAGGGCAATACATATGTCATAAGAAGACATAGCATAACCCAGCATTCTCTGAATAATCAATCACTAAGCATGCGAAAGAGGCTAGTCTCGCTGAAACTGTTGTGCTTCATCTCAGGACAGTGTACTGCGGATAATGGATGTTTACAGATGGTGTGACGCAGAAATTAATTTCTAGAAATTTAGATGCCGGTACGCATCTCTTCAACCCCTTCCCTCTTCCCCCTCCCTTCCCCTATAAGCCACAAAAATCACAACTTCCGATTTTTAAAAACTGTTGTCATTTACCTTAAAAGGTAACAAAAAAGTCATAGGGTTTTCCGTTTCTTTTGACTTGGCTTCATCCAAAAGCAGTGCTTCATGTTTTTTATCATATGATATGAGATATAATAAATTATTTAGTAAAAAGTGACGCACAGCTTTCATATAACGAGACATCACCACGCTACTAGACTACTGAGGTTGCCGGCAGTCATAAACGAAAGGTGATACGTACCGATCGCAATTTCCGAACGATGCTCGCCACTCGTAATACGTTGTTCGCCAACAATGTGGTGACTAAGTCATGCGCGGTGGTCTAGCGGTTCTAGGCGCTCAGTCAGGAACCGCGCGACTCCTGCGGTCACAGGTTCGAATCCTGCCTCGGGCATGGATGTGTGTGATGTCCTTAGGTTAGTTAGGTTTAAGTAATTTTAAGTTCTAGGGAATTTATGACCACAGATGTTGTGTCCCATAGTGCTCAGAGCCATTTGAACCATTTTTTTTTTTCTTGACTAAGTCATGCGACACCTCCTAATACCCCGTCGGTCCTCCTTTTGCCCGTATAGCGCAGAAACTCGCCTTGGTATGTACTTAATAACTCGTTGGAAGTCCCTTGCAGACATATTAAGCCATGCTGCCTCTATATCCGTCCATAATTGCGGGTGCAGGATTTTGTGCCGAACTGATCTCTCGATTATGTCCCTAAATGTTCGATAGAACTCATGTCGGGTGATCTGGGTGGCCAAATTTTCTTCAAACCAATCGAAGCAACTGAGATCTATTGACAGGACGCATTGCCATCCATAACAATTCCATCGTTGTTCGGGAACATAAAATCAATGAACCCGCTGCAGATGGTCTCCAAGTAGCTAAGCAGAACAGTTTTCAGTCAATGATCCATGTAAACACAACCCTCACCATTATGGAGCCATCACCAGTTTGCACAGTGCCTTGTTGACAATTTGGGTCCATGGCATCGTGGGATCTGTGCCACACTCCAGCACTACTGCAGAAAGGGGTAAAAATGCTGCTATAAAACTTTTTGATAAATTTTCAGGTTAAATAAAATGTCTGACAGACAGCAGTAATAGTTTAAAAAACAAATTGAAATCATACCTCCTTGACAACTCCTTCTACACCATATATGAATTCTTGAATATGAGTAAATAAATCTGGAGATATAATATATGAATTTTGTGCCATTTAATGGAGTGGGATAGATAATAGAAATATTTAGGTATTACACTATAATGAACCCAAAAAGAAATTGTCTCCTGCGCCCATTTCTTGTGCATTTGATACGTTGCACATCATAATCGTTTTTCGTACTATTGATCAATGGAACACGTAACTAACTACCTAACTAACTAACTAATTAACTATCTCTCACCAACTGAATTGGGACTGATCTGACGACACCACGGTTTTCCAGTCGTCTAGGGTTTAACCGATATGAACACGGCCGGCCGGTGAGGCCGTGCAGGTCTAGCCACTTCAGTCTGGAAGCGCTTGACCGCAGGATCGAATCCTGCTTCGGGCATGGATGTGTGTGATGTCCTTAGGTTAGTTAGGTTTAAGGAGTTCTAAGTTCTAGGGGACTGATGACCACAGATGATAAGTCCCACGGTGCTGAGAGCCATTTGAATCATTTGATATGACCACGAGCCCAGGAGAGGCGCTGCAGGAGATGTTGTGCTGTTAGCGAGGGCACTCGCACCTGTCGTCTATTGCCATTATCACCGCTGACGCCAAATTTCACCGTGCTCTCCAAACGGATACGTTCATCGTACGTCTCACACTGATTTCTGCTGCTATTTCACGCAATGTTCCTTGTCTGTTAGCAATGACATCTCTACACAAACGCTGCTGCTCTCGTTCATTAACTGAAGTCCGTTGACCACTGAATCATCAGTAACGTCTGAAATTTGATGTTCTCTGTACATTCGTGACGCCATGGGTTTTGGAATATTGAAATTCCTACTGATTCCCAGACTGGAATATTCCATGCGTCTAGCTCAAACTACAATTCCGCGTTCAACAGCTATTCATACTCGTCGTGCGGCCATACGTCGGAAACCTATTCATTTGAATCATTGGAGTACAAACGACAGCTTCGCCAATACACTGCCCTTTCGTAACTTATGTACGCAGTACTATCGCCGCTTTTATGTGTGCATATCACTGTGCCATGACTTTTTGTCAATTCCTTGTATTTTCACGTTCGCTGATTCCAGCGTAGCGTCAATTACAGCTATCTCATGATTTAATACAAATGTACTAAATTAACTCTCTGCTACCGACCTGTTCCAGTGTAAGCAAAATTCCGGGTAGGTGCCAGGACGCCTTTCCGATGCTTTCCGGTGGAAATTAAGCCCTGGTGTGGGGTTTCCTGGAGCTCTGGTTCCAGAGAATATGCAATAAGCCAGAGTTCAACGACAGAAAAGGACGCAGAAAAAGTTTGTGTCTCATTAGTGGAGCACACAACTGAAGAGGATACTGAAGGAAGAGGAGCAGAAGAGAAAAAGGGAGGGGCTGAAGAGCCTCTGGGAGGAGAAGAAGAAAGTGCAATCAATCAGGGAATCGTCTGCGTTGACACAGAGGCCGTAACGAAAGAAGAAAAAGAAATTAGTACACAGTAACTCTGAAACAGAGGCCTGGTCGAAAACGAACATTCACAACATTGACGAACTGTTGCGGCGATATAGTATGGATTAAGGATTTCGTAAGGATCTTATATCCTCGTTATTTGTGGATGAGTTAAATATACTTAATAATTAACGTTTTCTATGGGTGCGTAGATAGAATTACAAATGACAAAATTAAAGTCGAATCATTGCTAATTACAACCTTGCTTAGTTACTGGCTGAAAAATCCGGTAATTCCTGGGTATTCATTTTTCCAGTTTTCTATTAGAAACGAAAACAAAGAACACAGGTAAGTGCGAGCAGGTCACACGTACAGAGGATTCCGAAGAAACTTACTTTTTTATATAGTTGGTTCATCCATACTAGTGAAAGGGTCCTGTAGTCTCCTTCCATTTTCCTTTTAATTGCTTTCCAGTGATACAGAAGTCTCTGGCACGCATGAGTGAACGAATGTGGGTCTGTTTCATTTTGTTTGCAGAGAATAAGCGGTAGTCGTACAGAACGGCCAACCCTTGTAGTTTTCACGTAGGCAAATAGGTTCGCTCCCCTTGTGTGAAAGTTACCTGTGTTAGGTTGGTAGCCGAAGCTTCATCTCTGGGTTTTCCTGGCCACGGGGTTGCGTGGGAGACGCTGGAGTGTATGAGACGGACAGTCTGCTTCCAGGTCGACGAGGGTCTGCAGCCGAAGTCTCTTCGAAGAAGGGTGAATTAATTTAACCGCGTGGCGCGTTGTGTCATAGCAAGAGGAGGCTTTTAGTTTTTGGTCTCGCGTTTAACTTATGTAGATTGTCTCTCTGGGTCGCAGTAAGGTACGCAAGGCTTTTGCAAACTTTCAGTTTGATTCCTAATGGAGACGTGACATCGATCCGTAAGAAGAACGTAGCACAAAGGTGTTGCATATGTGGAAGCGCACTCGGTTCGGTGTGAATGATTGTGTGGCTAAAACTGCATATGTATACATTCTAATATTTTCCGAGTCTTGGTAATTTTTGCCCCTATGTGAATTTTCTTTGTCTCATTACTCCATGCCCGTTGGAAACCATGAACGTGGGTTAATATTAGAGTTTCTTGGCCCTCTGCCATTATCATTTATCGATTCAAATGTGCCCTCTGTAAAATATTAATTGTTCACGGCGCGTGGTTTCATGTTACTAAAATTTGTCTCCGCGAACGACGTGGGCACACGAGTCTGTTTTGAAACGTGTAGCGTTTCACAAGCAATTGTACTTAGTTACCAGGCAACAGGGAAAGAGGCAAAAGGGAAATGGATAGGTTAAAGTTAGATATAGTGGGAATTAGTGAAGTTCGGTGGCAGAAGGAACAAGACATTTGGTCAGGTGAATACAGAGTTATAAATACAAAATCAAATAGGGGTAATACAGGAGTAGGTTTAATAATGAACAAAAAAATAGGAGTGCGGGTAAGCTACTACAAACAGAATAGTGAACGCATTATTGTGCCATAGATAGACACGAAGCCCACGCCTACTACAGTAGTAGAAGTTTATATGCCAACTGGCTCTGCAGATGACGAAGAAATTGAAGAAATGTATGTTGCAATAAAAGACATTATTCAGATAGTGAAGGGAGATGAAAATTTAATAGTTATAGGTGACTGGAATTCGGTAGTAGGAAAACGTAGAGAAGGAAACATAGTAGGTGAATATGGATTGGGGATAAGAAATGAAAGAGGAAGCCGACTGATAGAAGTTTGTACAGAGCACAACTTAATCATAGCTAACACTTGGTTCAAGAATCATAAAAGAAGGTTGTATACATGGAAGAAGCCTGGAGATACTGACAGGTTTCAGATAGATTATATAATGGTAAGACAGAGATTTAGGAACCAGGTTTTAAATTGTAAGACATTTCCAGGGGCAGATGTGGACTCTGACCACAATCTATTGGTTATGAACTGTAGATTAAAACTGAAGAGACTACAAAAATGTGTCAGCAGCTCGTTGTCGTGAGGTAGCGTTCTCGCTTCCCAAGCCCGGGTTCCCGGGTTCGATTCCCGGTGGGGTTTAAGTAGTTCTAAGTTCTAGGGGACTGATGACCATAGATGCTAAGTCTCATAATGCTCATAGCCATTTGAACCATTTTTCTTTTTTTGCAAAAAGGTGGGAATTTAAGGAGATGGGACCTAGATAAACTGAAATAACCAAAGATTGCAAAGAGTTTCAGGGAGAGCATAAGCGAACAATTGACAGAAATGGGGGAAAGAAATACAGTAGAAGAAGAATGGGTAGTTTTGATAGATGAAGTAGTGAAGGCAGCACATGATCTAGTAGGTAAAAAAGACGAGGGGTAGTATAAATCCTTTGGTAACAGAAGATATATTGAATTCAATTGATAAAAGGAGAAAATATAAAAATGCAGTAAATGAAGCAGCCAGAAAGGAATACAAACGTCTCAAAAATGATATCGAAAGGAAGTCCAAAATGTCTAAGCAGGGATGGCTAGAGAACAAGTGTAAGGATGTAGATGCTTATCTCACTACGGATAAGATAAATACTACCTACAGGAAAATTAAAGAAACCTTTGGAGAAAAGAGAACCACTTGTATGAATATCAACAACTCAGATGGAAACCCAGATCTAAGCAAAGAAGGGAAAGCAGAAAGGTGGAAGGAGTATATAGAGGATCTATACAAAGGCGATGTACTTGAGGAGAATATTATGGAAGTGGAAGAGGATGTAGATGAAGATGAAATGGGAGATACGATACTGCTTGAAGAGTTTGACAGAGCACTGAAAGACCTGAGTCGAAACAAGGCCCCGGGAGTAGACAACATTCCATTAGAACTGCTGACGGCCTTTGGAGAGCCAGTCATGACAAAAATCTACCATCTGGTGAGCAAGATGTATGAGACAGGCGAAATACCCTTAGACTTCAAGAACAATATAATAATTCCAATCAGGTGCTGACAGGTGTGAAAATTACCGAACTATCAGTTTAATAAGCCGCAGGTGCAAAATACCAACGTGAATTCTTTACAGACGAATGGAAAAACTGGTAGAAGCCGACCTCGGGGAAAATCAGTTTGGATTCCGTAGAAATATTGGAACACGTGAGGCAATACTGACTCTACGACTTATCTTGGAAGCTAGATTAAGGAAAGGCAAACCTACGTTTCTAGCATTTGTAGACTTAGACAAAGCTATTGATAATGTTGACTGGAATACTCTCTTTCAAATTCAAAAGGTGGCAGGGGTAAAATATAGGGAGTGAGAGGCTATTTACAATTTGTACAGAAACTAGATGTCAGTTACAAGAGTCGAGGGACATGAAAGGGAAGCAGTGGTTGGGAAGGGAGTTAGACAGGGTTGTAGCCTCTCCCCGATGTTATTCAATCTGTATATTGAGCAAGCAGTGAAGGAAACAAAAGAAAAATTCGGAGTAGGTATTAAAATCCATGGAGAAGAAACAAAAATTTTGAGGTTCGCCGATGACATTGTAATTCTGTCAGAGACAGCGTAGGACTTAGAAGAGCAGTTGAACAGAATGGATAGTGTCTTGAAAGAAGGGTATAAGATGAACATGAAGAAAAGCAAAACGAGGATACTGGAACGTAATCGAATTCAGTCGGGGGATGCTGAGGGAATTATATTAGGGAATGATACACTTAAAGTAGTAAAGGAGTTTTGCTATTTGGGGAGCGAAATAACTGATGACGGTCGAAGTAGAGAGGATATAAAATATAGACTGGCAATGACAAGGAAAGCGTTTCTGAAGAAGAGATATTTGTTAACGTCTTGTATAGATTTAAGTTTCAGGAAGTCGTTTCTGAAACTATTTGTATGGAACGTAGCCATGTATGGAAGTGAAACATGGACGATATTTAGTTTGGACAAGAAGAGAATAGAAGCTTTCGAAATGTGGTGCTACAGAAGAATGCTGAAGATTAGATGGGTAGATCACATAACTAATGAGCAGGTATTGAATAGGATTGGGGAGAAGTTTGTGGCACAACTTGACTAGAAGAAGGGATCCATTGGTAGGATATGTTCTGAGGCATCAAGGGATCACCAATTTAGTATTGGAGGGCAGCGTGGAGGGTAAAAATCGTAGAGGGAGACCAAGAGATGAATACACTAAGCAGATTCAGAAGGATTTTGGTTGCAGTAGGTACTGGGAGATGAAGAAGCTTGCACAGGATAGAGTACCATGGAGAGCTGCATCAAACCAGTCTCAGGCCTGAAGACCACAAGAACAACCACCAGGCAACAGCATTTGTATAGATTCCTAACATCAATGTTTTAAAGAATAAATAATTTTACCTCCAATCTTACCCTCTGTACTGATGCCTCTGTTGCCTACGCCATTTACCTTATAGTTTCCTTGTTAGTCCATCCATTGCGTTTCCATGCGCACTGATCCAATAATTAGTATTCCATTTTTATTTGAACTAAATGCCTTAGAATAGTCCTTGTTTTCAGGGATGTTGCTGCCAGCTAACAGTCTTTTCTTTCCAAGAATCCCCTGTTAGCCTGTGCTAGTCTGTGTCTTTTATGTCCTCCTTGATTCGTCTGTCGTGGGTTATTTTGCATCCAAGGCATCAGAAGTCCCTAACTTCGTCTACTTCCTGACCACTAGTTTATTTTAATATTTGATTCATGTGAACAATGCCTGGATCATATTAATAATTACATCCCATTCTTTAAGAATGACTTGATAATTAATGTTCTTTTATGTGTTTTTCATATGAATAAATTATGTAATTTTCCGACTCAGCCCAACCTCTTATTTGTCGTTTGGCTAGAATTGGTGGCGACCCAATCTTTTACGTTGACTTCAATGTCAGATAGCATTTTCTTATTCAAAGTGCGCTTCACGCACCTTACACATAGCGACCCTTTACTAACGCTACTAATACCAGCAATCGAGAAATTCGACGATTCTTGCCTGTATCGACACTGATACAGGCAAGATATCGATCCTAGGAATTCCAGAAATTCAGAGAATATTTTAATTTTGATATCGGACAAGAAATGACAAAAGGAATATTTTTGTGTGATATAATTATAAATTAATAATTTTAAATTATTTTCTGTTCTGTGAAACTTTGCTTCTTGCCAAGTCTCATGTTCTACGTCAACGGGAAGTATGCTACAAGTGTTAATGAGTGAGTCTGCGTGTATCAAAATGTGAGACGCAAACGGTAGTATCCTTTGACTGCATTGGTCCCTCCAAGTGACCATAGAATTTACTGACATGAGTTTCAACTTGACACGTTTATCCGTTCCCGAGAAAAAGACGGCTTTCAGACGGACGGACGTACAGGCAGACAGTCGGATAATAAACGACAAAACGTTTTACGTGCTGTATAATCACAGATTAACATTTTCCGGATTTTTCACCTAACTTGTAATGTGTAACTTTGTTCCGTGCCATATTTCATGATTCTAGGCAAAAGGGAAGTACCCCATATGTTTAGCTGAGTGAGTATCAAATTATGTGATATATATGGCAGTATGTTTTGATTATATTCACTTAGAAGTTTAAATTTTTCACTCTGCCAAGAACCCGTAGACTCTAGTATGTGGCACAAAGTTCAATTTGATACGTCTACGAGCTCCTGAGAAAAGTGGTTCCAACAGTCGGACAGACATAGAGAGACGGACAAAAAAGTGATCCGTTTTCACCAATTTAAAAATGAACTATGTTTGTACTGAAATACGGGAAAGATTTCAGTTCCATGTTCTCATGAGAACACCTTTGAAATTACGAAACATTCGTAGAAAGAAATAAGCATAATGTACAAGCAAAAATGTATAGGCACTGGTTGTAGCTGCTTCTCGTGTCAACAGCACCAGTGTATAAACGTCTCTACGGGAACGTCTCCTCATAGCTCTATAGACGACTACTGTTTTCGCCCACAGTCGTTTGCGTTACGCAGTTTAAAGCTATCAAAACTGCTGCCAGGGGTCAGTGATATCCTTAAGTTGACTCACCTATAGGAATGTCTTAGTAGCAAACATTAAATGTAAATTTCATGCATGGTGCAGAAGCATGAACCGGCAGCTTCTCGACGTTTACGACGTCATATCTTTTGATCTGTTTCATTGAATGATATACCTTTGTAGATACATACAGCGGCATATGTGGATACTGTGTGCACAATGAGAGGAGAACAGTGTTAGTAGAACAGAAGTAATAAATTTGAACGTCATGCCCAGTGTGGCAGTTTTTCAAGCGCCTCAGTGTTTGAGATGTATCTCCTGATTTAGTGGTGTATGTAGATACTATCTCCGAACTTTATTGCTAATACTGTTAGTAACACGAAAGTAATACATTTAAGCGCCATCCATGATGCGGCATCTCATCGACTATGACGTCATATATCCTGATCTTTGTTAGGTAGGTTGTTGTTATACCATCAGTGATTGTTGCCTGCCAGTAAAAGATATGTGTACCACGTTTGACTGAAATCGCTCCAATTGCTTAGGAGAAGATGTGGAACACACACACACACACACACACACACACACACACACACACACACACACACACACACACATACATACATCCATTTTTATGATATTTATGGAGAATGAACATATGATTGGCATTATATTGTACATGGGACTTGTCAAAGCTTTACGCAAGAGTATGAAAAAATAAATAAGTAAATAAAGTACCAACCGTGGCTACAACAGTCATATAACTGTCGCTTGAAAGAAAGATCCAATTCTTAGAAGTATAACTTTATAAAGTTTTTCTTTCGCTCTTTAGATTAATAAGTTCTTTTTTAAGAACAAACTCCCAGTATTTCGAAATTCATATAGTCCCGTTGTTAGTACATTCTCATTTGCACCAGAAAATTCTACATTCTGTGTGACACGTGTTTGCAGCGCGGTTAGATTACGCATGCGGCAATGCGTAGGCAGTAAGCATGGACAGTAGGGGCGGGACCGCAGCCGCAGCCATGACAGATTGTGCGTCATCCAGTGATTTACATGCGGGAGCAGATTTCCAAATTCCAGGACAGACACTCAACAACATACGTCCATTCATGCTTACCGCAGTGTGCTTTCTTTTTGACACTGATGTCTGTATAGATATTCTGTTTCTCTATCGATATGATTTTCCTCCTAATTCTTAAATATATTGTTTCCTAACCCTCTTTGTTAATCACATCATAACGCTAGCGAAAGACAGGCGGATAGCAATACATCGTGAAAAGCCTAAAAATTGATTTCATGTAATACCACATCTATAGAATGTCAGTGCAACAGTATAACATTCATCTGCTTTTATTGTCAACTTTATCAATCAGTAGTTAACATACGTGAAAGTCATGTGCTACTAGGAAGTAAGATTTACTTTACCACTACAGTTCTTGCTACACGTAAATGTATGTGGAAAAAAGAAAAATTAAGCTTTAACATCCTGCCGATGACGAAGTCATTACAGACGGAGCACAAGCTGAAGTTGGGTAAGGATGGCAAAAAGAAATCAAACTTCTCTTTACGAAGTAATGTGCCGCGACCCGTGTACTAGCGTAAGCGTAGCTGTACGGCATGCTGAGTCAGCTTTCATTGTTCCAAAATTATAATAGCACCGTAGTTGTAGATCGTAGATCACTTTTTTATCCTGACTAATTTTAGTTTGTAGGTTCTTTCTAATGCATAATTCGATGGAATATTTACAAATATGATGCTTTTTTGTTCACTAATAGTTTTTATTTAAAGATTTGCGTAATATCGGTGAAGAGGAACCGGAGATATACCACTACTAGACTCTCGAACACGACCACGTAACAACCAGCGAGCTCATTACTTAACTGCAAAGACTACTCAAAGACGTTCTGCAAAGAAAACCGTGACGGGGTTGGAAGTCTGCCGTATTGGGAGGGGTCTTCGGGGTTGTTAGTACTGCCAGTGCTTGAGACATATGAGCAATTCTTTCACTGAATTACAAACTAGATGTAGACAGCGTTACGTAGCATTAGTAAACATTAATTTCACTGCTACTATTTGGCAAAACGATACGATAGCTTGTCCCGACCTAATAAGAGGGATGCGACGTATAGAGTCATGGCTTGACTTCATTCAGTAGCCATTTCACTATAGTACCGAGCTCACTGACCGCAAATGATGTTAATATCCGTACGCAGATCAAGAATTCTGTTAAAATCATATTGTTATTTAAAGATTTTGTTCTCATTCTGATCGTTTTTCAGTTCGCTGAGAGTTATCTTAAACTCCCTTCCTTTCAGAAACATTTTGTAATAAATCTGTTTCGTAGTGAAGAGACGTTTTTGCCACATCCCTGCCCTCATTTATTACATTCATGTTGCTATGTTTTAATGCGCAGTACACGAAGATTTTGTTACGGGAGACTAGCGTAGGTAGGATCGCAAGGCAGACATATCGAACTACGCGCCGAATCGCCTCACAATGTGAGAACGGCATGGCGAGGAAGGCTCGTATCGTACTGAAATAGAGAGAATGGGAATTCGCCTACAAAGCCGGGCACCAAAAAGCGAATATTGTATTATTTATATTTAGTGTCTAAATATGAATATACAGCTCCAACCATGCTGATGACGATACTTGCTCCGAGAAATTGTCAATAATAATTTCAATATAATTCAGTTCGTTAGAAAATACCAATTAAAAATTTTAGTTACTGTCGGTGCTCATCGATGGAAAAGATGAACCAGTCACAAGTGCGCCCTTACAGGGTAGGCGTCAAACTGCCAAGATAGCTCACTATTAGTCGACGATCGGCTTCCGAAGAGGTAATACATAAATCCGAGTACAAAATGTAATCTCATGTACAGACGGAACAGTTTGTTGAAAAATTGCCTCGGATGGCGTACTTGTGCGAAGTTGTGTTAATCCAAAGCAGTAGACGATCGGTTTTTGAGGTGGTAACATGCGGACTAGTGTGTGAAGTGGAACTACGAGTAAAGATGGTAGTAATCGTTAAAGTTGAATCGGAAAACATATTTGTGCGATCTTATGTGGATTCTTCTAAGATCGTGTGAAGCATTTTGTAACTTTTGTCGTGCTCGGGAACTAATGAATAATGACTGGGAATCTTGTTATTAATATTAACGATAGCCTGGCTCTATAAATCGTTTTACTAATTCTGCAATTGACAAATAAAGCAAAATTAGTAGGAATCCTGACATTTTACGATTCTCATTATACTTAAGCATTTAAACCTACCCTGTTGGCACATTATTATCCGCTGTTTATTCCACAAGCGTTAGAGCTCCGACCGACAAAGAAGAAACCAATTGGCGCAACAACGCATGATTGAATAAATGGTTTCTAGCTTGGCAACCATGCATTTCCGGACATCAGTTCATTCGATCGTTTTTGTTCCGTATCCTTTCATCGATCAGTCCCTAGAGTTTTTTGCACAGTGGAAAAAAAATCACCTTTTATAAGCCAGTGAAGCTCAGGCAGAAACTGAATTCAGACCGAACATTTTCATTACTTTCACATTATCAGTTTTCGGAAACAAATCGTAGTTTCTAACTTCTTCTCGCAATACACGGCTGTCAACTCAGTGTAGATTATATCCAGTGCCCTGAAATTCCCATTCCGAGCGAAGAAAAGCCATCATCTCCCTCTCGATTTCTGCAACATGTAACAAAGAAATTGTGCAACAAACAATTTGTACCTTTTACATTGAACTGTTGTTGCTGTAAAATGTGAATTACATGTATAAAATAAATTATAAACATACTTTCCTCATATATCGTGGAGTTAGGGGAATAACACACTTGTACAGCATTATATGACGTATCCCTGGCCTCAAGCCTTCTGGTACTCACAGAAAATAGTGTCAGAATCACGTTATCTTGTTGCCTGTAAGGGGCTGAGTAAACAAATTAAAATTCATTAAGTTTTTTTAGTAACATTGTGATAAAATCGCTTGAAATGAAGTAAGTAAATCAATTTAGTGAAAGAAACACAGTAAATACTTTTAAACTGTAATTTTATTTAAAAAGGTAAAAACTAAGAAAACTACAGACATATTCGCAATCATGCAGAAGACACTATTTACATGTACCAGTCAACACAATTTAAATTTAAGAAAAAAGTAGCAACGGAACATAAAGGATTGTAGAGAATGTTTTTCATATTTTGCAGCAGATTGTTTGTGACCAGGAAAGCGTGGAAAAACTTTCCCTGTCCAGCACAGACATGTCTTAAATATGTTTGAAAATACAGCAGGAAATCAATTATTTTGGAATTCGTTTACAAATAATAAGAATGCAGTTCATGCTGCCGAAAACGAGTTGCGACGTTTTTGTATGTGATGAAGTGACAGCACACGAAGCAAAAGACTTATTTAGGCGTATTCTGCATGGTAAAGGTAATGTCAAAGATGGTCCGCAATCTCCTAGGCAAAATAATGGCCGAGTCGGCAGTTTCATTAGAAAAGCTGAAGAAAGTTGTCACATTATTAGGTATGAAATCTTTAAAGGGCTAAACATCGGTCACCAAGCAGTGTTAAAACATTTATATAAGACTGTACAATCGAAGCTAATCCCTATGAACCAACAGTTTTCAAACTTCCTACCAGCCACAGTTATTACAGTTCCCCAAAATTTAGGCATAGAACTGATCGGGGACATATTTAGGATTTACGTACCCCGTGGCTGAAACTATGTGTGATCTGTACCAGGGAAAATTGTATGATAACTAACGTGCAAATCTATAATTTTTTGTCAGTTTTCGAATTGAAAGTCTCTGATTCAGCATTTAGTCCCTTTATTTACTTCTATAACATTTTTATGCATAATTGTATATTTTAACAAATTGACGAGATTTAAACAGATTGGCCAGGTGCGCGAAGAGCTCGTGCGCTGACGATTCCGTACAAACTTAGGTTTATATACAGACTGTTCATCCATTCCGTGAATCGATAATCTCCGATCATTTTCGCGCTGTTGTCGACAATGGTATTGGCAATAAATCGGTTGGGGACTTCCAACGTTTACGAGAATGTTCTAATTTCAATAATATAAATGTGACATAAAGTCATGCAGGAAGCAGACGGCCATTATTGTAATAAGCAATAGTTTTGCATTCAGTCTGACTGAGTCGCAATGGTAAAAGACAATATCAGCGCAACAGGCTAGTCTGCAAAAGTTCCTTTCACACACAACTTGAAACGCCATACCTACGTGCAGCAGTTCCTCCAGGAAATCTGGTGGTGGATAGATTCCAAAACGCGTGATATGAGCAATAAAGTAATTCCCTGTCTGATGTCTGGCTTTTAGTATTGTGACTCAGTCACCCTGAAGGCAGAACTACTGATTATTTTAATTTCAAGTTTGAAGTAGGATAATAAATGACAAAAGAAATTCTGTTTCGTCTGATATGGTTGCAAATTAACAAATTTCTGATTTTTACTTTTACATGTACTGTAAAGGTTGCTTCTTGCCAAATTTCATGATTTATGTTAAGAGGACATAAACTATAGGGTTCGATGAGTGAGTTAGAGAATATCAAAATACATGACAAATGCCGGTGCCTTTTGACTGCATTGACGTAGATGCTTCACTTTCTTATTTCGTCAAGGGACCGTAGGCCTCAGTATGTAACATAAATGTTAACTGGATAGTCTACCCATTACCGAGAAAAATGGTTTTTAACAGTCGGACAAACAGACAGACACATGGATAGACAGAGCACAAATTGATCCTATAAGCGTTCCGTGTTTACCTACTGAGCTATGGGACACTAAAAATTAATTAAATTGAGATCTTTAGTCACGGTACATGCATGACTTTACATTGGCGTCACGGGTCAGTAAGCTATTTGTTGAAAGTAAGCTATTTATCAGACTCTATTGATCTTATGATATCTTGTACTTTGAAACATCCTGGCAGGATAAAATTGTGTACTGGACCGAGGTTCGAACTCGAGATCTCTACCTTCCGAGGCTAAGTGCTCTGTAAGGTGTCAGGTAAATCCATCACCTCCCATGAAAACCCTGACATGATAAGCAAATCCAGTAGTACGTAACATAGCTCCGAATAAATCGTGACATTAAATTAACCAAAGTTAAAAGATAAAGCCCTCCAGAAAAACAGTATAGATCTTACGATAACACAAAAAGGGCCACTACCACCCGCAAGTTTTAGCGTGAGACTTTTTCGCGTGTCTGTTACATTAGGACCACCCCCAGCCCATGTTAAAATATAGAGCCCTCCAGAAGAACAGTATAGATCTTACGATAACACTAAAAGGACCATACCAGCTGCAGGTTTTAGGGTGAGACTTTTTCGCGTCTCTTTTACGTTGCAAACTTTAAAAACATTGCCCCACCACGAAATGTATAACGTTTCTCATTGGATAGACAGAATTTTTGTAGGTGGAGCTTAAGGTTAACATTGAGACCCTGACTGGTCAGATGAAAACACAGCCAGATAGTTTCTTTTTCAACCAACTTCGGTAAACTGTAGTAAGGAGAAGTTAGGGGAGAGTTGCTTCCGAGATGGCGAGGTGAGGTGTGCTGCCCACCGCTGCCCTGACGCTGCCTAAACACCGACAAGGTAATGAAGGCACGCGATGCCGCATTTTTCAGCGCATAAGGCTTCACTCAGAACTGCAGAAGTCTCATCTGTTACACCCCCTTTTTGCGTAATACTAGTGTCGATCGTTAATTAAAACTCATGGTGTTCACATTTGCCACTTGAAGAACAGATCTGAAACGCGATGATTTTTCTTTTATATAGTTATTGAGAAGCCACATCAGCCACTGTAATTTACGACAAGTTAGATAAGTAATTAAAGATAATTGAGGGTCACTGTAGACCATTTTGATAGCTTTTTCTTTTGTGAAACTTAAATTAAACCTAGATTATAGATGTGATATGACGTAGGTCATCCTTCGATCGATTGTAGAACTTGGAAACCCATTCAGGGAATATTCGTTCACATTTTTGTTGAACGCAGTTGGTTTTTACCATCCTGTATTAAAACATTTCCTTTTATCAATAGTGCAATTTATAAACAATGTTTTGTGAGTAGAATAAAATTTCCAGTGGTAAACTTAACTGCTTTTTCGACGTTATTTCACCAGCTAACTAAAAATAGGAAAGCCTTGAACCCCTTCCACTAAATTTAGTTAGTATTAAGATTATTTTACAGGGAGTGCAGTGGAGCTGACGCTGAGATCATTTAGTATTTTGTTATATCACCGCTAGTCTCACTGAACTCTTCTGAATTCTATATGTCATGTGTGGTCTGGCGTCTCCTTACCAGCAACAGGTCCCAGGTTCAAACTAGTCAATTCCCTAAAAAACACGCTCAGAGCATCGTTGCGCGAAAGTGGTAGGGAGACACGATATAGAACAATCAGACACCACCATGAATGTTTAGAGCTCTACTGACTGAATCACCTAAGCGGGACTCCCGACCCCTGCTCACAGGTTTACTCCCACCAGTATCTCATCACCCACCTTCCACACTTCACAGAAATTCTCCTGTAAAAGTTTCTGGAGTATCACTCCTCGAAGAAACGATGATGCGGAGACATGGCTTGGTCACAGCCTGGAAGATGTTTTCAGAGTGAATTGTCAACTAGCAGCAAAGGTCCCGAGTTAGATTCTCCGCCCAACACGCAGTTTAAATCAGCCTGGAAGTTTCATATCAGCGTACACTCCACTGAAGAGTGAAAATATTTCTGGATCTTGTACTTTCCTTGCAGATTTCGCTAACGAGTAAAGTCACCCGAAAATGATTTTCCCCAGCTTCAACAAAGAGTTCAGGAAGCAGCATCTTATGCCATTGGGGCAGTAATTTTCCGTTTTCTGGTTTGTATAAAAAAGGTATGGAAGAAGTCGACTTTCCAAGAAACCGAACTTACTTCCAACTATACCATGTTTCAAATACAGCTACCATCCATCAACCAGAAGACATTTTATTCTTTCTTGCTATTACTGGTTTCGAAAATCTTTTTCATCAGATGGCTGCATTGTATTTAAATAACGAATTGTTAATCAGCTACTGAATGTTTTGATTGTCACGGTGCCCTACAGTCAAAAGATGCCGTTTCAGCACAACCAGGAGTACCTTCGAAGATATCCAACGTAGCTTTGGACGAAACGTAAGGGATAGAAGAGTTCCATGGACCACAGCCATAAAACCCGGAAGAATTCTCGGCAGCTGAAACATCCGGTCGTGAAAGCCTTCATTTTATGTCTACAGTGAAAACATTTAGACTGATAAATATCCGAAAAAGTAATGAAAATCAAAGACAAATTCAAAGTGAAAATTGCATGTTAAATGTAATGCGTGTGTGTTACAATTGTGCATATAGTATAGCCTGCAATATTAATTTATTTTGATAAATTTTGTGAGTGTCCCATTTTCACATGTGCGCTTTACAGGAAAAGTAAGAGAGTTCACTTACTATACTTTCAGTTCAGCAAAACTAGAGTGTGGAGTGGGAAATAAGCCATACCTTGGCACCATCAATCTCGAAATCTTGCTAGGTAGTCAGAGTTCCACTATTTTAAAACAAGAACCGACACATAGCCTTCATCTCTATCATCAACCTACGTTCCTACAAGGCTCACTTTACACAAATATTGTTGCTTTCTAGCCTCAAGCAATGATAACTGGAACTTCCTTGATTTGTAGTGGTAGAATGACTTTGATTTTATTTTGTTTCATTTTTAATTTATCTTTTGATGATGGCCAATCCAGACAGATAAATGTTCGCTTTCTGGCGTAAAATTTACTGCCGGCCGGGGTGGCCGAGCGGTTCTAGGCGCTACAGTCTGGAACCGCGCGATCGCTACGGTCGCAGGTTCGAATCCTGCCTCGGGCATGGATGTGTGTGATGTCCTTAGGTTAGTTAGGTTTAAGTAGTTCTAGGTTCTAGGGGACTAATGACCTCAGCAGTTAAGTCCCATAGTGCTCAAAGTCATTTGAACCATTTTTGAAAATTTATTCATGTATGGATAGTGGAGATACGTTCTGTACGTATGGAATAGATGTTCTGAATGCCATCAGTTGCACTGGACAAATTGTCAAATCCATTGAGTTTCGCAAAAGCTTATTCAAATTTACTGCTTATTTCAAGCCGCGTAGATTTAGCAGTTTTCTAGTATAGTCAGTTCCTTTGAAATGACGAGAGCATATTATTGCTTTTGTAGCAGTCTCAGCGCTTGCTACAGTATTATGGGTGTTGAATCTTTTGCAAACTTGCTCCGCAAGGGAAAGCACGAACTGCTATTTCAGTCCGTTTTGTGTTATGATTATGAGCATTACACCCAACGTCAACACAAACAGATATTGCTTAAACACACTCAGAACACGTTTTCTTGCGAGTCACTCATTGGAATAAATGAAATCCGTAACGCCTGCAAAATCACACATCTTGCAGCATGAAAGACTGAGCGGCGGTTACGTCACGAAGATCGCCGTGCGCTCACTCGCTCGCTCAAATCAGCAGAAAAACTACGTTTCTACACCTGTTAACTCGAAGATAGGCGTGTCCGTGCAAACGAAAACTGAATCTTCTACTGGAATCCTCTATTAAGAAATCTTACTGTTGTTAGTCCTATAACGATGGGAAGTCCATGGGCCTTCTTATAATTTGTTACAGCTGTACTGGCATACAATAAAGTGAAATCATTCTAAAATTATTATCAGTTGCATAAGGCACCACTTCCAGAATGTAATGAGTACTGTTAAGCAGAAGAGACTAAATGCTATAAACAAGTCGTTATACCATTTATATCGAGTATTAATCTTAATTTAAATGTTGCTGTAGTACTGTTAATCAGTAAGACTTCATAATACCAGCTTCCAGTGGAAGATACAATTCTCGTTAGTACTCACACACCCAGCCGTGAGATAGCACGTTTAGAAACGCATTTTGTCTGCTGAGCTGAGTGAGCGAGCGAGTTCAGGACTACCTTCGTGAAGTACGCGCCCCGGCCTGTCTTTTTCGTGGGCCTCACACAACAGCAGAAACGCGTTTACTTCTGCGCACTGCTCTGCAACCGGCAGCCCACGCTGTCAGTTGCGCTCCACGACAATGCACAGACTCGTGCTAGTTGTACAGCAACCCAAAGAGAACCATCAACGGAAATAATCTCAGCGTCGTAGAACGTGGTGTACTTACAGATGGATCAAAATTTCGTTTCTAAAAGAATAGCTAAAAGGAAACGAATTTTAACACTTTTTGTTACTGTTCGTTGTCTTTATAACGAAATTTGGTTACTTGCAACAATACTAAATGACAAAAGATGGTCGTGGCATTAACGTAAATCTCTGTTGACGAAACCAAACCGAGGAATGGCGATAGAAAAGTGCTACTTGCAGTGTATGGAGAGGCTGCGCTGAAACAAAATACCTGGCAGCTTTGTTAAGTGTATGTGGCCGAAAGAACCATTATGCATCTGCTTGCCACAAGTAAAGGTTTTGGAGGCCCCATCCACCACACGGGACACTGACTGAACAGTTTCAAAATATGAAGCAACAGATCAAGTGTTTTTGTATGTATTGCAGCTGAGACTAGGTTCTCGGTAATATCTCGCACCAAAATCTGATGTTGAGAAAAAAGAAAGTTTTATGCAATGATTTAATAATCAAAACTCTTACTATTTTTTACTATGTTTATGAGCGTTACATAAGGGACAAATAAAATTTTTTGAGAGTTCTTTGTTAGCAGAGATATTTCATTTTACTATAATACTTTCAGTGTCTGGAGATCACTGTCCAAAAAGTTTATAGTGTGTCTGAAGCTCGCTACACAATAGCTTTTCGCTGTGTGCCCTAGCGCCACTGTACGTCCAGACTGGGTGACGCCTTACTGCCTTGCAGGTTCTTGCATAATGCACAATGGTCGAGCTTGAGGTCCAGAAGATTTACTATCCAAGAGAAAAAAGATGTTGCAGATACAGAGAGAGCTATTAGAATACTATGCGCTGTCTGGGAAGCTTTTGAAAGGTAGACTTCAGACCCGTGATTTTTAGTGTGGCAAACAAAGGCGTTACTGAAGTTCAATAACGCTTGCAAAAAATTTGACTGGACCTCTCAAAACCTAAAGAAAGTGCCAGGGCGAATTTTGAAGAAGGGCAGGGCGGGGGGCGGTGAGAGGGGGGAGGGTGGCGACAGAGAGAGAGAGAGAGAGAGAGAGAGAGAGAGAGAGAGAGAGGGAGAGGTACCCACTGCGGGATATTTTGTTGCTAGGACTGGTATGCCGGTTGGGAGATCGCTCAAGACTTTGAAAGAAAACATAAGCGATGTCTAACAGACTAGATTATTGTTGGTAAACATAGAGCCCAATTTGGCTGTTGCGCTCTCATGAAAAATTATCATCACCTGGCAGTGCTGCCATGGGTGTTTGAGTCTCCGTGGCAGCCACGCACTAACGCACTGTAGTAGAAGTTCTCCAAGCCGCCGTTCATCTGATTCAAACAAATAACTGGCGTCGAGTAATATGACTGTTAGATGTAATGAGAATATTACTGTTTTATTTTTAATTTTAGTACTTGAAGGAAATACATTGACGGAAAAAAATCGCAACACAAAGGAGCTGTGCGACATAAACGAAAGTTGGTAAGCGTTTTTCTACATGAGAAAGAAAATGACTACTCGGATTTGACATCGGACTTATAACAATGGCGCAAGTTGAGTTGATGTTAGTCAAGAATGCATTTAACGCGACAAAGACGCCATTATCAACACCTCACTGAGTTTGAATGCGGTCATGAAGCTGAATGTTCCTCCCGCGATATCGCTGGAAGCTTTGGTAGTAATGTAGCCACTGCTGCCAGAGGTGGTCACGAGAACATAAGGTCAGAAGATGACTTGTCTCCGGACAGCCACGCGGCGTTACTGAGAGGAGGGACCGTCGTGATCGGCGTACGGCTCTGGCGCACCGTACTGCATCTGCAGCAGCAATTTGAGCAGCAGTTGTCACCACAGCGACACTACAAACTGTTGCGAATTAGTTACTTCAAGGACAGCTCCGTGTCAGATGCCCTGTAGCGTGCATTCCACTGACCCCAAAGCACCGCTATTTGCGACTTCAGTAGTATCAAGAGAGAGCTTGTGGACAGGTTGGAGGTCTGTTGTGTTTTATGATGAAAGCTGCGTTTTATAGCCGTGTGTTGACTAGAAGAGGTAGGGTGAGCGCCTGGAGCGAAACTGTGTGCGGCCTAGACACACTGGACCCACACGTGGAGCTATGGTCTGGGATGCGATTTCGGGTCACAGTAAGAGCACTCTCATGCTTGTCTCACGCATCCTAACTGCAAAAGTGTATGATGATTCGATCTTTCGATCTGTTGTGGTTGCATTCGTGAACAGCATTCCAGGGGTGTTTTACAGGAGGATAACGCCCGCCTACATACGCTGTTGTAGTCTAACATGCTCCACAGAGTGTCGACATGTTTGCTTGGGCTGCACGATCACCAGATCTGTCTCCAATAGCGAGACAGCGTCATTCACAGGCAGATAGACAACATTAACTCTCCCTGTATTGACCGACTAGGTTCAACAGGCATGAAACTCCATCCCACAAACTGACATCAGCACCATGCGTGTAAGTTTAAATACTTGATTTCAACATTCTGATGGTTACACCTTTATATTTTTTTAATTTTTTTTATGCGCGCTCGCTGTAAAATATTTTGTATTAACAGCCATGGTCGGTTTCGCGACACTAGAAGACGTATCCTTAGCTGATAAATATTCTTTTTCATGAGTCATCGCTGAAAGATAAAGTCCTTAGAGACGTTGTAAGCAAATAGCATACTGAAAGCGGTAGTCATTTAAAACGAAGGGGACAGCAGAACAGAACCAGAAGCAGAAAGGTGGTTGAGCAACAGCGGTAAATTAATTAATTTTTTATGTTGCGATTTTTTTCCGTCAATGTGTGTTAACTGTTTCAGGAAAGTTTCGAAAATGGACGTGCAATAAATTTAGTCACATTCCAGGATAAGACACATTTTGTGGAGGTAATGGATTATAATACACTTTATACCATTTCCTGCAGCTAGTACACTTGATCCTTTTATTTGAAATTAATTGCACAGTCATTTGCAATTTATATTTTTAATAACTGTAATAAATATAAACTACTTGCAGTGTCAAACGTAGAGCACGACATCAACGTAGCAGCTTGGATCTCCCTAGTTGTTTGGCTTCGCAACTGCACCGCAAGCGGAAAGGGCTTCACGTCAGTTGAAAACACCCTCCGGCGCTGTAAGCTAGAGGGAAGGTGTACACGCTTTTCTCATACAGTTGTGTTGACGTTTCTGTAGCTCTCCGACCGCCGAAATCGCCGGCAGCACAGTGGTTGCTCTTTTTTGCCCTGGGTTTATTATTGTGGATTTGTTTGTTCTGTTGATGACTTTCTTGTTTCGGATTTCTCTCGTTTGTCCTTTCGAATTTGTGTACGGTTTTTGCTGCCGATCACTTGGTACTTCCGACAACTGGCCTTTTTTTTCTCTGAAACCGGCTCGTTACACAATCACACCTGGACGATGTGTTAGTAAATTAGTTTCTCAAGCTGAGTAGTATAACAAAGTAACCACCACATAAATAGTGTTGTCCAGCGGTGACATGTTCTGGGGCAACCTAGATAAGGTCAAAATAGTGTGCAGCATAATTATTATGTGAAGTTAATAAACAAACATAACGCAAAAGGATCATGAAACTGTTACACTTATGCTGCGTAAAATTTACTCCAGAACGGTATTTGAGCTGAATATCATGAATGTCCCCCCCATGAACCATGGACCTTGCCGTTGGTGGGGAGGCTTGCGTGCCTCAGCGATACAGATGGCCGTACCGTAGGTGCAACCACAACGGAGGGGTATCTGTTGAGAGGCCAGACAAACATGTGGTTCCTGAAGAGGGGCAGCAGCCTTTTCAGTAGTTGCAGGGGTAACAGTCTGGATGATTGACTGATCTGGCCTTGCAACATTAACCAAAACGGCCTAGCTGTGCTGGTACTGCGAACGGCTGAAAGCAAGGGGAAACTACAGCCATAATTTATCCCGAGGACATGCAGCTTTACAGTATGATTAAATGATGATGACGTCCTCTTGGGTAAAAAATTCCGGAGGTAAAATAGTCCCCCATTCGGATCTCCGGGCGGGGACTACTCAGGAGGACATCGTTATCAGGAGAAAGAAAACTGGCATTCTACGGATCGGAGCGTGGAATGTCAGATCCCTTAATCGGGCAGGTAGGTTAGAAATTTTAAAAAGGGAAATGGATAGGTTAAAGTTAGATATAGTGGGAATTAGTGAAGTTCGGTGGCAGGAGGAACAAGACTTTTGGTCAGGTGAATACAGGGTTATAAATACAAAATCAAATAGGGGTAATGCAGGAGTAGGTTTAATAATGAATAGGAAAATATGAATGCGGGTAAGCTACTACAAACAGCATAGTGAACGCATTATTGTGGCCAAGATAGACACAAAGCCCATGCCTACGACAGTAGTACAAGTTTATATGACAACTAGCTCTGCAGATGATGAAGAAATTGATGAAATGTATGACGAGATAAAAGAAATTATTCAGGTAGTGAAGGGAGACGAAAATTTAATAGTCATGGGTTACTGGAATTCGTCAGTAGGACAAGGGAGAGAAGGAAACATAGTAGGTGGATTGGGGCTAAGAAATGAAAGAGGAAGCCATCTGGTAGAATTTTGCACAGAGCATAACTTAATCATAGCTAACACTTGGTTCAAGAATCATAAAAGAAGGTTGTATACATGGAAGAATCCTAGAGATACTAAAAGGTATCAGATAGATTATATAATGGTAAGACAGAGATTTAGGAATCAGGTTTTAAATTGTAGGACATTTCCAGGGGCAGATGTGGACTCTGACCACAATCTATTGGTTATGACCTGTAGATTAAAACTGAAGAAACTGCAAAAATGTGGGAATTTAAGGACATGGGATCTGGATAAGCTGAAAGAACCAGAGGTTGTACAGAGTTTCAAGGAGAGCATAAGGGAACAATTGGCAGCAATGGGGGAAAGAAACACAGTTGAAGAAGAATGGGTAGCTCTGAGGGATGAAGTAGTGAAGGCAGCAGAGGATAAAGTAGGTAAAAAGACGAGGGTTGCTAGAAATCCTTGGGTAACAGAAGAAATATTGAATTTAATTGATGAAAGGAGAAAATATAAAAATGCAGTAAATGAAGCAGGCAAAAAGGAATACAAACATCTCAAAAATGAGATCGACAGGAAGTGCAAAATGGCTAAGCAGGGATGGCTAGAGGACAAATGTAAGGATGTAGAAGCTTATCTCACTAGGGGTAAGATAGATACTGCCTACAGGAAAATTAAAGAGACCTTTGGAGAGAAGAGAACCACGTGTATGAATATCAAGAGCTCAGATGGCAATCCAGTTCTAAGCAAACAAGGGAAGGCAGAAAGGTGGAAGGAGTATATAGAAGGTTTATACAAGGGCGATGTACTTGAGGACAATATTATGGAAATGGAAGAGGATGTAGATAAGACGACATGGGAGGTAAGATACTGCGTGAAGAGTTTGATAGAGCACTGAAAGACCTCCGGAGTAGACAACATTCCGTTAGAACTACTGAAAGCCTTGGGAGAGCCAGTCATGACAAAACTCTACCAGCTGGTGAGCAAGATGTATGAGACAGGCGAAATACCCACAGACTTCAAGAAGAATATAATAATTCCAATCCCAAAGAAAGCAGGTGCTGACAGATGTGAAAATTACCGAACTATCAGTTTAATAAGTCACAGCTGCAAAATACTAACGCGAATTCTTTACAGACGAATGGAAGAACTGGTAGATGCGGAGCTCCGGGAGGATCAGTTTGGATTCCGCAGAAATGTTGGAACACGTGAGGCAATACTAACCTTACGACTTATCTTAGAAGAAAGATTAAGAAAAGGCAAACCTACGTTTCTAGCATTTGTAGACTTAGAGAAAGCTTTTGACAATGTTGACTGGAATACTCTCTTTCAAATTCTGAAGGTGGCGGGGGTAAAATACAGGGAGCGAAAGGCTATTTACAATTTGTACAGAAACCAGATGGCAGTCATAAGAGTCGAGGGGCATGAAAGGGAAGCAGTGGTTGGGAAAGGAGTGAGACAGGGTTGTAGCCTCTCCTCGATGTTATTCAATCTGTATATTGAGCAAGCAGTAAAGGAAACAAAAAAAAATTTGAGTAGGTATTAAAATTCATGGAGAAGAAATAAAAACTTTGAGGTTCGCCGATGACATTGTAATTCTGTCAGAGACGGCAAAGGACTTGGAAGAGCAGTTGAACGGAATGGACAGTGTCTTGAAAGGAGGATATAAGATGAACATCAACAAAAGCAAAACGAGGAAAATGGAATGTAGTCAAATTAAATCGGGTGATGCTGAGGGAATTAGATTAGGAAATGAGACACTTAAAGTAGTAAAGGAGTTTTGCTATTTAGGAAGTAAAATAACTGATGATGGTCGAAGTAGAGAGGATATAAAATGTAGACTGGCAATGGCAAGGAAAGCGTTTCTCAAGAAGAGAAATTTGTTAACATCGAATATAGATTTATGTATCAGGAAGTCGTTTATGAAAGTATTTGTTTGGAGTGTAGCCATGTATGGAACTGAAACATGGACGATAACTAGTTTGGACAAGAAGAGAATAGAGGCTTTCGAAATGTGGTGCTACAGAAGAATGCTGAAGATTAGATGGGTAGATCACGTAACTAATGAGGAGGTATTGAATAGGATTGGGGAGAAGTTTGTGGCACAACTTGACTAGAAGAAGGGATCGGTTGGTAGGACATGTTTTGAGGCATCAAGGGATCACAAATTTAGCATTGGAGGGCAGCGTGGAGGGTAAAAATCGTAGAGGGAGACCAAGAGATGAATACAGTAAGCAGATTCAGAAGGATGTAGGTTGCAGTAGGTACTGGGAGATGAAGCAGATTGCACAGGATAGAGTAGCATGGAGAGTTGCATCAAACCAGTCTCAGGACTGAAGACAACAACAACAACAACATCATGAATGCACTAAGGAAAAACTGTTACTTCATTACGACTATACCACATCAAAATTAATTTCTGTAATATGTGACACTGCATATTATTTAGAATACAGTTTTATATTCTTCTGAAAAAGTCTGTAATAGGTTGCCAGTAGACACCAATCAAACAATTATAATTCACCAGATATTCAAAACCAAACTGAATGAGTAATCTGTTAACCACTCTTTCTATAATTAATAAGAATATTTGGACTCGAGAACGTAAATCCTAGTTAACATTCATGTTTATATTATACAGGCTGTTTACCTATCCTGTATATAGATACCTAATTAAGGCCAGTGAATTTCATTAATTACTAACAAGGGGAACTCGCCAATCGGGAGACGCCTATTTCGCCTAAATTGCGTGTGTAGAAGGAGGTGGGTCTCCACATCTCGTGCCTAAAATATTTCGTCTGAGTGGGCAAAATGCTCTCGAAAATTTTTCGGGTAGCACTACATGCCTTAGTCATCACTCTGTTCGCAGTTAATGGCGTACCGTGATGGTCATGAGCAGTGCGTACGAATCAGGCGGCCTCACATCAATTCCGGGTGCTTTCTGGTTTTCCGATGTTTATTTTACTTCGTTTCTTCCGATTGTTCAAATATTTGCCGTAGAAATTAAACACATTCGAACAGTATATTTATATAACTAGGCGAAAGTGATAATGAAAATAAAGTTTCCAAAGATTCTTGTGATTACGTGTTCTTCTTTTTATTCATTATCACAGTAGAAGATTTGCAATTTTTATGGTGACATCTATCATAGAAACATGTGAAACATATAATTATATGTTTCACATCAGGCACATTTTATGAACGCATTTTTTGAGCAGTTAAATTTTGCCGAAACAAGCGTAATTGTAAAGGACACTTCATCCAAGTTTTGAAACGACGGTTTCTCCGCTTTCAGTTTGGATGCAAACCAAGCGTACTGAATCACAGCGGCGAACAGAGGAGCGCTGCATTGATGCTGCACGATCAAATGTATTTTAACTGCATCTTCTCTTGAAGATATTTCTCGCTGTTGTCGGAACAATTCAGGGGCATTTTGTAGTCTTTTAATTAAAATTTTGACTTGGCGATAGAAATATACATCACACGGTTGAGCCGGCGAGTGTGACCGAACAGTTCTAGGCGTTTCAGACTGGAATCGCGTGACCGCTACGGCTGCAGGTTCGAATCCTGCCTCGGGCATGGATGTGTTGATGTCCTTAGGTTAGTTACTTTTAAGTAGTTCAGAGTTCTAGGGGACTGATGACCTCAGATGCCAAGTCCCATAGTGCTCAGAGCCATTTGAACCATTTTGAACCAACGGTGTACATTTTGCTGGTATGACCTTCATGGTACACATTGCCTCTCCCAGCTCATTCGTAAATGTCTCATCATACAATGCTCAATCTGTTTCGCCGCTCCAAGGATACACCAACAGAAGAAATGTACTGTCTGTAACGTATGGCTTCAATGCTGTTTCCAAGAATGTTGCATAAAGCTCTTTTGTTAGTTTCCCAGACATGGAAGAAGTAACGACAACATTTTCGTACTCGTCTTCTAAGTTTTTGACAGTGCCGGCAACCCGAGGACCGGATACTATTCGCAGGCTCTTGGAAACATAAAAACACAACGGGTAAAGTTTCCCTGAAGCGGTTAAACTGCACTATGCTATGTAAGAGAAGGTTGTCTTATATAGATTGAGTTTTTTCACCTTAACAGTCTTTGTACCTTTGAAATCCAGAGACCTGTTGTGCCTTGACTCATATTGGCATCCGGTCTGCTCGCTGTTAATTATATAGTCGATGTTGAAATGTGGCATTAAATGTCTCATCTGCATACGAAACTTCTCTGTAGCTGCCACAGTTTCGTCCAAAGTTGCGACATCATTTTTGCTGAAGACTTTCGTGATTTTTTGCTGCCTTATCGAAAAATTTTTCTTGAAGGATTTTGACCATGTATTAGTAGCACGGAAGTGAAAACTCTTCGATAAATACGGGAATGGAGCGGTCGTCAACCATTGCTGTCGGGGTTCTAGCCGTCACCTGTTCATAAAGCGTCGTGCATCTTGAAATTTTTCCCATGTTTCCGAGCCAATTAAGGACAACTTTTCAAGTCTGGTGCCATCTCGGTGTACTTCTTTCCTCCAAGTTTTAAGATAATCCCTTTTCTTCAGTATTGGGAATCTAGACTGCAATGTTGCAATTTCCATTTCGGATGAGCGTCAGCAAATTCCAGGCCCTTCTTCTTGTCAGCCAATGTTGCTGACGTACGTGAGGAACTCTTAGAGAAATCTTCAGGGGTATAATCCTCATCTGTACCTTAAGAAGTAACCTGTGACAGGTAAAAATAGACTGCATATGATAAACGTGAGTGTGTGTGAGAGAGAGAAAGAGAGAGAAATAGAAAGAGAGAGAGAGACAGAGAGAGAGAGAGAGAGAGAGAGAGAGAAAGAGAAAGAGAGAGAGTGAGATGTTTCACGTACCTCATCATAAATATTTTCTTCATCAGGCTCTGTGCTTAGTATCAGATCTTCGTAGTGCTCCGTGAAATGCGTATTCATAACGTCGATAACTGCCTCTGCAATTACTTCACCTATTGATATTACTGTAGGACTGAAGGACAAAGGAGGATTGTCAGTGATCATCCCTTTTTCTTTGTAAATTGAAAAAGCGTAGGAAAGAGTACTGGTGAAGTTTGCTTTGAAATCTTCATCAAACTTTTCGTGATTATCAGTCACTTTTAGTTGCGTTGCCATGTTTGATGTTGGCGCGGCGATACTCACAGCTCCAAGAATTGTTGCTAACTGACAATAGAAGCACAGTCTAGTACATACGGCCGCGACACTCACTGGTGTGAAATGCATTACCGTCTGATAGCTGACGCGACGCTTGCGATTCCAGCGGTCAGCTAGGGTAACGTCTGTTAGCGTCATATACAGAATAAGAATAATATTTTATTTTCTAACCTGTTTGTACGTCATTTACGATTGTTTTATATTTGATTCGAAAGCTTGAATGTATTTAAATTCTACGGTAAATAGTTCAACAATCTGAAGAAACGAAGTAAAATAACAATGAGGAAAAAAACAGAAAAAAAATTAGGAAGCAGTTGGCTTTGACCTCAGGTGGATTGTTTCGTAAGCAATGCGCTTGACCATTACACTACGCCATTAACTACGAACAGACCGCTAAATAAGATATGCAGGGTGTTACAAAAAGGTACGGCCAAACTTACAGGATACATTCCTCACACACAAATAAAGAAAAGATCTTATGTGGACATGGGTCCGGAAACGCTTAATTTCCATGTTAGAGCTCATTTTAGTTTCGTTAGTATGTTCTTTCCCCTACGCTCAATGGAGCACGTTATCATGATTTCATACGGGATACTCTACCTGTGCTGCCAGAACATGTGCCTTTACAAGTACGACACAACATAAGTTCATGCACGATGGAGCTCCTGCACATTTCAGTCGAAGTGTTCGTACGCTTCTCAACAACAGATTCGGTGACCGATGGACTGGTAGAAGCGGACCAATTCCATGGCCTCCACGCTCTCCTGACCTCAACCCTCTTGACTTTCATTTATGGGGGCATTTCAAAGCTCTTGTCTACGCAGCCCCGGTAGCAAATGTAGAGACTCTTCGTGCTCGTATTGTGGACGGCTGTGATACAATACGCCATTCTCCAGGGCTGCATCAGCGCATCAGGGATTCCATGCGACGGAGGGTGGATGCATGTATCTTCGCTAACGGAGGACATTTTGAACATTTCCTGTAACAAAATGTTTGAAGCCACGCTGGTACGTTCTGTTGCTGTGTGCTTCCATTCCATGATTAATGTGATTTGAAGAGAAGTAATAAAATGAGCTCCAACATGGAATGTAAGCGTTTCCGGACACATGTCCACATAACATATTTTCTTTCTTTGTGTGTGAGCAATGTTTCCTGAAAGTTTGGCCGTACCTTTTTGTAACACCCTGTATGCTGCTATCGGAAAACTTTCGAGAGCATTTTCTCATTCCGTAAGGCCCACTCAGGCGAAATATTTAAGGCACGTGATGGGGAGACCCACCTCCTTCTACAAACGCAATTTGAGTGACATCGAAGTGTCCCTATTGGGACCTCCCCTTGTAAGTATGAAATGTAGGTGAAAACAACTGCTGAATATAAAACTTAGGACATCATTGCTTTTCCACCAGTAGATGCAAGTTACTGCTGTGGTTGCCTGTGTCCGTTAATAAGTACCCTTATTGAAGGATGTTGTTTCCGATGTATACAAAATATTACGTGTAAGTAGATGAACGAATAAATAAATTTCCCAAAGTGGGTCTGACAAATTACAGACTGCATAAAATGGGAAGAATGTGGACAAATTACACATTTGTACACTGTAAGTTACATTCGTCAGTATCTAATGGGACCAGATGGCACTTTGACAATCTGCTTCAGAAGCATTAGTGACTTCCACATCTTACTGTGTTGAGTTCAACTGCCGCTGTAAAATTGTGTTACAAAATAAATTCGTGCTTACTTCGTGTGGCAAGGTGACGTAATTATGTATAAGATACATTTACTCTTCACTGGAGCTGTACGATTCTAATAGAGAGTATCTGGTGTCGAGATTATTTTCCTATCTTAGAGCTGCATTTATGTATAATACTTGGGAAAAACCTATGCCTCTATATTTTATTTCGCATATATATATAATTTTATTACTGTGATTCCCATCAAGCGTATCGAGAGGCCAGCTGAAGCAACATCAACTCCCTGGGGTATAAACACCCATTTCCAGATATTGTTTTCTATCGCATCTGTAAAGCACTTACGTTAACTTATATTAAAATACGGAAGTGTTGTGGGTCACCTATAAGCACGTTATCATTCTGAGATATTGATCCATTATCATGTCATGCCTTGGAACCTTACACCAGAAAACATTTACGGTGCTCGTTTGGTTGATAACTCGCTGGTAATACTGGTAATTTCTCTCAGCTTATTTTTTCCTTATTGTTTTTTTTTCCATTCAGCTGCCGGTGAAGGCTGGCGTCAGCTAATTACCTGATCTATAGCCATGTAAATAAAAACATGAAAAGATTTAAAACGCTGATTTTGTTAAACAAATAGGTGGTCTTAATGTGGTGACAAATCACTGCACTTTTGTTGGAGTTGACATTGTCATATTGCTGAGGTGGTTGATTCAGGAGGGTGTGCTATTTTATTTGAGGTTATTGTCATATGTAGAACAGCATATGAGGTTGATGAAACCCGAAATCTAAGTGGAACACTGATATATCATTATAATAAATGACGCATGTTTAGCACTTGTGTAACGATAACTCACCGATCCTACCATTGTAGTAGACTGCTCAATGAAAGTGTGGCACCAGTTACTTGTCTGGGGACCGAAGTGGACTTCAATTCCCGGAAAAGATGGAATGAAAAAAAATACGCCTTTTGAAACAACACTAAATTGCTTTACTGTGAAATGAAAGCAAAACGGTAATCAAGAGAGACGCAGTCTGCCAGAACTGCACATCTGTGGTATTAAAATATGATGCTGGGTAATATTCGATATCTGTCGTCCCTACCTGTACTTCAAATTCAATGTCGCTGACATGTATCGACGTAGGATGTGCGGCTGCAGACGTCGATTCTGTACGCAACGTATTAAAAAGACTCTTACTTATCTTTGCCAGGTAATAGCAGCTCAGACGACTTAGATACCTAACATATCATAGGTGTGGTTTTGGTGTCTACTGATTGTGGGGCGTGTGAATGAGAATCCAGTGTAAGAAAGACTATGGCAGAAAGCGCATGCGCACGCTGTGCACGTTGTGCAACAGAATGAAGAAAGTTTTGTGGCACGTAAAGAAGAGAATTAACATGTTCTCTAACGAGACAAGAAAGAATTTGTCAAGCCAGACTGTTCTGAGAAAGCGTACCGATCGGATCGCGAGTGTCTGCAATGGCGGTAGTTGAGTGCTAAAATGCAACAACTGTCGAATAATTGGAATAAAATAAGGTAAATAAGAGCTCGGACAGAATTATTTAGGTGTTTATTTTTTCTAAGTACTATTCTACAGTGCAATGGAGGGGAAATAGTTTGACAGTTGTTGTATAGTTGTTGTATGAGCCCTCTTAAAATAATTAAGTGTGAATTGAAAAGTAATCTCTAGATATAGATATAAATGAGGAAATCAGGCGGGTATGCTTTAAAAAATCACATAAATCTTTAGTAAGCAACTTCTCTTGAAAAGAGCAAGTCCGACACAGGCACTGCCGAACTTTAACAGGCACGGGTCCTCATATTTTGAGCAGAAAATATGATACTCCTTGCCGTGAATCTTTCCTAACACGACATTCAATTTGTGACATGAGTCTACATGGTTGTGAGAAACAGTCTGTAAAGCTTGTATATGTGTTGTAGGGTAGGTTATGTAGAGAAATAAATGTTAAGAGAAAAATTCGTTATGTTGCGCAATATCCGAGTTGATTATCACTGAAGCTACTGAATCAGGCCGTTGCGTGTGCAAACTCAAACAGCCCGCCAGATACAAATAGTGTCAGTTGTTCTCATAGCGTAGATGTTAGTGCATGGGACTACTCAGCTTTTGGCTTGTCCAATCTCTTTATCGCTCTCTTGCTCGCTTTCAGGAAACATAACGAACAACACGTTTGAGGACACAGTCTCTGGCGGGCCGCTTTCATTTGTGCGCGCAACGGGGTGACGGGCTAACTTCAATGCTAATTAATTCGTAAATGGCGCAGCTCACAGAAAATTTTCCTTAACAATTGTTTTTCAACACTATCTGCACTGTAATACCCTCACGATCTTTTCAGACTGTTTCTGACATCCTGTATACACTACACATAGTGCTAACGGGAGTGTTGGCTTATTTTCTTTGTTTAACTACAGGAATATACGACATCAAATATTTTAGCAAATCTATCGCTAAAAAGACTAAAATATAACGTATCTTGTAATTTTTTCAGTTCTTCAGAACAGTGTATGTTACTCACAAGACTGCAGGTGCTACTCGTATTTTGGAAGACTTCATATAGAGCATTTTCAACGGTATGTTTTCTGAATTTGACAAGTCAGTATAGCATTTTAGATTTGGGGTAATGGAATAGTACCATTTGTGAACCAAATTGCGTTTACTGTTAGAACAGTTCTGAAAGCGCTCTTGACGATAGAAATTTTATTTTATAGTGTGCCTGTGAAACTGAATATAATTAAATTCTAGTCAGAGCACCATGCAGGCCTTACATGCTTCCCTGCAGTTTCACAATTTGTGTAAGTAGTTGTTTCTTAGTACGTGTATGCTGCTTCACTGTTAAGCCACCACATAGATACCACGGGAAAAATGATATTTCTCGTGAAACAAGCTAAAGACTAGGTCTTTACCTATTTTGAATACTTTACGGCGGTCTCAACAGATACTAATTGTATCTGACGGCCCACTTGAATTTGCGCACGCAGTGGCTTGATTGGGTAACTTCAATGCCAATTAACTCAGAAACGGCGAAACACAATGAACTTTTTTCTGGATAATTATTTCCAAGCACAACCTACCCCTTAACACCTTTACAAGCTTTTCAGACTGTTTTTCTGACCATCCCGTATACTTGGTTCAGCAATAAGGGGACATACTTTTGGCATGCCCGGTCAGTTTATTATTTAATTAATGTTAATTCATTGCTGGCCAATGTTTGTCAATAATCAGGCAGTCTTAAATATGTCTCCCGTTCTGATGTCATACCAGCATTGCATTGTGGATGGGGAGAGTGAAATGTGATCCTTCATGTGAGCGATATTAGTGGCATACTCGAGATACTTCTTGATTTCGAGGGAACACCTGCTCCGGTGGAAAGACTCTTAGTCCCGTAGGTGCCTCTCGATCACTGGTCGTAGCACGATAGTCGACTGAAGCGACCTGAGACTGTCTGCTTCCATACATAGTTTAAGCGTATTTGTATCTACGAGCGCAATGCTTTGTAAAGAACTTCCATTGGATATTATCTTGGACAGACATTAATACTGCCAACAACGAACTGTATTTCTCCGGTCATGCTTCTATAGACATCAGTGCTATCCTTCATGTATTGAGTGTTTGTGTGGTAATGAGCTGCGCGGAGTGGCCGCGTGGTTTGAGGCGTCATGTGCTGGATTGCGTGGCCCCTCCTGCTGGAGATCGAGCCCTCCCTCGGGCATGGTGTGTGTTGCTCTTAGCATAAGTCAGTTTAAGTAGTTTGTAAGTCTAGGGACCGATGACCTCAGCAGTTTGGTGCCTTACGAATTCACACACATTTGAACTTTTTTTTGTGGTAATGAACGTCTGCTGTTAAATGTTTTCATGCTGTTCATTCTCTAGCGTTTATCCTGTTTATTCCAGGATTCGTTTTTGCACAGTTTTATGTTATAATGAGTGTTTTACTTTATTGACATCTGCCCTTCCTGACGTCACACTAGTCAGGTAGGAATGTTGGAAAGTCATGTGCGCAATCTATCTACAAATCGTGTAAGCTTTGTTCTGCGTGTTATCTTATTGTAATGGCTTGTCTGTCGGGTTCTCTGAAGCGGAATTCGGGGACGGCGCCGATTATTTCCCTGTCTCACAAGCCAATGCGCTGATAGTTGCGTTAGCTTTCTTTGTTACTTGCTTGCTATTAGGCAGAAAAACAAGCACCTTTGCCAGTGAGCCCCATCCCTTTGACTCGTGGAGGTTGAAAATTGGATAAAGTACCGGGTGCTTATAATGAAACTTACTCTATTTAATACGTTATAACACGGAAACTATTTAACGTACGATGATCAACTCGGCAGCTTTAATGTCAAGAACATGGGGAAGAGAGATGATGCAGAATCAGTTCAGCTGAAACACTTGTAATGTGCTGCTACGGTCCATTATACCATTACATACCGGTACCATTACTGCCACAAAAGCGGCTCAATATGGCGACCATCAGTGTCCAGAAGAGTCTGAAAGCGCAGGACTGCATTCTGCACAGCAGGACGAAGCATGCCGATAGGTATGCTGGCTACTTCTCCTGATATGCTGCTTTTCGAATCAGCACATGTGCAAATGTTCCCCTAGTATATCCTGTTCTTCAGGTAGCCCCACAACCAGAAATCACAGGGAGTGAGATCAGGTGGTCGTGCCGGCCAAGCATCTGGAAACAATCGGCTGGTAATTCCATCGTTTCTGAATGTGTTTCGGAGCAGCATGTGAACTGAACGAGCGACGTGAGGTGGGGTCCCATCATGCATGAAAACTGTTGATTTCAATACCTCGCTGCCTTGTAGGGTGGATATCACATGCCGGCGAAGCATATCGCAGTAGCGCTGGCCAATCACTCTGCACGAGTTTGGACGTTGAGTAATAAACTTTTCAAAAAAGAATGGGCTAATGATGAACGTAGCTGTGAAGTCACACCATACAGTGGCACGTTCACCATACAGAGTAACTTCATGCACAGAAATGGAGTTGAAAATCACCACACTTGGCAATTCTGTGTGTTCACTTCACCGGTCAGAGAAAAATTATCTTCGTCTGTCCGTAGGATGGTCGAGGGCCAGCCCTCGTCAACTTCAGTCCTTGCGAGAAAGTGGAGAGCGAATGCAACAAGTCATTGTGTATCCTGTAACGCAAGCTGCTATACGATATGGGCCTTATACAGCTACCATTTGAGAATAGTTCAAGCACTTTCCGTACAGTGGGCCACGGGTGTTCAGCTGTTGTGACACAGCACGAACAATATCTAACAATCGGGAATAGCGCGTAGCGTTGTCTGCCATAGCAACAGCGATTTCGTCAACCACCTGTGGTGCAAACGGTTGTCGGCCTCTTCCCGGAGCGACGCTCAGTTCTCCAATTGATTCGAACTTCATCATCATGCTCCACACAGCAGGTGGAGAAAGAGGACCCTTCCGTAATCCTTGTAGCAGGCGAAGTCCTCGAAGTGCAGCGGCAGCATTACCGTTGTTTTGATAATAGAGCTTCACCAATAATGCCCTGCTCCTTTTGTTCACGCTCGTGTTGACACATCAAGTGCACTGCGACTGGTCAGGTGTGTGAGACTATGAATTACGGTGATTAATAGCGGCACCTTGTGGCCATAGCTGGAACTGAACGGTGGCGCTGTTTCGCAGGGATATCACGCACCCCATACTCTGGACATTAATGCTGTCAAGTTTGGCACTCGTATGGTAATTAGTTTCCACGTTATAACGTGTTAAATATGGAAGTTTAATTATAACCACCCGGTATTGGCATAGCACAGATTCATGTGCTCCAAAATTTTATGAGAAATTCACTTGCAAAAACAAGACACAAATACAAAAAAAAATTCAATGAAACCCAAATGATCAAATGACTCTTTTACATGATAAGATAAAGGAATCTAATGTTCAATGTTTGTCAGTTTCTTAGGGACCAAACTGCTGAGGTCACGGTCCCTCGACTTACACTCTATCTAAATTAACTTAAACTAACTTATGCCAAGAACAACACACACACACACACACACACACACACACACACACCCATACCCGACGGAGGACTCGAACATCCGGCGAGAGGGGCCGCGCAATCCATGACATGGAGCATCAAATCGCGGGGCCACTCCGCACGGCCTTTATATAAAGCTTTCTGTCACTACCTACCGCGTCCGATGCGATAGCTGAGTAGTGCCGGCACGGGAGCTCAGCGTGTTCGGTCAGAGGGCTGCATGCTCTTTGTAATAAAAAAAATGAGTTAAGGAATCAATGATCGACTTATACGGATTTCTTGTGACGTCCGCCCAGACCAAATGAAAGAACTATATCGAACAAAATGAAAAAAAAAGTGGTCAGCGTGACGGATTGCCGTCGTACGAGCCCTGGTTCGATTCCCGGCTGGGTAGGAAATTTTCTCCGATCAGGGACTGGGTGTTGTGTTGTCTTCATCATCATTTCATCCCCATCCGGCGCGCAGGTCGCCTAATGTGGCGTCGAATGTAGTAAGACCTGCACCAAGGCGGCCGGACCTACCCCGCAAAGGGCCTTTCGGCCCATGACGCAAACGTTCTTTTCATTTCCAATACCTAGCGCGGTATTTTTGTTATCGATAATATAACCTTTAGCGTCTCCACAAATCAAATATGATTTAGGCGGGTGATATTTTTTCTCACAATCATAAACTACATTTTGAGTTGGCAGCCGTATGTATCACGTACTATACAGTCTGCGCTTAACGCTCTTCATTTTTTCAAGGTCCTCACAGCCGCAAGAAGGTGACAGCATTTAGGAAAGCCACAGTGTTTGAGCGTTAACGATGATGGCACGTGAAAGAAAATGTAAGAAATGTAGACAGTATTATACACGAGGAATATTCATGATTGCTATAAGCAGATAAATCAAAACCTCCTCAGCTCGTGCACGTGTTTGCCAGTTGCAGGACACGTGTAAATGTACTACACCAAATTTGTTTCAACCGTACTGCATGACTACACTGTCATGGCTCTCGTACACTTGAAAATGCACTGTAACAAATGTGATACAGTCGGACTGTATGACTACATTTTGCACATTATCAGGCCAACAAATCTGATTCAGTCGTACTGTATGACTACACTGTCACAAGTTTCAGCACACTTGCAAAAGTACTGTACCAAATTTTATACAGTCGGACTGTATGACTACATTTTGCGCATTATCAGGCCAGTTATGTTTAAATATGTGTGAGTGATGTAAAACAAATGGAATTTGTCTCCTACATCTTATCTGCTGTAAATGAGAAAATGATAAGTTTAGTAGGTTATAGATCGATTATTTAAGGAATTAATAGTGTCCTTATTGTAGGTGTACGTGGTCCAAGGTTTTTACGGATTCATACCCTTTAGAAATGGTACTGGACGAAGGGGAAATATATGAAACAAAGCCATCCCACCAGTATGCAAAAGTTGTGTAATGCAAGGCTGCGCCAGTCATAAGTTCGTAAAATATCAGACTTGTGATGCGTTCCTGTTGTTTCACTTCAAAAAGTAATTGCTTCAAAAGTTTCCACACAGTATGAAATAAAGAGTGTGGAGGCGAAAATTCTAAGTTCAGTAATCTTCGTGTATTCGCAATCACATATATTATTATATAAGAATTTGTAATGAACACTGTTTTGCAAAATTTATCTCTAAAATGATTTTGTCTTTGACATTTTTACATAGAGTTGGGAGAATAAATAAATAGCGTACACAAGCTCTGATTTCTGTTAATGTTTCCTAACCAACAATTCCTTAACATTCTAGTAAACATCAATAAATAAGCATTTTATACATCTATTTTAGCTTCATAGAGCACTGATGTATTATATTTGATACATGGGCTACGATTATTTTTGCTTGATAGAAAGCTGCTGTATCGTATATGATAAATGATATGTAGGTCATGTACGGAATGACGATTTTTAATATATATATATATATATATATATATATATATATATATATATATATATATATATATATTGGCTTTTAGTGAAATATACTCAATTCTCAAATTATTTCTTTAAAAGTTCGGTTTGAGGTCTTGAAAGGTGTCTACACTGAGTCACAGTGCCAGAGATTGCGCCAAAGAGTATTATTCAGCCGCCTCCACTGGGCAGTAGTAGTTCAGAGGTAGGCGTGATCTGAGCTTGTTGAGACGTCGATAGAGTACTAGTTGTTCTGTTGGACAAGACACCATATGTTATTCGATTGGGGATGTTGTAATGATCAAAGTGTATTTTTCTTCAATATATATGAAGGTAAATATTTTTTTTTATTTCAGTCCTAAATAACAATTCCTCTTGGTCACAGGTTCAGTCAACAAAGCATCTGGCTTGTGTTCATGTATTAAGAGTGTAATTCTGGTTTCGATGTGCAATCAAAGTATTTCTGTTTTTTTAATTACTTCATTGTAAATGGCGTTGGATGAAGGAAATCAATAAATTGTGTCGACTTCATTGTCATCAGAATCATAGAACGTGGGATCAGTATCTTCATATTTTTCAAAACATTCTGAATGAACTCCCTAATGATTCAACTTCTTTACCACCTATATTGATATTAAAAAATAAAGCACCGACAAATCGCATTTCTGAAATCGTTCGTTTTCCGCCTTCACGGAAACTGCGGCATTCTGAAGTTGTCAATCTGGCTCTACAAAATATTGCATCTGCGGCTGCTAGAAGAGAGAAATCAGCTAAACGTCCTGGTCGTTTAAAACCCTTGTCAGTTGGTCAAAAGGTGTTAATTAAGTCTCATCGTTTGTCTCACAAAGGAAAAGGCTTGTGTCGTAAATTTTTTCTGCTTTATAACGGTCCATATAGGGTTCGCAAAATTATTCATGATAACACTGTCGAAGTAGAAACTCTTAAATCTCGGCGCTCTAAGGGAATACATCATATATCGAACGTTAAAAGTTTTGTGGAATGACATACTTTTGAGAAATTAACAGTTATAGTAGACACACGGAGAGTACAAGGATAACACGCCGTGTTCCGGCGGCGGCACATACTCAAAGCAACAGTCAAGTCTGCGCGCCGCACAAGGCAGTCGTTGACCGCAAACAATTACTTCTTACGTCACGCGTACCTACAGCTGATCGAGCGCTCAGTGCGAATGCACTGACAGCCGTAAACAAATGCACAGTCTAATTTCTCCGAATAAATTCAGTATAAAGCTATAGTGACTTGATGAATTATGTTATTAACGTCCAGTATTTTTCAGGATATGGTTGTATAAAATATTTATTTCAGAACTTCAGGTAAATTCTGTGTGTGCCCGACGTTAAGAGGACTTGCGATCGAGAAAATTTCAGGAAGAATGTAAAAAGGTAACTATTAATTAAGTTTATTTTTCAGGTAACATCGTTCCACTTAGGTACGTATTTTAGACGTAATTTGCTGCTCTCGATTACGTGATTTATACTTTGTGTTAACTGATTTTGATAATGACTGATTAATGAACAGAGTTGTTAATTATGTATATTATGCATCGCTTGGCTGCACTGCTTTTCACTGATATCACATTTTTTGTGCCTGCTGTGCTTATTCATTTAAATTATAATTGTCACCTGATTAGTCGTGCTGATATGGTTATGTATGTAAGTCATACTTTGTGATTTATCTGCTTGTGCCTTCATGTTTACTTATTACTATTACATATGAACATTTATTTGCTTATGGTGATATGATGCTAATGACCTGTTTATTATGTAAGATATATATTTGCTGTTTTGCGTATGGATTGCATATTTACATATTTCTGTTTTGTTGTCATAACTACTCTTCAATTTGGTATATAGAAATGTTTATATACTGTGTACGAACATGGAGTTTAGGTTACACCATGGTATTAATTATAGATTTTTCGCTTGGCAGAGCCTCATTATAGGGATTGTGCTACATCCACTTATTAACATTATGTTCTCTACTGGTATATTTACTCGCTATTGAATGTTTTGCTTACGCTCAGTGCCTTATATTTTAAGATAAGAAAATGAACTGCCATAATTCTACGAACGACGTTGGTACAAGGAACTTCACTGAAGTCACATGAGCTGGAGGTTTTATGTATAAATTTATGTTAATAGGAAGGAAGCTAACGTAATGACGTACCAACACTAGGCTTAGACCATTGACAGTTATTACAGTGCATTCTTCGTGAGAAATTGTAATAGCAAGTGACACTTGACACAATAAATACTCCACATGTTTGTTTCTGTTTTGCCATGATTCTTGAAGTGGTGTACACACTGTGAAATACTACAATAATTCACACTCCGTACTCGTACTTACTTACTGAAAGTTATTTAAACTAAAGGCTGTTAGAGGTCATGTATGCATTTCTTTTATTTAATGATGGAGAAGGTAACCAAAATGTATTTTATAATTCATAATGAGTAGAAGGTTTGCGTCAGATGGATTACACAGAGGTTGTGTGTGGACATTGTGTCTTTGGATTGTATGGGATGATGAATTGAAGTTTGCACTAGGATTTTATCTGTACTTGTTCGAGGAGACTGACTAGAGGAAAGAGTTGTTATGGAAATGAAATGATATTGGTATATGTATCGACGTATTGAAGAGGTATTATTGAAGTATTGAGATTGTGTAATGTTGATGATTATCGGAGTTTTGGTGGATAAGAGGTAAGGTATATGATATTGATGATAAGGTTTATATGTATCGACGTAAGAGGTATTATTGAAGTATTGATATTATGTGATGCTGATGATTATAGGAGTTTTGGTGGTTAAGAGGTAAAGTAAGTGTGGAGAATATTTTTTTGTTGGTTTATGTGGGACAAGGACGATGAAGATGGCAGACTATAACACTCAAGTGGATGGAAGATTGTCTACACACACACATTTTGTTAAATCAATAAGAAGTATATACTTTTTTTTGGAGAGAGGAAGTATTTGCTTATTTTGGCACATTGACAGTTGTTCAGAAAAGTTGGCTTGGCAAACATTGGTCTTGACATGATGACTATGACGTTGACTAACTGTTATTGACTGTTATACACTGTACCACTACTACTTGATACACATATTGAGCATAAAATTTTGACAGAATTGCATTTACACAGTTAACACTATTCAATTACACAGTAGTGCTTAAATGTGGATGAAAGATGAGTGAGTGTGTTTTGTATATTTTCCTTTCCCAATCCCAAGTAATTGGTACCGGCCTATCTCCTAAATATTATTTTACTTTTTTGTTGTGACTTGCACTGACATTCATAAATATTATAGGTTTACTGTTATTTGTTCAACATTGCTGGGTGCCAGTGATGGAACTGCTGCTACTGAGATAATGTCACTTGATGTTGTCTGCGCGTGCTTGCCATTTCTGGGTGCCACTGTTGGAGCTGTTTAAACACTGCTGATGAAATGTTATGAGACAACTATTTGCACCTGTTGACCATTGTTGGGTGATACTGTGGGAACTGTCAACTACTCTGAGGAGTGCTACTTGTTTATTGAACTATTGAAAGAATTGTATGTGAATATTTGTATCAACTGATTTTTTGTGTGTTTACTGTTTATGAAATGTGATGAGACTCTTACCTGCACCTATTCGCCATTTCTGACGCTGCTGATTGAATTGTTTAACCACATGATACTTGTGTAAACTATTATGTAAAATCATATGTATGCAAGCATTTGTATTCCTTACTGTATTTTATATATTAGGTTATTGAAGGGTCAGTGCAAAGCCAAAATTTATTTAGTTATGTGGTATTTACTTATTTAATATTATCTTTTATTTTTGTCTGTATTTTTTGGACGAATTTGGTTTTATTTTCACCACCAATGCTGGCAAAAATGCCATCAAATTCTAGCCCGTGGAGGAGCGGCATATGAAAGGTGGCTACACTGACTCACAGCGCCAGAGATTGCGACAAAGAGTATTATTCAGCCGCCTCCACTGGCAGTTGCCGCTGAGAAGTTGCTGAGGGCACTAGTAGTTCTGAGGTAGGCGTGATCTGTGCTTGTTGAGACGTCGATAGAGTACTAGTTGTTCTGTTGGGCAAGACACCATATGTTATTCGATTGGAGATGTTGTAATGATCAAAGTGTATTTTTCGTCAATATATATGAAGGTAAGGAATTTTTTTTTATTTCAGTCCTAAATAACAATGCCTCTTGGTCACAGGTTCAGTCAACAAAGCATCTGGCTTGTGTTCATGTATTAGAGTGTAATTCTGGTTTCTATGTGCTATCAACGTATTTCTGTTTTTTTTAATTACTTCATTGTAAATGGCGTTTAAAGCATCTTGTCGTATTGAGAAAGAACCGTGCCAGATGTGTACGTTGAATCACACTTCCACACACACAACAGTTATACTTGTGCTTTGTTGTTTCGTAGCTTTTATAGTTGCTGGGGCCTTAATTAATTAATTGTGTTAACACAAAGTTCCTTTCATTCTTTGTTGTTATTCTATGCAGTCAGATTGCAGAGCAATACTAAATTTATTCAGGGCCAACCGGTTACGAGACTGCGTAATCGGACAAACAGCGACTAAAATTAAAATTATTTGCATTCTATTTAATTAAGACCCCATGCAGTCTCTAGAGGATAAATCATCATAGAGGTTTCACGATTTTGACTTTACAACTCACGCAGTATGTTTTAGACATGTAAGTAGTAATTTGAGGTTGATGAGACTCCAGACGTCGTGTTTAGTCTGAAATTAAATAGTGCACACACCATAAAAGTAATTTGGTATTGGGCTCAATAGGGATTTTTGCCTCAAATTAAAGGTGTATCTATCAACACATCATTTCTTCAGAAATCTAGCTTTGAGCATACTCGCCACTAAGGAGTTACGCACATTTGTTTTCCTCGGTCTTGGTCGGAGCTGTCTAGCGGAACACTATACGTTGGAGAACATCCCAACTGCATGAGCGCGTTGGCAGATTTACGTTCCATCTCGTTGTATATGCTGAAGTGCACAAGTCGTTAATCTCGGGAAACCTACGTATTTTGATTCGGCGAACGCTGGTGCAGAGTTACAGCCTATGCGAGAGCGACTTCGAAAAAGGACTTTCGCAGTCGTTTATTTACAGACAATGGGACGTGAAATCCTTTGATATAGGGAACGCCTGCCGCTATATTTGAAAAACAGCGCCTTAATAAAACACGACCTTCCCTTCACGAGCGAACTTGGCAAAGATTCGATGACTCTGCAGTTCGCCCTTGGCCCGTGTTTTCATCTTATGTAACCACGTTTCATGTTCGTGCCTCTCAAGAGAATAACAGAATAAGGTTACTAAAGTCGCAAATGACGTCTTGTTCGCAACACCAAGTACGGTGGTTTAAATGAAACTGGGCTCTCTCCTGCGGGTACGCAATTATTTTTACACACAAGACTTAATAAATGAAACTTTTGGACCTAAAAAGGTCAAGAGCCGGTCGCAGGCAGTGATGCAATAAATTATCAGAAAATAGATAGAACAGATTAGTTGACTACTGACGACAAAAATCACACAGCAATCACACAATAACTGGGAGCTGCAAGTGTAAACGATCGGATGAAGAAGAGTCGGAATAAAGAGACCAAGTTACCCGAATGAAAGGTGATACAATAATCAGGGTAATAATCAATTATAGGCAGGTCATTATGTATGCTAAGAGAGATGTGGACGCACTCCGTCTTCAGGCCACAAGTGGCCCATTGGGACCATCCGACCGCCGTGTCATCCTCAGCAAGAATGCGGATACAAGGGGCGTGTGGTCAGCACACCGCTCTCCCGGTCGTTATGATGGTTTTCTTTGACCGGAGCCGCTACTATTCGGTCGAGTAGCTCCTCAATTGGCATCACGAGGCTGAGTGCACCCCGAAAAATGGCAACAGTGCGTGGCGGCTGGATGGTCACCCACCCAAGTGCCGGCCACGCCCGACACCGCTTAACTTCGGTGATCTCACGGGAATCGGTGTATCCGCTGTGGCAAGGCCGTTGCCGGAGATGTGGACGGATGAGCAATAAATTAACCATGAATAGTAGAAGAACATAACAACAAAATGTCAAAATGTAAAACTAAAGCGTCAGCAACTACGGAAAGGAGCCGTAAATGATTATTCATCAAACAGAACTGTGACGCAGATGCCCAACACCCTGCAAATTATGCAGCTTAATCTCGTTAGTATTATTGCAGTACGGGATAGTATATTCATTTGTATCAACAATGTAGGAAATAACGGTTCCTGTGTCAACAATGCAGGAGTATAAGGATGGGAATTGGAGCTATGGATGTTCTCTGACAGTTGTGATGGAGTGACACGCTCTTGTGTTTAATGTTGCGATCACTCTCTTTCGTGCGCTCCCTATGAACTGCGTGGACAGTTATACCAATCTTAAGCAGTTGTTTAATGCCACATGATATGGCACCGTGTGTAGTAATAGTAATAAAAGTAAATCTAGTCGTATCTCAGTGCTTCTGTTGATAAGCGGGCGATGTTCCTCAGAATCCAAGCGGCAGATATTACATATCAACTTGTTGTGGCCCTCTCTGTACGTGGTCTACGTATTTTGGAGGATAAGGAGGCGTTACAACCTCTGAAATGTAAAACATAACCGTTTGGAAAAGAAATGTGATAATACTCACAAAGAATGATTTCAAATTACCTCCAGCCACGTTCATAGTCTGCAATCCACTGTTAAGTGCATGGCAGACGATAATTTCGTTGTACTACATATTCGCATTTCTTTCCATTCCATAGATGTATGGAGGGCAGAAAGAGTGTCCAGTTAGTCTAACCTTATTGTCGCGCTCCCCGTGGGAAAAATATGTAGGGTGCATCAGTATATCCTCTGATTTCTTACTTAATACTGATTCTCGAAACTGTGAAAGGAGGCTGCACGAGCAACACTTTTTCCATGCTCTAAATTTTGTCATAAATAAGTGTTTTGCAGCTGTTATACAACTTTAGCGGACGATGTATCCAGATAAACAGAGATATGCCCTGGAAACAGGAAGTACTTGAGGTGTGGGCCAAGCACTCATTTCAGTTTGTTATCTTTCGTAACGCTGATCAGTATAGTGACGTCAACATCTGATGATCGCAAGACAGGCAACTGCTTTGCGTGAAAGGGACAACACATATACCAACAAAGAACAATCGCCTCGGTATCGGTGGATATGCGCTATCGACAACGTCACATATATCGGAGACTGTGACGGTACGTCACATAAATATTGATATTTTTATCGGTTATAAACCGTAGTTAACGCATTTTACGAATATAATTAGCATAAAAGACACAGTTAACGTTTTTGAAACAACTTAAATGCAGCGATAATTTAAAAGTAGCATCTTTATTTAAAACATGTCCATTAAAATCAAAAAAGGATCGAAAAGAGACGCGATTGTACGGCCGTAAAGGAAGGACGTACTTTATGGTACTCACACTGTTTTGTTTCGCGATACGGAAGACAGCCATTGAACGGCTACACATATTTTATATAAGTTATTCGGTATTCTGCTAAAATAAACTACTTATTGTCACAAAATTAATTTCTTTGTAATAGTTGTCACCTCAAATGGTCGCAGTGTCTCATTATTTTTAATAAGAATTTTTCCAATAATTTGCGCTGCGGGAAGCTCATCTTCTGATGCAGCCTCTGGTCGGCCATTACGCGCCGAAGTATTAATTTATTTTTCAAAGTGTTAACAGTAACTGTAAATGCGAGATATCTCGTTGTAAGAACCTTTTTAAATTGCAACAGATAATTAATTTACGTTAAAGTTCATTTCTTAAATTGTATAGATTCCATGCGTTCAGTAAGTTTTATCTTGGCCGCTCCACGGCAACAATCAATATTCTCTCGAGCCTAGCTTTGCAATCAATAAATAGAAATTAACAAAATTATATTCAGTTCAGTTAACGGCAACTATATTTTAGTCACCACGTTCAAAATCTAAAGTTGGTACATGAATAACAGCGGTCCTTCAAGAACCCGTTTCATATTTACTTATGCACGTAAGCAAAAGTGATAAGTAAAGATAATATCCCCGAGAGAAAAAAATCATGCTCTAACAAAATAAAAATTCACCTGATTAAATAAAACGTAATAAATGGCAACGTAACAGCCACGCAAGCATTTCAGTTTGTTTTCTTTCGTAACGTTGTTCAGTATAGTGACGTCAGCATCTGATGATCGCAAGACAGATAACTGCTTTGTGTGAAAGGGACAACACGTAACCAACAAGGAAAAACTCGCCTCGGTATCGGTGGATATGCGCTATCGACAACGTCACATGTATCGGAGACCATAAAAAAAATTCAGTAACATCACGCACGCTATACATCGCCCTTCGGCCTAATTCTAGTTTTATATGGAGACAGTCTCATTGCTGTCATTTCTAAGCTGAATCTTTGTTCTAGCTCCTACCTCACAAGCACATGAGGCTACGTTGTGAATTTAGTATGTATTCTCTGAGGGTAATACGAAGACCGCTCAACAAGTAATGGAACAGATCTGTTTCTCGGCCAATTTCAGTTGAAAAAATGCGGGATTTGTTGTTGGACACAGTATAATATTCCCGCTTTAGCCCTTACAGTTTTACGTATTTCCCATAGGTGGTGGCGCTATATCTAGTCTACAAAATGGCACCTGTAACGCAGGTGGCATTGAGCTTCTTTCGGCGGAAAACCACAGCATCGTAGATGTTCAAAGGCGCTTGCAGAATGTCTACCGAGACCTGGCACTAAACAAAAGTTCGGTGAGTCACTGGAAGAGGTGTCTGTCATCCCCGCAACAAAGTCGCGCAATCCCGGGCCCATGTGCCGGCTGGGCGCACGCATAGCTCACTCCTGCAATGTTGGAACGTGTGGACACTCTCATTCGAGGTGATCGAAGGATCACGGTCAAACACATCGCTGCTCAACTATACGTCTCTGTTGCTAGTGCTGACAAACTCTACCACCAGTTGAGACCACTCAAAGGTGTGTGCCTTCTGGGCTGATTCAAATGGATCTGAGCACTACGGGACTTAACTGATGTCATCAGTCCCCTAGAACATAGAACTACTTAAACCTAATTAACCTAAGGACGTCACACACATCCATGCCCGAGGTAGTATTCGAACCTGCGACCGTAGCGGTTCCAGACTGTAGCGCCTAGAATCGCTCGGCCACTCCGGCCGGCCCTTCTGGACTCCTCCCCACGCAGCAGAAGACCATAAAGAGCAACAAAGGAACACGTGTTTGGCACAGTGGAGAATGCTCCACGGGAAGCAGTACGTGGATGGTGGGGAGGTTATTGATGCAGCAAGACGTTGGCTCGGACTAGAGTGGTACCATGCGAGCATACACGCCCTCTCAGTAACGTGGCGTAAAGCCGTCGCATTGAACGGAGATTATGTTGATAACTGGGTCTTTCTAGCCAAAAAGAGTGGGTGATAATATGGTGTATCCAGAATAAGACCAACCTAGTTTTAGAAAAAAAAGTGAGTTGTATTACTTACTGAAAACCCCTCGGTCTTTTCGTATGTGTATTGATTCATTACATTGATCAGGAGAAAATAAATACACAGTTTAATTAAATTACTAATGCGAGTTTCATGGTTATCTTCCGATCACGCACTGTGCACTAGTACTGCAATTTACTTAACGCTCTATCGATAATCCAATTCGAGTGCAAGTCCATACTGCTTTAGTGCACTCTGGCTCCTCCCAGTTCAAAAACAAAATGTTCAAAAGTGTGAGACATCTTATTGGACTTAACTACTAAGGTCATCAGTTCCTAAGCTTACACACTACTTAACCTAAATTATCCTAAGGACAAACACACACACCCATGCCCGAGGGAGGACTCGAACCTCTGCCGGGATCAGCCGCACAGTCCAAGACTGCAGCGCCCCAGACCGCTCGGCTAATCCCGCCCGGCAACAGTTCTCAGGCAATTGCAGTAATTTAGTCATAACTTTCAGCTGTTGAATAGTTGTCTTTTCAGAAACATGCAGTTAAATAATTGTGAGCCCTTAGCAGTGGGCAACATTTGTTAAGACAATTGGTGGGCTCTAATGACCCTTGGTAACGTTTGTTTCAAAAAATGCTGTTGGTGTTCACAATTACCGGCCCCTCCCCCTGCCGTTCCCAAGGTCGCAGCAGTCGCATACCTGTTCAACACATTACGCTTTCCATTTTTAAAATAGAAACATAAACCACATATTTTTAAGCCTAAAACCAGAGTTTGCAATTGGATGAAATCACGAGGTTGTCCCACATTAGAAACGACATCTGAATGATAATTTGGTTAGTAATTTGTGAAATAAAATATGAGTTTTGGCACACAGTTTCCAGGATAGTTAATTCATCTTTTATTAAAGCAGTAAACTAGGTCACAACTCGATTCAGTTGGCGTAATATCCCACGATTGAAGTTCTTTGGAGGCGACCCACACGGGTGGGCGCGCACGTTCGCACATCGCTTTCGGTATTCGCTAACAGATGTCGGCCCATGTAAAGTAACCTGGATGTGCTTGGAGGCTGTTTCTCACATCCGACTAGCTGTTCCCTGGTTGGTACCCAAGTCCCGCACCAACCGACGTGGCACAGTGGTTAGCACACGGGAGGACCAAGGTTCAAATTCGTGTCCGGCCATTCGGATTTTGATTTTCGGTGATTTCCCTGTATCGCTCCCGGAAAATGCACAGCCAATTTGCTTCCTCATCATTGACACAATTCGAGGTTGTGCTCCGTCTCTAAATACCTCGATGTCGACGGGACGTTAAATCTTAATCTTTCTTGCGAAATCCCACCTCCGACGATTCGAAAATATCTCGAAAAGTTTCTTCAACCTTCACCTGGGATAACACTAGACGCAGACAGCTTGGGTACACAAATTCATCCATACCGGGGAGAGGGCATGCAGCCATCCTTTTCTACTGAAATTGTCACGTCCAGGTTAACATTCCTTCCTCGTGGAGATATAGAATACGGCCATGAAAAAGATGGCAAAGCAGGCATGTTTACGTCGTTCACGCCAGGTTCCCATTGTGTTTCAAGTTCAGGGCTTGTATAACTTCGTAGATCACTAATTTTACCGTACTTCATGGATTTCGGTGATTAGCTACTTTCAAATAACGTTCCCTCAACAAGGACAATATTCCATACTGTTTAGATGACAGTCAGAATTGTAAGTAGGTTTTCGCTCATAAACTGGCTTGCAACTACAACCATTTCCGTGAAAAGTTTGTGCCAAACCAAGCAGTGACCATTAATGATGACATTTATATGCATTCAGTGACCACTGTTAATCCTATTCGGTATGTATGCGACACATTCTTCTAAAGATGCAAGAATGTTTCGTAAGCAATCTGCTCTCTAGGCCACATGAGCTTAATTCTGCCACCTGCTTTACCTACCATTGAGCACGCACGATTATTCTATTTAGTATCTCCATAGATTGTTAGCCCCGGGTGTATGTGCAATAGTTGACTGATTCCAGCTAACTCATTCATATTTACTCATTGGATACGACAATTTTTTTCTTTTTTTCGATGCGTGAATTACACCATTTTATATTCCTGAATCTTTGAGCAAGCTTCCAATTTTTCCACCACTTCGAAATCTTTTTATCTCTGCTGGTCTTTTCACGTTGTACTTAATTCTACTGAACTGATGCATTAATGAAGATAATCTGGTCGCAAGAGTAAGGTATTGTTCATAGTTTTCTTACTTACTGAGGGGAGACGAATCCGCATTCTGCCACACAGTCTCCAAGTTTTTTCACAGAATAGTGACACACTGATGCGACTTCGGAAGACATTGCTGCAATGCAACGTACCTCTCAGGTGATATCAAGTTTTACGCATGGCAGTGTTGAGGACATAAAGGATTACTGAAGGATAACGTGAGTAAACCTGTCAATGTCAAACACTGTCAGACACACTGCTGTGGTTTCAGACCTACATGATGTCCTCCATCGCGATATGGCTTTAGTGTTCTGAATTACACCCACCTCAGCCGCAGTTCCGTTAACCTTTTTTGGTAGATGTTGCCTTCCACAATAACTGCCCATCATCTGGACTGGATCAGTCATCACATCAGAATTTTGGCCGACATCCTCATTTGTCTCATCACTGGCTTGCCTAGTACATCCTCCCTCTCACGTCACATCAAAAACAGTGAAACAAGGTTAAGTGCGAAATTTATAGAGTTACCTTTTAAACGTAAGAAATTCTTGCACAAAATAGAGAATGTGTCTCCTCCTGAGCAGTTAACTTCATAACTCATTTCATTTTCAACTGATATCAATAGCACTCTTAGTAAGATAAACAATATAGACATTTCACCTTTCATAGTAGCATTCCTGCCCAAGAGAATTCTACTAGTATCAAAAACAGGGCTTCATTTGTTGAATAAATTTCTCAGAATTTGTGTTTAGAACACGGCATTGTATGGTAGTGAAACATGGACTGTGGGAAAAGCAAAAAAAAGACAAGCATCAAAGCATTTGAGATGAGATGGTACAGAATAATATTGAAAATTAAGCGCACTGGTAAGGTAAGGAACGAGGATATTGTCCGGAGAGTAGGCGAGGAAAGGAGTATATCGAACACACTAACAAGAAGAACGGATAGGCTGTTAATACATCTGGGCGTAACCTCCATAGTACTGGAAGGAGGTGTAAAACGAAAAACTGTACAGGAAAACAGAGATTGGAATACACTCGGCAAAGAATTGGTGATGTACGGTGCAAGGGCTACTCGGAGATGAAGAGGTTGGCACAGGAGAGGAATTTATGGTGGTCCGCATCAATCAGTCAAAAGACTGATGGCTAAAAAAAAAACAAAGAAACTTAAGCTTTTCACCACGACAGGGGGGGGGGGGAGGCGGGGGATACTTTCTGCCACCTTTCGAAAATATTGTAAACTCATAATATAATTTATATTTTAAAATTTAGAAAAAGATATTGTTTCTAATGATTTCTAGAGCAGATTCTGTAACTGTCTTGAATTTTTCAGTGAAACATGGCCCAAAACTTTAAATCTTTTATTAAATATAACTTTTCACAAAAATGTAATCTTCACATATTTAACTTCTGGACCATTCCTTATATATATATTAAAATGGATGTTCATCAAGTACCCCTCCTCTTTGTGTACCCATTACGGGAAATGCCTTGATACTGCAAAGATCGTGTCAATGGAGATTTTCGGGTTATTGACTCTCCGTATGCTCTAGTACCTATTTAACAAAGATAAAAAATGTTGTTTATAAAAGTTAACGAATTAAGCAACCCTTTCTTGCAGGTTCATACTTCGATGCACCACCTCGTACCGTGAAACGGAAGTTCGTTTGCCATACAAAACCCGATAGTTGCAAATGAATTGAGTTTCTTTAATGTCGTAAAAGTTTTACCCGTCTTGAAATTTAAAATTTGTATTAGTTTAAAATATCTTCTATTCCAAAATGTATTGAACTCGCTTTTTATAATATTTCTGCTAAATTTAACTTCATTTACCGATTATTGGTGTGTAGTAGAGGAATAATATAAGACATATAAATTGTTTAATGAACACAGTCATGATCGACTTTAGGGTGTGTATTTTTATTTTTAGATGACCGATTTCCATATTTAAAAAGATCATTCCCGATCTTATATTCGTTGATGACAGAAGGAACTGCTGGCGTGGTGCAGTTCAGTCTATAAAGACGTGGAGAACACTACAATGTTCCAACTAAATGTGATATTGATAAGATTATCTATATCTGCATCTATTCTTCGTAAGCCACCTTGGTGTGTGAGCACTTCTTCCTTTTTCCTTTTACAGTAGCTAGTAGTTCGCTGGATGAACGATTGCTAGAAAGCTTCGGTGTGGGCTCACACGTCTCTAATTTTAACTTAATAGTCTTTCAGCGAGACGTGCATAAGAGGAAGCAATGTATTTGTTGACCCTTCTAGGAACGTACTCTCTCGGAACTCTAACAATAATCCACAGCGTGATGAAGAACACCTCTCTTACAGTGTCTGCCATTGGAGTTTGTTGATATTCTCTGTAAGCCGTTCGTGCTTACTACGTGAACCTATTGTATTTCCTCTATTGGTTCTGTCTAGTGCGGATCCCATACTGACGAGCAATACGCAAGTAGTGGTAGAATGAGTGTTTTTTAAGATACTTCTGTTGTTGACGGACAACACTTCCTGAGGATTCTTCGAGTAAATCTCAGTCTGGCGACAGCTTTGTTTATTGTGTGTGTGTGCCCAGGGTTATTGTGTGGTTTGGCCCCCACAGTGGACTCACTCCCACCCCCCCCCCCCCCCCCCGCCTTCCACCCTGGAACGTCTCATGTCAGACGAGTGTAACCCCAAATGTTTTCTTGGTAGAGCACTTATGATGTATGCTTATGTGGAGACAGTGTTTCCATGAGAAATCTTCACAGGTTATGAGCTTAGTGGCGTCGTCTTCTAGCCGCAACGTTTCAGTGGATTGCGTATCCATCATCTTCTGGCGAAGATGATGGATACACAATCTATTGAGACGTTGCGACTAGAAGACGACGCCACTCGGCTGATCACCCGTGAACATTTCATAGCTGAAATACGCCGAGAAAGCCTGGAATCCAATAGTGTTTCAGTGTTTTCGCAGCAATCGCTGACATAGTGTAACTGAGGCGGAATAAGGGGAACCATCCCGCATTCGCCGAGGCAGATGGAAAACCGCCTAAAAACCATCGACAGGCTGCCCGACATACCGGACCTCGACACTAACCCGCTGAGGACCGGCACGCCTTCCCGCTCGGGAAGCAGCGCGTCAGACCGCGAGGCTAGCCGGATGGTCGATGACTACTTTACTCGCAATTAACTTTATGTTGTCTTTCTGAATCAAATCGCTTCGTACCCATACTCCTAGCTATTTTGTGAGAGTAAGTGCTTCCAATAACTTTTCTGCAATTGTGTAATCACACGTTAAAGGGTATTTATATATTAGCAATACGTTACATTTGTTTATTTTGAGGGTCAGTTGCTACTCCCTGCACCAAGCGTTGATCCTTTGCAGGCCTTGCTGCACTTGGCTACAATTACCTCGATCTATCAAGTTTTACATTTAAATATGTTTTGTGGAGTAATTTTTGTCATTTCAGGAAAAGACTGAAGTAGTTAAATGGTAAGTATCATCTTTTAAAAATGAAAATTGAAAATACATTTAACTTCTGAAATGTGAACCAAGGTTCAACACTTTCCCGTTTTCTCGCATATTTGTAAGTTCCCTCTGTCTGTAATTTTAAAATAAATAAAAAATAATTAAGTAAATAAACAAATTAACTTTCTTTTCATTTGAGTACTAATACTTGTGAGTCCATCTTGATCGGTTAAACTTTCACGAAATGGAACTCTGATTTATTTTAACTTTTTGTTACCCGTCTTGAACTTCAGATTTTCGAGGGATGAATATATTTAAAAAGTATAGGAGTAAAGAGTTAATCGAGTTCACATTACTGAGTAAAGAGAACAGCAGAGTCATTTTGTTTTACATAATCACAAAGCGACAGGGTTTTCTTACTGTTGGCAGTATTCACTGAGAACTGCTAATGGAACCTAACCGTGACAATATTTTTCCCTTGGTTGCGCAAGCTAAACAGATACACAGACAGTCCTGTGCTCTCGCAAACGGCTGCAATTACCTTAAAATGCAACCGACAGCTGCGCGTAGCGAAAGTTGTTTTTCCTCGCCAGTCGTCCGGAAGTGCAAATGGCGCGGCACGGCTCGGAAAAGCCTAGGGGTGCACTGCTCTTGGCGTCGGGAATTCCCTCATTTGCATCGGCTCGGCGCCGGGACAGTATCGCAGAATTCCGCAGGCCATGCAAATGCTGAGCGTCGTGCCGACGATCACCTTGGTCGGGGTCAGTCTCCTGCCCAGGCTGGGGTCATCCGAACGCTCTACGAGAGAAAACTCTCGAAAGTACTAGGAGAAAATTGCTATTTACTGGATGTATTCCAGTCTTTGTCTTTCTCTACAATTCAAAACTGTACGTCCCCCACTAGTACCATTGAGATTATTCGCCAATGTCTCAACAGACGTTCTGTCATCCTGTCCCTTCTCCTTGTCGATGTCCGCCCCGATGTCTGCACCCGGTAGCTCAGCAGAGGGTTATCTACCCTATGCAATAAAAAAACTCAGTGAACGGATCAACGAACAACCTGGACGGGTGTCATGAGACGTCGACCCCGAAGATATACATCGAGCGAAATAGGACAAAATGAAATCAACAAAGAATTTCAAAAAAGAAGTTGTCAGCGTGACGGATTGCCGTCCTACGGGCTGGGTCGGAGATTTTTCTCCACTCAGGGACTGGGTGTTGTGTTATCTTCATCATTATTTCAACCACATCCGACGCTCAGGTCGCCCAATGTTGCGTCAAATATAATAAGACCCCACAAGGAGCCTCCAGCCTATGACGCCATACGCTCACTTCCATTTTTCCTTGTCGGTGTTTGCCATATAATCCTTTCGTCGCCGATTCTGCAGAGAACGTCTTCATTCCTTACCGTATCAGTCCATCTAGTTTTAACAATTCTCCTGTACCAATTCTCAAATGTTTCAATTCTGTTCTGTTCCGGTTTTCCCACACTACCATGTAATGATGTGCTCCAAACGAACATACTCAGACATTTCTTCCTCAAATTAAGGCCTATCTTTGGTACTAGTACATTTGTCTTGGCGAGAAACGGTATAGCGAAGAGGTGAAACTGAAATACATGCTTAATGAGACGAACAGAAATAGCGTTTTTACTTAAAGTCAATAATTTCACTGAAGCAGTTTCGATTAATGATGGTCGCCTGAACATTACAAAAGGTAGGAAACAGTTTTCAATAGGGCGTGCGGCAGTAAAGGACGTTCTCTAACGTGCTCCCATACTGGCCACAAGGTTAGTAGGAGTCCTTGTCGCAGGGCGTTGCATACCTCCACCAGTTGGATGGTCGTAGGTGCATATGGGCGTGCTGCAGTACGCCTAATCACCGCAACCCACACGTGCTCGATGGGATTTATGTTCGGGGAACTGTCAGGTCACACCATTTGCGGAATATCCTCTCCTTCCAGGAGCTCCTCCACCCACACGATTCGATGCTATCGCGCCTTGCCATCTATTAAAATAAAATCAGGGCCGAGTGCATTCCTGAATACACGCACATGGGGAAGAAATAAAGCGTCAGAATAATATTTTTAGCATGGTGCAGCAGAGTCAGCAACTGAATAATGTAATTATATTACATTTCAGCCTCCAGTTGCATAAGAAAAGAAACTTTACCTACGTTTCAGCTATAATAATGATTTGCCAATACATCTACATCTACATCCATACTCCGCAAGCCACCTGACGGTGTGTGGCGGAGGGTACCCTGAGTACCTCTATCGGTTCTCCCTTCTATTCCAGTCTCGTATTGTTCGTGGAAAGAAGTATTGTCGGTATGCTTCTGTGTGAGCTCTAATCTCTCTGATTTTATCCTCATGGTCTCTTCGCGAGATATACGTAGGAGGGAGCAATATACTGCTTGACTCTTCTGTGAAGGTATGTTCTCGAAACTTTAACAAAAGCCCATACCGAGCTACTTAGCGTCTGTCCTGCAGAGCCTTCCACTGGAGTTTATCTATCCTCTCCGTAACGCTTTCGCTATTACTAAATGATCCTGTAACGAAGAGCGCTGCTCGCTGTTGGATCTTCTCTATCTCTTCTATCAACCCTATCTGGTACGGATCCCACACTGCTGAGCAGTATTCAAGCAGTGGGCGAACAAGCGTACTGTAACCTACTTCCTTTGTTTCCGGATTGCATTTCCTTAGGATTCTTCCAATGAATCTCAGTCAGGGATCTGCTTTACCGACGATCAACTTTATATGATCATTCCATTTTAAATCACTCCTAATGCGTAGTCCCAGATAATTTATGGAATTAACTGCTTCCAGTTGCTGACCTTCTATATTGTAGCTAAATGATAAGGGATCTTTCTTTCTGTGTATTTGCAGCACATTACACTTGTCTACATTGAGATTCAATTGCCATTCCCTGCACCATGCGTCAATTCGCTGCAGATCCTCCTGCATTTCAGTACAATTTTCCATTGTTACAAACTCTCGATACACCACAGCATCATCTGCAAAAAGCCTCAGTGAACTTCCGATGTCATCCACCAGGTCATTTATGTATATTGTGAATAGCAACGGTCCTATGACACTCCCCTGCGGCACACCTGAAATCACTCTTACTTCGGAAGACTTCTCTCCATTGAGAATGACATGCTGCGTTCTGTTATCTAGGAACTCCTCAATCCAATCACACAATTGGTCTGATAGTCTATATGCTCTTACTTTGATCATTAAACGACTGTGGGGAACTGTATCCAATGCCTTGCGGAAGTCAAGAAACACGGCATCTACCTGAGAACCCGTGTCTATGGCCCTCTGAGTCTCATGGACGAATAGCGCGAGCTGGGTTTCACACGACCGTCTTTTTCGAAACCCATGCTGATTCTTACAGACTAGATTTCTAGTCTCCAGAAAAGTCATTATACTCGAACATATTACGTGTTCCAAAATTCTACAACTGATCGACGTTAGAGACATAGGTCTACAGTTCTGCACATCTGTTCGACGTCCCTTCTTGAAAACTTGAAAACGGGGATGACCTGTGCCCTTTTCCAGTCCTTTGGAACGCTTCGCTCTTCTGGAGACCTCTGGTACACCGCTGCAAGAAGAGGGGCAGGTTCCTTCGCGTACTCTGTGTAAAATCGAACTGGTAACCCATCAGGTCCAGCGGCCTTTCCTCTTTTGAGCGATTTTAGTTGTTTCTCTATCCCTCTGTCGTCTATTTCGATATCTACCATTTTGTCATCTGTACGACAATCTAGAGAAGGAACTACAGTGCAGTCTTCCTCTGTGAAACAGCTTTGGAAGAAGACATTTAGTATTTCGGCCTTTAGTGTGTCATCCTCTGTTTCAGTACCATTTTGGTCACAAACGTACCAGACATGTGGGCCAAGGCGTTGGGACGTAACGACTCAACGCCCTCTGCCCACAGTCTGGCCCGTTTGTGCTGCCTATCGGCAAAACAATAGTAGAAATGAGGTAGTCTTATGACTATGTACTGTAGTTCTAACATTTTAAGTCTGACAATGCCAGTATCTGGCATCTTTTAATTTTAATTTTATATTGTGACTTTTCTGAAGAACGCTACTCTATTGTAGCGGAAACCTAGGTAAAGTTTCTTTGCTTATGCAACTGGAGGCTGAAATTTAATATAATGTCACAATGATGCTGACAGTTGGGTGCATCGTGTTCAACGATTTTGAGGTCAGTACAGCTATGGAACATTATGTCTCTCCACGCAACACCTGGACAACTAAAACGATCATGTTCGACGCATTACATGTTTTGATCTCTCGCCATACGTCGAGCATGATAGTTTTGGTGCTACAGCCGTTACCGTCCGGTTGGGCATTATGTTGCAAGTGCACACTGATGTCCAAATCCTTGAACACGGTACACTCACCAGACACTGTCACTGTGACACTGCACCTCTTCCCCATTAGCGTCTTTTTTGGTGAGCATTAGGCCCTGACTTCATATGTAATATGTGACAGCTACGAATAGTGCAGGTGAAGGTGGTCTTAGAATTAGAGGATATTCCGCGAATGGACAAGACTGGCGGTTCCCCCGACTTAAATCCCATCGGTCACGTGTGGGATGTGGTGTGAAGATATATTTCTGCACGTCCACATACACCAATGACGATCCATCAGTTGTCAACCACACTGGTGAAAGAGTTGAACGCCCTATCACAAGAACTACTAATCGACTTTGGCCAGCATGGGACCGATGTCGTAGAGCATATGCTGTCATCCGTGGTGATTACATACCCTATTAAAAACATGTTCCGCCATTTCTAATGCTCAGGGGACCGTCATTAACTGCAATGACTTCAGTGTAATTATTGCCTTGGAATAAAAGTATCACTTCTGATCGTCTCATAGCGCTTCTCTTTCTGTTTCCAGCTGCACTATAGTATCTTACTTCTTTATAGTATGGTCCAAATTTCAACGAGCTCTGTTACTTGGCAGTGAGGCATCAAACTAAAGTTAAATTTGACATTCTTCATTCGGCCCAAAACCGTAATTGCAAACACAAAAATGGATGAAAATGCTGTACCATCAAAATATCTACCTATTGTCTTATCCCAGTACAAAATTTTTCTACTTAGTGTTGCAAAAGTCTGCATCTACATCTACGTAAATACTCCGCAAGCCACCGTAAGGTGCGTGGCGGAGCGTACCCTATACCACTTCTCGGCCGGCCGCGGTGGTCTAGCGGTTCTAGGCGCGCAGTCCGGAACCGCTCAACTGCTACGGTCGCAGGTTCGAATCCTGCCTCGGGCATGGATGTGTGTGATGTCCTTAGGTTAGTTAGGTTTAAGTAGTTCTAAGTTCTAGGGGACTGATGACCAGAGTAGTTAAGTCCCATAGTGCTCAGAGCCATTTGAACCACCACTTCTCGTCATTTTGCCTGCTGTACCACTCGCAAGTAGAGCGAGTGAAACACGACTGTCTGTAAGCCTCGGTATGACCCCTAATTTCTCGTATCTTATCTTCATGGTCCTTGAGGGCCATGTATTTTGGCAGGAGCAAAATCGTTAGGCAGTCAGCTTCAAATACCGGTTCTCTAAAATTTCTAAATAGTCTTCCCCGAGAAGAACGCCTCCGCCTTCCCTCCACGGATTCCCATTTCAGTTCGAGAAGAATCTCCGCAACAATTAAGTTTTGGTCGAACCTACCGGTAACAAACCTAGCAACCCGTCTCTTCTGTGTCTTCCTTCAAACCCAAACATGCGAGCAGTACTCAAGAGTAGATCGTACCAGCGTCCTTTATGCGATCTCCTTTACAGGTGAACCATTCTTTCCTAAAAATCTCCCAATAAACCAAAGTCGACGATTTGCCTTCCCTAGCACAGTTTTCACAGGCTGGTTCCACCTCATATCTCTTTGCAACGTTACGCTCAGATATTTAAACGATTTGACTCCGTTACGCTAGACACTAGTGAGAGTAATATTGTATCCGAACATCACAGGTTTGTCTGCCATTCATCACACCAACTGGAAATTTTGTCTAAGTCGTTTTGTGTCTTCCCACAATCACTCAACTTCGATACTTTATCGTGCACCACGGCATTATCAGCAGACAAGCGCAGATTGCTGTCCGCCCTGTCCGCCAAATCATTTATTTATATAGAGAACAACAGCGGTCCTATCACGCTTCCCTGGGAACTCCGGTCGTTGCTCTTACAGGGTGTTTCAAAAATGACCTGTATATTTGAAACGGCAATACAAACTAAACGAGCAGCGATAGAAATACACTGTTTGTTGCAATATGCTTGGGACAACAGTACATTTTCAGACAGACAAAGTTTCTAAATTACAGTAGTTACAATTGTCAACAACAGATGGCGCTGGGTCTGGGAAACTCTATAGTACGATATTTTCCACATATCCACCACGCGTAGCAATAATATGGCGTAGTTTCTGAATGAAATTAACCGAAACCTTTGACAACGAAATCTGGCGGAATGGCTTCACATGCAGATGAGATGTACTGCTTCAGCTGTTCAATTGTTTCTGGATTCTGGCGGTACACCTGGTCTTTCAAGTGTCCCCACAGAAAGAAGTCACAGGGTTCATGTCTGGCGAATATGGAGGCCAATCCACGCCGCCTCCTGTATGTTTCGGATAGCCCAAAGCAATCACACGATCATCGAAATATTCATTCAGGAAATTAAAGACGTCGGCCGTGCGATGTGGCCTGGCACCATCTTGCATAAACCACGAGGTGTTCGCAGTGTCGTCTAAGGCAGTTTGTACCGCCACAAATTCACGAAGAATGTCCAGATAGCGTGATGCAGTAATCGTTTCGGATCTGAAAAATGGACTAATGATTCCTTTGGAACAAATGGCGGCCCAGACCAGTACTTTTTGACGATGCAGGGACGATGGGACTGCAACATGGGGCTTTTCGGTTCCCCATATGCGCCAGTTCTGTTTATTGACGAAGCTGTCCAGGTAAAAATAAGCTTCGTCAGTAAACCAAATGCTGCCCACATGCATATCGCCGTCATCAATCCTGTGCACTATATCGTTAGCGAATGTCTCTCGTGCAGCAATGGTAGCGGCGCTGAGGGGTTGCCGCGTTTGAATTTTGTATGGATATAGGTGTAAACTCTGGCGCATGAGACGATACGTGGACGTTGGCGTCATTTGGACCGCAGCTGCAACACGGCGAACGGAAACCCGAGGCCGCTGTTGGATCGCCTGCTGCACTAGCTGCGCGTTGCGCTCTGTGGTCACCCTACCATTTCAGCACGTTCATCCATCACGTTCCCAGTCGGTTGAAATTTTTCAAACAGATCCTTTATTGTATCGCTTTTCGGTTCTTTGGTTACATTAAACCTCCGTTGAAAACTTCCTCTTGTTGCAACAACACTGTGTTCTAGGCGGTGTAATTCCAACACCAGAAAAATCATCTGTTCTAAGGAATAAACCATGTTGTCCACAGCACACTTGCACGTTGTGAACAGCACACGCTTACAGCAGAAAGACGACGTACAGAATGGCGCACCCACAGACTGCGTTGTCTTCTATATCTTTCACATCACTTGCAGCGCCATCTGTTGTTGAAAATTGTAACTACTGTAATTTCTAAAGTTTGTCCGCCTGAAAATGTACTGTTGTCCCAAGCATATTGCAACAAACGGTGTATTTCTATCGCTGCTCGTTTAGTTTTTACTGCCGTTTCAAATATACCGGTCATTTTTGAAACACCCTGTATCTCTGATGAATACTCGCCGTCGAAGACAACATACTGGGTTCTGTTATTTAAGAAGTCTTCTAGTCATTCACATATCTATGAACTTATTCCATATGGTCGTACCTTCATTAACAGCCTGCACTCGGGCACCGTGTCAAATGCTTTCCGAAATTCTAGAAATGTGGACTCTAATAACAGGATGTATGTATAGCCACCTCGGGTGCACAAAATTATAGTCAAATTGACCATTGTTTCGACAGCACCAAGGCTGTCTTCATCAGAATAATAATTATATAGGATTACATGTAATCACACCTTGTGTGAAAAACATCTGAGTAGAGTGCTCTCGTCATATAGAAATTGTCAGAAGAATAAAAATTAACATGTAAAAATGTAAACATGTTTGTCAACTGGATAAAATATTCCACCCAGTTGACAAACATGTTTACATTTTAATTTTTATTCTTGTGGGAGTTTCTATTTTACGAGAGCACTTTTGCAAATACACTCCTGGAAATGGAAAAAAGAACACATTGACACCGGTGTGTCAGACCCACCATACTTGCTCCGGACACTGCGAGAGGGCTATACAAGCAATAATCACACGCACGGCACAGCGGACACACCAGGAACCGCGGTGTTGGCCGTCGAATGGCGCTAGCTGTGCAGCATTTGTGCACCGCCGCCGTCAGTGTCAGCCAGTTTGCCGTGGCATACGGAGCTCCATCGCAGTCTTTAACACTGGTAGCATGCCGCGACAGCGTGGACGTGAACCGTTTGTGCAGTTGACGGACTTTGAGCGAGGGCGTATAGTGGGCATGCGGGAGGCCGGGTGGACGTACCGCCGAATTGCTCAACACGTGGGGCGTGAGGTCTCCACAGTACATCGATGTTGTCGCCAGTGGTCGGCGGAAGGTGCACGGGCCCGTCGACCTGGGACCGGACCGCAGCGACGCACGGATGCACGCCAAGACCGTATGATCCTACGCAGTGCCGTAGGGGAGCGCACCGCCACTTCCCAGCAAATTAGGGACACTGTTGCTCCTGGGGTATCGGCGAGGACCATTCGCAACCGTCTCCATGAAGCTGGGCTACGGTCCCGCACACCGTTAGGCCGTCTTCCGCTCACGCCCCAACATCGTGCAGCCCGCCTCCAGTGGTGTCGCGACAGGCGTGAATGGAGGGACGAATGGAGACGTGACGTCTTCAGCGATGAGAGTCGCTTCTGCCTTGGTGCCAATGATGGTCGTATGCGTGTTTGGCGCCGTGCACGTGAGCGCCACAATCAGGACTGCATACGACCGAGGCACACAGGGCAAACACCCGGCATCATGGTGTGGGGAGCGATCTCCTACACTGGCCGTACACCTCTGGTGATCGTCGAGGGGTCACTGAATAGTGCACGGTACATCCAAACCGTCATCGAACCCTTCGTTCTACCATTCCTAGACCGGCAAGGGAACTTGCTGTTCCAACAGGACAATGCACGTCCGCATGTATCCCGTGCCACCGAACGTGCTCTAGAAGGTGTAAGTCAACTACCCTGGCCAGCAAGATCTCCGGATCTGTCCCCCATTGAGCATGTTTGGGACTGGATGAAGCGTCGTCTCACGCGGTCTGCACGTCCAGCACGAACGCTGGTCCAACTGAGGCGCAAGGTGGAAATGGCATGGCAAGCCGTTCCACAGGACTACATCCAGCATCTCTATGATCGTCTCCATGGGAGAATAGCAGCCTTCATTGCTGCGAAAGGTGGATATACACTGTACTAGTGCCGACATTGTGCATGATCTGTTGCCTGTGTCTATGTGCCTGTGGTTCTGCCAGTGTGATCATGTGATGTATGTGACCCCAGGAATGTGTCAATAAAGTTTCCCCTTACTGGGACAATGAATTCACGGTGTTCTTATTTCAATTGCCAGGAGTGTATGTTTTTCACTCATGATGTGATTACATGTAAGCCTATGTAATTTTTATCCTGATGAAGACCTCCTTAGTGCTGAAGAAACCGTGGTAAATATGACAATAATTTTATCTAACCGGCCGGCCGCGGTGGCAGAGCGGTCCTAGGCGCTTCAGTCCGGAACCGCGCTGCTGCTACGGTCGCAAGTTCGAATCCTGCCTCTAACATGGATGTGTGTGATGTCCTTAGGTTAGTTAGGTGTAAGTAGTTCTAAGTCAATGGGACTGATGACCTCACATGTTAAGTCCCATTGTGTTTAGAGCCATTTGAACCATTTTTGTCCAACCGAGGTGGCTATACAAACATCCTGTAATTAAATGAACGCACGGTTGCTTGACCTCAGCCAATAAAAACGTTTAAAAGTTCAAAATATTGAATCTGTCTGTTGCCCTTTATCCATAGTTCTCAGTACATCATGTGCGAAAAGGGCAAGCTGAGTTTCGCACGAGCGATGCTTTCTAAAACCATGCTGATCGATGAACATTAAAATTTTAATACATATATTGCTCGTGGTTTTTGTTTCCTTTTGCATTCAAGCTCTCAAAAGATGGTCTTGCACAACCGTTAACAAGTTTCTCATCTTGTTCGCGTAAAATGAATAGTTATGTATACTTACCTCAGCTCAGTATAGCCGATAGATACACAAAACAGAACGGAAAATTTACGTACTTAGCTTTCGGAACTTTGTTCCTTCGTCAAGGGCTGTGTATCTATCGGCTGTACTGAGCTGAGGTAAGTACTCGCCAGCCCTCTATCTCTTTGTTAGTATTTGTCTCACGTCTTTATATGAGATTTTCCATTAATCATTTAGTTTCGTACACTCATATATTACGTTTTGTAAAAAATTTATAGCATACATCATAAAATTCCCACCATTCTTGGGCTTGTGTGTATTTAGAATAACAGCGCCGACGTTTTAACTTCTTACAAAACTAAATGATTACTCGGTAGAGCTCCAGAACGTATTTATCGTACTTTCTCAAACCATATAGTTAGGGAAAAATAATTTCTTGCATCTTCATCTTCTCTGTTACGTTCTGTTAAGTTCTGTTCGATTCTAAAAGCTTCCAAAAAGCTCATTAAAGTGACACTAATGTAATTCAAGTAAAATGAAATCTACAGGAAGGTCAGAAACAGCGTGAAAAGCTTGTAAAGATGTTGCAGGGTAGGTTGTGCTCAGAAATAATTGTTATTGAAAAAATTTGATACGTTGTGCGGTTTCCGAGTTAATTACCATTAAAGTCAGTCAATCAGGTCCCTGCACGCACTAATTCAAGCAACCTGCCAGAGACTCAGCAAAACCCACCCTGCAATACCCTCTCGAGTGTTTCAGGCTCTTTCTGAATACTCTGTAATTGGTAATTCGCAGCGGGCTCCAGCTGCAAGTTGCCAACCTAAAGCCTTCCAGTGCAAACATAATTTTTTTTAAAATATTTCTTACAATTCTTGACCCAATTTAAAAATTTAAAAGCATCACATAATCCACTCATTTAGAAGTTTAATCTTATGTTAAAGGCTTAGCACAATAAAGTCATGTATTATTGTTGGGCACTGTGTATATATCTTGAGGTAACGTAGCTCACGACGTGCAAATTTCCCCGATTATATACGTTCAGTATTTGGGAAGAAGAGCGCTTAGAGACTTCCAACGAAGTTTACGCATAATTTCTAACCTTTAAGAAACATTTTTGTGCTGACTTCCACAACGAAATAAATGAAAAAAAAATTTATCGTCTTCTATATTTTCACTGTTAACTACAATAAACACGCGACGTTTTTATTTATTGCTTTTTTACTACCGACTCTATTTTCAATACATTCTTCAGATAGCATAGAAATATACCATTGAATGTGCCTGCCAAATTATATCGTTGTGCGACACATAATTCGGGAGATATGACGTATTATTCAGGGGAGGTCGATTTCTTAAAGACTCGGGGTGGATGCTTCATTGTTCTATGCTAACAGACCTATCAGTAGTTACCCTACTGACACTCAAACCTATGGATTCGATACCACTATTTGTCATTTACATCTTATAATTTTACATATCATCCCTTCCCATCGTAGGCCCTAGAACTGCTATTTTGTATTACACCCAATTTTTTTAGTAAATCATACACGCAAAAACTTCAACAGAAAATTCACACAGCAGATCCAGCCAATTTTTTTCATCAGCCATATGAACGTAACTATAGCTCCCAACATCCTCTATGATCTGTATATGTATTGTACCTCTTTGTCTGCCCCTCCCATTTTTCTTTACTGTTCCTTCCAGCCTCAAATAATTTTTACTGTATGTCATACCAGATGCCCCACTAACCTCCTCGTAAGGATCTCCTTCGTCAACTCGATCTGGCACGGATCCCACACTCATGAGCAATACTCAAGTATAGGTCGAACGAGTGTTTTGTAAGCCACCTCCTTTGTTGATGGACTACATTTTCTAAGAACTCTCCCAATGAATCTCAATCTGGTACTCGCCTTACCAAAATTTAATTTTATATGATCATTCCACTTCAAATCACTCCACACCCATACTCCCAGATATTTTACAGAAGTAACTGCTACCAGTGTTTGTTCCACTATCATATAATCCTACAATAAAGGATCCTTCTTTCTATGTATTCGCGATACATTACATTTGTCTATGTTAAAGGTTAGTTGCCACTCCCTGCACCAAATGCCTATCCGCTGCAGATCTTCCTGCATTTCGCTACAGTGCGGAACTGTATCGAACGCCTTCCATTGACCCTAAAGGGAATGCAAGAAAATTGAGTAGAAGGAGAATATTTTCGGAGGAACTTTGAAATTCAATGATAGCAGAGAACATTGCGTCAAGGAAGCATTTTCCAAGAACGGAAGGTTCTTTGAGTATGGTCAGGAGCATCCTACAACCGGCAGGAGTGGCACGTGTGGCTAAATCAGTAGCAATAAGAAACTCTACTAAATGTGCACGCTGTAATTTCTGTCCTTGAAGCAATAACGACAAAACAAACATGTTGTGTGGGAAGTATAATGAACATGTACGCAAAAAACGTGTCACCTACTTGTGTGCAAACTGCAGTGAGTAAGAAGCGGAGAAACTGATATGGGCAGATGGACAGATCGGCAGCTGATTGTTGAGAATGACTTTTTGGTGGGAATGTCTGTTTTCCTAATATGCGCAGCATGAATATCAAAATAATAAATTTTCTTAGCGATTCTCTGAGTATTATTATTATTGTTATGATTATTAACAATGTCGATGACGTACAACAGTACGAAAAATACGGGAGAGTAGAAGTTTTTCAGCACTTTGTTATGTCGGATTGCATTGACCTGAACAGTACATTTGGATAGTAAAAGTGAACAGAACAGCAGGATTAAAAAGCTTTAAGAGTTTTCGCATAAAAAATTCTAAGCCATTACATTTCAGCCCGCCTATGTATCTATGGTACGTTATTTCGGTTTTTAGTCCAAAACCTGGTGTGACGCAGCTCTCCACACTAATCTAGCCTGTGCAAACATTTTTCCCTCTGAATATCTACTGTAACCTACATCCATCTGAATCTGATTGCTGTGATCAAGCCTCGGGTTGCTTCCAGTATTTGCATCGTTACCACATTGACAATCCCATCGTGCCTCAGGATGTCATATTAACCGAGCCTCATTTTGATCACGTTGTGCTATAAATTTCTTTTTTCCACAGTTCGATGCAGTCTGTCTTAATAAGTTATCAGACGTACCAAGAAAATCTTCAGTGGTCTTCGGTAGCACGGCATTTCAGTACCGTCTGTTCCCTTCCTGTATTCAAACTTTCGTTCCTCTTTCCCTCGGAGCTTCCAAGGCGTCATGTGATGTCCCATTCGTCACTGCGTCAAAAATCTACGAGCTCCTTACTCTGTGCGGCACCTGGAAACAAATTACGAAAAGTATTGCTCCCCAGATTTTTAGTTAACCGTGGTACGAACCTCTACAGTACTGCCCTATTAAATCAATCAAAATAAGGCTCGTCGAACTCGCTTTGACACGAAAGACAGGGTTAAAATTGTCACTGCTTCTACACTGCGAGCGTCGTTCAACAAACAATGCACCACATTTTATTTTATAGGAGAGCATCATCTAATGTTGTGTAAAGCTGACGTTTCCTCTGTACCTGTACAAGGTCTCGAAGAGTTTCGGAAGATAAGACAGCTTTCAGTGAACCAAAAAGTGCCGTCTACAATAGTCACTAAAGTCTTGGTTCAGGAAAACGAAACCGTAGTGACCATCCATGAACGTTTGTTTGTGGACGGTAATGTTGAGTGCTTTTAGGTGACGCGTGAAGAGATTTAGAGCGGAAACTGAATTCCATGATCGGCCACGTCGGGACGTCCTGTCACATCCAGTGCTACCGACATTGTGAATCGTGCGGTTGCCATTATTCTCGCAAGACGGGGCATCACAACGCTACAATTCGTTCTAGAGCTGTCGGTGAGCATTGGAAGTGCGTCTATAATGATACAAAGTCTTCAAAGGTGTGCTCAAGATGGATTGCACGAATGCAGGATTCAAAGAAAAACCATTTCACCTGAAGTGTTGGACCAGTCTGAGGCCAATGGAGAGGCCATTATCTCATGGATTCAGTGAAAAGTGTCTACGAACAAAAGAGAACAGCTTTTAACAAGAGAGAATACATGCCCTTACACAATGCTGGCCTGAGGACAAAGAACGTCTGGAGACTCTTTAGGAAAACAATGCACATAAAAGAAACGTTGATTGATATTGTTACCAAATAAGAATAAATACATTCTGAGGAAAAACTGAGTGGCATTACTGATTAACTGACGCTTGTACTAATAAATTTCCTGTTTAAGTCCAAATACTTTGGAAAGACTCTCGCTTCCAACCGCTACATTGGCAAAGGAGCACCGCGACCAGCCATTACAGCGTCTCCAACTGGTTTCTAATAACTTAAGCTTTCTACATAAGCAGAACAGCACCCTTCATTAGTCAGGTTCACTCTCTTCAAACTTGGCCTTCAACAGTTTTGAATCATCATCTCCACCCTCGAGGGCTCCCACCGACTATCGATCTCGCGTGTTCGATTACAGCTACGAGAAATCATTCTAACATCCTAGCCGCTAAGCTAATTATGTTCAAGAGCAGGCACTTTCATTGTGAAATTCCCGCGCTCTCTCTATCAGAACTTCCCGGAAGAGCGCTACTTCCTGCTCAAAAGTTTATTTCCATGAAGTGCTGGTAAACACCTACCTCATGGAAAGTCACACGTCCTTAATACGGCCTAGTCTGCCACTACAGCAACGCATTTAAGATGATTACAGAGTCATTGGTCAATAATCTTCCGGTGGACAACGTCGCCCATACCCCCACCCCACATCGGCTTCACCATCCACATTAGTGATCCGAACGAGCCCAAGGATTTGCTGAGAAATTATAAGTTACAGACTGAGCCGTTTGTCGTATATGTTCCACTCCTGTGTAAAACTGCATTGCACTCCGCTGCAGAGAAGTACTCCCGGGGAAGACTTCCTAACATATCAATTTCTATTCGATGAAACCGAAGTCTCTTTTTTTCGGAATAACTTTGCTTGCGGCTCTATATTTTACTTCTCCCTACTTCAGGCATCGTCAGTTAGGGTAGGAGGCGCAATTGAGCACGGGTAAAGTAATCGATTCTAGAGTTTTTCCTACTTGTGAGTATAGTGTGGCAGCCCTGCATCTCCAGCTGAGATTTCTGATGATGGAAGAGTCAAGTGCTTTGTGTTAGTGGTTTGTGCTTTGAAGCTTTAGAGATATGAGAAAAGTTATTTATTCCGACTTTCGATCTAAATGTTTACCTTGTAACTAATGGCTATCTGTCTGCTATACCAAAATCTCAAAGAATTGCCAATATCTCGTATGTAGGTACGTAATTCAACTCTTCAGAGTGAGATTTTCACTCTGCAGTGGAGTGTGCGCTGATATGAAACTTCCTGGCAGATTAACACTGCGTGCCGGACCGAGACTCGAATTCGGGACCTCTGCCTTTCGCGGGCAAGTGTTCTACCATGTGGGCTAACCAAGGGCAACTCACGCCCCGTCCTCACAGCTTCAATTCCTGCAGTACCTCGTCTCCTACATTTCAGACTTCACAGAAGCTCTCCTGCGAACCACTCAGAACTAGCACTCCCGGAAGAAAGGATATTGCGGAGACATGGCTTAGCCACAGCCTGGGTGATGTTTCCAGAATGAGATTTTCACTCTGCAGCGGAGTGTGCGCTGATATGAAACTGCCTGGCAGATTAAAACTGTGTGCCGACCCGACAAGCGAACTCAGGACCTTTGCCTTTCGTGGGCAAGTGCTCTACCATCTGAGCTATCGAAGCACGACTCACGATCCGTTCTCACAGCTTTAATTCTTCCAGTAACTCGTCTCCTACTTTCCAAACTTCACAGAAGCTCTTCTGCGAAGCTTGGAAAGTGGGAGAGGTACTGGCAGAACTGAAGCTGTGAGAACGGATCATGAGTCGTGCTTGGATAGCTCAGATGGTAGAGCACTTGCCCGAGAAAGGCAAAGGTCCGAGTTCAAGTCTCCGTCCGGCACACAGTTTAAATGTGCCAAGAAGTTTCAATTTCACTCATGTTATAAGATTAATTGTTAGTTTAACAAGTTGCCATATATGTCAACTGATACCAGAAATTCGGAAATCAGCGGTCGAGGGCAAAGATTCTATGGATTAGCTGGGGCAGATGTCCGCATGCAAAACTTTGCCAAAAAACATTTGTCTTTTCTTCGGTTTTAATATTGAACGCTTCGGTTTATTAACATATTTAACGGACCTTAATTTGTAGTTCACTATTTCGTATCGACTGACTCAATATTAGTAAGACTAGTTCAAGTTAGAGAAACTACGAGAGATATGACATTAATGGAGGATAAGAAGGTAATAGAAAATTGATCTTCCATTAGAAATTCAGCTAGGATAAGAAGGTAATAGAAAATTGATCTTCCATTAGAAATTCAGCTAAAAGGCTTAAAGGTAATAAATCCACGTTACGTAAAAGATTTAATCCAGACTATGAAGTGGCATCATTGTGGCGTTTCCAGAGAGTGTTTCTCGAAACAGAGGAAATGGAATTGGTGAAGCATTGTATCAACCTGAATTCTATGTTATATGGCCTTAAGTTTAAAAACTTCCGACATACAGCATATCAGTTTGCCAGAAGTAAAGGCGTAACAACCCGTTTAATATAGGAACCCAAGTAACAGGAAAGACTGGGCTCCCTCATTCAGAGCTCGTCATAATTTAGGTTTGAGATAACCGGAGAAAGTCAATATCGGCAGTATAATTGGGTTCAATAAAGCATAATTGGAACTTTTTGTCGGAAAATTGGAAACTTTCCAATCTAATCTTTCGCCCCATCGAGTCTACAATGAAGACAAAACAGGAATACAGACTGTACAGGGAATGTGCAGAAAATGTGCCAATAAAAGGCCAAATAATAATAATACAATATATTTTACTTGTATTAAAATGTTTCGTAGATAAATTAGCGATTTATATTTCGATGTTTAATACGATCACGATGATCGAACTAGCGATGATGATTGTGATGATGATTTTGATATGAATAATGAAGCACCTGACAAATAATTTCATCCTCCCTTGGTCTCTTTATAATTATAATAATTTTCTTTTACCTGAAATTTTGCGTCGTAGCAGTAGGACGTTTACCCAGACCTGGTGCAAATAATCATTTTCTTATTTGTAACATTTTGTTAGATATAACCTTACTACATCATATAAGCAATCTTGAACTTTGGTATCGTATAAAGTATGAGCCTAGGTGTATTGTACATAATTTTCGTTGTCATGTAACCAGAGTTGCAGAAAGGAAAATAAAAGAAAGCTTCAAATGCGCATCTTTGTCCCCGCCTACGCTATAATATTACCCAGAAAGAAAAACTTATTTAAAACTTTTATTCTCTCATTTCCAAATCTAATTTCTTCAGCAAGGTCTGATTCAGGTGGACTACACCCATTTCACTTTTAGTCGACATTCATCTAATAATTTCTTTTCAAATAATATCCGTTCTTATAAACTGATCTTCCACGTCCTATGTTGTTTGTTATATAAATACAATGTCTATTTCCGTAAGTTTTTAGAATAACATTCTCACTGCCATAAACAGGTAAGCCAAGTATCTTCTAGTGTAGCTCTTCGTATATGTTAGTGTAAAGTCAATGCTCGCCACGAACGATGTGTACCTGTCTCTCAACTGCTGCTTAACAAGTGTCGTTCCCTAACACATCTCCATTTGCAAAATCACTTGCGAGGCGAATAGCGCGCAAGCAATGTGTTCCGGTCGTGTTTGGCTCATAGGCATCGATCCACACCTGAGCACCAGTTGATTGATTTACGTTGTTTGCTCAGACCACACGCACATTCCGACGAAGCAAGGAGTGCGCCTAAAGGGAATATAGAGCATGTTGGAGTTCCTCGACATGGATTACATCCGATGAGTCCTTTTTCCTCGCAGTCATTGCCCACGGAGGAAGAGATGGTGTATGAAATATTCACTCAATCTGGATACGCCAACAGTTCCATCAGTCTCGTCGTCTGAAGCGCAACACAGCCTAAAGCAGCCGTGAACACCAGACAGACTCTTCGCTTCATCGGATTGCAACTTGCATCTCTAAAACGGAGCGTTCTTTATGACTAACTTTCTCGGCATGTTAACTGCTGATATTTTCGTCGTGTCATACAGTCATGTAGACAATATTTCAGCATTAAATTTGACTTGTGTCTAGGGACAGCAAATTCTGTGCAAACCGTTTCAGCCGATCGGATGTGCTCGGTTGCTCTTAGCGCCTCTTGGTGGCAGACAACGAAAGCTTACAGTCACCATACGAACAAGGAGCTGTTCGATTCATTTCGCGCATGCGTAGCTAGTTCCGTTTTGAGATGGTGACAGTGACCTTCATTGTATGAAATCAACTCAGAGCACTGACATTCAAAATTGTATGGAAACTACTGAAGATTTTAATCTCGTACACGTCGTTACAGTCTTCCCAATGTGCCAAAGTGCCTAGGGAGTTTATGCAGCCTCTAGGACCTATAATTTACGGTAATGAAAGACTTAATAAAAAATTTCTCGAAAATATAGCCCACAACTTACACCAGTCTATCTGCGTAGACCCCCGCAGTCAGAAATGTGTAGAATTAGTCAGTTAAGATATTAAGAACTGGAATACTTTTCTTTTGAAAAATTCCTCGTGGTTTGGGGAGTTTCCCTACCCTTTTAGTTGTGAGGTATATTTTCGAGGATGGTTTTGTGAAGTCCTGAATTACCGTAAATGATGGGTCCTAAAAACTGCGTAACTAGCCTACGCACCTCGCAACCTTGTGAAGATTGTGACAACATACATGATATTAAAAACTTCAGTAATTTACGTACAATTTTGTCATTCATAGCTCTAAGTTGATTTCATATATTGGCTCTCACTAACAAGAACTCAAACCGCAACTATAGCCATGCATGAGCGCAATGATTTAAACAGCTACCCATCTTAAAGCAACCCTCGCGTTCAGTAATATGGTCAAACCATCAGAGACGGCGTATTGACATAGTTATAGAAATATAGACAAACAGGGTTGATGGACCCAAAAATATGCTCAATATTGTCAGTACATTCTGAGCATGTGTGGTTGAGAATTTACGATTTGATAGTATATTCTCCATTCAAATGTTGAAAGAGCTTCATGAACAAGCCACGCGGCTTCAGTGTGCATTTTTCATTGCTTCATTCCATTTCTGTGCATATCGTATTCCCTCATATTCAATTTTTCAACTAATTTTTAACACAGTTTTAAACATGACTAACAACAGCAACCGTGAACAAAATTTCAGTATATAAATTATGCAGCCAACCGTCTGCATAATGTAAAATCTTAACAGGGGTCAATACCACTAACGATAGCTTATTCATAAGGAAGTCGACTTTAAATTTTACACCTATTATAAAATAAACATCTAAAATACTAGAGGGGAAGGAGGAGGAGATTAGTGTTTAACGTCCCGTCGACAGCCATGTCTTCAGAGTCGAAGCGCAAGCTCGGATTAGGGAAGGAAATCAGCCGTTCCCTTTCAAAGGAACCATCCCGGCAATTTCCTGACTTGTTTTAGGGATATCACCGAACACGTGACTGAACCGTCGTCCTCCCGAATGTGTGTGTTCAATATGCCGACCACTGCGCCAACTCGCTCGTAAAACACTTGATACCTGACAACACTGAAAAGGAGAACATGCCATGAGACTGGTACTTACATAAATTGCATGAGGTTAAAATTATAAATATACATGATGAGCTAAGGATCTCTTGTCAAACAGTAGAAAAAATGTGTTCAAATGTGTGTGAAATCTTATGGGACGTAACTCCTAAGGTCATCAGTCCCTAAGCTTACACACTACTTAACCTAAATTATCCTAAGGACAAACACACACACCCATGCCCGAGGGAGGACTCGAACATCCGCCGGGACCAACCGCACAAACAGTAGAAAATCTGGAATAAAGTCATCCAAGGAAACGATAAAAACTGTTCCACAACTACAGCGTATTAAAAGAGCGAGCGTTGGAGTGAACGTTTGGGAACTACACCCATGCTCATAAATTAAGGATAACGCTGATACATGATGAAACAACGCTCTGGTGGTCGGTTTGCGGGTTTAAATCACCTCAGGGTATGACCATGCGGTGCATTTGACCTGCACCGGATTTTCATCTGGCGTGAGCCAGAAACCAGATATCAACCCCTTAATGTCCTTGAAAGGGACAGTATGGAGATCGTGGTTTCGTGGGGTGAGGTGTGATTATGATTGGTGCAGGTACACCCTTGCATGTCTTTGACATGCAAGGGTGTACCTGCACCGCCTTTTCAGGGGTGCAGTGGGTGCCACCTTCCTCCTGGTGGATGATAACGCACGGATCCACCGTGTTCCATCGTGGAGGAGTACTTTGAAACAGAAGATATCAGGCGAATGGAATGGCCTGCCTGTTCGCCAGACCTAAACCCCATCGAGCACGTCTGGGATGCTCTTGGTTGGCGTATCGCTGCATGTCTTCAAACCCCTACGACAATTCAGGAGGTCCGACATGCAATGGTGCAAGAATGGGAGGCTATACCCCAGCAGCTGTTCGACCACCTGATCCAGAGTATGCTAACCCGTTGGGCGGCCAGTGTACGCGTGCATGGTGATCATATCCCATACTGATGTCGGGGTACATGCGCAGGAACAGTGGCGTTTTGTAGCACATGTATTTGGGGACGGTTTTCTCAATATATCACTAATACCGTGGACTTACAAATCTGTGTCGTGTGTGTTCAGTATGTGCCTAAGCTATTAGTGAAAGTTTTGTGTAGTGCCACGTTGTGTGGCACCACATTCTGCAATTATCCTTAATTTATGAGTATGAGTGCAGTTACAATGTGGTGTAGAGCACGCCGCATACTGGGCACAAGTAGCGTGATAAAATCTCAACTGTATGAAATACGCAACTGTTACAGTAATACATCAGTTTGATACTATTTGGATGTTTCAAACAAAGTGAATGTTACGTGGTTTAAAAAACAAGATATACAAAAGGAATTATTTTTATAAGAATAATTACATCATTAATTGCAATAAAAACTTTCTGTGGCAACATTTTCATCAAAACATTATAAGAAACAAAAAAGGGCGAAATATGCTTTATATAAAATCTTCAAAACAGAATATGGTATACAGTGCCGTCCGACGTACAATCTGTGAAGAAGTACAGAATGTGTAAAGTAAAGGAAATGAACAAAACATGAACCAAAGACTCGTAAAATCATGAGCAGTGGCTTAAAGGCGTTAAAGAAGTCTCTGTTTCGTGACTGTAGTCGCTCGTGTAAAAGGAAGCTACCGTTACTGACCGCATATCTGAAGGTCTCAAGTTCTTCTAAGGTATCAAGTTTCCAACCTTTCTTTTCTCTATGTAGAATCATCATTGCGTCTACTCCTTTTGGATCATGTCCCGATATTAATACATGCTCTGCGAAAGTAGAATTATGAACATTAGGACCTTTCTTCCCTAGTAAGTGTTCCTTATATCTTATGTTAAAATCCCTGCCGGTTTGTTAAATATAAAACACCGGGCAACTACCACAAGTAATTTTGTACACTTCTGAGCTACGTAAAGTACATCTGACGTTTTAAAATTATAGATTATTTGTATTATTATTATTTTATAAATTTATTTGGCAGAAAATAACCCTGCAACCTACTGAAATACAGTTTCTTTACCAATATCCTCATTCAGAACGTTACCTACCGATTCTTTTACTGGTTTTCGCTTCGAAAATTTTTTCCTCCGATGACGGTTCATAACCGTTATTTAAAGACCATTGTTTTCATTACATTAATTTGTTTCTTTAGTGAAACCGGTGACTGGTGTGACTATTGCGCGGTGAATAGCTGAATGAAAGAAAGCTGTCTTATAGACTGAGGATGCGTTACATGCGAAGGCACAATCTGATTAGCATTCGTTACCTTACAGAAGATAACAAAAGTTATTTGATCATCTAATAGATCCAAATAACTTTAGCTATCGTTTTTCATTTTGTAACTTACAAATGACACTAATTGTCTCATGAAGATTAAACAATATTTCAAAAAATTGGTTCACCTCTCATTAGTTTCATTGTATTTAATCAAAATACTTTCCACGCACCTAGAATAGGACTGAATGCAGCAGCGTAACTTCTGAGAAACTTCTCTTCTAGTGAATTTACAAAAAATGTCTGCTACAAGGCCGGCTAACAGAAAACCGATTGCAAGGCCATCTGCTGTTGAAACAGTTTTCCGTTACATTAAGAATAATCGTATGTAACTACCACTTTTAGTAACTGTGTAATATTAATATCGTTCGATATTACTTTCACACTAATCTACCACATTAAAAATAAGACAGTCAAGGTTGGAAAGTTATTTTTATTTGAAAATAACGCGTTTTACCGTGGTTTGGCATCATCAGATTATCTAAAAGCAAAAAGGAGGCTAATTAGCTAACTATCCTGTAAGCATTATAAGAATGGTTCTAAGCTGGGCCAAAAATGTAAATAAAACCGCAAACAACATTCATGTAAAACTATCAAATGAAGCTCTTTACGCCGGCTACCACAGTTCTACGTCATCTGCATATACATAAAACAATGTAGATGAATACCCGGTCATCGAAATAACTAAAAAGGAACTGCGGGACCCTTGAGAGAAATCAATACACAGCAACAACGGAAAAAGAGAGGAAATCAAAGAAGAATTACAAATACCTCTGACCTGTTGTAGCAGCAAGTAGAACACGATGTAGAGCGTACATATAGACCTGGGTGCAAAACAGTTGGGTGGTCTAACCGGCACTGGCAGTAGAATCACTACACGGCGGATGGTGCCACATAGTCGCGCTAATACAGTAAAAGCACAATGGATGTAGCTAGTAACTTAAGTCGCGTAGAAGGCTAATATGGCACTGATTAACCTCTACTGAATCAGAAGGCATAAATTAGATTAAAATTAAATTTAAAATATAATGAAGATTAAAATTATTGGTCAGGTAATATGTGTCATCCAAGTCATGTGCAGTGCAGTGTCGCTTGCTGTGCCTCCTAGGTAAACAGTATTGCGGTAAAGGACAGCAATATTAAAAGTTAGCCAGCAAGTACTTCATGAGGAAAGTATACAAGAGTAGCGCCGGTGAAGAACTAAATAAATAAACCAACTGTAAAACTTCGATAAATCTTAGACAAATCGTAAAAACCTTGAAAAGTCTGTGTGGGGGTCAGATAATCTGAGGATTCCTAACCATGGCGAAACGCGTTACTTTCAAATAAAAATAACTTTGTAACCGTGACTGTTTGATGTATAACAATGGAATCCGCTTGCTGTATCAATAATGCAACGATGCAATGGAATGAATGCTAATAATGTTGCAGTTCAAACAACTCTAGAAATCTAGAGAAAACCTACCTGCTTTGAAAAAGAATATAACAGATGAAACAATTACTGGCGTTATATAGTTACTAGCACTGGTAGTTAAACACAACTATTTTGAATTTAATGGAAAACTGTTACAACAACCAGATGGGCTTGCATTCGGTAATCTGTTAGCGGGCCTTCTACCAGACGCTTTTATAAATTCGCCGGAAGAGAAACGTTTTTAGAAGTAGTGCTGTAACAGAATTAGATATTCAGCCCTAGTCTCGGTACACGGATGATACTTTGATTACAAACAATGAAACTAATGAAGGAGTTACCCAAATTTTTGTAATATTTAATAACCTTCATGAGAAAATCAGTTTTACTTTCGAGTTACAAAATGGAAAAAGAGATGAGCCCGGGCAAGCAAGGTTACTAGGAATTCATGGAGAGGCTAGGCCCCAGTTTATGACATACTTCATTATTTGGCAACTGATTTGTATCTATTAAACATTTTTTAAATGCAATAACAGTAAAACACAATGACATAATCTTTTAGAAATCACCAGTTCTAAAAACAGTGAGTGGAATGCTTTGAATTCAAAGGAGCCCAATGGCTTAACAAATTTAACAACGCTAGCAAAATGATGCCAGACTAACACAAAGTTATTAAATTACAGGTTCAAAATTTAACACGGTCCTTCGAGAGACCTGACAAATTTAAAGCAAAATGTTTAAAGGTCACTTGTACAACTACTGGCACCAGTTTCGTAACAGAAAAATGTTTAAACCAATTTAAATGTCCAAACTAACAGAATTGTTTTGTATTAAAGACCAAAATTTGACACTGTCCTTTGAGTGAGCTGACAAATTTAAGCGATGCAAGGGCCAGCAAAAGGCCCGACTGACTGGTTCAAAATATGGTTCAAATGGTTCTGAGCACTATGGGACTTACCATCTGAGGTCATCAGTGCCCTAGAACTTAGAACTACTTAAACCTAACTAACCTAAGGACATCACAGACATCCATGCTCCAGGCAGGATTCGAACCTGCGACCGTATCAGTCGCGCAGTTCCAGACTGAAGCGCCTAGATCCGCTGGGGCAAACTTCATACAGAAAGGGCACGGCACCAATAAGGATCTAAGGCAAAAGGCAAAAATCGCGACCTCTAAAAATATTTAGGCCCACGCGAACCAGTGAAGAAAAAACTTAAGTATCAGTCACCGTGCCACAAAGCTGCATCACACGAGGTAACAGCAGCGGCGAATCCCAAATGCTGGCCAGTAATATTGTGCCGCTTGTGCGCTCACCATTGTCAGGCCTGGCCAACTGCATGTGTAGCGTGCAGGAACAGTGGCTGACCGAGCAGCCAACAGCAGGGCGCTTGTAAAATAAGCGTCGTGCAACAACAGGATGGGGGATTGAAAAGTCAGTGTAAATTTGAAAACTGAATAAATCACGGAATAATGTAGACAGAGAGGTAAAAATTGACACACATGCTTGGAATGACATGGGGTTTTATTAGAACAAAAAAAATACAAAAGTTCAAAAAATGTCCGACAAATGGCGCTTGATCTGATCAGAATAGCAATAATTAGCATAATAGAGTAAGACAAAGCAAAGATGATGTTCTCTACAGGAAATGCTCAATACGTCCACCATCATTCCTCAACAATAGCTGTAGTCGAGGAATAATGTTCTGAACAGCACTGTAAGGCATGTCTGGAGTTATGGTGAGGCATTGGCTTCGGATGTTGTCTTTCAGCATCCCTAGAGGTGTCGGTCGATCACGATACACTTGCGACTTCAGGTAACCCCAAAGCCAATAATCTGGGGACCTGGGAGGCCAAGCCTAACGAAAGTGGTGGCTGAGTACACGATCATCACCAAACGACGAGCGCAAGAGATCTTTCACGCGTCTAGCAACGGTGGAGGGCCATCCTGCATAAACATCGTACGTTCCAGCAGGTGTTCGTCAGCCAGGTTCGGGATGATGCGATTCTGTAACAAATGGTTCAAATGGCTCTGAGCACTATGCGACTTAACTTCTGAGGTCATCAGTCGCCTAGAACTTAGAACTAATTAAACCTAACTAACCTAAGGACATCACACACATCCATGCCCGAGGCAGGATTCGAACCTGCGACCGTAGTGGTCACGCGGTTCCAGACTGAAGTGCCTAGAACCGCACGGCCACCCCGGCCGGCGATTCTGTAACGTGTCGGCGTACCTCCCACCCGTCACGGTAGCAGTTACAAAACCAGAATCACGCATTTTCTCGAAGAAAAAAGGTCCGATAGCGGTAGATGTGGAAAATCCAACCCATACCGTGATTTCCTCGTTTTTCTGGAGTTTAAATACCAAATTTGAACTTGCCTTCATGGTTGAAATCCTGGTTCTATTAATACTATACCATTTTCTTTTTTACAGAATAAATTTCAGTTATTAGTTGCGCACCCGGTATACTAATAGATCTGGCCAGATCAGAATCGAAAACATATCTGAAAAAGCACGTTAATCATAAATGTTCATGACAGCACCAGTAGCACCTGCGACGCCGTCACATTCCCATATCTTGCACAGACGGTTACGGTAATAACGCTATGCATCATTTGGCAGGAAGAAACTCTATTAAAACCAAACAATAACGAAACTATCACCGCAATCGTCACACCCAGGAATCACTTTTCTAGAAAGTAAGGCAGGGCGCTCACCATACACCGAGGTGGGCAGGCTCAAATAGTTTGTGTAAGGGATACAGACCACACTAACGGCGGATCCAATTTTCTCGGAAAGCACAAATTCACAACTCGGGGAAGAATCATATAGGGCAGGGCAGTAACAACAGAGTCGCCAAAGTAGATCACCCAAAACGGGTCGACAACAGGAAAGAGGTGCCGTTTCAACACACCAAAACCAGCTAAACATAATCCGTCTTCCCGTTGCAACGGCTCCCTGTGAGCGAATAAGCCAAGACACCGACTTCCAACTCACGACAACATACGTTTCCTCCAGCCAACTTCCTCCCACCTCGTCCTCGGTTACTGATATTTCCACACCCACCCGAATCGCAAAAATTTCAACCATTCGCAGTCGATACGAGCCGACACGGCTCATGAGAGCTAAATTATTTGGATCTGAAGTTGGCCTTAATAGATGATAAAATAACTTTTGATATCTTCCGAGAGGCAACGAATACTGATCAGATTGTGCCTTCGAATTCAACGCATCCTCAGCCCCGAGACACTGCTTTTTCCATTCAGGTATTCATTGCGCTATAATCACATCACTATCACCAGCTTCTCTAAGGAAATAAATTAATTAAATTAAAGCAGTGTCCTTTAGTAATGGTTATGAACCTTCGTTAGTGGAAAAAAAATTCGAATCGAAAGCCAATAAAAGAAACGATACTCTAGGTAACTTTCTGAATGAGTGCTTTGGTAAAGTAAAATGTATTTCAGTACCTTATATAAGTAATGTATCGACTAGGATTCAGAGTCTCCTAGTTCAATAATATGGCTGCAATGTTATATTCTGCCGAACACAAGTTTGCAAAAAAACGTTAATCCATAATTTAAAGACCCTCTATCTTTCTTCACTGATTGTCTAACCAATCATCAATCTCGACTCCTACCACTCATCGTCATACCTTTCTTGTCTAACAAGCCCTTCTCTTTCTGTCCACATTCCTCAACCCTACGGCACATACTCCCTCTTCCGACAATACTTCACACTGTAGTGCAGATCCTTCAGATTTTTAGCGAAAGTGCAATGCTTCAGTGTTTTAATCAGAAGAATTTCACATTCCTTCGATTTATTTTTAAAATGTATATATTTCCGGTTTTTACCTGTCCGTCCTTGATTTTTAAGTTACAATACAAAACAGCCCCATATTTTGTTTGTATTTCTCACTATCATTTTTTGTAATTCACTTGGCTGGAACGGAGAACATTGCACCGCTGACAGTCCGCTCCACATCAACATCGGGTGAGGGGGATGAAGTAACAAAGAAAAAAATTGTAGGTGACTTCTTTCTAAAGAAAATACCCTTAGCAGTATTGAAACCTGGTCAAGGTTTTACATTAAACTTATGCAAACGGTTGTCTGTATTCTTTATATATTGCATACCTTTCAACGCAAATGAATATAAATAGAACCGTGCAGGGATAGTCGAATTTATAATTTAGGACAGTCGATACTGAATTCATCTTGGCATTGTTCCTTTCATTATTCTGAAAACACAGTAGGTCTATTACCTCGTCCAGGGTAAAAAAAAAAGAGGCTTGTACTTCGAAAAGTACATCAAATGCATGCAATAAATAGTAAGAGGTTTGCGAAATTCGAAACCATTTTTGCCACTTGTGTCTATTGATATTACAGCACCAACTTCAAGCATCCTAATGGCCTGCCTGTCATTGGAAATCTCTATGCTATACCCAATCTCTCTCCGACCGCTACTGCCTCTCTCATTAACGTTGGTTGGTTGGTTGGTTTGGTACCATAGGATTAGGGAAGGAGGGGACAGAAATCGGCCATACTCTTTTCAAAGGAACGATCCCGGCAGTTGCCCGAAGCGAATTAGGGGAATCAAGGAAACCCTAAATCAGAATGGCCGCAGGCGGGTTTGAACCATCGTCCATTGCACCAACTGCTCCGCCACCTATCTGGGCTGCATTAAGGTTTCTTGCTTCTGTGTATTGTGTCATTTCAAAGTTGGTAATTTGTTGTAAAATGACGAACTCATCTGAAAATAGTTTAAGAATAATCTCAGGTCCATCATTATGATTTTAGTAAGTAAATTATCATACGGCAAATCGCGCCCTTTTCTTAGCCGTTGTCAGACCGATTTCCTCTTCTTTTTGGTTTCTGTTGTTTACAAGTGAGAGCTAACATAATACTGAACATGTTTTCTTTAGGATACTCGCAAGATCACATTGTCAATTGGCAATATTATTGATAGTGTGAGAGCCACATTACTATGTTGAAGATATGACGACCTAGTAATGTTAATAAGCAAACATTAACCTGTTGTTGTTGTTGTGGTCTTCAGTCCTGAAACTGGTTAGATGCAGCTCTCCATGCTACTCTATCCTGTGCAAACTTCTTCATCTCCCAGTACCTACTGCAACCTACATCCTGCTGAATCTGCTTAATGTAGTCATCTCTTGGTCTCCCTCTACGATTTTTACCCTACACACTGGCCTCCAATACTAAATTGGTGATCCCTTGATGCCTCAGAACATGTCCTACCAACCGATCCCTTCTTCTGGTCAAGTAGTGCCACAAATTTCTCTTCTCCCCAATCTGATTCAATACTTCCTCATTAGTTATGTGATCTACCCATCTAATCTTCAGCATTCTTCTGTAGCACCACATTTCGAAAGCTTCTATTCTCTTCTTGTCCAAACTAGTTATCGTCCATGATTCACTTCCATACCTGGCTACACTCCATACAAATACTTTCAGAAATGACTTCCTGACACTTAAATCTATACTAGATGTTAACAAACTTCTCTTCTTCAGAAACGCTTTCCTTGCCATTGCCAGTCTACATTTTATATCCTCTCTACTTCGACCATCATTAGTTATTTTGCTCCCCAAATAGCAAAACTCCTTCACTACTTTAAGTGTCTCACTTCCTAATCTAATTCCCTTAGCATCACCCGACTTAATTCGACTACAGACCATTATCCTAGTTTTGCTTTTGTTTATGGTCATCTTATATCCTCCTTTCAAGACACTGTCCATTCCGTTCAACTGCTCTTCCGAGTCCTTTGCTGTCTCTGACAGAATTACGATGTCATCGGCGAACCTCAAAGTTTTTATTTCTTCTCCATAGACTTTAATACCTACTCCGAATTTTTCTTTTGTTTCCTTCACTGCTTGCTCAATATACAGATTGAATAACATCGGGGATAGACTACAGCCCTGTCTCACTCCTTTCCCAACCACTGCTTCCCTTTCATGTCCCTCGACTCTTACAACTGCCATCTGGTTTCTGTACCAATTGTAATTAGCCTTTCGCTCCCTGTATTTTACCCCGGCCACCTTCAGAATTAGAAAGAGAGTATTCCAGTCAACATTGTCAAAAGCTTTCTCTAAGTCTAGAAATGCTAGAAACGTAGGTTTGCCATTCCTAATCTAGCTTCTAAGATAAGTCGTAGGGTCAGTATTGCCTCACGTGTTCCAACATTTCTACGGAATCCAAACTGATCTTCCCCGAGGTCGGCTTCTACTAGTTTTTCCATTCGTCTGTAAAGAACTCGCGTTAGTATTTTGCAACTGTGACTTATTAAACTGATAGTTCGGTAATTTTCTCATCTGTCAACACCTGCTTTCTTTGGGATTGGAATTATTATATTCTTCTTGATGTCTGAGGGTATTTCGCCTGTCTCATACATCTTGCTCACCAGCTGGTAGAGTTTTGTCAGGACTGGGTCTCCCAAGGCCGTCAGCAGTTCCAATGGAATGTTGTCTACTCCAGGGGCCTTGTTTCGACTCAGGTCTTTCAGTGCTGTGTCAAACTCCCATTTCGTCTTCATCTACATCCTCTTCCATTTCCATAATATTGTCCTCAAGTACATCGCCCTTGTATAAACCCTCTATATACTCCTTCCACCTTTCTGCTTTCCCTTCTTTGGTTAGAACTGGGTTTCCATCTGAGCTCTTAATATTCATACAAGTGGTCCTCTTTTCTCCAAAGGTCTCTTTAATTTTCCTGTAGGCAGTATCTATCTTACCCCTAGTGAGATAAGCCTCTACATCCTTACATTTGTCCTCTAGCTGTCCCTGCTTAGCCATTTTGCACTTCCTGTCGATGTCATTTTTGAGACGTTTGTATTCCTTTTTGTATGCTTCATTTCCTGTATTTTTATATTTTCTCCTTTCATCAATTAAGTTCAATACTTCTGTTACCCGAGGACTTCTACTAGCCCTCGTCTTTTACCTACTTGATCCTCTGCTGCCTTCACTACTTCATCCCTCAAAGCTACCCATTCTTCTTCTATTGTATTTCTTTCCCCCATTCCTGTCAATTGCTCCCTTATGCTCAACTTGAAACTCCGTACAACCTCTGGTTCTTTTAGTTTATCCAGGTCCCATCTCCTTAAACTCCCACCTTTTTGCAGTTTCTTCAGTTTTAATCTACAGGTCATAACCAACAGATTGTGGTCAGTCCACATCTGCCCCTGGAAATGTCTTACAATTTAAAACCTGGTTCCTAAATCTCTATCTTACCATTATATAATCTATCTGAAACCTGTCAGGTTCTTCCATGTATACAGCCTTCTTTTATGATTCTTGAACCAAGTGTTACCTATGACTAAGTTGTGCTCTGTGCAAAATTCTACCAGGCGGCTTCCTCTTTCATTTCTTTGTCCCAGTCCATATTCACCTACTACGTTTCCTTCTCTCCCTGTCCCTACTACCGAATTACAGTCACCCATGACTATTAAATTTTCGTCACCCTTCACTATCTGAATAATTTCTTTTATTTCATCATACATTTCTTCAATTTCTTCGTCATCTGCAGAGCTAGTTGGCATATAAACTTGTACTACTGTAGTAGGTGTAGGCTTCGTATCTATCTTGGCTATAATAATGCGTTCACTATGTTGTTTGTAGTAGCTTACCCGCATTCCTATTTTCCTATTCATTATTAAACCTACTCCTGCATTACCCCTATTTGATTTTGTGTTTATAACCCTGTAGTCACCTGACCAAAAGTCTTGTTCCTTCTGCCACCGCACTTCACTAATTCCCACTATATCTAACTTTAACCTATCCATTTCCCTTTTTAAATTTTCTAACCTACCTGCACGATTAAGGGATCTGACATTCCACGCTCCGACCCGTAGAACGCCAGTTTTCTTTCTCCTGATAACGACATCCTCTTGAGTAGTCCCCGCCCGGAGATCCGAATGGGGGACTATTTTACCTCCGGAATATTTTACCCAAGAGGATGCCATCATCATTTAATCATACAGTAAAGCTGCATGCCCTCGGGAAAAATTACGGCTGTAGTTTCCCCTTGCTTTCAGCCGTTCGCAGTACCAGCACAGCAAGGCTGTTTTGGTTAGTGTTACAAGGCCAGATCAGTCAATCATCCAGAGTGTTGCCCCTGCAACTACTGAAAAGGTTGCTGCCCCTCTTCAGGAACCACATGTTTGTCTGGCCTCTCAACAGATACCCCTCCGTTGTGGTTGTACCTACGGTACGGCTATCTATATCGCTGAGGCACGCAAGCCTCCCCACCAACGCCAAGGTCCATGGTTCATGGGGGGAGGGGGGGGGGGACATTAACCTATGCAGCACTAAACAATGTGTGTAGCCACTTTTAAAAGTGACTGTAAGCTTTCGCTGTCTGTCACCAGAAAGCGCTACGAGCTGCGGGCCCGAAACTAGCCGAGAGTATCCAATCTGCACAGAGATTTGCTGTCCCTAGACAGAAATGTGCATCTTCTGGTGAAAATTCTCTCTCCGGAACTGATTCTTGCCGTCTACGACGCCCCATTCACACACCGCGTAAGACAAACTATGCGTGCGCCAGAAATCTTCGCTCTGCCCCTTAACCCAAAGTCAAGGTAAAGCGCGACAGTGGTAACAGTTGGCAGAAACGATGAATCACTATCGAGTACCTCTGTCAATACAATATACTGTGCCAGAATATCATCAGAGTGTTCGTCGTACATTGAAGCGCCAACGAAACTCATATAGACATGCTTATTCAATTGGTTCAATTGGCTCTGAGCACTATGGGATTCAACTGCTGTGGTCATCAGTCCCCTAGAACTTAGAACTACTTAAACCTAACTAACATAAGAACATCACACACAGCCATGCCCGAGGCAGGATTCGAACCTGCGACTGTAGCAGTCGCACGGTTCCGGACTGCGCGCCTAGAACCGCGAGACCACCGCGGCCGGCCATGCTTATTCAATTAAAGAGATATGTAAACAGACAGAAAACGACGCTGCGGTCGGCAACGCCTGTATAAAAGAACAAGTGTCTGGTACAGTTGTTAGATCGGTTACTGCTGCTACAATGGTAGATTATCACGATTTAAGTGAGTTTGAACGTGATTCTGTAGTCGGCACACGAGCGATGGGACACCGCATGGAGTGGGGATTTTCCCGTGCGATTTTTTCAGGAGTGTACCGTGAATATCATGAATCCAGTAAAACATCAAATCACCGACATCGCTGTGGCCGGAAAAAGATCTTGCAAGAACGGGACCAACGACGACTCAAGAGAATAGTTCAGCGTGACAGAAGTGCAACCCTTCCGCAAATTGCTCCAGATTTCAGTGCGGGGCCATCAACAAATGTTAGCGTATAATCCATTCAACAAAACATCATCGATAAGGGCTTTCGGAGCCGAAGGTCCGCTCGTGTACCCTTGATGACGGCACGACACAAAGCTTTAAGCCTCGCCTGGGCCCATCAACGCCAACATTGGACTGTTGATGACTGGAAACATGTTGCCTGCTTGGACGAGTCTCGTTTCAAATTGTATTGAGCGTACGGACGTGTACGATTATGGAGTCAACGTCATGATTCCATGGACCCTGCATGTCAGCAAGGGACTGCTCAAGCTGGTGGAGGGTCTTTAATGGTGTTGGGCGTGTGTATTTGGAGTGATATGTGACCCCTGATACGTCTAGATACGACTCTAACCGGTGACACGTAAGTAAGCATCCTGTTTGATCACCTGTACCCATTCATTTCTATTGTGCATTCCGACGGAGTTGGGCAATTCCAGCAGGACCATGCGACACCCAAAACGTCCATAATTGCTACAGACTGGCTCCAGGAGCACTCTTCTGAGTTTAAACACTTCTTCTGACCAACAAGCTCCACGGACATGAACATTATTGAGCATATATGGGGTGCCTTGCAACGTGTTGATCACCCCCTCATACTCTTACGGATTTATGGACAACCCTTCAGGATTCACGGTATAGGTGGGGTGCAGTTAGAACAGAACTTTTTAATAATTAATGTACTTAGTGTAGAATGCTGGTAGGTGCAGATTTCTTACAAAGGTACCAAGGAAGGGTGGATTTTGGAAATAATGAGGCGGTCATAATAGTACACGCAAGAACAATAGCTATTCCTTTCACGGGAAGATGACGATATGTATCTGATGAGAAAAATGACATTCCTATATGGTATTGCACAGCAAAAGAGTATATTAAAGTTTATGGTGCATATGGCGAAAGGAAGGAAATAGATCCTTCTGAGGTAGAGGGATTGCCAAAGATCAGTAATTAGACGGAAACCATACAAAGGGACGATGCGGACAGTAGTAACTAGGAGGCCTCAGGAGATGTGAGTTCTTTGCACCATCAGGTGTTTGACGAACACCAAGCGTCCCGAGTTGTTGACAATATTATTTCCTTTTCATTTCATGTCAACCTAACTCTTCATCATTCAGAACTTTTGCTGTCATCTTTCCTTCTTTCCTGTGAGAGTAGAGTTTGTAAATAAAGAGTGCCTATTAAATAAGTAAAGAATAGGTATACATTGTGTAACTGAGAGCCACAGAAGTTTGCATAAATGATTTTCAGTGTATTTAATAATTTTGCATTCTCTTTGTGTATAATAGCTTATTTTCTGGAGAATCATGAAAATCAAATAGTAACTGTAAAGGATATATTTTTTTAGAAAGAGAAAGTGTATAGAGAAAATGTGGTAAAGTTTTTGAAATGAGAAATGCTTTCAGCAGGAACTTGCTTAAGACACGAAATGCTTTTTGGAAAAAGACTAAAGTAGTGTTGGTAACTTTGAAGGATAGTTAATTCATTTTTTACTGAAAAGATATAGTATTTCCTGAAACTATCGTATACAAGATTATGGACTATGATAAATATTTGTATGTTAAGTTGGGATGCAGATATTAAGAATGGAAACTTAGAAGTAGCTGTATTTTGCAGGTAAGAAAAAATGTGAAAAACCCGATACGAGACGATAAAAAACCCGATCTGTGACTGAGAGCTGGACGCTGTATCCCAGAGACGTGCGTATAACTCAACCCATGTGTAAGTGTTAAAATGAAAGCTGTTATCACCAATATGTTTCAACAGGAGGTACAGTGTTTATATAAAATGGACTCTCACCAAAGGAATTATAAAGTCAGTTATTTTGTTTTGTGTAAAAAAGGAATAACCGCCTTGGTTCCGGCTACTAAAAGGGGCGGTTACCAAAGCAATTAAAATAATTCATTTCATAAACAACAGCGAGTGTAAAATGTTTAATTTTGTGTAAAATGTTAGCTAAAAAGGCCGCTCTCCACAGCGAATAAAATAGTTCAATAGATTTCATTAACACTAGGATAGAAATTCTAAAGTTGCTAGATATAAAAAGGTCGCTCACCAATGCGATAAAAAAAAGTTTAGTGGATTTCTTCAACGCTGACAAAGCTACTTGTAAATTGCTTTATTCTGTTCAAGCTATATAAAAAATTTGGAAAGTAGTTTTGTTTCCAGAAATTTGTAATTTCAAGGAAAATTTTAATATGTACTGGTTTGTCAGATCAATTTTTGTGGAAAAATGTTAAAATGCGTAATTTTGTTAAAAAGATATGATTTCTGGAGAAAGAAGCAAAATTTTGCAGATTAATTTTGTTACTCGCTATCCGTCCAAGCCTTTGAAATTTGATGCAACAGTGTAGGAAAGTGTAATGTAAATTTTAATGGTTTATTCATTTGAAAAATTTCGTAGTAGGAACAAATTTTCATTGGAAGCCCCATAGTTAAAATGTGTCGGTGTAGTCAAAGAGTTCAGTAATAACATTGCCATTGTAAGGACCTCAAATAGACTCAAGAGGAATTTTAGGTTCTTAAGGGGGGGTGTAACATAGCTAGTTATTACCGAATAACATTTATTGCAGTATAGCACACAGCCGTGTATTACGGTGGCTGCAGAATTGTGTCGTTGTTATGACTCACAGCGCAGCTGACGCTCCTAGCCATGAGAACGGTCTCAAGTAACATCTAGTAGGAACGTAAATTCATACCTCCTGCGAATCTAAATAAACCATAGTAATGATCAACAGATTTTGTTCAAACATGGTATACAATTTTTTGTTATTAAGAAGAGAATAATTTCAAAATTTCAGATTTTTATTTCATATCGTTCCAGGCACTGAGAAAATTACTTAAATGTCCAAAAACTGACACTTGTGTTTCAAATCTCAGTAAGTAACAGCAGCAGTTTGTCTTTCTTTATCATCTAAAGTGATAACCAAAATTAGCAATAAATAAAATTACTTAATTGGAATGTTCTTTTCAGAACTTTAATTACTGTGCATTTCGTAGTCTATAACTCATACAAAATTATTATCTGCTTTATTTTGTTGTGTGTATATATGGGAGTGAATGAGAGAGTGTCTCTAGGACATACGAAAAAAACTTAATACTATTTTATGTAAAAACTTATGAAACTGTATCGTGGAAAATTATGGTGCAACCACAAAGCTAATGACGTATGTCGATGTGTTCTTGCTTTTGTAAGAAAGCAGTTAAAATATAATTCGGAAGTGGAATAAGTTTCCAAAGTAATTTAAAGATTATTTGGCATTTCGGTGTATTTTATTAAATAGTATATTAGAAATTGGCATTGGAATGGCGTAAATGATTTTCTGATTAGCTTTTGGCTTAGGCAAGTTTTGCGGCGAGAATGATCTAGAAGAATCATTCTGATTGGTCATTCAAGCCATTAGCCAATTAGAATTAAGCTGTTCCTGCGCGCAGAAAGTTAAATGGGAAAAGAGTGGTGTGGAATCGAGAGAGTCGCTCGTCAACCTTCGTACGTCTAACATCATGCTAAATGTCGCCAAGAAAATAACTTGTAAAACTAAAAACTGTTGAGTTAATTGCTGATAGGAAGTGTCGTTACTTAGTCAGTTAAGTTACGAACATTGTGAGGACAATTTGAGTAATTAATTGATTTATTATGAGCGTATGATACCTCGGTCTTAGTGAAATTCCGCGTGACAGTCTCCGTATATTTTATGGAATACTTGGGCGAGCACTTCTAACTTTGAATACCACCGATACGACCGAAGTTTCAACTCGCTTTAGTAGTGGGCCAGTAACTGTCAGATCCAACATTAATCGGATCGAACTGGTAGACATTATGGCTGCTTTTTTCGTGTGGAACGTATTGTACAGACTGTGAGGTGGGAATAGTAGAGCGGTTAAAAATCGTAAATTCGGACTTGATAGCAAATTTTTGTGCTTCCTTAAGAATAAAAACCAGTTTACTAAAATTTCCGAAGGCTTACTGCAGGTAAACTAGGTTTACCCACCATCCAAAATTTGTTACAGTGAACTTACAGTAAGTGATTCGCAACTTGAGTTACGAAGACTCAATGTGGTAGGTATAAGGTCGTGGTTACATCAACGTTGCTTTACACGGCCTAGTGAGTATGCACTACTGCAGAGTGAAGGGATGTCGTAAGGAAGCCGAACTGAGGTCAGTGGACAGTGAATGAGAGGGAGTGTACGATCGAGTAACGACGACAAACCCCGCGCCGCAGCACCATGATGTCAACTCTCTTTTGACCACAGGAGATGCCTACAGATAAGCCACATGCGAAATGGAGCTAAAGTAAACTTCAATTATCAGTGAAATTCTGCAGAGTGTGTTGTATTTCCAGCGATAAACGAACAGTGCTTCTGGAAAACACTGTTCGGTCTGTCAGTGTACGTTGAATGATCATCTGAAGCGTTGATCATCCACACGTTGTCAATTTACAGCAAGAAATGTTGTAAGTGACATTATTCGAACGGTTAACTGTTAACATAAGCACAAAACAGTGAAATTTTGTATCTGATGACTACTACCTAGAAATTATGGGTAGTAGACACACGTAAGTGAATTCATCGGAACAGCGTGCTGCATTTTGGTAGGTGTTTGCGAGGCCTCGAAGCATCCTGACAGTTCCCCACCTGGCCCACACGATCAACTTGCCCTCGATGCGTTCACTACGAACAACAGAACGGTCTCAGAGCCCAGTGCTGCACGAGGAAGATGAGGGAGGGAACACCTGGAGCAGAACGTGGATCAATGACATCGGGTTCTTTTCAGTAGCGACTACAAAGTTAATCTGACAGCTGAATATTCGTAGAAGAGTGTGTCGGCCTCATACCGGTGTACGGCTCAATCACGCAGTCCACTGACACTCAGTCTTTACGTCTTTTTATACAACAGTAATTGAAAATTAGGCTGCTTGCCCGAGACTAGTAGCGGGCAAGGAAGCAAAAACAAGATTAATGAAGGTGGCACAGTTATTTTCAGGAAAAATGCTAAATCAGTTACGGACCCACACATAAAAATTCTCCTTGAAAACAACAGAGAAAACCATGATTCCCGTACAGTGTTTTATGTAGTGGAAATAGTAAGCCACACCACACTGCACCACGACCGTGGACGCGTAGTTTAAACCCGCTGCATTCCCCCATTGAACGTCACCCTCTTTATTCTCCCACATCCTGCATCGCCAGCACGAATACTATGCCGTCTGTGTCCTGATATGAGGCACGTATTTGACAGGAACACTGACAGTGCATGGGAATAATTCATGTAGCTGACCAAATCCAATTACCCATTAGCATATGCCGGTAATGATAGCTTTCGTCATAATTTTTCCGTGCGCCAAGGTAGGAAAGGAGCGAACAGAAAGATTTTGTATATACACTGCTTATTCATTAAAATTTACACCAACGAGATGTAAAAATATTATCGTTTAATCAGGTTAAGGAACAAACTGACATAAGTTTTGGTACCATTTGGAAGCCATGAACTAAGTTACAGAACGGGGCAATGAGTATGAATTACCAATGTGATTGGGTTTCGAAAATTTTGAGAAACCTTTTAACTCTGTTTCACCGAAATCTGTGGCTACAGTTGTTGAGAAGCAGGGCATGGATTCAATGTATGTTAGCACATTGTACAAGTGAGGTATGTGTAGCGAGGTCTTCCTTTAACTTCTTTAACATCGTAAAACTCCATGTCATTATCTTGGTATTCCCTGAGTACGCTAAATAACTGTGGTGAATCTGTGAGTCTCAAACTGATGGCAGGTGGTTCTTGTTCTTCAATTGCTAGTTCTGGTTCAAACATTGTGCCCAGGTTGTCTGCCACTCTGCTATCATATCCCCATATGTTAGACACTTCGAAATTAAAGGCCAATATTCCTATGGCCCACCTTAGTGTGGGCCCTGTCTTGTGAGGTCTCCTCAAGACCCAACTCACAGCTTTGTTATCTCTTTCGATGTGGAAATTGGTTTCTTTCTAAATAGTAATTTAACTTATGTGATCCAAAGATTATGGCTAAAGCATCTACCTCATAAAGCATCTATCTTATACATTAAATAATTCTTCTCTAGGTTATTGAGAGCCCTGGAGGTATAAGGCATAGGACGTCTGCTTTAGTCACTTTTCTGTACACATCAAAGGCCTCAGTGTGCATTGCAAACTGTTGATTGAACTGAGGGAACACTGACACAGGGGCTATACTTAATGCTTGCTTCTGGCCAGTGTATGTAGCCTTTTACAATTCACCCAACTTGAATTTGTGGACTTTCTTTCTCAGTTTTTTCAAAGGAGGTGCCTTATGTGCGAATCCCAGAATAAATTATCGGAGAAATGTTTGATATTTCAATAAACTGGGCAACGATGGTACCGCACCATTTTTAGCAGGTGTGAAGCCCAAGACTGGCCTTAGCCTATCACGATTTATAGTGACTCCTTAAAGTGGTACCACATGACCTCAGAACTCCATGGAGGGACATGCAAATTTCAGCTTGTCTGGGGTAACAGTGAATCCAGCTATACGCAATGGTGAAAATACTTCATATTAAAATAGAAGATATTCAGGATTTTACTACAGATAACCAAATCAACCAAATAGTTGTACACATATATAATTTTTTGTTATAAAATACGTGAACCATCATTGCGATTATACTGTTGCCCATGCAGATAGTCCAAATGAACTTTATTAAATTCGTATATACTCCCATCGGTGGTAAAGGCCGTAAAAGGGTTTAATTTCTCAACTAAGGCTATTTAATTGTAAGCCTGGTTAACATCTAATATGGTGAATACGTTGGGACCCTAAACTACCTGCAACTGCATTGCAGCTCGGATAAATACACTGATCACACTACTCTTTTCTAATTTTGTTCTCTATATTGGAGGACCAGCCTACCTTCACGATTCAGATTAGGAATTAAGAAATAGGTGTCGCATACTGTGATCCAGAAGGTTGGATTACCTCTTCGCTAATTTCTTCAATAAACTGTCTTAACACTTTCATTCTAGGTGCTGTTAGCAAGTAGGAGGGTTTGCGCACCGAAATATTGTCCGTCACCTCGATTGTATATTCTGTTAAGTCACTTGCAGCTCAATAGTTACCACCGTAGGAAATTCTTGACAGATGGCTATAACCTTTTCTTTCACCTCACCTTGTAGATATCCAACTGAGTCATATTGATGTTGTGTTACTCTATCTACTTGAACTACTTGTTGCTTGTTTTTATTATCTTCGACTATACCTCAAGTTCCTTTATGCTGATGAATTGTTATCTTACGTCCCAGATTAAACTTGAAAGAGAAGTTATTAACCACCAAGTCAGAATTGAGCCCTATTTTGCCCAAAAATTCGGATCCCAAAATACAAGAAATAGCTAGCCCTGTTATTGGTCTTGCATTAATTTTGCAAGTGTATAGAACCACTCTGATCTTTACAAAAAGCTGTCCTATCGTTCCCATACTCTTACTCTTTGCTGCCGTGTAAAAATGTTCAGATATGTATGAATTCCTAAGGGACCGAACTGCTGAGGCCATCGGTCCCTTTAGTTACGCACTACTTAAACTAACTTACGCTAAGAACAACACACACACACCCACGCTCGAGGGAGGACTCGAACTTCCGGCAGGACGGGCCGTGCAATCCGTGACATGGCGCCTCAAACCGCTCGCCCACTTGGCGCGGCTGCTGCCGTGTTGCATTCCAACTCCTTGAGTATCGATGGCCATTAACAATGGATTTTATCTTTAGTAAACTAATTTTCGTCTAAAGCAGTCACTATAACACTCTGCATGGGCAGTTTGAGAATGTGCCTTTGGCAAAGGGACAAATTCGTGCTTTCTGCACTTCCGCATTAGTTTTTCAACATCTCAACAGCATCTTTGCTGGATGCTAAATAGGATGCAGAGGCGTGTGGTCTGCTATATCACCGGACTTAAGCCCTCTGCATTTTTACCTCTAGGGGCATCTGAAAAGCTTTCTGTGTGATGAACCAATTCCTGATGTGCAAACTCTTCAACAGCATATCCATGATACTTGTGATGCTGTTCGGAGGGAGGTCAGAATATACGAAAGAGTGCGGCACTCCATGATGCAATGTGTCAAAGTGTGCATTGGATCCCATGGAGGTCGCTTTGAACATCTGCTGTGACGTGAATGTGATGCAGCTCGATACAGTGTTCTGGAACGATTTGTTGTCGTTGTACCCATTTACGGACTCAAGTTCATAGCACCTTTTTTCCTCCATTTACGGTCAGGAATCCATCCCTGCAGTTTTTCTGTTTTATTAATGTTCACCCTGGATATATATCAGGATGAGTGTATGTATGTATGTATGTATGTATGTATAAATATATTTATGCATTCATGTACATGGAAGTATGTCTAATACCTCCTCATAAACCATTCGATAGATAGCAACAAAATTTGGTACACGTAATACTTGCTAAACAGGAATCAGCCCTGTTGGGTTTAGAGCCTCCTAGTCCCATAGAAGTGGAGAGACATGCAAAATAGGATTTTCAAACCTATGACATGCAGGCTCTCCCGCACAACAGGCATGCTGTGCACATAGACTCATCTGTTATTGGGATTACATGTGTGGATGGGCGTAACTGAACAGATATAAAGGGTGGGGAGAGGAGATGGACACTGAGAGGGAGAACGATTAGCTGGACAGAGAGACAGGGTGGAGAAGAGAGACACATAGAGAAGGTGGACGAAAAGCCTGACAGAGAGAGACGGAGAAGGAGTGGAAAGAGAGAGAGAAAGAGTGGAGAGGAGGAGATACACACATTGAGTCGGAAGGGTGAGTTGGAGAGAGAGAGGGGGGGAAGAGGAGATGGACAAAGAGAGAGGGAGGAGCTGGTGGACAGATAGATGGCGGGTAGGAGAAGATGGATAGAGAGAGGGGAGGAAGAGATTGACAAATATAGTGTATGATGGACAGAGAAAGGTTGGGAGAGAATTGGTCTGAGAATTTGGGGAAAACTAGATTGGCAGATAGAACAGCGAGGAGGGAATGGAGAGAGAAAGGGATGAGGAGGAGGAAGCTGACAGAGAGAGGATGGGCAGAAAGAGGGTAGAAGCAGTTGGACAGAGAGAGGTGCAGGAGAAGACAGATAGAGAGTGGTAAGGAGGGAATCGACATAGAGGGGTGAGGATGAGATGGTCATAGAGAGGGAGAGGGTGAGACGGATGGAGATAATGGAGATGGACACAGAGATGTGGAGAAAAGGACAGACAAGAGGGTTGGTGTAGGGGTAGATGGTCAAAAAGATTCGGTTGGAAGAGATAGACATGCAAATGGTACACGTATTATATTGAACATGGATGTATACATACCTTGGCAGCAATATACACAATAGTCGATCCTGTGTAAAGAAAGCACTGACAGTTGGGGATGTTTCGGACTTGTCTCAACTGCGAAATGCTTGCGACTTCAAAATGCAAACGATATCCATCAAAACAGCACCAGAAACATTGAGGCGTATCCATGGATAGGTCAACATAGCATCGGCATAACGGAGGAGTTTCCACAGAAACGTCAACGTAACACTGAAGCGCTTCCATAGAGATGCTCACATATTCACCTCGCCTGATTTCGTGTCGTAGTCGCGTGAGGCAACGTCGCCCAGCAAACTGCATCTGTCCGTTTTGATCTTACCCTGCTGCGACAACAGGATTACGTCTCAGGTAATAACAAACGGATAACTTTTTTTTATTTGTTCCAATACGTGAAATGGTTGCAATGCAGGTACATAAGCAGGGAAAATGCTAGTTAAGTTAATGAAATGATGTTGAGCAACCAGGTTCCGGGGTCCGACAAATGCAATACACAACATTGTACAATATCATGGCGCTGGGAACTAATTGGATTGCCTCCACACAACACCAATGTGTAATTTCCACATGGCGATCATAAAGGAGTACAAAAGACAAAAAATTGGTCATTTGAAAAATAATAAATATTAGCGTTCATGAAACAACTATTACATTCGCTATTGTACCAATACAAACTTGTCATATAGTGCCACAAAACTAGACCTCATACAACAGTGGTAATCAAAATTACTCTCCAAATTACAGAAATAAATTTTCAGTAGGTTCTTTCATTACGTACAATAAGACATATATCAAACATTAATGTCAAACTTATGTAGATTCATGACTTATTAGCCTTGGCTTGTACATTAATGCCAACTGCAGATGGTGACAAGACATTCATGAATAGAAGCCTCAATGTTTAACTTGTAAGAGGTCCATGATTAAGGAATTTCTTGCTAGTGCACTTGGAGAAGATGTAATTTCGATGGATCGCTCATCCGCTGCCTGCGGTATGTAAGGTATAAGAGAATCTTTGACCAGAGAGCAGTGTTGACTGCAGTAAGAGCACTGTTAGTACGAGTAAGTAGCAGCTGGCAGTCTGGTGTATCGCGTTGGATGGCCCGGTCGTGTGGAGCGATGGCGGAGCCTGAGCGTTATAATATAAGGTAAAAGCAGCCTCGCGCATATGTACTATTGTTATGTCAAGCCCAATGTAAATGTGTTTAAAAAATCTCTTAATAATAACCTTTCTTATAAAAAAATTAACTTTTGATAATCATTCATCTAAATTTCAAGAACTTACTAATTTCTCCAATCCATGGTCATCCCGATTATTGTACAGAAAAATCAGTTGTTTCTCTTTAAACATGACAGATCTATGGCCCAGCATTGCACAGAACTGTGCAAGAAAAATTTCTTATAGGAGCAGATATATACGCGTTATCCGGCGACCTTATTGAGGTAAGAATTTTCAATTTATTCAGAATGATCTTTCAGGCCATGACGCAGCGCTGTTGACGTCCAAAATTCACCAGTTTAAATTCACAGTCAATTATTGAAAAGTTATAAGTGAGCGACAATTTTATTGAGAAATTAGTCACGTTATTATTGGTAGGTTACGGAATAATAGACTGTTCCTAGGTTACAGTAAATGTCAATGCTATACAGAAATTATCTGTTGGGAGGTTACACTGAATGCGAATGATATAATTATTTATTATAATTTACTGTTGGGAGGTTACAAACTGATAACATGAATAACTATCAACGTCAAAACAAAGGCGCTGCCTGTAAGCACTGTATCAATAATTTGTTCAGCATAACGGCAAATTTCGTCAACAAAATTCGTATGCAGTTCCTGAAGCTATGAAGTGTGGAACACGGCACTCAAGTAAAATTTAGCTAAGCCAAGCACTTTAAGTATGAGTAGAAATGCACCGATTTTTTAATGTTCCTTGTGATGCCGTGGTTCGATAAGGAAACAACTCCACTCCTGAAAGTTTGGCTGCGCCGAGGCAATCGACGACGGTATCGTAGTTATTCCCACTTCAGTCAGTACTGGCCGATAATGCCGACTCTGACACCCGTGTTGCCCCCGGTACAGTACGCCGGGCCGATCACAACCACAACACACTTCCTGTAGCCGTCTCGGCTAACCCAGGCCGCACATAACAAGGGGTTGCCGAACCGTGCTGTTACCCTGCTCACACGACTCTGCCTTCTCACTTCCCGCCCCTGATGCCGCTTCCCGAAGGAGCTACAGGTGGCGCCACCGCAGTGAGCCACAGATCTTCATTACAACTGGAATGTGCCTAAAATCATCATCATACTGAAATGTTTATATGATCATATGTTCTTAGTAATATTCCAGTCTCGGTCACGACATTTTTATTCCCTAATCACTCTCCAACGCGTTTCCGAGCTGCAGGACAAGTAGAAGAATAACCCCTATAGTAATGTGTCCGGAAACCGACATCTGCTGAGATATGGGCCGTTTTGCATCTGCAATTCACAGGAATCGGGATTCACGAGAGATTGCATAGTAAATTACCGCAATATGTAGACGTGGGCAAAAGCAAAGCCACTATCAGCCATGGGCGTAAGGCCTCAGAATCGTACAGTATCAATGTAATGGCACGAATTGTCGGTGACAGTCACTTTAGCAACAAATTAACATGTACTATGTCTCACCGATTGCTCCCCCAGAATTACCGGCGCTGTAGCACTATAGCATCGTGAAGAATGACTGAAGGGTGTGTCAGGATGCTTGGTAACCTCATAAAGCACTGCCTATAGTGCCTAATTCTACGCAGTTGACAACCACTGTGGTTTGTACTCGACTGAGCACCACACCATTTTCTACGTATCGTGCGACAGCACCTCACAGCAACGTGTCACGAGCGAGGGTTGTTCGAGGAGATCCGGTAGAATGAACTCCACCTTCACCGTACCTGAATCGGTCAATTATTAAATATCTTTTGATATTTTACAGTGGTCCTGAACATGAAAATGTGAATCTGATATTGATTGTGGAAAGTCAAGTCTACTACTAAGACTTAAATTTTTGTTTTTTTTTTTTCAAATATTATCAAACCAAATGTACGTTTGATTCATTGATGTACGATATTTTTCTCCTGAGAATATGATTGTAATAATCAGTGGAAAATAAACATGCAATTTTTCAGTTGTCGGCACAAACATTATTTTACCGACCGAGATGGTGCACTGGCTCGCACATTGGACTCGCATTCGGGAGGACGGCGGTTCAATCACGCGTCCGGCCATTCTGATTTAGGTTTTCCGTGATTTCCCTAAAATCGCTCCAGGCAAATGTCAGGATGGTTCCTTTGAAAGAGCATGGCCGACTTCCTTCCACGTCTTTCCCTAATCCTATGAGACCGATGATCTCGCTATCTGGTCTCCTCCCCCAAACAACCCAATCCCAAATATGATTTTTCCAAGTTATCTGACAGGTGTAGACAGTCACCTACGGAAAGCAGCATTAAATTTTTGTTTTAACTTCTGCTGAAAAATTTAAAACGATTACGGAACGTGGTAGAAATCATTAAAATCAATAAGAATCATTTATCACAATTTTAAAATAGAAGGTAAATGGCAGGCCAAATTTTGGAAAATGGGCATGAAGTACCCTCCCCCCTCTCTGATAATGCGAGAATTACTTGTCTCTAAAGCCAAAAAACCCACCGATTCAGGTACGGTGAAGGTGGAGTCCATGCTACCGGTTCTCCTCGAACAACCCATCGCTCGTGACACGATGCGGTGAGGTGCTATCTCACGATACGTAGAAAGTGGTATGGTGTTCAGTCGTGTACAAATCACGGTGTCAACGACAGCTTGTTTGGTAACCGCATGAAGCACTGCCTATAGTCCCTACTTCTACGCAGTTGAGAACCGACCTACAGTATCGCCCCTAGGTTCTGGAAAATGCGTTGGTATTGTGAGGTCGGTTCTCAAAGATATTTTTAGCTTCTGGACCCTACTAACACTTCAGCACTTATTCAAAAAGTGTGTTGTTAACAAAGAGTTAACAACAACTAACGACTTTTTTGTGGTGGGCATGAAATACCCCACTCCATGATAGCCCACGTTATGGAAAATGCATTGGTATTGCTAGGTTTAAAGGCACTGGTGTATTCTCAACCCACTGACAATGTTACAGGAGCGTGTGACCAATGCATATGGAGCATTCCGTATTGAGCCAGGTGTATCGACGTTGTGTGTGAATCACTGCGAAGAATGACTGAAGAGTCTGTCAGGATGCTTGGTAATGACATGAAGCAATGCCTATAGTGCCTACTTCTCCGTGAATGACAGACGGGGATGAGAGAACATATAGGCTCATACTTAAAAGCTCAATGGTTTCCTGATGTTTCATTATAAGGACTTTTATTCTAGTTGTGACTAATACTAGCCCCTGCAGGAGTGCATGGCACTGTTCTCTAAACACAGTGTAGACTTAATGGGTGTTACATATGCTTCCGTTTTTCACCGAATAGTAGCAGAACGACACGGCCGCTAATTTTACGGGGAAACTATCTCAGACGGGATTAATGAAACAGATGAAGAATTGTAATGTACTATCTGTGTTTGACCACATAACACACACATCAAACCGAAATATTATTTCACTAAACGTAGATAATACATCTCAGTACTCCATTTCTCTCATTAAACTGTCTGACACAGTTTTTTCGTAAAACTTACAAATCTGTCGTCCTGCTCCCGTTAGGTGAAAAGCCGAATCAGATGTAACGCCCATTATACCTATACATGCCTTGAAAAATGAGTTGCATCTCTGAGGCGTGTTGGACAGTAGTTACAACATAAAAATACTGCGACTGAATTCAGAATATTACTAGTAGAATATACACTCCTGGAAATTGAAATAAGAACACCGTGAATTCATTGTCCCAGGAAGGGGAAACTTTATTGACACATTCCTGGGGTCAGATACATCACATGATCACACTGACACAACCACAGGCACATAGACACAGGCAACAGAGCATGCACAATGTCGGCACTAGTACAGTGTATATCCACCTTTCGTAGCAATGCAGGCTGCTATTCTCCCATGGAGACGATCGTAGAGATGCTGGATGTAGTCCTGTGGAACGGCTTGCCATGCCATTTCCACCTGGCGCCTCAGCTGGATCAGCGTTCGTGCTGGACGTGCAGACCGCGTGAGACGACACTTCATCCAGTCCCAAACATGCTCAATGGGGGACAGATCCGGAGATCTTGCTGGCCAGGGTAGTTGACTTACACCTTCTAGAGCACATTGGGTGGCACGGGATACATGCTGATGTGCATTGTCCTGTTGGAACAGCAAGTTCCCTGCCGGTCTAGGAATGGTAGAACGATGGGTTCGATGACGGTTTGGATGTACCGTGCACTATTCAGTGTCCCCTCGACGATCACCAGAGGTGTACGGCCAGTGTAGGAGATCGCTCCCCACACCATGATGCCGGGTGTTGGCCCTGTGTGCCTCGGTCGTATGCAGTCCTGATTGTGGCGCTCACCTGCACGGCGCCAAACACGCATACGACCATCATTGGCACCAAGGCAGAAGCGACTCTCATCGCTGAAGACGACACGTCTCCATTCGTCCCTCCATTCACGCCTGTCGCGACACCACTGGAGGCGGGCTGCACGATGTTGGGGCGTGAGCGGAAGACGGCCTAACGGTGTGCGGGACCGTAGCCCAGCTTCATGGAGACGGTTGCGAATGGTCCTCGCCGATACCCCAGGAGCAACAGTGTCCCTAATTTGCTGGGAAGTGGCGGTGCGCTCCCCTACGGCACTGCGTAGGATCCTACGGTCTTGGCGTGTATCCGTGCGTCGCTGCGGTCCGGTCCCAGGTCGACGGGCACGTGCACCTTCCGCCGACCACTGGCGACAACATCGATGTACTGTGGAGACCTCACGCCCCACGTGTTGAACAATTCGGCGGCACGTCCACCCGGCCTCCCGCATGCCCACTATACGCCCTCGCTCAAAGTCCGTCAACTGCACATACGGTTCACGTCCACGCTGTCGCGGCGTGCTACCAGTGTTAAAGACTGCGATGGAGCTCCGTATGCCACGGCAAACTGGCTGACACTGACGGCGGCGGTGCACAAATGCTGCGCAGCTAGCGCCATTCGACGGCCAACACCGCGGTTCCTGGTGTGTCCGCTGTGCCGTGCGTGTGATCATTGCTTGTACAGCCCTCTCGCAGTGTCCGGAGCAAGTATGGTGGGTCTGACACACAGGTGTCAATGTGTTCTGTTTTCCATTTCCAGGAGTGTATGTCTAACCTAGTAGCTACAGTCACTGACAGCTGACACCTTAATGTCTTGAAATTAATGTGCATTTGTGTCCGCCTCCATAGTTGAGCGATGTCGGCATGGTAGTTCAGTGTGTTCAGGCATACGGCTAGTTGCCCTCTATAATTAAAAAAAACTGAGTAAAGGAACCAACGATCGACTTGAAAGGATGTCGTGTACCGCCCGCCCCGACCACACATAACGAACACTACAGAACAAAATTAAGTTAAAAAATAGAAAAAGTGCTGAGCGGACGGAATGCCATGCAAATGTGTGTGAGTTCGATACCCGGCTAGGTCGGAGATTTTCTCCGCTCAGGGACTGACTGTTGTGCTGTCTTCAACATCACCATGTCATCCCCATCGACACGCAAGTCGCCGAAGTGGCGTCAACTCGAAAGACTTGCACCAGGCGACCGATCTACCAGACGGGAAGCTCTAGCCACACATTTCTTTTCAATGTGTATTAGTAACGGTATGAGCTCCGAAATAAAAACCCGCAAGCTCTACCCACTCGTCGCCAAATAAACAGTTCTGCATTTCTCAGTATTCCATTAATAATTTGGCGACTGTGCTCAATTGAACAACTATTACACTGAAACAACACGCTATTCTATTTTATCACTACATTTATTAAATAATGGTACCTGACATACGAGAAACTGTAGGAAATAGAGTTCACAAAAGGAAATCGATTTCATAACTACCACTTTTATTTAAAATCAAAACCAACATTCAATCTTATTGCAAAGTGGCTCCAGAAAAAGAAAAACACAGAGACTAATCATGAAATAGTGAACTTCATTAGGCGGGGCTTTGATTGACAGCGTTAGGAAGACTGAAAGAAGAACAACATCAAAATTGTTCATATTCACAACTCGCATGTTCAAATAAACAAGAAAATAACCAAAGTACTCCGCATCCAAGATCCATACCAGCCTGCCAAATGCGAGGTGCTCAGACTACGGACTCTGAAATATGAAACTAACACATCTTGCTATTTGCAATTGAACACATATATTTACAGACTGCTCGGGCAGCGTGGGAGAGCAGCTAGAAAGAGAATCATCAGAATGACAGGAAACGAATGATAAGAATACAAAGTTCTCTGATCTCAGCCTCCCTTTGGAGGGGCAGCAGTAAGCTTGTAGCCAATCTGGAGAAATTTAAGTATGCCTTGACAGATGAAAATAGTGGAGGATACTGAAAAAGATTCCTTGATATGATGTACAAATATGTATAAATATTTTGTTACGTTCGTACTGAGTTTTAACGGTCTTCCGCTATTAGAGGACGTAACAAACAGAGTGTCTAGTAGAGTGAGCGATACACAGGACTAGTCGAACAGAAATACTGTTGGTAAGGTGCTAAATTTCTCACGTTTCATGGGAACCGAAATGCAGGATTCTTGTTGACATCGATACTCAGTAGCTACTTGATACATCTGAAGTGGGCACTTGCGGTCTATGGGACCGTAGCGGACGCGCGGCTGAATTAACTCCCGGAAACCGCAGTTTCAGAATACGTCGAGAAGGCACTGAAAACCACCCCTGACCTACCACCCAACTTGAGACGAACTTTCCTGCCATCCAGGAGATGCCACTGGTAGTCCCAGAATTCTCTTCCTTTCACGGAAACTTTTCATCCGTCACCCAACAGGTGTACTGGCCGTTTAATATATGAAATAAATGTTACTCAATTGATACAGAATCTTGGGGTAATCTCTAGCTGTCATGTTACGTTCTGTTAATATTACAGCATAAATCAATGCTACAGTTACCATTAGACTTCGGCAGGATAGTGGGAAATTCAGCTTGGAAAGATTAATCAGAAAAGAAGGTTTATGGTTGAAATGTTATTCTTACCAGTCCTAGAGGAAGCTATCAGACACTTCAACGATGGGAACCAAGAGGGAATACATATAAATCGAACTTACCTAACCAACTACACTCCTACGGTTCTCATTCCGCTTTTTCCCTCCAGTGTGTATACACTTCAATAAATAATGGAAGACCAATTATAAATGTAGACGTTTGAAGTAATAATAAGACGAAAAAACAAAATATAATAAACACATCGAAAGATATACAGCAAACATCAGTAGGGAAGTAATACCGGCAGGTGATGAGTTCTCGTGTTTAGGGCAGTTGAAGACAACGACTGGATGAACAAGAAAGAAATAAACAGAGCTGTAAAAAATGAACTGGAACATTTTCGGTAAACTAAATAGGGCTCTCGAAACTAACCTTGTAATGTACTTCCGGGTGTTCGACCCAGTTTTGTTTCCAAAACTTGAATTGTTCATGGAACCTTTAATCTTAATACATCCTAATATGAAATTAAAGATGGAACCTGAAAAAGAGGGTAAGTTACATTTTTTTGACTTGTTATTTAAGAGAAAACCTGGGAGATCCCTGTGTCACAGTGCATATAGAAAACCCAAGCATGCCAACCTCTGTTTTCATGCCTCTGGGCAGGCCGTGCCATTTAAGGAACGTTATTGTCCACAGAAAGTTGCCTCACAGATCCTACTTTATGACAGGTTGCATTGTCATGCTGACACAACATAGTCTCAGTACTGTTCCTCTATCGCACACGCTACACGACGCTGAAAATGTGCTCATAACCATCTGCATTTAGTGTTTTCTTGAGCAGACTGTGTTGCATGCTGTACTGTTGGCATTACACATGACGGCAGATAGCGTTCTCCAGGCATTCGACAAACCCATATTCTTCCATAGAATTGCCACAGGGTACAGTGTGATTGATCACTCCAGATCACTCATCTCCATTCATCCGCTATCCAGTGGCGTCGCTCTTTACTCCAGCTGAAGAGTTTGTAGCACAGAGTACAGAAATGTTCCACTTACGAACAGTTGGTCGGCCGTTGTACCCTGTTCTTTTTGAATCCCCAAGTTCAGTCATAGTGCTAACTGGACTACTGGTAGCACTCTGGAATTCACTAGTAATTCCCCTCCTGTGATTTCACGCTATTTTTTACAACCACCCTCCACAATGCGCGATGGTCCCTGTCCGTCAGTATGTAAAGTCTGCTGGTGTTGGTGTAATTGATGTTGTTCCTCCCATTTCCACTTCACAGTCGCAACAGTCCACTTGGGAAGCTTTAGAAGGGGTGACATGCCCCTAGTGCAGTGGTTCCCAACGTGGGGATAATTATCCCCTGAGAGGTAAAACTTGTCTAAGGGGTAAAAACAAAAGGACTTAATTGTTTTGGTCAGTAAATTAAATTTATTTTTAATTTTTTTTTGCTATTATCGTTATTTCATGACACTGCAAAACTGATAACATAAGTGACGAATAATTTCATTTTATTTTTCAAGTACTGAAATGCCACGTGACACAGTGTGGTTGAGGTTACGGCTCATGAAATGAATCTGAGACTATCTTACTCACATAGTCTACCCACCACACACATACTTGGTGCCATCCACCCATGACTGAAACATATACTTTGTATCTGCAGACTGAAGCGACAAATGAAACTTTGTACCAAGGCCAGGATTCGAACCAAAGTCTCCTACTCACTAAGCAGACGTGCTAGCCACTACTCTAGCACAGCGTTTTTGCAGAACAGTACGTACTGTCCTAGCAGACTTACGTTCTCAGTTCAAATTCCCATTCACGCCTCGGCCCATATGGTATTCTCCCTAAACTCAAACAGTGCTTATGGAAAGCCACTGTGCCTGTGTGGTATAGTATTCAGTGCAGCTGCCTAATCAGCAGGAAACCCAGGTTTGAATCTCCGTCTTCTTACAAATTTTCATTCGTCGCTTCAGTCTCCATACATACATCATAGATCTTTCATACTTGAAAGCGTATCTGGAACCACATACTTTCATCTGATCAGGTGCGTTAAATATCACGAAATTACCTTCTCCGAGTTGTAGGTAGCTCCCCCAACGGACCGGCGAGTGCTTATTATTCACTTCTCAATACATAGATGACGAATGGACAGCACAATTGAACCGTAATTATGGAATGACTACAACATCGCTTTAGGACATACACACTGTTGTTATTATTATGAGAATTATTGTTGGCAGTCTTCATACACAAAACATCAGCAGCATGAAATCTTCCAATTTCGCCGGCCGCTGTGGCCGAGCGTTTCTACGCGCTTCTGTCCGTAACTGCGCTGCTGCTACCGTCGCAGGTTCGAATCCTATCTCGGGTATGGATGTGTGTGATGTCCTTAGGTTAGTGAAGTTTAAGTAGTTTATGTCTAGGGGACTGATGACCTCAGATGTTAAGTCCCATAGTGCTTGGAGCCATCTGAACAATTTTTCTTCCAATTTGTGTTAGTTCAGAAGTAAGAAGTCCAGCAGCCAAGTGGTTCACAAACAGTAAATACAGTGGGCCCATTTTAACTTGTTTGATTTTAATTGGAGGTGTCGCAAGTTTCAGTAGCGAGAACAGTGATGTCGATGAAGCATCTTTCGTAACAAGAATCTGACTTCATTGTGGATACTCAGCCTTCTTTCCTCAGAAGAAGTTGTGTGTAGTTAGTACTTGCAATGCACTGAGAATTGCTTCATTATTCTAGAAAAAGAGGTTGTTAGAATTAAACAGCACCAACTGACACATTGGTTCATAAGTTAGTGGTTTAAGGAAACGTCCCCAAAAACTACATATCACTTACCTTTAGTCATTTTAAACATGAAAGTGTTAAAGAAAAATATATTTCATTTCAAGTTAATTCTCTCGGAAAGGTTGGGAACTACTCCCTAGTAGCTTTATTACTGAGGTGACATCAAATTGACCAGTCCACGTTAAAAGTCAGTGAGCTCCCATAATTCTCCCATTCTGCTATCATTGCTTCTCTACAGACAACGCAATGGCCCCGTCTTCTTCTACACTGAGTAGGCAGTTCTGCATTAGATACGAGTGTCCGGTGTGGCATCAGATTTTGATGTTAGTGGTATTTAGCTGGTGGTTTTGCAAGTGTGGGCTTCTGACAGAAAGTTTTGCTTTGTTAACAAGATAGATAATGGCTCTGAGCACTATGGGACTTAACTTCTGAGGTCATCAGTCCCCTAGAACTTAGAACTACTTAAACCTTACTAACCTAAGAACATCACACACATCCATGCCCGAGGCAGGATTCGAACCTGCGACCGCAGCGGTCCAGACTGTAGCGCCTAGAACCTCTCGGCCACCCCGGCCGGCCAGTTAACAAGAGTTCACAGTGCCTTAATGCATACATAAACAATAAAGGCAAGCACTTACATTCTGTAATCCAATCAGTTAACTATAAATGAAACAGAAATTTAATAAAAGAGCAAACAAATCGAACACTCACCCCAGAGCAATAAAATAATAAAAGCTTCAAGTGAGCTGTAAGAACATACAATGGCACTTAGCCAAAGATATATGTATATGTATCATTCGTAAGACATACGGCATTATCAGGCACAAATAACAACAAGGGCAAGAAAAATGATTCCGTACGATAAACCTAGGTTAGCAGAAACAACACTCAGATACAATTAACACGTTGATGACACCCCATATCATAAATGTGAATAACAGTCTACTCTGACACAACAAGGTAACATGCAATCAAGCAGAAACTGGTAACAGAATATAAAGCTTATCTCTGTGAAACAATTGGACGTACCATGTGCTCACTGTGAGTTTTCAATTCAATTACAGGGGATGGTCAGTAAGTAATGCAAAACAATTTTCTTCTGGAAGCAAGATGGATTTATACAGGGTTCCAGTACACTATATTATTCCCCACTCTTTTGGCTACAAAAACCCTCTTTCTCAACATAATCTTCGGTGAGTGCGACACCATGATATCACTACATCGAACGACGTCGGAGCAAACGTCTTCTTTCATCAATAACCTCACCACCTCCCACATAATGCTTCCCACGGAGTGCATCCTTCATCGGCCAAAGAGATGGAAGTCGGAAGGTGCGAGATCCGGGTTGCAGGGTGGATGAGGAAGAACAGTCCAATGAAGTTTTGTGAGATCCTCTGGGGCGCGCAGACTTATGTGACGTCTTAGGATGTCGTGGAGAAATAGAAATTTGAAACTTCCTGGCAGATTAAAACTGTGTGCCCAACCGAGACTCGAACTCGGGAGTCTCGGTCGGGCACACAGTTTTAATCTGCCAGGAAGTTTCATATCAGCGGACACTCCGCTGCAGAGTGAAAATCTCATTCTGAAAACATCCCCCAGGCTGTTCTAAGCCATGTCTCCGCTACATCCTTTCTTTCAGGAGTGCTAGTTCTGCAAGGTTCGCAGAAGAGCTTCTGTAAATTTTGGAAGGTAGGAGACGAGATACTGACAGAAGTAGAGCTGTGAGTACCGGGCGTGAGTCGTGCTTCGGTAGCTCAGATGGACTCAGTCTGCCGCCGGCAGTGCTGCGAGGCGTTCACGCCCCAGAGCGCTGCGGGCGAGGCGCGCACGGTGTGTTTGTGTTTACTTCGGCCGCTGTAAGTGCCGTTTTCCCTTCTAGACCACCATGGCGCACAACTATCGGAAGAAGACATTACGTTTCAACTTTTGTTCCGACTTTGCCCGACCCAAGGCCCTGGAGGTAGAACGATTTATTCGCGATGAAGTTAAGATACCACCAACGGATCTAATTGGTATCCACTTGTCGATAGTTAGCAGTACCGTCTACGTCAAAATGATCATCGATGCGGCGTGCGACAAGGTGCTTCAAGAGGCAAAACGTGGACTGCGCTTCTGCCATTCCGACGGCAACGTCGGACCCGTTACCGTCGATCACGCAGGTCTCGGCACACGGACGATAAGGATCTTCGAACTGCCGTTCGAACTACCTGCAGACGTCGTCATCGAGGCGCTCCGTCCCTGTGGCAACGTTCTGGAACATGTTGCCGAACGATGGGTACAATTTCAGACCTATCCCGTTTTAAACGGTGTTAGACAGGTCCGCATCGAGTTGCAGAAACACGTGCCTTCTTATCTACGTATCGGAGGCTGCCGTGCCATTATAATGTACGACGGCCAACCTCGAACCTGTTCCGGTTGCGGGAAAGAAGGTCACCTACGGCCTGAATGCATTCAAGGACGTGTCGCGCAGCTCCCGTTGTCGGAAGCGTCCGTCACACTCACGATGACTGCCCTACCGGTCACTTACGCAGCGGCTCTTGCCACGCCTACAGATTCGTCCAGTCCGTCGCCCGGTCCTTCCGATCGGCACGTCCCACCGTCCCAGTCACCTATGGACGGTGCGGACGTCCCAGCTGACAACCTTGCCGCCGAACAGGCTCCCGCACCGGACGCTGAGGAGAACAGTACTTCTTCACAACACCTGTTTGACAATTTCATTGTACCCACGGACGCATTCGAACCAGGTCGACGCTCTTCCTTGCCGTCGTCCGACACTGAGGAACACGTGCGCAAACAACGCTCGCCACGTAGGCGCAAACGCCGTCGCCGTTCACCCACGGGCACTCAAAGCGTCGCCACCCACGACGACGAAGACGACACCCAACCAGCCGACATTTCCATGCAGAGGTCGGCGGACAACTTTCACGATGATCAAGACATTTCGCAGGACGGGACCACTATGGAGGTCGCCACGCACAATGTAACGATCGGTGCGCCGGTTGAGACGCCTGTCTCCCCGCCGACAACTCCAGATCTCTCTCACCACGACGCAATTCCCATGGACATTGGACGGACCCATGGCACAGGAGCATGGGCCGACGAGATTGAGGAAGATACGCCCCCTTCTCCGGATGAGTTGCATGCGCCGGACAAGGCTGCCTGTTAACATCAAAAGCGAGGCCCTGCACCTGATGGGACGGGACTTCCTGTCGGAGCCCTCCTCTTACTTCCCTTGGTGATGGTAGATGCGCCTCCACCACCACTGAAACAAACGTATCGGTTTGCCACGCTGAACATCAACATGATCGGCTCTGTACCCAAGCTGCAACTCCTATGTGACATGCTTCGGGCCTCTGACGTCGACCTCGCCCTTCTTCAGGAAGTACGCGTTGCCACACTACCACCAGTCTACGGCTACGACTCATACACGTCCACGTGTGATCAATCAGGGCGTGGAGTGGCTTTCTACATACGCGAAGGAATCCCACTCAAGGACACGACAATCCTTCCCTGTAGAAGAGGCATGGCTGTTACCATCTTGGACACGCGCGTCATCAATATCTACGCTCCGTCTGGCTCCACGAACCGTCGGCAGTGGTCCAATTTCTTCGGACATGACGTGGCGCCCGTGTTTTCTGGACGCTATGATCGCCTTATCATGGGAGGCGATTTCAACTGTGTCCTCCATCCGCAGGACAAAATGCCTGGTTATTCATCAATATCTACGCTCCGTCTGGCTCCACGAACCGTCGGCAGCGGTCCAATTTCTTCGGACATGACGTGGCGCCCCTGTTTTCTGGACGCTATGATCGCCTTATCATGGGAGGCGATTTCAACTGTGTCCTCCATCCGCAGGACCAAATGCCTGGTTATTCGCCATGCCCGGCGCTTCTCACCTTAATCGAAGATTTTCATCTAGTGGACGTTTGGGAGAAAATTCATGGCAACACCCCCGGTTTCACCCATTATACAGCACATTCTGCGAGCAGACTGGACCGGTTATATGTCTCTGCCCACCTTGGCAATGACGTCGCCCAAGCTGAACGGTGGCCCCTTGCATTTTCGGACCACTGCGCCGTCATTTGCTCCCTGGCTCTGCCACCTCAGTCTGTGTGGCGCAGCATAGGTTACTGGAAGCTTAATACCTCCCTCCTTAATGATCCACACTGCTGACAATGTATTGCCACTACGTGGGCGTCTTGCGAAAGACGCCCTCCGCAGTACACATCCACGTTCCATTGGTGGCTCAAATGTGCCAAACCTGCGATCAGAAAGGCCTTCATACAATGTGTCAAGGAAGCAGCAGCATGGCATCGAGACACCACAAATTTTTACTACGCCGTCCTCCGTGAGCTCGATGCGCTCCCTCCATCACCTGACACCCATAGGGAACGACAACGTACTAAAGCTCGTCTCCTCTCTCTTCAACGTGCACGACTGCATGGTGTCGTGGTGCGTTCCCGACGACAAGACCTCCTCCACGACGAAACCCCATCCACAATCCATGCCGCCTCCGACCATAGTCGTCGACGTCGACTTTTCGTCTCTAACATCACGACCTCCGATGGTGTTCACCACACAACACAGGCGGCGGTGGTGTCTGCCTTTGCTGAACATTATCGCCAATTTTATGATGATGAACAGATGGCGACACCCATTCCCGATGATCTCCGTCCTTCCCCTAACCGGACCCTCACCGTAGAGGAGTCGACGTCCATGATTTCTGCAATCACCGCAGAAGAGGTAGTAGATGCGATCAACAGAGGGGCCAAGAACAAATCACCGGGACCAGATGGTCTCCCAGTGGAGTTTTACCGGGCGTTCACCACGTTAATGCTTCCTCGCTGGACGGAAATGATTCAGGAACTCTTTACTCCATTCTTCCCAATTCCACCTGAATTCGTCACTGGCATTCTTCTACCTGTGCCTAAACCGAAGGGGGGGCCTCATGTCTCTGCATATCGCCCCCTTACACTACTGAATGCAGACTATAAAATCTACGCACGTCTCTTAGCAGCGCGCATGCGCACCGTCTTACCTACGGTCCTTTCACCTGAGCAGACTGCACGTGGTTGTGGGGCCACCTTACAAACAGCCCTAGGAGAATGCCGTGACCTCATTGCACTGGCGTCGGTTTGTCGCCTTCGTGCAGCACTGGTATCCGTCGATTTCACGAGTACCTTTGATCGCGTTCGACACCCATTCCTCCTCATGGTGGCGACACGTATGGGGTTCCCATTACTTTTTGTCGATGCCATTCGCCGGTTACTACTTCCCGCCGTCTCGATGGTACAAGTCAATGGGAGGCTTGTAGGACCGATTCCTATACGCCGCTCTGTACGTCAAGGATGCCCTATGTCTACTTTACTATATGCCATTGCACTTGAGCCCCTCATCACTGGACTTACCTCTAGGCTGCAGGACCTCACTTTGCGTGACTACACTTTTCACTGTAGGGCTTATGCGGACGATCTCCTCTTTCTCACCTGCTCCTCCACGGAACTCAATGACGCCATCCAATGGATCCACCAGTATGGACGTCTCTCTTAATGTCCGTAAATCGACTATGATGCACATTGGGCGCGGCCTCCCGGCTATGGTGCCGAACCCACTCCCAGTTAGTACCACCCTTCGTTACTGGGGTATCGAATTTACGAGCTCCACACACCGCACAGTGGCCCTGGCATACCGGCGGCTTTTGCAGTCGATTCGGCACCATGTCCGCGGTCAAGTGCACCGTAACTTAAACCAACTCCAACGTGTGGCCTATGTCAACATGTATGTAGCCCCTAAACTGGTACACGTCGCCCAGATCCTCCCAATGCCGTTACTCCTTGGCCGCCGCATCCAATCAGCCTTTGGATATTTCGTGTCAGCAGGGGCACTTTTCAAAGTCCGCTACAACACTCTAACATTGCCTCCTGCAAAAGGTGGCCTCGGACTCGTCAACGTGCGGGCACGATCTTCTGCACTCTTTGTCCACACTCTGTTGCGGCACTGGCAGGGGACGGTTCCGTCCTTAACACGCAGTCTCTTAGATATCCTCCGACCAGCTTCTCTCGATCCACCGATCAATGTGGCACCTATTTCTCCATTATTGTACCACGTCGCCAATTGATTCATAGAACTCAGCTACGTTCGGGCCGATCTTCCAGTCACCCGTCCTCCCCGTACAAAAGATTATTATCGTTTGTTTGTGCTGTCCAACCCTTGCGACCCCATGGTGCTACGGCATCCTGACATTAACTGGAGCACGGTTTGGGGGTGTGTGCATGCACCCTTTTTACCGTCGTCTGTGTCTGCACTCTGGTATGTTTTAGTTTATGGAAAATTCCCGACTAACAGTCGACTTTATCGCGTAGGACTGGCCACCTCCCCACTCTGCCCTGACTGTCAGCTCGAAGACACCGACGAGCACCGTCTTACGTGCACCCTGAAACAAAACGTATGGCTCCTCATCCAACGAATCGTGGGCTTTTACCTCCGTGCCCCGCCAACGACAGTAACCCCGGATTTCCTGTTGTTGCCCCAGACATTTCACTACCCTCTTGCTAAGCACCATACTCTCATCTGGTTTCGAGGACTGGCTGTAGAATACCTCTTTCAAAATGATCCGCATACAGTCCTTGACTTCTGGTACAAAGTTGTGACCTCGCATAGCACCCTCACCCGAAAACCATCTTACCGACAAACTTTTGCCGGTTATCTCCGCAGCGTCTTCCTTGACCCCCCTCAAAGCTGGGGTGTACCATGCATACCTGTAACATGATGCAACACCCTTATCCACGTTCCCATGCTTCGACAAAAAAAAAATAAATAAATAAAAAAAGCAAGAAGACAGAATATGTTATACTTTGTTGTATTTAATAGTTTTCTTTTTAATGTATTTATTTTTTTTTTTTTTTTTTTTTGCTTAACTAACAGTCATTTGTATGTGTTTAAATGGAATGGTACCTTGAAGAACTCTTGCATAGTGAATGTATATATACTTTTAGTTTCTTCAATACAAATTATAAAAAAAAGGATGTTATATTTTGTTGTATTTAATGTTATTCTAATAATTTGTTTACCTGACACTCATTTGTATATGTTTAACTGGTACCTTGACGAACTGTTGCTTTGTGTATATATACATATGTACTATCCGTGTGTTCAATAAAAAAAAAAAAAGTGGACAGCGCTCTGGATTTTCATGCCAGAGGGTCCGGGTTCGACTCCCGGATGGGTTGAACATTTTCTCCGCTTAGAAACTGGGTGAAAAAAAAAAGTTGGTAGAGCACTTGCCCGTGAAAGGCAAAGGTCCCGAGTTCGAGTCTCGGTCGGGCACACAGTTTTAATCTGCCAGGAAGTTTCATATCAATTTCCTGATAGTAACATAACACACTGCAGAGTCGATCGTTGCACCATGAGAGAGGACATCAGACAGAATAACCCCTTCAGATTCCCAGAAGATCTTCTCGATGATTTTACAGGATGACGGTGCGGTTTCGAAATTTTTCTTCGGAAGACACGTGGTGTGGCGCCACTCCATGGATTGCCGTTTTGTTTCCGGTTCTAAATGATCAACCCATGTTTCATCGCTTGTCACGATGTTCGACAAAATAAACACTATGAGTCTCGTATCGCGCAAGCAATTCCGTACAGATGGTCCTTCGTTGCTCTTTATGGTCTTCTGCTAGGCGGCGAGGAACCCAGCGGCCACACATTTTTAAGTACCCCAAGTGGTGGACTACCATTAAAGACGTCCAGTTGTGCAGTGAGGTATACGATTGTGTTTCGTCGATCATCTCGAATGAGAGTGCCTGCACATTCCAACATTGCTCGTGTCACAGCTGCGTGAGCAGCCGCCCGGCACACGGGAGATCAGACGTGTTCGTGCGACTTCGTTCTGATGATGACAGTCGCCTCGCCTAACGACTCACCCGCCTTTTGTTCACTGCCAGGTCTCCGCAGACATTCGGCAAGCGGCTATGAAAATCAGGTTGCAAGTGGTTACGAATATCTGCGATGTTCCGGTTTTCCAGCAAAAGAAGCTCAGTGACAGCTCCCTGTTTGAAATGCACCTCCGTTATAGACGTCAGTTTCAATGCTACGTATAACCCCGCCACCAATCGCAACTTCATGAAACTATAGAGGCTGAAGCGGAAATATTCCACGATATCCCACAACGAATTATACATTTTTCATCCAAAATTGGCCGAGAAAAAATGTGCTGCATTGCTTACACAAAGTCGTTCGTAGAGTTATAATACACTCAAAACACATCACTGTCTCGCCGGGCCTTTTCAATTCAAGTACCACTATGTAAGCACTTTTCTACCTATAGAGGCGCAATTGGGGCATACTATATTTCGGCAATTGAAGTCCTTACAATGAAATGAATACCCCTAGCTGCATACAGGCGTTGATATAGGTCAACGGGGACAGTTAAAAATGAGTGCACCTACCGGGACTGGAATCCGGGATCTCCTGCTTAAATGGTAGACACTTTTTTTATCATTCGTTTTCGTTCATTTCATCTGCTCGGTGCGGACGTCGCAAGAAACCCGTTTCAGTTCGTTGTTGATCCATTAACTCAGTTTTTTTTTTTATTATTATTATAGAGGGCAGCTAACCGTCTGACCGAACACGCTGAGTCACCGTGCCGGCGATCCACCAAAGCCACTGAGAACACAGAGGATAGTTCGACTGCAGGGACTTAGGTCTGGCACGCCTCCCGTGAGACTCACATTCACAACTTATTGTTCCGCACTGTATTCATAGTGGCCCTGCCCATTACACTCAATACTAGCGGCTGGTCGCCGATTCCCGTAAGAGTTCGGGCACTGTTTGTGCATTCGCACAGAAGAAGAAGATGATCAAGTGCGGTCACCGGCCATTTGACCATCTTCTTCTTCTGTACGGGTTCACAAACAGTGCCCGAAATCTTACGGAAAGCAGCAACAAGCCGTGAGTAATGAGTATAATGAGCAGGGGCACTAGGAATATAGTGCGGAATAATTAGTTGCGAATGTGAGTCTCATGGGAGGCGTAACAGAGATAAATCCCGCAGTCGCACTATCCTCTGTGTTCTCGGTGGCTCAGATGGATAGAGTGTCTGCCATATAAATAGGAGGTCCCGGGTTCGAGTCCCGGTCCGCACAGACATTTTCAACTGTCCGCGTTGACTTATATCAACGCCTGTATGCAGTTACGGGTATTCATTTCATTGTAATTTCATTCTAACGACCTGCATGGTCACCGATGGTATCTGTTCTTTCGGACATGTCCGAAATAACAGATACCATCTTTATATATATATATATATATATAATTAAAGTCCTTGTCACACGCTATTGCCAGCACAAGAGCAATTTTGGTGACACTCAATGGCACAAGTTTCGCACCTTGTTTTAGAATCGTAGTAGTGGAAACTCTATTTTGCACATCGTCCTTGGCTACCAGCTCCTGTTTCTTCTGAACGTACGCATGAAACGCCTGCTGTTGCCGCAGACAGACAATGTATGCATGACAACCGGCCACTTAGAAAAGAAGCAGTAGCAGAATTGATGCTGAATGGGATACATACTGAGAGAGAGTTGGAAGAGAAGAGGGCTAACACAGGCAACAATTTTCGACTTGCTATTCGGATCGATTTTTTATCGGTGAAATAAACATACACGCAGTAGACAGATGGAGACCGTTTGTGTAGCTAGCACTACGCATTTCATTTTATTCGTAACTGTAAATGAAATAGAGATAATATATATCGTTCACAGGCTGGATGTATCTCTGATGCCTCTGATGCTTGACTGCTACCGCCTCGTTGTAAAGACTGTCCCCATAGGGCAGTTCAGGTGCCACCAACCGCGACAAAAATTCCCGCCTCTATTATAGTTGCTTACTGAAATTGCCTTTGTATCACTGTTACGCGTGAACAATATAATCGCTGCGGCTTATCGCACTGAGCTTTTAACGAGCGTCGCGCCTGTTAAAACGCGGGCCACTAACGTTTAGAGCCGTCATTTGTCATGGCAAATTGCCGCGCCGTCGCTTGTTTGCCGGTATGATTTAGTGACGCGATACCACAATGGCGCAGAACTGTCCCTACTGAACAGGTGCTCACAGACTCTTCAAAAGGCTTATCGCCAGCAGGAGCCGTACTGCCAGCAGCAAGTGCGTTTCGGAGAGATAAGAGGAATTACGAACGTTAGGTACTCACTTGAAGTGCAGGGTCATGAATCCTCCTGTAGTTAACGACCATCATTTTTTTATTCATCGAGTTCGTAAGAATTCTCTTGCTAAAATGTTCGACCGACATTGATTAGTAACAAATACTAGCTCGTTTAGGCAAAAGTACATGAAGGCGCCGATTGTGGTACAGCTGCTGTGATTATTACAGGTTTCTTGTAAACACGTTTGCAGAAAGCTTGGGTGTCAAAAACTAAACAGCTAGTTGATTTTCTGAGCCCCATTCCTTCCGAATAAGACTCAAGTGCGCTACTGTTTTATCCTGTTCCGTTATTTGAGAGAAGATGCTTACCTAATGCTCTAGAAACTTCATGAGGACTTTAGCTTCTCTCGCTATGTGTAACTTCTGTATTTTTTTCAGTATCGTGAGTAAATAATTATCTTTTAACTGAGTATGTGTCGATGTCAAATCGTTATGGCAGGGGAATAATCAGCGCTAAGACATTTTTAATGTGGAATTTAGCATGAATCGAATGGCATAGACCGCACTGTAATCTGAAACACCAACAACAACAAAATCCTCATCGTCCCATGATGTTAAGATTTGGGGTCTGTTGCGCTATTGTGATTCCAGTAATATTTCGGTAACCATCTATGTAGCTCACAAATACGTTTTCTAGCGCTTTGTTGAGTCGCTAATAATCCATATCAAATGAAGGATTTATTTTATGAACGTAACATGGCTTCATAGGAGCAACAGCATACATGTCATAATGCGCCTAGTATATCTACAGATATGACTTGTTCCTACATCAAAATCACAAGTGTCACTAATGTATCCAATGGGTAATGTTTCCGTTTTACATAGCTGAAAACGGCCTAAGGCTGAAATTGTACAAACACACGTAAAATAAGGAGAATGATAGGTGAAGGCATCATGAAATCTTTCAAAAAGCATTTAACTTGACGTTTACGACGATATTATTATTTGAATCTGGCCACTTACTCGTATTGAGGAAGGATGGGGGAGAAAATCGACATTTCCCATGCTCATAACTTTATTCAGGACATACTTATCCAGTGCGATTTGTGCACTGCCTTTACTTTTCCGCCGGCCGCGGTGGTCTCGCGGTTCTAGGCGCGCAGTCCGGAATCGTGCGACTGCTACGGTCGCAGGTTCGAATCCTGCCTCGGGCATGGATGTGTGTGATGTCCTTAGGTTAGTTAGGTTTAAGTAGTTCTAAGTTATAGGGGACTAATGATCACAGCAGTTGAGTACCATAGTTCTCAGAGCCATTTGAACCTTACTTTTCCATTTATGTTCAACGTCCCGCTATTTCCCAAAACAATCTAGGGAACCCATAGAAAACCACGTTAGAATTGCTGATCGTAGCTTTGATCCACCGCCCTCTGGAATACGAGCTACAACTCATTCATTTACAGCTGTATCTGAGAAGCACCAGTTTTTCTGAAAACCGTAAAATATGGCACAATAAAGTCTGGTAAAATGACGTAATATATGTTGAAAGTTACTTATCAGTCACCTCTTTCATTTCCTCAACACTTATTTACCCAAAAGTGTATATTTGAGCGATGTCTTTCCAGTCGAACATGTCCATCAGAACAGACACCACTCGTGATGTCGTGGCTGGTTCATACATTTACACCACATAGAGTATGTGGAAAGAATGACCAAGGAGGGGTGGAAATTCGTGACTTCCATCCCCACAGCGCATTGTGGTAATGCAATGGCGAAAACTGAAAATTTCTACCGGAGCGTGATTCCAACCCGGATGCTCCGCTTCTGTAGAATGGCTCCTTTAACCGCTTCGGACATCGTGGAATGCTTTCTAACTTTCCAAAATTCTCAACTTATCGTAAATTATTGACTCCGGTGGGAGGCCAGACGATACTAATACATCCGCACTGAAACAAACGTCAAGGAGGCGTCGTGTTCTTACAGAAAATGTCCGAAAGAACAGGCATCACTCAAATGCATTCATTACAACATTGACCTGTACTGCTGGAACTCAAGGATTCCCATCCTTTCTTTCCCTTCATCTATATCATGTAAACTTATTTTACCTGTTCCAAGAATTGTAATATATCTTTTAGTGCTACCCTAGAAACGTTGCGCTGAAGAGCTTCAATACGTACCAATTCAGATGCTTACGTAAACTCTTTCGTAAGTCACTGCATCTGCAGTCACTGTTTCGAGACACGGTTGACCACCAGCCAGTGACATACCTTGGCGGCTTAGAATGCCATTCGTGCCCTTATTGAAGGAAGTCAACATTACATTCGTTCAAAGTGCATCAGAATGTAGAGAGGTGTCTGGGTTTGGAGCCTTATTTTAGGCGGCATGCTGTTATGATGAGATTACCTTTCGTTGATGGAAGGTCATCGTTCTGGACAGTCTTCACGATGTACAAGATGCTCGTTACGATCTGTGCAATTTACATTCAGTTGCCGGAATACGATTTACAGTCGAGATGTTGATATGCATTGGCCAATGCATTGGTTCCTTATTAATAAGTACTTGGATGCTGGTTACTGATTTCAATTTGGAATACCTTAAATTTTCAAATATTAAATATCCAAATAGTGCAAAGCTAGTTTTATAGTGATGATTTAGAACTGCATTTTCGAAGACAGAACCCTGTTATTACAATGAGTAGTATGAACAGAATTATCTCCACGAGGTTATATGTTGTGTACAAGTTCCGAGCAATAACATATCAAATTTTTAATAACATCTGCCATGATCACATTTATCAGAATATACTTCCCCTTATTCATAATTCATTTAAATGTGGCCGCCCGCTGTGGCCGAGCGGTTCTAAGAGCCTCAGTGGGGAACCGCGCGACCGCTGCGGTCGCAGGTTCGAATCCTTCCTAAGGCGCGGATGTGTGTGATGTCCTTAGGTTAGTTAAGCTTTAAGTAGATCTAAGTTCTAGGGGACTGATGACCTCAGATGTTAAGTCCCATAGTGCCCAGAGCTATTTGAGCCTTTTAAATGTGCTTCAGTGAGGATCCCACCGTCTTTTGAGGTTTCGTGTGAAATAACTGGTGATGTGGAGCTCATTCTGATAGTTAAAATTACTTCGTGTGAGAAGTAGCCGGCCTTTAACAATGATATTCAGTGCAGTCACTTTGTACAGTAGAGCTGAAAACGTAAGATGACGAGGGGGTTGTGTCGCTGAGTGCTGGTAAGTTACGTGTCGCAGCACAGTACAATCGAGACATTATCGTTTTGACGTAAAAGAGGGGCTCGACCTCTAGTAAATGATATTTCAGATAATTAACTAATTTCTGCACTGTGAACTGATTGATAGACAACTAGGAAAACTGTCCTATAAGTGAGAAGTTCTGTCTGGACTACCTATTGTTTCACAAAGATATTCACTTTAGTACTCTACATTATTTTCTGATTTATTTTATGATATACAGGCCCTTATCTCGTCTGTTACCCTGTATTATAAGAAACTGTGTGCTGCGTGGTTACGTTATATATGTTTTCCGAATCTATGTTAGATGCTTTCTCCTTTTCACCTGTATCTACGCCGGCCTATGTGGCCGAGTGGTTCTAGGTGCTTCAGTCCGGAACTACGCGGCTGCTACGACCGCAGGTTCGAATTCCGCCTCGGGCGTGGATGTATATGATGTCCTTAGGTTAGTTAGGTTTATGTAGTTCTAAGTCTAAGGGACTAATGACCCCAGATGTTAAGTCCCATAGTGCTTAGAGCCATTTGAACCTGCATCTACATCCGCACTTCTCGTGCAGTGCGTCATGTAGGGTACTACATGTACCACAGTGACTTTTCCACTTTCCTGTTACAGTCTAAAACAGCCTGCGGGAAGAATACATGTTGGTAAGGCTCTGTGTGAGCTCCTTAGAATTTTATCTTCATTGTTGGATGAGGCGACAAATACTACCACAGTTTTTGTGTAATCTCAAGTAATCTCTGTCGCTAGGATACACTACTGCAGTTTTTTTTTCTTACTGTCCTTAGGAGCCTCATGAATCCTTAAGGAATTCGACTTTGTGCTGTATTATTCTCCGTTTCATCACTCGTATAATGATCTCCCTTCTGCCCTGGGAACACATTAGGAGGCGCGCTTGACTTTTCGACTGTAATGTGAAAAAATAAACCCTTTCATTCAAGAAGTCAAATATCAGCTCATCACGCACTGCCTCATGCGCAGGAGTTCCGATGTTGCTGTCTCTCTTCTACCACCAAACATTCACAAACTGGGCATTCCAGTACGACGTGGCTCTGTGTACCTAGGGCTCCACAATGTCTACTGCTTTACTATTTTCCGGGTATGGGCAAAGTCCCGTTGGATAGTGAACAGGACTGGTGGCTGGCTCAATATGAATCATTTGGCGTCTCTTCCAGAAATTTAGGAACAACTAGTGTGTTCTACTTACAGTGGCAGAAGAGTCCTGTCTCTCCTGCCATAGTCCTTAATATTCTCTGTAATGGACATATGACTGACATCGCTAGTCTATATACTTCATTTCCTTTGTTTTGACAGCCCAATGTAGCACAGCACGTCGCTGTGTTCCCTGCACGTATTGTTACTTGCGCCAGGCAGTCAATGGAGAGGACGCCGGTTCAATCCCGCGTCCGGCCATCCTGATTTAGGTTTTCCGTGACTTCCCTAAAGCGCTCCAGGCAAATGCCGGGATAGTTCCTTTGAAAGGGCACGGCCGACTTCCTTCCCTAATCCAATGAGACCGATGACCTCGCTGTTTGGTCTTTTCCCCCAAAACAATCCAGTCAATGGAGAGAAACAGTGTTGTCGTAGTGTTCCAGAATTTGCCTCTTGTTAAGCGCCAGGGTACACTAAAATTCGCCCAAGTTCTGTCCTATGAGATTCAACACTTCAAATAACAGTACTAAAATGATATGCCGGTATTATTAATAACATATTGTATCACATACCGTGAAAGCGGGTAAATCCTTGGTGACATGGGGTGGACCGTGTATCGTTGCACTTGACAGCTGTGTTGTCTGGAGACAAGTTAGGGGCGCCCTCTGACTTTACGCCGGGTACTGTGCAGGGAAGGACAAATGGCGTGTGAGGAAGGCACGCTGCAATCTGTGCGCAGACAGCGCCCAGACAGGCGTTAGCCGCTGCGACATCAGCGCGGCGAGTCGCTCCCCGTTCGCCCGAGTGGAGTTGCGGCAGCCATCGCGGGCTCTGTATCAGCCGCCTCCACGGCTCATCTGGCACGGTCGCAGCCCCCACAGGCTACGCGCCACGCAGATCTGCCTGATGGCTCCGCTGCTCTACCCTCACGCGCTTTGCTATCGGGACGAACACTGCGCTGTGCGTGCAGGTCACTCACTTTCATGGCTCTCGTGGTGAGAATAAGAGCTACTACCGATCCGCCCCGCCTTCCCACATGTAGCACCACATATATGGAGTGGCAGTAGTAAATGATACAGGATGTCTCAAGCCTTTTGAGTCAAGTTCGGACTGCTGATAGTGTGTCTACAACTGGTTATTTTGATATAAGGAACCATTGGTCGGAAAAGCATATTTATTGTGTTAGGATATAGGGGAGAGCTGGGAAATACCGTGTACATAAGCCACTTTTCAAATATTTAGTATTTTTCTAACTGAATTGAAATGCTGAACATCTTTTATTGGGCAAGAAATCAATGCCCCACACGTTTATGGCTTCATATTTGCTATATTAAATTGATTTACGTTCCTACAGCTGTTTTACAAAATGCACAGTTTTACCCCGAGGGGTGGGGTAATACCGCGCAATATATCTTTTGATAGAGCATAGCACATATAATGGAAAAAACTCTGTAAAAATAAATCAAATTTAGAAACTCGAAATTCAGAATTTATTTTGAATTGAAAAACATAAATTTTACAACTTATTAAAGTTTCTAAAGACAGAAAATCCTTTTACTGGTAAAACAAAATTATAGGATTATGGTGTCAACTTGTCTCTGAACACATTTATCCCCTGTTTTAATGGCAGTAGTCGCAAATATAGTTTTCAGCTGTTACTTTAGAGCAATCTCCTGTTTCTAGCCTATCTCTTAAAGTAGAAAGAGGTATTCCGTACATTCTTGCAGCTACTCTCTGTGGCTTTGCATTTTCTATAACATCGTGGAGTGCGCAATTAATTTCATGTTCCGTCCACCCTTTGCCCCTTTCTGTGGTTCTGGCTTTGTTTCTAACCATCTGTGATTAAAAAGAAAAAAGAAAACTTGTAAGATGACACATACACACACAATTCCAAATAAACAGTTCACGAAAATAGCAAAAGAAATTACTATATGGGGCAATACCGTTCACCACGGTGCAATACCCTGCATTGGGCACGGTATTGCCCCGAGACATGACTCGCCATTATAAATTCTAACCCAACATTCACGAAATGTAACGTCTAACATTTGACGTTTCAAAAAAGATCACGAAATGCGTAATTAAATAGACCTACTTTAAATATTGTTGCTGTTAAACATATTTCACTCTCCTCTAGACTTATTATCTTTAGATTTTATAAGAAAACAGTCGAAATCAGTTGAAACCGATTGTCGAAGAGGTCTGCGCCGTTGAATGATATAGACCGCTCTGCATCTGATTATAGGTACTTCCGCTATGTGGCAGCACCATGCAGCGCTCTTTACGCTCTCTGAGAAACTGGATAAAGAGGTGCCCGGTATAACCTCGCTGTACGGCATTGCCCCGCTCTCCCCTACACAGCGTACACTGCATAAAAACAACGTTTCTATTGCGACAGTGCAGCGCCACCCGCATCGGTGGACACTAGCAACGATTCTCAGTCAACGTTTGGGTGGGCACTGCCCAAAATCACCTAATAGATCCTTAGAGCTTGACGGGTTCACGTTAGCTGATGGTGAGCCATGCTGCACCCCGCGTTGGTGCCGTTGCTGCGTTGGCATCGTTTAGTCGGTACAGTTGCAGTTGTCGTCTTCTTATGTTCATTGGCGCCACTCAGTTTTCAAGTGTTGTCTGTCCGCTAGTGGCAGCAGCAGCTGAGGTTATGGATGTCTAGTAACAGTGGTACCATCTTTGGGGCGATTGGTGTTTCCGTGTCGGGTGAGTCGGCAGTTCGGTTGGGGACGGACGAGCAGCCAGGTCAGCGAAGCGCGCGAAACACGGCGGGAACTCTGGCAGCACGCATGCACTACCGGATGGAAGGGCTGTAGTCGCGAGGGGTACAACCTCGTTGTCAACCGGACCCAGGGAGTTTAAGTTGAGTGGGCCTTAATTCAAGTAGTGAAACCTGCACTATTGTGAGATCTCGCCACTTGCTTGCGTGTTGCTGCTCGATGTGTCGCCGAGACGAAGAGCAGCGAGTGGAGCCTTCGGGGAAGGTGAACGTAATAAGCGCTCCTCCACTTCTTATTATTAATTTTTGCATTCTATATGTTATTATGTGTGAAGTTCAACCAGTGGTATTTTTCCTGCCTAGTGACCGATAATGCCCCAGTTACCTACCCTGGAGCTTAGTGTATGTTACGGCATGTACTTTTCCTCGCCTCGCCACTGCTGTTCTATGAGGCGAGTAGTTCGACAGCTTCCTTGCTTTGTGGGCCGGGTGGTGGTTTTTTTCCCTACTGTGGTAGTAGTGGTTCCTTTCTGCTTCCGGATTCTCTAAACACCGGAGTTTGAAGACATAGTGCTGAACGCCTGTAAAGTGTCAGGCAAATCCAACACCTTCCATGAAAACCCTGACATGATAAGCAAATCCAGTAGTATGTCTCATAGCTCCGAATAAATCGAGACATTAAATTAACCAAAGTAATACGAGAAACTAGTGAGCAAATGGAATACCACAGACTAACACAAGAATGCCTAAATGCATGTCGTACCATCCCACCATGAGACCGAGCAGTTCCCAGGGGAGAAACGAGAACAGAAGCCGAGAGCAGAACAGTGTTAAGCTAGAAGGCCCTACGATAAGGGACAGACATGACACCCACATCGCCAGCTAACCATTAGGACGACACCACCCGCACGTTTTAGCGTGAGACTTTTTCGCGTCTTTGTTACGTCAAGGACCACTCGCCAGCACATGTTAAAACATAGAGCCCTCCAGAAGAACAGTACAGTTTTTACGATAACACAAAAAGGGCCACTACCACCCGCAAGTTTTAGCGTGAGACTTTTTCGCGTGTCTGTTACATTAGGACCATCCTCCAGCCCATGTTAAAAGATAGAGCCCTCCAGAAGAACAGTATAGATCTCACGATAACGCTGAAAGGACCACACCAGCTGCAAAGTTTTAGCGTGAGACTTTTACGTTGCAAACTTTAAAAACATTGCCCCACCACGAAAAGTATAACGTTTCTCATTGGATAGACAGAATTTTTGTAGGCGGAGCTTAAGGTTAACATTGAGACCCTGATTGGTCAGATGAAAACACAACCAGATAGTTTTTTTTAAACCATCTTCGGTAAATTGTAGTAAGGAGAAGTTAGGAGAGAGTTACTTCGGAGATGACGAGGTGAGCGGAGCTGTGCTGCCGGCCGCCGCCCTGACGCTGCCTAAACACCGACAAGGTAATGAAGGCACGCGATGCCGCATTTTTGAGCGCATAAGGCTTCACTCAGAACTGCAGAAGTCTCATCTGTTACACCCCCTTTTTGCGTAATACTAGTGTCGATTGTCAATTAAAGCTCATGGTATTCACATTTGCCACTTGAAGTAAAAATCTCAAACTCGATGATTTTTCTGTTATACAGTTATTGAGAAGCCAAATCAGCCACTGTAATTTACGACAAGTTAGATAAGTAATTAAAGATGATTGAGGGTCACTGTAGACCATTTTGATAATTTTTCTCTTTTGTGAAACTTAATTTAATCCTAGATTATAGATGTGATATGCCATAGGTCATCCTTCGATTCATTGTAGAACTTGGAAACCCACTCAGGGAATATTCGTTTATATTTTTGTTGAACGCAGTTGGTTTTTACCATCCTGTATTAAAACACTTCCTTTTATCAATAGTGCAGTTTATAAACGATGTTTTGTGCGTAGAATAAAATTTCCAATGGTAAACTTAACTGCTTTTTCGACGTTATTTTACCAGCTAACTAAAAATAGGAAAGCCTTGAACCCCTTCCACTAAATTTAGTTAGTATTAAGATTCTTTTACAGGGAGTGCAGTGGAGCTGACGCTGAGATCATTAAGTATTTGGTTATATCATCGCTAGTCTCACTGAACTCTTCTGCATTCTACATGTCATGTGTGGTCTGGCGTCTCCTTACCAGCAACAGGTCCCAGGTTCAAACTAGTCAATTCCCTAAAAAGCACGCTCAGAGCGTCGTTGCGCGAAAGTGGTAGGGAGACACGATATAGAACAAACAGACACCACCATGAATGTTTAGACGCCGGTTCCAACTTGGGTGTGTTACTCCATCGTTGCATTAATCATCGCACCTTAGGTAGATTCGGTAAATGATTATTAGTCATGCGTTTAAACTGCCTCTAGTCTGAGTTACCATCTTGTGAAGTGAATGCAACTCTTGGCTGCCTGTCTCTTCGCTTGCGAAGTTTTGAGGGACTTTCTCCGGGTTGATCCTTGGAACAACATGCCCCCCCCCCCCCACTTCCCCCCTTGGTTTGATGAGATTTGTTTTTCCAATAAAAATATTTTAATGACTGTAAATTCGAGTTCGAAGATGTTTAGCTGGTTCTTAAAAGGATTGCTAGTTAGGCCTTCAGCCGTGAAACAGTTTCAAATTATTGCTGTTGGCGCCTTCAGCCGAGAAATAGTTTAATTTGTTGTCATTAAGTCCTTGAGCCATGAGTGTTACTTGTCTTAAAATTTTGATTAGGCAATTATATTCTAGCAGTGAGATTTTGATGATTGTTCTTAAAAAAATAGTTTAGTAAGTGTAATCGCTGGTTGAAGGAATTTAACTAGTTCTTAAGATTGCTAATCAGGCCTTCAGCTGTGAAACATCTTTAAATTATCACTATTGGGGCCTTCAGCCGAGAAATAGTTTGAATTTGTTGTCATTAAGGCCTTCAGCCGTGGAACGCTCATTTATTCATTGTCACCTTTTATTGTTGTTGTCTCCAAATAAAGTGTACGTGATTGAAAAATAAACTAACCAATAGTAATTGATTACTGCCCCGTCCACAATCACAACACAATCCTGCCCTCCTTGGTACCAGGTCTCAGATAGTCCTACGAGATATGCTGCCACAGCTCTTGCAGAATTCACCCCTTAGTGCTTGCGAAAGGATGCGGTTTCAGTACGACGGTGCACTAGCTCACTTCGATGTTAACAACCGCGATCACCTCAACAACACGTAACCCCATCGTTGGATTGGAAGGGGAGGTCTTGTCCCATGGTCAGCGTGATCGCCGGATATCACATCCCTAGAGTTTTTCTTCTGGGGTTACGTCGAGAAGTTGATGTATGACTGCATCGTAAAACGGATGAAGACCTGCTTACTAGGGCCCAAGATCTCTCCTGATACAATAGAAAAGTAATTCATGTGCAGCTGACAAGCGTTCACTGAGACTGGCAGTCGTCACTTAGAACAGTTACTATGAGCTACATCGTTACGCGGTGTACGCTATGTATGTCCATAACATAATAAAAATGCATTTCTCACAATTGGCTTCCTATCTTTAAATTTGGCACAAAACGTTTGACACATCCAGTATACACAAATTTCCCGCCCGAATCAGTCCATTAGCAAACATCCCTACACTATCTCCTGGGATCAGCCTTCACGTGCAGACATAAAATTTTAAATCGCCACGGGGGTAGAGGGTGGAAGGGGGGGGGGGCGGAGAGGGTAATAAAAATGTAAATTTTCGTTTGTTCAAAATCTAAAATCTTCAAACGTTCTTCACCAGTTGCTTTGAAATTTTGACATAATGATGCATTCCAATACGCTCGTATTTTTATGTATACTTACTGGAGCGCCATTTGTTGAGCGTAAATTAAATACTCGTATACAGGGTGTTTCAAAATGACGTTAGAAAAATCTGGGCGAAGGTTCCTTACATCAAAACAAGAAAATGTCAAGTAAACATAGATTCTAAAATCCATACCTTAAGAGCTATGAGACTTGTTCATCTTCAAATGGTTCAAATGGCTCTAATCTCCATGGGACTTAACATCTGAGGTCATCAGTCCCGTAGACTTAGAACTAAGTAAGCCTAACTAACCTAAGGACATCACACACATCCATGTCCGAGGCAGGATTCGAACCTGCGACTGTAGCGGTAGAGCGGTTCCAGACTGCAGCGCCTAGAACCGCTCTGTCACAGCGGTCGGCTGTTCATCTTCACTACAGTGAGACACATCTCTTCTACTGAACAAGAGCTCATAGCTCTTTTGATATGCAGTTAGACCTTTTATTTACTGGCCATCTTTTCTTGTTTTTGTGTAAGGAACCTATCCTCATATTTTTAAAACGTCAGTCTGAAACACCCAGTAGTATACAAGGTTCTCCAGCTAACGCTGCCACCTCGTATATTCCCGAAATGAAATAAAATGTGAAAAATACAACTGGTCGGGGGCACACCTAAGTCAGTGGCTCACACAATTTACAGAAATGCATAATATATAAATGTAAACAAACGTCAATTTCAACACAAAGTGGCTTTTTTTTAAATGGCATAAACGTATTTTTTCTAGGGAAATAAAATGACAGGTACAATTAGTAACAGCAGAATTGTTTTCACTGTTCTAAAACCTCATAGCCATACGGCGCCACAGTATCTGCCATAATGGGCAGAGCAAGGGTTGCTTGTAGGAGGTTTCAGGACAGTGCAGGCAACCCACATTACGGCATTACAACGTTAGAGCAGAAACTTTTGGCACCACTCTCATTGTTTAACTTACATATATTACAAAAGATGTAAGGTCTGTAGCAGTGAAACCAAGTCTGTCATCACTAACTGTACTTCTACTTTTCATTCTGCAGAAAAAACCATACATGTACTACAGTTTTTGCTGAAAATGACTTTTGTTTGCTTCTAGAGACTGTGCATTCCTACCCATTGTGTGGGTCACTGACGTAGGTGAATCCCTGAGCAATTGCAACTTTCATATTTTGTGTCTTTTAGGAAACACAATAATTGGCAATGTTAGGCGGGATACTCTCTATAATAGGGAAAATTGCTAACGAAAATCTTGAACAGCGCTTGATCGAGTAAGTTCAGATTTTTCCTTCATACTCTAATAAGCAATCAGACGGACATAGGCTACGTATTTTTTAACCATACATAATATATAAATATGTATATACTATAAAAAGGAAAATGTCTTTAGCAAAAATTTCGAAAAGTTCTTGACCGATTAACTCTAAATTTTTCCACTATATTCTAACAACATATCAGACGAACATAGACTATATGTATTTTTAAACAAAAATGTATAGGTTTCTTGTTAACACCAACTGTGACAAAGAAAATGCTGTGCTGTGAAAATATGCGGTTTCGTTTTCTTTTCTTCGAGCAGTTTTAACTACGATAGAAGGCCATTTAAATTATTAGTAGGATTGCTTCTCCCGTATACAGGGTGAGTCACCTAACGTTACCGCTGGATATATTTCGTAAACCACATCAAATACTGACGTACCGATTCCACAGACCGAACGTGAGGAGAGAGACTAGTGTAATTGTTAAATACATACCATACAAAAATGCATGGAAGTATGTTTTTTAACACAAACCTAGTTTTTTTAATGGAACCCCGTTAGATTTGTTAGCACATCTGAACATATTAACAAATACGTAATCAGTACCGTTTGTTGCAATGTAAAATGTTAATTACATCCGGAGATATTGTAACCTAAAGTTGACGCTTGAAACCTCCGACGTTCAGTTGCGTGTTGTAACAAACACAGGCCACGGGCGTTTCATAGGACAAGGAGGAAACATAAATTGGCCAGCCCGTTCTCCTGATCTTACACCTCTGGACTTCTTTCTGTGGGGTACGTTAAAGGAGAATGTGTACCGTGATGTACCTACAACCCCAGAGGATATGAAACAACGTATTGTGGCAGCCTGCGGCGACATTACACCAGATGTACTGCGGCGTGTACGACATTCATTACGCCAGAGATTGCAGTTTTGTGCAGCAAATGATGGCCACCACATTGAACATCTATTGGCCTGACATGTCGGGACACACTCTATTACACTCCGAAATTGAAAACGGAAACCACGTGTGTACGTCTACCTCACCCCTCATGGTAATGTACATGTGCGTCAGTGAAAAAGACCAATAAAAAGGTGTTAGCATGTGGAAGTAATGTGCTGTTCCAGTCTCTTGTACCTAAGGACCATCACCGTTTGGATCCCTACGTAATTCGGTGCTCTCCGATACACACTATCGAACAGCGGAGGAGTGGTACTCAGGCGTCAACTTCAGGTTACAATATCTCCGGATGTAATTAACATTTTACAATGCAACAAACGGCACTGATTACGTATTTGTTTATATGTCCAGATGTGCTAACAAAACTAACGGGGTTCCATTTTCAAAAATGTAGGTTTGTGTTAAAAAACAAACTTCCTTGCATTTTTTTATGGTTTGTATTAACCAATTACACTAGCCCCGCTCCTCATGTTCGGTCTGTGGAATCGATTCGTCAGTATTTGATGTGGTTTACGAAATATATCCAGCGGTAATGTTAAGTGACTCACCCTGTATATCTGTTTTCCTTGTACACAATTTTGAACAAAAATTATATACGCAACACCGCACTGTTATTTGTTTTCTTCCTAGCAGTATGTTTTAACAGAATACAGGAAAGTTATGCTTATGGCTTGTTGGCCTCTGATTAGAATCTTACAGAGGAATCTGAATTGTCCGAATCTTTGTAATTCGATTCTTTTGCTGATTAAAACTGTGCGAAATATTATCATTGAAGCCACTGTCCTCACTGATCGAGCAGCTGGAGAGGTCTCTCTCATACCCTGCAACCAATGATTGCAAGTGATTTACCCACTAATTCTAAGTGACTTCAAACCCCAGTCAAGGTTTCATTTGCAGTACCAATAAACAAGGATCAATAGCAGAGAGAGAGTCGGGAGGGGAGGAAGTGGACGTAGAGAGGGGAAAGGAGGAGATGGACAGAGAGAGGAAGAGCAGGAGTTGGAATGAGAGAGGGCACAATGAGAGGGCACAGTAAGTGATGGATGGAGAGAGGAGAATGAGAAGAAGTTGGAGAGTGAGAGGCGGAGAAGATGGTGGGAAGAAAGAAAGGGGGGGGGGGGAGGAAGTAGGAGAAGATGGACAGAGTCAAAGGGAGGAGGAGATGGACAGAGAGGGGGGATGGGACAGGAGATTAGGAGGTGTATCCAATTCCCATCACACTTAGGAATTGCGAAGCATTGCATTGTTGGTTAGTATTAATTTTAAAACTGAAAATCCGTCATGTATGCCTCTTTGAACATGGTCATCCCCAAAACTACGAATTTTCAGGGATTTGAACGTAGCTTGGGGTAACGTAAAGACTTTATTTCATCAAAATCGGAAAATGGGAAATTTTTTTCATCTGAAATCATCTGCTCAGCTTAGTAGCTCGGAAGTTTAATCATCACACAATTGTACACCAAAAAATCAATAGATGGCGCTTTTATTTACTTCAACGCAGTGACAGATTTTCGGAGATCTACGTCAGTGACAAGGTTAAGCACTGCAATATTATCGTTATGAATATGAACTAACAGCGAAGTTACTTGGTTAGGATATACAGATTTATTAATTTCGCTTTCTATATCAAAAACGTAACAACACTTGCATTTTTCAGTTGGTTTTACTCACATTCATTTCAGGAAAAATGTTTATATTAAGTTTGCTTTATGACTTGGGTGCCTACTCATTACATTTTTATTTCGTTTTGCTTACAAATAAGCGTGACTCGGAGGTGGTCGAGTCTTCTGAATACACCAGAACGGCCAAAAGACTGGGTACGATGCGTTCTCAAGAATCCAATGAAGATCGTGTAGCGAGATTTGTTGCGTCTCGATACATCAGAGTAACTCGCTCTTTGGAAACTCCGTCCTAAAGCGAGGAGCGACCTAACTCTGATGGAGAGCGTTATCTATCTCCTGAGAACCCCTCAATGGCTTTAACTTACTTCTCTCCAACGTAACTTCAGAGAAGCGGAAATTTTGTCGGCAAGTGACACAGGCGAGAAAGTATTTATCCCTCGAATCCCGCTTATTCCTAACACTTTATCATTTTGCTTCAAACGCGTACAGTTTCCGTGAGCTTATCTTATATCGTGATCATAAACAAAGCTCAAGGCCAGACGCTGCGTGTTGTGAGATGGACCTCAGGGGAAACTGCTATTCCTAATGCCAACTCTACATGGCTTTCTCTCGCGTTAGTAAAATAAACCATCTCTTCGTTCTTCTGTCCAATCGCACAACTTCAAAAGAAGTTTTATAAATAAAAAAAATAATTCCAAGCTTTCGAAGTCTCAGGATTTCCATAAAAAATACTTGGGCAACACAGGCTTCTCAGCTAGCTTATAATATGCATAGATGGATTTGATATCGATATAGATGTATATGTGTAAACAGTATCTGATCAAAACTGTCTGGTCACCTATTAGTTGACACTAATGACGCCTTGAATTCTGCTAAGGACCATTCAGTTAGGTATCTGAATGTCTGTGGAAGAATGGCAGTCCATTCTCCTACGAGATCCGGAACCAGAGAAGGCTAATTCATCACCAAGGTGTTCCATTGGGTTCAGGTCGATACTCTGTTACAGGCCGGTCCATTTCAGGAGCGTTATTGTCCACAAACCACTGCCTCACAGATGCTGCTTTATGACGGAATCCATTGTCATGCTGATAAAATCTTCGCCTCAGCACTGCTCCTCTATCGCAGGGCTCCCCAAAGTGTAATCTACGTATCACTGGTGTTGTGGGGGAAGTGAATAAGTGCTCCAAGGAAAATTATTAAGAACATGGCTTTTTTCCACATTTTGAGATGATCATTAATTTTTAAAAATTAATTTTTCTGTGTTATTATTTATAATCTAAAATGAAATTAGTCACTGAGTAAAATAACTATTTCCCGTGTTTTAAATTTTGTTAACCTTCAAAATAAGCAAAGTGTTCCAACGAAGTATCAGGATTCTCAAGGAGTTCCGTCAGAGTAAAAGTTTGAGACCTACTGATCTACTGTACATAATGCATAATGATGTACAAATGTGTTCATATTCTTCCGCATTTAGCGATCCCTAACTACGAAAAACATATCCTACACCGGAAGAGCAGCTCCTCCGTACTTTACTATTGGCACTCAACATTCACAACAGTCGATTGGTCAGGGTTGAAATGTCCCTCATGGATTTTCTACTCGAGTGACGTCCAATGACTAGTCCACGCTGATGTCATTCAGCTCTCCTGAGCGAATTCTTCTGCTGAAACTCTCCTGAAAATGGAATACTGCCCCCCCCCCCCCCCCCCTATTATACTGGCGGATCTGGCCCTTGTGACATCACATGGTCAATATCACATTAAATAGGAGTGTCTGAACACTTTTGATGAGACCGTGTAGGATCTGGTCAAGCTTCGTGCTGTCTGGAAATGGGGAGGCTGTCTAGTTTAATACTTTTCCTGGAAGATACCATCTCCTCTCTAGCTGTGCAGGTCGTAGTTCACATTATGGCTACCTGATGTCACTCCAAACTCCAACAAATATGGAATAGACTACAATACATAAAATTCTCATTCATCATAGTGTATAATTCTAAAATATATGAAATGAAATGAGATGAGAGTGTGACATTGTTGTTCGGTAGGCTCCATCCGGGGAAGTTCGGCCGCCGAGTGCAATTCTTATTTCAGTCGACGCCACATTGAGCGACTTGCGCACCGCTGATGAGGACGAAACGCTGATGAGGACAACACAACACCCAGTCCACGAGCGGATAAAATCTCCAACCATGCATGGAATCGAACCCGTTACCGCTCAACTAAACAAGTGGAGTTTGTATCCTTACCAGCATAGCTGCAGTAGTTTCACAGATTCGCCTTCGCATGCAGATAAAATAATGGGGCAGGGGGACTTTAAAACCCTAACATGTATCGCCAAGTCATTGTCATTACTCCTAGCTTAGAATCATTTAGGTCGCACACAGTATGAGTTGCTGCCCAAAATTTGCGAGATTTTTAAGTTTGAATCCAATCAAGGGCACCTACTTTCTAAGTGCGCTAGTTGTGTCTTTAAACTGCCTGTTTGCCACTTGACGTTACTGTGAACATTGTGGATGATTTTGCTAATTTGCTTACACCGTGTTTTACTGTGTATGAAAACTTCAGAATGGTTGACTTCATGTTACAAAGGATCCGCAGTAAGATTTAAGTTCGGTAAAACTGCATCTGAATTACTGGGCATATTATGGAAGACTTTTGGTAAGCTAACCAAAACATTCGAAAGGTTTAAAGGTTGTAAAGGTGGCCGGTAGTCTGAAGAGGGTGAAAAACACTCGGGCCGACTGTCACTGTGCTCAACTCTGGAAAAGATCGTGAAGTTGAAAGGAGGATGTATTAACTACTGCTGCATCTTTGAATGCAAATACGATGAAAATTATCTGTTTACGTGGCATATTACCACTTTAAACATATTTGCCTGCTGAACACATGATCAATGCACAGTCTTCGGTTTCCAGAGGTTGCACTATTGAGAAAGGTGCAGGCAAGTTAGAAGAAAACGGTTGAGTTGTGTAGTAATAGTTGTGGAGTCGTGCATAGAGGATGTCGTATTATAGCGGAATGAGCAGCTTGGATAGCAGATGTGCCGCACAAAGATTTCTATTAGGCATAATCGATGTTGTGTAACCTGAGGATGAAGGATGATTGTGTTAAGACACACTAGTTCAGAAGTAAGGTGCTTTCAGTTTGTTACTGCAAGGGAGATTTCAGCAATTATTGATGTGCAAGGATTTCATTGTGTCCAATAACATCTATGTGTTGAGTAATCAGGGAGAACTGCCTATCATGTGTTCAGTATGCAAATTTTCTCTCCCCCGTATAGATTAGTTACATAGTACTGCAAGACAAATACAAGAAAACAAATTTTTATTACAGAAATATCACACAGAAGAAAATGTCCGTTTGACAATGCATTGACAGAATGGTGACTAGTAGTATTATTAAGGAATTCACTTTTGTGTCATTAAAAGGACTGAATTTCGAAGTACTTCCTATTGTCATTAATAGATATTTCACAAAACATATCCCCACTAATCAAAGAAACATGTTCGGTAAAATTTGCATTGACACTCCTTGCACTGTTGCGTGAACGATAATTACTACCCTTGAAAAGAAAAGAAAAAATCGACTAAAACATCAAGTCAAAGGAAATAACAATAGGAAGACAGTTTTGTCACACAGTGATGTATTTCAGATCATCACCGATCACCGCACTGCAGCCAGAGGAGCATCAAGTTACCCGTTGTAAGGTAAGAATTTGTTGTAGGGCCTAAACGAACACTTTTGACAAAATATTAGCAACAGTTTTTAATTAATAAAATTTCATTTAAATTCAACGGATGCTGTTTTGTAATAGGGTACATTTAAATTACACAACAGTTAGTCATTCTGAGTTTTTGTGGAAATTGTTCTTACTGGCAATCTAATTTGCAGATATTCATGTGCATTTTAATTTAATTAAAATCACATTTGTAGAAAATAATTTGCATAAATAAGTTGATATTCAAAACTAGTGTGTCTGTGCCCGTTATACATTTGAATCTGTAAACAGATAGTTTTCATATTGTTAGCGAGACATTCAGTTAAACACTCCCAACAATACAAATAACTTTCAAAGCCGTTGACAAGGACAGAGGGCAGACAGTCCATGTTGCTTTTGAATAGGGTTGGAATTTTATCCATATCGACGCATTCTACTTGTATCGTAAGAACGGATCATGAGACGAGCTTACGTTTTGAACGCCGAGCAACGATACATGCGCTTTGAATTGCAAACGACAGTTGGAGATGATCCAAATTTCCTGTCCAGGGTAGAAACAGCCTATGAATCGAAGATGTATGGTTGTGACCCTGAAACAAAACAGCGTTCTTTACAGTGGAAGACACCATTGTCACCGCGACACAAAAAAGGTCTAAAAGCGCGCAACAATATCAGATCCATGAAGAATTTCATCTCTGTCAACAATGATTTTTTTTTTTTTTCAGTCTACTAACTGGTTTGATGCGGCCCGCCACGAATTCCTTTCCTGTGCTAACCTCTTCATCTCAGAGAAGCACTTGCAACCTACGTCCTCAATTATTTGCTTGACGTATTCCAATCTCTGTCTTCCTCTACAGTTTTTGCCCTCTACAGCTCCCTCTAGTACCATGGAAGTCATTCGCTCATGTCTTAGCAGATGTCCTATCATCCTGTCCCTTCTCCTTATCAGTGTTTTCCACATATTCATTTCCTCTCCGATTCTGCGTAGAACCTCCTCATTCCTTACCTTACCAGTCCACCTAATTTTCAACATTCGTCTATAGCACCACATCTCAAATGCTTCGATTCTCTTCTGTTCCGGTTTTCCCACAGTCCATGTTTCACTACCATACAATGCTGTACTCCAGACGAACATCCTCAGAAATTTCTTCCTCAAATTAATGCCGGTATTTGATATTAGTAGACTTCTCTTGGCCAGAAATGCCTTTTTTGCCATAGCGAGTCTGCTTTTGATGTCCTCCTTGCTCCGTCCGTCATTGGTTATTTTACTGCCTAGGTAGCAGAATTCCTTAACTTCATTGACTTCGTGACCATCAATCCTGATGTTAAGTTTCTCGCTGTTATCATTTCTACTACTTCTCATTACCTTCGTCTTTCTCCGATTTACTCTCAAACCATACTGTGTACTCATTGGACTGTTCATTCCGTTCAGCAGATCATTTAATTCTTCTTCACTTTCACTCAGGATAGCAATGTCATCAGCGAATCGTATCATTGATATCCTTTCACCTTGTATTTTAATTCCACTCCTGAACCTATCTTTTATTTTTATCATTGCTACCTCGATGTACAGATTGAAGAGTAGGGCCAAAAGGCTACAGCCTTGTCTTACACCCTTCTTAATACGAGCACTTCGTTCTTGATCGCCCACTCTTATTATTCCCTCTTGGTTGTTGTACATATCGTATATGACCCGTGTCTCCCTATAGCTTACCCCTACTTTTTTCAAAATCTCGAACAGCTTGCACCATTTTATATTGTCGAACGCTTTTTCCAGGTCAACAAATCCTATGAACGTGTCTTGATTTTTCTTTAGCCTTGCTTCCATTATTAGCCGTAACGTCAGAATTGCCTCTCTCGTGCCTTTACTTTTCCTAAAGCCAAACTGATCGTCACCTAGCGCATTATCAATTTTCTTTTCCATTGTTCTGTATATTATTCTTGTAAGCAGCTTCGATGCATGAGCTGTTAAGGTGATTGTGCGATAATTCTCGCACTTATCAGCTCTTGCCGTCTTCGGAATTGTGTAGATGATGCTTTTCCGAAAGTGAGATGGTATGTCACCAGACTCAAATATTCTACACACGAACGTGAAGAGTCGTTTTGTTACCACTTCCCCTAATGATTTTAGAAATTCTGATGGAATGTTATCTATCCCTTCTGCTTATTTGACCGTAAGTCCTCCAAAGCTCTTTTAAATTCCGATTCTAATACTGGATCCCCAATCTCTTCTAAATCGACTCCTGTTTCTTCTTCTATCACATCAGACAAATCTTCACCCTTATAGAGGCTTTCAATGTATTCTTTCCACCTATCTGCTCTCTCCTCTGCATTTAACAGTGGAATTCCCGTTGCACTCTTAATGTTACCACCGTTGCTTTTAATGTCACCAAAGGTTGTTTTGACTTTCCTGTATGCTGAGTCTGTCCTTCCGACAATCATACCTTTTTCAATGTCTTCACATTTTTCCTGCAGCCATTTCGTCTTAGTTTCCCTGCACTTCCTATTTATTTCATTCCTCAGCGACTTGTATTTCTGTATTCCTGATTTTCCCGGAACATGTTTGTACTTCCTCCTTTCATCAATCAAATGAAGTATTTCTTCTGTTATCCATGGTTCCTTCGCAGCTACCTTCTTTGTACCTATGTTTTCCTTCCCAACTTCTGTGATGGCCCTTTTCAGAGATGTCCACTCCTCTTCAACTGTACTGCCTACTGCGTTACCTTTATTGCTGTATCTATAGCGTTAGAGAACCTCAAACGTATCTCGTCATTCCTTAGAACTTCCGTATCCCACTTCTTTGCGTATTGACCCTTCCTGACTAACGTCTTGAACTTCAGCCTACTCTTCATCACTAGTATATTGTGATCTGAGTCTATATCTGCTCCTGGGTATGCCTTACAATCCAGTATCTTATTTCGGAATCTCTGTCTGACCATGATGTAATCTAATTGAAATCTTCCCGTATGTCCCGGCCTTTTCCAAGTATACCTCCTCCTCTTGTGATTCCTGAACAGGGTATTCGCTATTACTAGCTGAAACTTGTTACAGAACTCAATTAGTCTTTCTCCTCTTTCATTCCTTGTCCCAAGCCCATATTCTCCTGTAACGTTTTCTTCTACTCCTTCCCCTACAACTGCATTCCAGTCGCCCATGACTATTAGATTTTCGTCCCCCTTTACATACTGCATTACCCTTTCAATATCCTCATACACTTTCTCTATCTGCTCACCTTCAGCTTGCGACGTCGGCATGTATACCTCAACTATCGTTGTCGGTGTTGGTCTGCTGTCGATTCTGATTGGAACAACCCAGTCACTGAACTGTTCACAGTAACACACCCTCTGCCCTACCTTCCTATTCATAACGAATCCCACACCTGTTATAACATTTTCTGCTGCTGTTGATATTACCCGATACTCATCTGACCAGAAATACTTGTCTTCCTTTCACTTCACTTCCCTGACCCCTACTATATCTAGATTGAGCCTTTGCATTTCCCTTTTCAGATTTTCTAGCTTCCCTTACTACGTTCAAGCTTCTGACATTCCACGACCCGACTCGTAACACTATCCTTTCGTTGATTATTCAATCTTTTTCTCATGGTAATCTCCCCCTTGGCAGTCCTCTCCCGGAGATCCGAATGGGGGACTATTCCGGAATCTTTTGCCAATGGAGAGATCATCATGATACTTCTTCAACTACAGGCCACATGTCCTGTGGATACACGTCACGTGTCTTTAATGCAGTGGTTTCCGTTGCCATTCTGCATCCTCCTGTCGTTGATCATTGCTGATTCTTCCGCCTTTAGGGGCAATTTCTCACCCCTAGGACATGAGAGTGCCCTGAACCTCTATCCGCTCCTCCGCCCTCTTTGAGAAGGCCGTTGGCAGAATGACGCTGTCTTCTTATGCCGGAAGTCTTCGGCCGCCAATGCTGAATATTTATCAAAATGTAGGCACTGGCTGGGATCGAACCCAGGACCGAAAACGTTTCGATTATGAATCAAAGACGCTACCACTAGACCATGGGTACATGATTGTACATTGACACGAAATTCTACTGTGATGCTATGATGGCACTGAGAGATGATAATAGATACAAATGGCCTGAGAAAATAAAAAACAAAGATTTATTGCTGCACCGCAACAATACATCTGCACACACCTACCTCACTGTAAAATTAAAAACATGACAACTGTTCCCTCACAATCCGTGCTTTGCTGATCTAGCCTTTTATGATTTATTCCTCCTTCAGAATATGAAACACAAGTTGAACGGGTGGTTTTGTGACTCCATGGAAGACAATCGGGATCACAACAAAATCTGAACACGATCCAGCAAACAGACTTCCACCACAGCTTTCAACAATTGGGTATTGCTCGAAGTGTTCCATGTAACTGCGAGGGGGATTACATTGTATGTTACTGTAGGTAAGTTGTTCGACTTTTAAAGGCGTATTCTCTGAAGTTTCGGGTTTCACCTCGTATTTGATCTCCTTATGTACACTTCACACAGTATACACTTCGCCAAGCAAAAAAGTACACCGCCCTTGTATAATTCTCCATAATCCTGCAACGTAAAAAGCGGTGTCGTGGCGGACATTTGTATTGTACAAAAATACTGTGCAGAATTATATAACGTCTGCAAAAACAGCGCAATAAAACTGCGCAATTAGCGTTGGAAATATTACATGATCATGATGATGATACAGCTCTAGCTGTTATAGAGCACTAAATTGATTACTTGCCTTGATCGCCAATAAAGTTGTTATAAGTAAAGCTAACTAGATGACAACCATTCGCAACAAAAGTCCAATCTCAGGATGTTCTTTGGCTCAAATGGCTCTGAGCAATATGGGACTTAACTTCTGAGGTCATCAGTCCCCTATAACTTAGAAAAACTTAAACCTAACTAAACTAAGGACATCACACACATCCATGTCCGAGGCAGGTTTCGAACCTGCGACCGTAGCGCTCGCGCGGATCCAAACTGTAGCGCCTAGAACCGCTCGGCCACTCTGGCCGGCAGGCTGTTCTTTGAGTGGACCAAAACGGACGTGGAGACTGGGGGAAGGGGGGGGGGGGACATTTTTGTCTAGCCACGGGAAGCAGCAGCCCTCCGGCACATTCCAGCTACGATGAGACGGTTTTGCTGGGAGTCGTTACACAACAGGTGTCATTCCACCACTGTGTATCCTAGAGAGAGAGGAAATTTTCAATCAGGTCATCAACAGTCGGAAGAGACTATGGTATAAACGTGTAAATTACAAATTTTTAGTTCAGTAAGCTATGTGAACTAGTAAGAACTTTGAAATATTCCTATTACTTGAGTAAGTGCGCAATTACCGTTGGAAATATTACACGATCATGATGATGATGCAGCTCTAGCTGTTTTAGAGCACTAAATTGATTACTTTCCTTGCCTTGTATGATGAGTATTTACCCTGGAGTAATAGGAGGTGGCATGTCTTGGTGAAGGTTCTGGTAAACTCGTATCGGCTCATGTCGGAATCGAACAATTGAGTTCAGTGTGGGCGCCTGCGCGCTAAAGCCACTGGACAGGACCTCAGTGTAGGTTGCAATGTGGCAGAGGAAGGATGTGCTCTAATTGCTCCACGGAGTGCCGCCTACGATGGGCAAGTTCCTTTGAAATACGGTAGCACACGAGAATGAGTACATACGTTTAGAAGTATCGATAGTCTGCCGTCATTTGTTTACCTGCGGAACATTTCTAGAATGTTTCTGTCAATATGCCTACATTTACACAGGTACCACGTGTTAGGCAATGCAATACAGTGCACTGTGTGAAAGTATTTCAAGTAAAATATTGAAATACAAGTGATTTTTGAGAACTTTCCTCGTGAAGAAGAGCTGATTTCAGTACTGACCTCATACCATGATGGTACGCGGTGGCGGTGAACAGACCAGGTGTTTCCCTTCCACAATGGTTAGCTTAGCAGTTTTCACGGTTTAAATCACAAAGAAATTAATTGAACTAACCTACTGTCGTCCTGACATCCCATTTGACTCTTCTCGGATGACCAACTTAGGGTCATTTTAGAAAGTTCATGGGTACTGGTAATGAAAAGAGGCCCCTTATTCCCGTTCCAAATTGTAGATAATATTCTATTTTATTGTATACCTCCGCTACTCTAAGTTAATTTTTACCAAAACTAAAAATATTATCATATTTGACCTTCATTGAACGTTGCCATGAACTTAAAAAACATGTCATTTTCTATGTAAAATTTCTGTTTTTCCTCAAATCCTAAATCAGGAATTCATTTTAAAAAAAATTCTCTTAAAATCCAAATCACATTGAAAATCATTTTTAAAGTCACGGCCATTAGTACCAATATACTTCATATATTACATTCTGCTGCTGCAGACAAGTTTAATATATACGAGGGTTCGAATTTAAATAATGGCAACTATTTATTCACAACCGATACAAAAGAGCTACATGTTAACACCTGTTACGGTCCTTCAAAGCAGTTACCAGCGTTGTGTAGAACCCATTGCCAGCGATGTGGAAGGCGTAGTATACCGTTAATAGAGCCTGTTCTGTTGTTGGTGCGAATGGAGCGATCTAAAGTTATAGTGATTCTCGTGTACGACTGTGATGGTGTTATCCTTACGCATTACGTTCCTCCACCGCACACCGTCAATGCACAGTATTACTGTTCGTTTTTGGAGCATCACCTGAAACCAGATTTGCGAAAGAAGGGGTGGCACTTTCTGCGCAATCCACCCACCATTTTGCACGACAATGTGCGGTCTGCTCTGTTCGGAAAACGGTACTGGGAAGTGCTGTACTATCCCCCATACTCCCCGGACTTAAATCCTCGTGACTTTGATTTGATTTCGAAGATGAAAGAACCACTTCGTGGTAGTCGCTTCAGAACTGTTCCAGAGATTCGACAGGCAGTAGACCGCTCCATTCGCACCATCAACGGAACAGGCTCTGTTAACGGTTTACGCTCTCCGCATCGCTGGCAACGGGTTCTATACAACGCTGGTGGCTACTCTGAAGGACAGTAACAGATGCAAACATGTAACTCTTTTGTATCGGTTGTCAATAAATAGTTGCCATTATTAAAGTTCCAAACCTTACGAGCATGGCTACAGCAGGACAGTTGCTACTGTGGAACTGTAATATATGGAATAAAACGAGCCACCCGTAGTGGAAGATAGTAGTAAAAAGCTCTTGACCAAGGTTCCAACCAATATAAATGGGCCTTCTTGAGAAGTCTTATTACCTAGAGATAAGTATATACAGATAAATGCAGCTTTCCAAAAATTAGAATTTTATGACAACACAACGTACAACAGCGGTGGTTATTACAGTATGCAATGAAAGTACTGGCCAAGCGCCTAACATGGGCACTGATACATATGAAAAGGGCCAAAAGTTCTTAATTATTAAAATAATCCCCAACTTACGTTTTACACGCTTATCGTGAAGTGCCTCCAATAGGCTCAGTCATAACTAATATTGCCAATCGTAAAAACGGCAGCAGTCTTGCTTTGTCATACATCACATAATACACTTATAAGATGTGGAGTGTATGACCAGTAACAGATAAACATTTAACTGACGGAGCAACATTCATGTGTGAACAGAAATTGGGAAAAATGCGCTCCTACACCATACGATCTATAATCGAAGCGAACAGCTCATGTAACTGTACAACATGTCCTAAAACACATGTTCAGGCTGGTTGTTAGCTAATGCTCAAATACCAGCTAAGAACCAGCCCGAACATGTATTTTACGATAGCTTTCGTAATAAAACTGAAATCAGTTTTACAAAAACAGAAAACAATCAGTTGTGTAAAGGTCTCAAATTTAGAGTAACATTATGCCATCAAGTTTTGCGTTAAACTTAGGGAATCCATGCGCGGCATCTTTGAAAAGTTGAAAGAGGTATAGGGGGAACATTTTTTATCAAGAGCACAAGTGTTTCGCTGGCACCGCCGGCTGCGGTGACCGTGCGGTTCTAGGCGCTCCAGTCAGGAGCCGCGCTGGTGCTACGGTCGCAGGTTCGAATCCTGCCTCGGGCATGGGTGTGTGTGGTGTCCTTAGGTTAGTTAGGTTTAAGTAGTTCTAAGTTCTAGGGGACTTATGACCACAGCAGTTGAGTCCCTTAGTGCTCAGAGACATTTGAACCATTTTTCGCTGGCACCAATCACTTTCGGAATGGCGAGAACACAAAGGTGAACCTCGTTCAGGGCCTCAACTACAAAAACCGACGGAAACGTCGAACGTGTGAGTCCTCTTGTGAGATTGTTCCTCGAGGACAATATGTCAGCCAGGCGTTTTCCGACGACGCCTTTAAGAGGCTCTGCGAAAGTTAGACCGAACATTGTAGACAAGTGGATCAAGACAACGGTCCATGTCATATGCTCACTTCCATCACCTCAAAATGCCTTGCTGTTATTCTCCGTAGGGACGGATGACTTTAACAGTTAAGTCCCATAAGATTTCACACACATTGTTATACCCCAGCTCTGCTGTTCACCTCATCTGAGTCGTTGTGATTATTTTCTTTTCCATGTATTGAAAATTGACTTGAAAGGGCGGCTGGAGAACTGTCAAAAGAATATGACCGAGACGTTAAACGCACTACCAGTTAACACCTTTCAGCACTGCTACCAAGACTGGGAATACCGACTCATCCAGTGTATATATGCCGAAGAAAACTACTTTGAAGGGAGAATACTATTGTTTGAAAAAATGAAATCTTTGATAGATAAAAAAAACAGTCTCATTACTTTTCTCACACACCTTGTATTTCCCCTAGAAAATATATGTCAATATTTTGAAATGTTGTTTCATTTCTCAGCAATTTATGAGATAAAATTGATCAAGAACATGCGTTATGGAGTTTGCTTTGGCCATTAATAACGTTTGTCGTTGTTAGTTCCTCAACCTCGATACTATACTCTGATTTTTGTATCACAGGTGGCAAGTCATAACCTCACATTCGCTACTGGGTTAAACGAATGACGTGACATGATGTGACGAACAGTGTGAATACACGCTGACTTGACGATATCGTGACGCGATGCTCTTTCATTCTGTTCGTCGAATCTACTAGTCCAGTTTATTCGACGCATAAAATACAAATTGTTATGGTGGCTACGAAACGCCTATACCAAATCCACAGCACTTATCAAGGCAGTCTGTAAGTACTAGCGATATGACGGCATTCAAAATTTATAGGACGCATTAAGGACAAACCTACGTCGATCCGAGACCACGTGTCCATGGGGGCAATGTATGTTGAGAACAGAAAATCAATTCTGCGCATCTGAATGCCCACTCCAGAGATATTTCGACTCTGTGCAATCTGCGCTCCATTGAATTACTTACAAACGTTGTAATTGAAAAATAAATATATATCGTTACGTGAACTTCCTAAAGTACCTATTTCCGACAGAAAACTTTTAAAAACTTACCTGTTTCCTACGTAATTTTACGCTTTCTTGGAAATCTGAGGAGATATTGAGGGTAGGGCTGGATAAGGGGTATCATCCCCTCGCCAGAAGACGATGAATACGACAGTTGTCGAAACCTCGCCGTATTTTAACACTGCCACCTGGCTGGAAATCTGAGAGCTTTTCGCCAACAGTATACGTCAGGAGAGCCACATTCACACATCCGCATATGTTCGTTACAACACGTTAATGTTACTAAGATAACAGTTGTTGATTTAAATGTACAAGTGAGATGGAAGATAAGACCTACGTATGGGACTCATACACTAGAATCGTATTAGGAATCCTGTGTAGCCTATGATAGATTCCGAGGGATGGCGTGAGCCACAGGTGGGCGTGGTACAGAGGGCAGTAGTCTCGTGTTTCTCTGCGGACTCGCTTCCCACGCGCATCCTGCTTATAGGAGCAAACTGCGCACACTCCTGTAGGATTGCTCTCTTCTCTGTTTGTTTGGTGACTTCCGGGAAATGTCTTTCTGTCAAATGAGGAGGCTGGGGCGTTCGCCCTGGTCGGCCTGGCTTAGGAGAAACGATTCTTCCTTTGAACTTCTCAGTTATCATTTCCGAGAAGGTGAATTCCAGTGAGACCTTGTCTGCGGATTTGCCATACAAAATAAACTAATTCCGCATACTTATTTCCCAGCAAACAAAAAGGGATTTCCGTGTGATACATTTGCCTTTTCATTCTGGGTGTTGGACACGACGCCATTCTCTGATAGGCTCGATCCACTCCTCCAATTCTGTCGTTGTAGTCAAGCACAAGCTTTGGCTTTATTATTTTCTTTGACCTTTTGCCACTCTCCACCACATCCGTAGTGCGGATAGCTGAAAAAAATACCACCGTCTTCTTTAGGCACATAAGAACTTGTAAATTTACCTTCAAGGTGCTGGTAAACTGGCCAAACTTTGTTCAACTTAGGATCTGGGTGATTTCCAATACCATAGACTTCGTTATCGGGAAAATGAAGCTACTTTTTGGTTTGGCACAACCTCTTGTGAGACATTACATAATTGAAAATTGTTACTGATATGCTTTCCTTCCGCGACCAGTACATCTGCAATACAGATTTCTCAACAAGACGTTGCAAAATGGTTAGAGCGAAGAAAATCTGAAGTTCTTGACATGTCCGGGGCAAAACATTACAGCCGGTAGTCGAAACACATTGGCTGTTATACTGAGCTGTTTCTACCTCCATCATTTCCAGTAGGTAACTATCAAACAAGTGTTCATCATTGGCAAAAGGGATCGTACAGCCGCTATTAGCAGCAAACGGGCAGGCCATGGTGGCCGAGCAGTTCTACGCGCTTCAGTCCAGAACCGCGGGACTGCTACGGTCGCAGGTTCGAATCCTGCCTCGGGCATGGATGTGTGTCATGTCCTTAGGTTAGTTAGGATTAAGTAGTTCTAAGTTCTAGGGGACTGATGACCTCAGATGTTAAGTCCCATAGTGCTCAGAGCCATTTGAACCATTTTGAGCAGCAAACGAAATCTTGGATTAACAACATGCCACGGACGTATCCGAGACCAATCTATATGTCTGTGCCTTCTTTACATGCTTCCTGACTTCACGAAAGTTCAAAAGAGTCATCACCGGATTCCAAACTAGTGGAATAATCACTATTCATTTTTAAGAAAAACTGCAAGCACACTTAATACTGCAAAAACTGCTAAAGGACGCGGTAGTGTTGCAACGACTATGGAAACTCTACCGGCGCGAGTCTAATCGTCTTGGAAGAAGTCCAACTCCCAAGCCTCCTAAAGGCTTCACGAGCACAAGCAGGTAGCAATACACAAACAGAACGCGAAACTGCAGAAAGCGTTAACTAGCGGCTGCAGAAGAAAAACTATAACGATTTAAATCTGAATGCTGTAGCTAACTTCCGGCAGCAGAAGAAACTACAACGATCATAATGCGGATGCTGGAGCAGGGACAAGCAAAATCTGGAGCCCGAGTTACCACGGGATATCTTCTCTCAGAATAACTGTTTAACTCCATAAATAGTTAGGATGATAACTAACATGTACGAAGGAGTGCCTCCGAATTTTTTAAGTGAAACAGAAACAAAACACGCGTTATTAACATTCTGCCTCTTTATTCTCCGTGTCTGCTTATTTACAGCCCTCTGCTACTTGAAGCCTCTGAATTTTAGCACATAACATGGCGCAGTGTAGGTTAACTATGTAGGTACATGAGAAATAGCGTGCTATAACCGAGTTTCTTATTCAAAGAGTTTATTCACACATGAAGCTCCCTCTCCTTTACCATGACAATGCCAGACCACACACGAGCGCTGCAACGTCTGCAATAAACGTCGCCTTGGTTTCAGTGTCGTCGATCAGCTATCATACAGTCCAAGGAGGTAATAAAGAAGGCAAGTGGCATTGCGTCACAAACTTGAAGTCGATATCCGTCATCTTAACTATACCAAAACATTATGTTCACCGCAATCATACCCCCATAGTTCACCGCAATGACACTTCCCCGTGATGTCACTCTGACTGTATTGTAGTACTAGAGCAAATACCCATTCAAGAAACGAAAAACGTTCAAAATTAGCTTCCTAACACTACGCTATCTATCTAAGCTCTATAATTTTTAGTATTTAAAACAGACATTGCGAGCACACGACAGAAATAATGAACATGAAACATTCGTAAACAGTAGTCTGCTAATGTTTTCGGCTACTTAAAACGCCGCCTACTCTGGTTCCAAAACAACGTACAGCTAAAGACTGTAGTACCGACTCCCCCTCCTTTTATGGGCCATGATACAGCCCTACATGGTCCCATCCGATTTTCATCTGTTTCCATAACTTAAAGAACACCTTCGAAGACTTAACTTCGATAGTGATGAAGCGGTGCAAGTAAGGGTGAGGTTGTGGGTCCGTCAACGCAATCAGCATTGTATGGTGACGGTATCAAGAAACTACTCTCTCGTTGGCCTAAATGTGTTCGCCGCCACTGTGAATATGTTGAGGAATAACTACGTAGACAACAAAAATTGAGATTTAGAATGTTAAGAAAGTTTGTTTTATTTTAAAATCTTTGAGAGTTATCTTATAAAATATTCGGAGACATTAACTTTTCAGCACCCCCTCGAAATGAGATTGTATAGCAGTACGCTGACTAACGTGACACAGAAAAGAACTGTTGTGTAGTTACTACGTGGTAGTGTAGACCATGGAAAGTGAACATATTTTATTGACTTTTCATATCAGAAACAAACAGTGATTCAGTTATTTTGCAAAGGTTTATCGAAAATTATTTTCCTGGTTTCGATAGCTGCTTACTGCAGAAAGTGAATAGTTTTAGATTTGTGAATTACGAAAACCTGGCAGTTCAGCAACAGATTATTTATGGCGCTGCCCGTTCCGGAGGTAGGCTTTATCATTGACTGTTTTCAGTGTGGAGGTAAAAAAAGAAGGGAGATGGCGCAAAGGCTTAAGGCTGTTCGTTGCTTGGAAGCCGGAGTTCGAGGCGCCTTCCGCCATCTTAAACAGCGCAAAACATTAGCAGACAGCTCCTTGTTCATTATTTCTTTCGTGTGCACGTAATAATTGTTTCAAGTACTAAAAATTACAGTGCGTCCACGATCAACATAGTGTCAGGAAGGCAATTAAGAACGTTTTTCTGTTCTTGAATGTGTATTAGCCCTAGTAATACAACACTTGTGACCTCAATAATGTAACTTATTTTTTGTTTATATTTTTCGAATAACAAAGAAGAGAAGGAAGCGACGTGAAAAGCATGCGTTCGCAATCCATTTAATTCCACTTTTACTTTATTTGTATCGATAGCAAATGGAGCTGGAGCTTCGAACCCGATGCTCAGTTGGCTACTGGTTCTACTTCTCGTCCGTTGCATTTTGAGCTTTCAACTCGTATGCACAACATGTTTAATGTTCCTGTAAAAAAATAAAGGAAAGGAAGAAACTCTTAACTGCGTGTTTTTTACTAGCCCATAAACGAGACGAGGCAAGAAGCAAGACGTGCTATTGTATTTTGTGCATGTCAACAAAGTGAACGATTATTGAAATGACAAAGAAACAGAACTGCATAGTGGTGATGCCATCCGTCCCGATATATCAGGACCGTCCTCTTTATGCACCTTCTTGTACCAACATCCCAACAACAACCAATTTTGTCCCGATTTTGTAGAGTACTGTCACGAACTGGGCTTAACTACTGAATTAACGCCGTTTGTTAGCGCAACATATAAATGTAGCCTCAGTTTCATGAATGTGAACAAGTTTATGCTGACAAGGTCGTCTCACAGATGGCCTTGCATGTTGGGTATCTTGTATTGACGGAGCAAGTACCATCTACATCTAGCTCCATGACTCGAGGAAATACCAGGCTTCTCCAGTAGTACGGCTTCGTCAGTGCTATTCATTGTAAGAACTCCATAAAAGACTACAGGAAATACGTCTTAGATGGAATGGGCTGGAAGCAGCACGATGATCTAGATAAAAATGTACAGAGGGTTTCAAAGGAAAGGGAAATTTTCCAGTATCTTTTCATGTACGTTAAGACAGAAGAGTTTCAAATAGCAGTAACAGGAATGGGGGGAGAACAAAAGTAATTCCTGTCTTGGAACTCTTCTTCATTACGGCAACAACTGCGAAAGTATGGAGTCTAAATCCTACAGTTACGGCCCTTTTGTTAATTCTTAGTATATTTGTTTCTAGCAGCATAGCTTGCTTGTTATATGTTCTTCTGAAACGAACATTTTTATGCCTTAAGTACTCCTTGTATACGATAAATATATTCTACAAATAAAATAGCACTATGTTAAAATCTTATTTCAGTACATTACTGACAGAGGTATTTTAATGTTGATGAACATCTCGTAAATGTCATACTTATATATTACTGAATTGACTAGATATGCCTTTACTTCCGTTTTTTAGTGTTTTCTGAAGAAGAGTTATTAACAGCCTGAATACCAGTTAAAAACAAAATAAAGGTTTGGAGGGAACTATATATTTTATTCATGAATACAGTAGCTCGAAACGACAATGAAAAACAGTTTAGCTACAAGCTCTGTTATAACTATAGTTGCCATCCGTTCCGATATATCGGGACCGTCACCGTTATTGAAATTCTTGTCCCAACTTCCCGACAACAACGAATTTTGTCCCCATTTTGTAAAATACTTTTACGAGCTTGGCTCAAGTACTGCAGTAACGCCATCTATTGGCGCAACATATAAATGCAGCCTCAATGACTATTAATATGTCAACGAGATATGTTGACAAGGTCGTATCACTGATGGCGTTGCTTGTTGCGTATCCTATATCGACGATACAAGCATCTTGTGCATCTAGCGCCATCATTCGAGAAAATACCAGATGTCTCCAGTAGCACGCGGGCTGGAACTATCAGAGCAGCGCCACGCGGAAGAATCGGGCAGTCCCTATTTGGATACCGATCTGATAAGATGATTCTTTCTAAACGTAATACGAACAACGAGTGCACGTTAGTAATGTTTGAAGTGTTTACTGCAAATATATAGGGCCTGATATGTACAGTGACGTGAACTTCGACGACTAAAGTTTTATTATCGACTGTTTACCGCCTAATAAACGTATCATAGCTCACGAAAATTCCTAAGGACGGAAAGAGAAAGTATGACTTTTCGGCTGATTAGACAAAAGAGTGGTGCTTTTACAAGAAATGACGTACGGATCTAGAAGAGTTGTGTGGGATTTGTAGCTGTTTCATCTCAGTAACTCACAGAGGTAAGGCGAATATGAGGCACCACATTTCTACGAAGGACCATGCAAATAGATTCACGGTAGTATTGACATTAAAGCCTATGTTTACATTTATGATTAAAGAAGTTACCCAGGAAAAACTTCTCGTTGCTGCTGGAGAACTAACAATAGCTTGTAAAGTTGTTAAGCATCATCAATCCATCCGTTTTCCTGATTGTAACGTAAAACTGAATGCCAAAATGTATCCTGACTCCAAAGTCGCCGCTAAGCAGTCTACGGCTAGGACCGAAGCTACAGCGATCGTTAAAAATATTCTCGCACCGCACTTCATGTCCGAACGCGTAAAACAATTGCAAGAAGTTTCATTTTACGCCATAGGCGCCGACCACAAGACTGAAAGAATGTTCGCTTTCGTTGTTCAATACTTTACTGAAAACAACGGAATCCAGCAGAAGCTGTTAAAGTTTGATTCGCTGAATAACGAAACATCGGAGACAACTTCAAAGTTTTGTCTAGACACTTTAAGACAACCACAAATTATATTTCATAAATTAATCGCCTTTTGTGGGAACAGTACCAATGTCAACTTTGGAGGGCTTCATCGAAACAGCCAGCGGAATGGGTTTCACCAAATTAAAGAAGAAATAGGAAAAAATGTAGAAAGAAATGAATGCGCTGCCCATATTCTCCACAATACTATATCAAGTGTTGCTGGAATCTTCTGTCCACATTGTAATAACTGTCATGGTAATATTTAATTATTTTTCAATATACACAGTAAGGTCAGATTTGCTGAAAGATTTCTGCTTATAAGTTGATTTCAATCATCAGACCCTTCTAACTCACTCAGAAACAAGAGGGCTGTCGTTAATGCCCACTTTTGAGAGAATAAGCTTTGGATTCCACTATAACAATTTTTTTAACGCCGAAGACAGGCCACCTAAAACTAATTCAGATTATTTCAGTGAAATTTACTTCATCTTTGTGCAATCAAACTTGACTCTGTTTAAAAAATATATAAAAATCTTGGAGAAGAATAAAACCCCTATAATTGAAATAAGAACTATATTGATAGACACTCAAAGATGTCTGGATGAAAGGACGATGCCAATTTTATTGGATGCAAACCAAGATGAATCTGAAGAAATTAAATTTCTTTTAACGGACATAATGTATTTGATTGAAGAGAAATGAGCATTTGGCGTCATTGGCCGGGAGGCTCCTTACGGGGTAGGTCCGGCCGCCTTGGTGCAGGTCTCACTACATTCGACGCCACATTGGGCGACCTATGCGGCGGATGGGGATGAAATACGGCAGCCCGTCACGCTGGCCTTTTTTTAAAAATCTCATTTTGTTCTACATTGTTGGTTGCAATTGTTCGTGGCGGACGTCCAATGACACCCTTTCAGGTCGTTTGTTGAACCGTTCACTCAGTTTTTTTTTTGTTAAAGAGTCTAGCGAAACTCTCTGACCGAACACGCTGAGCTACCGTGCCGGCAACCATTCAGCTATCGGGACGGACCGAGTATTTGATTAGCTGACACTATCTGAAAACCCAGAGAGGGTGATGATTGAAAACACCCTTATGTACCTGACTAAAAGTGGCGTGAAGGGTTCTGGAGACAATTGTTCTCAGAAATATATGTATTTAAAGAGCTCTTTAGAAACGAACCGTGACTCGGAAGAATTGAAATCTAAACAGTCCGTAAAAGAAACGTGGATGCACTTTCCTAAGGAAAAAAAATTTTGCGACAATTTGTTTTCTATTCTCACGCACAACGCCACTGTGGAAAGTGTATTTTCACTGACGTCGGCCCGTTGGTCTGGTGGAAAAGATCGACTACTGACTTGGACCATGAAATTAATCTTACAGTGTCAGTTTAACTACAAGATGACTTATATCGAGTTTTATAAATACGTAAAATGTGAAAGAGACTTATTGAAAAATGTGATATCTTCCGAAGAATATGGTGTACCAACTACCTCTGACACAACAAGTTCCATGTAATTGGTTTCTAAATAAAATTAATTTTATTAAATAATTTTTTTTACTTCATTTCTACACTCCCGTCTCAGAATGTCCCGACGAGGTAACAGCTAGATGTGGCAACCCTGTGTGCGACCAATAATAGCAATATACAGGCCAAGCTTTCCAACAGTAGCCTATATGCTTGTTTCGTCGGAATATTTCTAGGCAGTAACTTTGTCAGTTTTTCAGGAATAACCAAACATATCACAACTGGAATAATGTCTACTTGGATCATCTGTTTCATTTTACTTTTGAATTTCATTTTGATGTTTTCAAAGTCTGTACCGTGCTTTGTGGTATACCAATAGTTAGTTAGTTTCATTTGCGTGATAAATCGCAATGATGTGGATCGACTCAGTTCATATCAATATCAATTTCTTTGTAAATAAAATTTGCCACCATTCTGATCATTTATTAGACAGACGTTAACAACTCCTACCCATCGCTAATTACACATTACAACAATAGTCTAATGCTGAACAGAAGAACTTGTCAAACAGATTTTGCATTTCTGTCTCTCATGCATTTTATATCACTGTGTAACTGATCAAAATTTTTGATTCCAACAGTGTGAATCCCTGTTTGTGCTATATACAGTCTTAATGTGGCGTAATGAATATCATTTTTGCTTCTGGCATTGTAATTATGTACTTCATTGTTCCTGTTGAAGCCGTCCGAAGTGGCCGTGCGGTTCTAGGCGCTGCAGTCTGGAACTGCTAGACCGCTAAGGTCGCAGGTTCGAATCCTGCCTCGGGCATGGATGTGTGTGGTGTCCTTAGGTTAGTTAGGTTTAACTAGTTCTAAGTTCTCGGGGAGTAATGACCTCAGAACTTGAGTCCCATAGTGCTCAGAGTCATTTTTTGTTCCTGTTGAAGTGCAGAGGACAAATTTCTTGAGCGGATAGACCCATAATCACGCACCGAGCAGCAGGCAGGTACGATGAAAAGAGTGCTCATATAAATCTTCTGCCAAAGCCTTCTTCAGAAAGCAAGCAGAGCACACACACATACACACATGCACACAAAAATGGTTCAAATGGCTCTGAGTACTATGGGACTTAACTGCTGAGGTCATCAGTCCCCTAGAACTTAGAACTACTTAAATCTAACTAACCTAAGGACATTAAACATCCATCCATGCCCGAGGCAGGATTCGAACCTGCGACCGTAGCGGTCGCCGTGTTCCAGACTGTAGCACCTAGAACCGCTCGGTCACTCCGGCCGGCACACGCACACACATTCACACAATCATACCCACATAACTCACTCCCACATGACCCTGTCTTCGACTGTTCTAGCCAGAATCTTTTCTGAAGGTGGAGGAAATGTGAACAATGAGTAATTATCGATGGGAGGAATGTAGGGCATAAGATGCTGCACCGACAAAGGGCGTGGTCAGGTCGTCGTGTATTGTGGAGAGACCTTTGATGCCGTGTGGCTCGTGTTACGGAGCCTTTGCAGTTTGAAAGGCAATGAAAAACACAGCAATGCCTAAAGCAAACAGCGCAACCATAATTCATGTATACAAAAGTTAATATTGCTTAAATGGCTTCACTTGCGAATGAAATTTGAGTGCACTAAACTTAATAATGCGATCGGATCGATTAGCAACCTCCATTTATGACGTAACAACTCTATTTCGACACAATCAAAGCACCAGATGCTATTTGTGGTGCGATCCCAAAAGTTAATAGAACAGTCGAAGCTGGGCACGGGTACGTCAGAGTGACGTCACGGGGAAGCACCACCGTGAACCTAATGTTTTGGGCTATATAAGATGGCGGAGACACTGGCTTCAGGTTTGTGACGTAATGACAAATTTTTTTTTTACCTCCAAAGTTTTCAACGAAGTTAATGTTTTTATCAGCACAATTGAATGTGCTTTCGTTCTAGAGAGAGTCTTTCGACTCTTAAATCTACTAACTTCTTATCAGAAAACTTCAAAGTTATCGTGGTTGTTTTATACGCTGTGTAACAGAAATCTAAACACAGCAAAGAAAGACTAAACCAAACAGTTAGTGCATTGCAAGGCTGATTAACCGAAAGTGGAACTTTTTCTATATTTATACATCGTGTTGTGTGCAACGAACCACACAACGACTACGTCCTGTGTTTGACTGCACAGGCGCCCATAAACATCTGGTGCACTAGTACTATAACCTATGACGTGAGCTTACAGTATTTCAGGCTAAGCACTTGCACAGCAGACTGGTGGCAAAAGCAGCAGCACTGCCAGCATACGCTGCTGTAGTGTATCCCCTGGTCTGGTACTTCAAGTAGTCCTGTCGACGTCGAGTTTATGTAGGTCCCTATATACGAGCGATATATCTCTGACAGCAATATCGATTGCAATTTATTGCCCCCATCGACCCCGCCACACGCGATAAATTTACCAATGCACATTTAACCCGTATTTGAAACGCCACTGTACCGTCATGTCTTGTAATGGTAAGTGAACTGCTATGCATAGGAGCAATGGCAATTCTTCTGCATGCATAGACTAATACTCGTGAGAAAAAGGAAGATTTAATCTCTGCAGCAAGACGGAGTTCCTGGGTAATCTACCTGATACTTTAATAGAAAAAAAAACATTATTGTATGTATTAGATCTGTTAAAAAATAGGCCGGCCGCAGTGGTCTCGCGGTTCTAGGCGCGCAGTCCGGAACCGTGCGACTGCTACGGTCGCAGGTTCGAATCCTGCCTCGGGAATGGATGTGTGTGATGTCCTTAGGTTAGTTAGGTTTAAGTAGTTCTAAGTTCTAGGGGACTAATGACCACAGCAGTTGAGTCCCATAGTGCTCAGAGCCATTTCAGCCATTTGTTAAAAAATATCGATATATCAATATTTTTTCAAAATATAGATTAATATTTGAAGTTGTGCTTTTGAAACTTTAGTAGAACATTTTATTTTCACTGTCTGAAGGAGTCTTACTGGCTTTTGAGCATTCATCAGGTCAAGTATTTCTGTTTCACCATGTGAAGCAAGTATAGGTGGCACAAAGAAGAAGTCCAATTGCTTTTTGTGGGGGATGAATGGAATAACAAGATTTCCGACGTGAAACGGCCTTAAAAAACAATTTTTAATGCTACTCATGTGCTATTTCTTCACACCGTCATTCTTCAAAAACAGATGCTGAAAATAATAAACAAAAATCTAAATGAAATACTGGTCTTTGTGGTGGGTGGAGAAGTGTGAGAGGAAATCTGACGTAATCGGCGCTCGGCGCTACTAACACAAAACTGCAACGTTTAACTTCGCCACGCAGGTTTGATACTGCAATTGCTAGGTCACTGGCGTTTGCACAAATGGAAAACCAGGGAAGTGGACATGAAGTGTTCCGGATAAGCCCGATATGTGGCGAAACTGAACGACGGACCCATTGGACACCTTTTACTGCGCCACTTGCGTGCAGTTACCATTGTTGGCAAAGTGGTTATCGCCAAGCATGAACGTGCGTCATATTCCTTCAATACATGCTCTAAGCGGGATAAGGAATCAGCAAACTTGCTGATATACAGAATATATAATAATCAATCAATACTTAAATATACAACTCTAAAACTGTCAGTATATTTACAATTTGCATCCGATATTTTTATAGGCCAATACTTCCATACTATGTCCATCTATGCACCAATATACCAGTACCTATTATCGATATTTCGACGGCCGATTATTATAATCTTTCTTAAGTATTGATACATTGGATTTCCGATATATTTAAAAATATCAACAGTCTTAGAAATTATCTGACATTTTCAGAAGGATAGAGATCTATTATTGTATCTACAATTTTTGGACATCTTTGATCAGTTCATTAAAAGCCTTTATTAATATTTAATCCCTTTCCTGTCTCACTTTTTAGATACATTCGAAATATGTCTTATCTAACTGATAGAGAAATTTATTTATTTATTGAATGTACCTGCATTGATAACATACGGGATTCATATTCGGATGGTCGGTGCTTGAATCCTCGTCCGGCCATCTAGATTCAGCTTTCCGTGAGTTTTCTACATCGCTTAAGGGGAATGCTAAGATGGTACCTTCCGTAACCTTCCTCAGTCCGAGCTCGTGCTACGCCTCTAACGACGTCATATCTTTCTTAGATAATACTTAAAGGGTGGTGCGAGAAATGTCATACATGGGCCATTGTTTGTATCACTTTTGATTTAAAAAATATCTCAGTTCTTTCTTTTTGGATTAATCATAAGTAACATGAATGCTCAGCGAGTATGCAGTACATGTTCAATATGCCCATCTTCCTGACGTATCATCTATTCGCGATGAAGTGTGACGTTTCCTCAATCTACGACACAAGTCTTCTGTGATTCCCTGGAAAACAGCTGCGATAGCTGCTCTCAGTTCCATTAAACTACATGGTTTGTTGCGATACACTGTCCTGGAAACGTTCTGGGTATTGATGGGACATCACACGGTGCCAGAAATGTTCGTGCAGGAAATCCCATAATAGCGTTTACTATATGAAGACGAGCTCCATTTGCATGAACCTTTGTCTCATCGTTGGTGAGCCTGTTGTACACTGATGCGCTGAAGAAACTGGTATAGGCATGCGTATTCAGAGATATGTAAACAGGCAGAATAGGGTGCTGCGGTCGGCAACGCCTATATAAGACTACAAGTGTCTAACGCAGTTATTGGATCGATTACTATTGCAACAATAGCACGTTATCAAGATTTAAGTGAGTTTGAACGTGGTGTTATAATCGGCTCACGAGCGATAGGACACAGCATCTCCGAAGTAGCGATGTAGTGGGGATTTTCCCGTACATACCATTTCACGAGTTTACCGTGAATATCTGGAATCCGGTAAAACATCAAATTTACGACATCCCTGCAGCTGTAAAAAGATCCTGCAAGAACGGGACCAACGACGACTGAAGAGAATCGTTCAACGTGACAGAAGTGCAACCGTTCCGCAATTACTGCAGGTGTCAATGCAGGGCCATAAAAAAGAGTCAGCGTGAGAACCATTCAACGGAACATCATCGATTGGACTTTCGGAGCCGAAAGCACGATAGCACGACAAAAAGCTTTACGCCTCGCCTGGGCCCGTCAACACAGACATTGAACTGTTGATGACTGGAATCATGTTGTCTGATCGCACGTGTCTCGTTTCAAATTGTATCGAGTGGATGGAGACTCTGTATGTGAGCAAGGGATTATTCAAGCTGATGGAGGCTCTGTAATGGTGTGGGGCGTGTGCAGTTGGAGTGATATGGTACCCTGATACGTCTAGATACGACTCTGATGTACGTCAGCATCCTGTCGGATCACCTGCGTCCATTCATGTCCGCTGTGCATTCCGATGAATTGGGAAATTCAAGCAGGACAATGCGACACCCCAATTACTATAGAGCGACGCCAGGAACACTCTTCTTAGTTTAATCACTTCCGCTGGCTACCGAGCTCCGCAGACATGAACATTATTGAGCATATCTGGGACACCTTGCAACGTGCTGTTCAGAAGAGATCTCCACCCCCACATACTCTTACGGATTTATGGACAGCTGTGCAGGATTCACGGTGTCAGTGTCCTCCAGCACTACTTCAGACATAAGTAGAGTCCATGCGACGTCGTGTTGCGGCACTTCTGCATGCTCGCTGGGGGTCTACGTGATATTAGGCAGATGTAACAGTTTCTTTGGCTCTTCGGTGTATAAAATCACTGACGAAAATTATTCCACAAAATCTGAAATTTGTGGAAGGTACTATGTGATCAAACTGCTGAGGTCATCGGTCTGTAATAATCCCAAGACACACACACATACCCGAGGGAGGACTCGAACCTCCGATTGTGGGAAGCACGCTACCCGTGACAAGGCACGAAAGACCGCGCGGCTACGCCGCGATTGTTCCACGTCAAGTCTATGTAGAACGCACTGTTAACTATGCAATTGAAAATTATTTTCTGATTAATTTTATGGGCGGAATCAGTACACTCACTTGTTCTGCATAATATTCAATCAGCAGCTTCTCGTGCCCAGAATCTTGTATACTGCCTATTGACACTACTGTTAAGATGAATCCACCTTGTCAGAGAACCATTTGTTATGAATCACGGCATCATTATTTGCAAAAGCCAAATTAGCAATCAGTTTACGTCAGTCTGTGCAACACTGTCATTTTGTATGCTAATAATTCTACGTCAGCATGAAGTATTCTCTGAAGAGAACAACGTGAGAAGCCCAGTTCAGCTGAAGCTCACCTCGTGGATTTCCGAGGACTTTGCATCAAACCCACTCTCACAGCCTCGATATTTTCTGTAATACGAACTGTGTTGGCACGAGTTCGATTTTGTTCTGAAACACTGCACTCAGTTTTAGTGGTTAGTCTGTACACTGTCTGCCGGCCGCGGTGGTCTCGCGGTTCTAAGCGCGCAGTCCGGAATCATGCGACTGCTACGGTCGCAGGTTCGAATCCTGCCTCGGGCATGGATGTGTGTGATGTCCTTAGGTTAGTTAGGTTTAAGTAGTTCTAAGTTCTAGGGGACTGATGACCACAGCAGTTGCGTCCCATATTGCTCAGAGCCATTTGAACCTTTTTTTTTTTTTTTTTTGTACACTGTCTGTTTGCATGGGGCCCACCTTGTACAAAAAATAAACACGAAAACGTCGCTTAGTCTCTTCCATAGGGTCTCCATTTTCTGGTATAGCGCCAACCGGCCTTTGTCCGCCATTTTATATTAAACTGAAGTGGGTTCAACTCGCACCAGCGATACTGAAAAGTGCTGTCTTCTGTTGAACCATGTACAAACTACAGCTACTCATCACAACATTCCAAGGTTAAACTAAAAACTAAACTCCGTCCGAACAGGTCATGAATACGCAACGGGACTGACCGGCCGCCGTGTCATCCTCAGCTCATAGGCGTCACTGGATGCGGATACGGAGGCGCATGTGGTCAGCCCACTGTTCTCCCAGCCGTATGTTAGTTTCCGAGACCGGAGCTTCTACTTTGCAATCAAGTAGCTCCTCAGTTTGCCTCACAAGGGCTGGGTGCACCCCGCTTGCCAGCAGCACTCGACAGACCGGATGCTCACCCATCCAAGTGCTAGCCCAACCCGACAGCGCTTCCCACTGCGGCAAGGCCGTTGGCAACATTCCAAGGTTGCCAGTCTGTAAATAAAATATTTATTACACAATGTCAGTGAATGAGCCATCTTGTACATTCGTATTCTCTGATGATTTCGGTTAGGATTATACAATCCAATTCGTAATGTAATTTAACTACATAATTCTTGTTTCCCTTGATACCTCTGTAACTGTTGTGTCCGTTCATACTGAGTCTACATATATTCTGATTCTGTTTGTAGCTTAGGATTTGGGGCCATTTCAATCTGCTAGCACAGTTCACGAAGTCCCAACATAATGATGGAAGACAGGACCAGTAACTTGGGTATTATTTTTTTTATTATCTATCAATATTCGTCACAGATGAGATAAGGCATTTCTTTGTGATGACAAGTTTCGGACCATCAGGTACGTTTTCAAACCAGGAAGTTAGATGTGAGTGTAATCATATAGACCAATCAATGTACATGTAACCAAATATTCATTACGCCTCACTAACAATCGTTATATTAATGCAAAATGATGAACTTCGCATGATTATACAATGATAGTGAGGTGTAATGAATGTATGTACATCGGTAGGACTGTATGATTACACATACGTCTAACGTCACGGTTTGATCTGATGGACCGAAACTAGTCACCATAAAGAAATGACTATTATCGCAATTGTGACGGATATTGAAGGAAAATAAAAAATTTAACATAATTCAGGTTTTAGGATTCAATTTTAAGGACAACAGTTTACAAACAAAGTTTCCTGAGTCTATTCTACGCAATATAAAATGTGTTTCAATAAGATCAAGTATTTCGTGTTTATCCTTCCAAAATGTATTTAACAGATACATTTGAACTCCCCAGTTCATTTTTCATTTACCAGTCTTCTGCTTACCTATAAATTCATGCATAATGGCTCGGAGGTCTCCACATGTCTATAGAAATGTTGTCAGTGTAAGCGCTGTTGCTTCACACAACTCTTCTTGTAAAACGTGTGAGGAAGAGGTTGATGATGTGAATTACGAGGGACTTAAGTGTAAGTCTAGGCTGGTCCCGGCGGAAGTTCGAATCCTCCCTCGGGCACAGGTGTGTGTGTTTGTCCTTAGGATAATTTAGGTTAAATAGTGTGTAAGCTTAGCGACTGATGACCTTAGCAAGTAAGTCCGATAAGATTTCACACACATTTGAACATTTTTTTGTAAGTCTAGACTACTATGTATGTCCTACATTTAACTTAAATCTGCACTTAAAAGTATCTCACTCTGTCTACAAATAGAAAATGTGACAACCGCAGATAATTTCAGATTCGCTTTGTGGCAGCTTTTCGTTCGGTGACATTAGTAACCTTACATCTCGCTCACCGGTCTTTCAAGAGGAGCACTGAGTTGTGCATTCACGAACATGGGCTCTCGTTTGCACACACCACTTTCCTACGCGTCCCACCACTACAAAATTCTTCTGAACACAGTGAATTATGTATAGTATATTACATCAATCCCTATAACTTTGAACCTTTCTGGCTCACTGATTAAAATTGAGAGTTGAAATTTTAAATATTTTATTGGCTGTAACCCAGCAACCGTACGCTATTTAATTACAGAACGTATGTACAGCCACTTCAGTTGCCCAAAATTTTGTCAGTTGACTACGGCTTCGATTGCATTAAGATGTGATTATGGGTATTGCATGTAACTTTTTATTCTAATTAAGATTGCCCTAGTGCAGTCGAAACCGTGGTCAATTGACAAAATTTTGTGCAACCGAAGTGACTGTATATACGTTCAGTAATTAAAACTGGGAGTAGTTTGATTTTAATGGATTTGTACATAATTGGTTTAAATACCTCCGCTACATGATAGAAAAAATATTCTGTTTAAAAAACTATAACTTGTTTCTATAATTCTCTCAGAAATAGCTGATGTCCATAATTATGAAGGAGGATGACGTTTCTTAGGTTTACCTATCGATATACTCACCTTAACCATTATTATGTAAGTATTAGAGCAAAAGGCCGTAACTGAAACATCCGGTATATCCAAAACGAACTCAAAGATTAGCTATTGAACTGTAAGCAAATAATGAAAACATATTAAATACATTAGGAGAAAGAAATTTGCGGAGAAGAGATAGTTTGAAGAAAGTGTGCAATGTCCATATAGACGAACTGAGGCTGCAATGCAGTGAATAGCACGAAACAAAATACTGTCACGCAAAGTAGAGTTGGAAAATTTGTGTAGACTATTGGTTTGGACGTGGCTCGTATAACGAGATGTATGAAATATGGTACCTCAATAAAAGATATGTAAATATTTCTGACCACATAAACGGCTGGGTAATGAAGGAGCAGGGTCTTGTTCTTTGAAGACGTGAATGTCTCTTTGGACCGTTTTACGCAGATACAAATTAACTGCTGATCAATGATATGTTTCCGAAATTGGATTTGTGTCTGTTCTAAACTTTTAACACAAAGATTCTATAATACTATCTTGTTATTTTTTGTGACTTTCACTGCTCTTGTGTTTGAATGATATGGTAATTGTACGCATTACCGTCTGTCCTTAGACAGACGTAGAATCGGTAACAGTTTGCTATGAAATGTATTGCACATCTATAGCTTATACTCATTACGTCAGTTTCACAGCCTCCAGATAGAGACTCAGGCTTTCGGCGCTAGATGTGCAGGTAATGTTTGTTAATCACCTTTGGTTAGTAGTGATGGTTCAGTTCGATATACTCCCATTCTTAAAAACGAGGCTTGAAATTATTTAAGGGTATTTAAGCTACCTCTAATCCCTGGCGCTACAGTTTATGTAATTTGCAAATTTTCCTTTAGTTGGAGCTGGAAACATTTTTCTAAATTTTTGGACTTCATATAGACTGGAAGATAGATTTCCTGTATGTCTGCAACTGTTTATTCTTCCCAACTTAGATGCTCATCCACGATTATGGTGAGGTCATTTAATATTTTCTGAAATGGTAACTGAATACCGTTGAGAGGTACTGAAGCGGCTGTTTCGCGAAAGTCAACTGGTCAACATTCGGTGTGGTTGTTGAGAGGAATTACCACTTAGAACTGCATACATGAGAAGACACTTAGTATTTTGCTAGGTGAAAGATGTTCGCAAGTAGGCAACTTGGACATCAGTCGAGATGTACTCAAACGCACAGCAAATACTGGTGTAAATAGGAACGTAAAGGAAGGTAAGGAAATATTTCTGCTTAACAAACAACGTTCCCGTGCGATCAACATGAAAAATTCATCTCCAACACAGAAATTTTGTGCACCAATGGACAAAGACTATGAGTATATGAGAATACGCCCCTAATCAGGTACATGACGAAGACAGCTTTGAGAGACGGGAAATACCGGTTGTCGTCAGAATGCTGATACTGAAACAGAGAACAAAAACTGAATGATGTCAGCATTAGAGTAAGGAGATACACGCGAGAAAATATCAACCAATTTAAAAATAAAATTCTATCTGCTGACTTAATAGAAAAGAAGTCAAATCATTAAACGGATCGCAGCCATCCGTCCAGACACGTTGTGACCATGCTGGCAACGAAACGGAGGATGGCAGAGGGAAGACCGAGATACTAAACACCTTTTTCCAAAGTTCTTTTACTGACTGAGAAGGTACTCTGTTTCCTTCCATAAATCGTCGCACGAATGTCATAATGACAAATATCTAAATAAGTGATCATGGAATGGAAAGGAAACTGAAATCGGTCAGCAGAGGTAAGTCCACTGGATCTGATGGGATACCAATAGGATTCTACATACAGTATGAGAGAGAACTTTCTCCTTTTCTAGCATCCACGTATATTAGGTCGCTTAAGGAGCGAAGCGTTGCTAGTGACTAGAAACAAGAGCAGTCATTTCCATTTTCAAGAACGGGCGAACAAAAGACTATAGGCCTGCATTTATGATTTAATTGTGTTGTAGAATTTTGGGACACGTTTTATGTTCTGGTGTAGTGAAATTTCTGCAGACCGAATATCTCCTCTGTAGGATGCAACATGAGTTCCAAAACCAATGACCGCGTGAAACCCAGCTTGCTCTATTCGTTCCCGAGATCCAGAAAGGAGCAGATACCGGGGGGAGGGGGGGGGGTGCAGCTTGATGCTGTGTTCCTTCACTTCTGGGAGGCGTTAGATACAGTTTCGTACAGCCACCTAATGAACAAAGTAAGAGCGCACAGAATATCAGAGTAGCTGCCTGATTCGACTGAAGAATTTCTAGGAAACAGAACACAGCATTTGATAAATGGCTCTAAGCACTATGGGACTTAACTTTGAGGTCATCCGTCCCCTAGAACTTAGAACTACTTAAACCTAACTAACCTAAGGAAATTATGTTGGAAATTAGGGTTTTAAGTCAAAAGAGTGCGGAATAAGATGATGTACTGGAATGCTGTATAAAGCCAACCTGCTTTCAGCAAAAATGCCTGCATTACTTATTGAACGTCCCGCGCAGATAGAGCGAGCCATTATCCATGCCCAAGGCAGGATTCGAACCTGTGACCGTAGACTGTAGTGCCTAGAACCGCTCGGCCACTCCGGCCGGCATTTGATAAATGATAACTTCGGAAGTTCGATGAGACCCTTCGCGGTTGATGTTGTATACAGAGAGGTCGCAAAGCCAGAGAAATGAACTGAGCAGGTGGAAGAGCGATAGTGGATCTACGCTTGATGCAGGGGTTGGCAGTTGATTGTCAAAATAAACAAGTGTGATGCACCGAATATGTACGAGGGGCGTTCAACAAGTAATGCAACACCTTTTCTTCTGGGCCGATTCGGTTGAAATAATGCGAAATTTATCGTGGGATGTTCCCGCTTAAGCCGATATGATTCCATGAAATTCCGACAGGTGGCCGCGCTGTAGGTAGCCTCCGAAACAGCGCCTGTGACACCTGCAATGTTGGAACGTGCGGACACTATCATTCGAGGTAACTGACGAATAACACTCAAATACCTCGCTTTATTGGTAGCGCTGACACACGTCCACCAGTTGGCGTACTCAAAGGTGTGCGCCTGCTGGGTACTTCGCCGCCTAAAGGAAGACCATGAAGAGAATGAAGAACAATTTGTGCTGAACTGCTTCCGCGTTACAAGGCTGATCGTGACAATTAGTTGTCGGACATCGCCACAGGCGATGAAACATGGGTTCATCACTTCTGATAGGGAGTATTACCACAACACCTGTCTTTCGAGGAAATAGTTCAAAGCCGCACTCTCAGCCACTCAGCTCTCATTCATTCTACAACCAGAATCTTGCATATTTCAACTTCCATCTGTTTCGTCCAATTAAGGATACACACCATGGGTGTGGTGTTACTGATGCAGCAAGACTTCGGCGCCGATGTCGACCAGTTGTAAAATATGGGCATACAGGCCTTCCCAGTACGGTGGCGTAAGGCCGTCTCATCGGATGGAAATTATATTGAAGAATAGAGTATTGTAGCTAAAAGAGTGGGGAATAAGATGGTGTATTGGAATGCTGTATAAAGCCAACTTGCGTTCAGCAAAAAGTGCGTAGCATTACTCACTGAACGTCGCGCGCAGATAGAGCGACCCATTATTTTATGATTCCAATGTCGCAGAACTATCACTAGTAGCAGTCATATCTAGTACGTACTGAAGAACTTAATGTGGAATGACCACCTGACTCTAATCGCAGGTAATGCCGATTGAGAGAACTGATAGATTAAATATAGAAGATCGGGAGAAGAGCAGCGGTCTTCGTTACAAGTTCATTTAGTAAGCGCGAAACTGTCACGGAATTTCTCAGCCAACTTCAGTAGTAGACCCTGCGAAAGAGGGGTTGCGGATCACGGGGAGGTTCAAGCGGTTCAAATGGCTCTGAGCACTATGAGACTTAACATCTGAGGTCCTCACTAGCCTAGAACTAAGAACTACTTAAACCTAACTAATCAAAGGACATCACATACATCCATGCCCGAGGCAGGTTTCGAATCTGCGACCGTAGCGGTGGCATAGTTTTAGGCTGAAGCGCCTAGAACCGCTCGGCCACAACAGCCGGTGGGGGTGGTTTACTGATGAAATTCCGAGGGTACGTTCCTGGAAGAGTCAACCAAAATATTGTTCCCTCTTGGGTATATCTCGCCAAAATATCATGAACGTAAAATTAGAACGCTTACCAAGAGCTGGCCGGTGTGGCCGAGCGGTTCTAGGCGCTACAGTCTGGAACCGCACGACCGTTACGGTCGCAGGTTCGAATCCTCCCTCTGGAGTGCATGTGTGTTGTGTCCTTAGGTTAGTTAGGTTTAAGTAGTTCTAAGTTCTAGGGGACCTATGACCTCAAAAGTTAAGTCCCATAGTGTTCAGAACTATTTGAATCATTTGAGCTTACCAAGAATCATCCTTCTTGCGAACCCCTCGCGACAAAAACAGGAAAGGTAGTAGGGGAAGGGGGGGAGGAAGGGGGGAGGTGGGGAGAATTACAGTGGTAGACAAAGTACCCTCCGCTACAGTCGGAAAGTGGCTTGCAGACAGAGTATGGGTGTATGACTAGATAAGGACGTGTTCTTACAATATTTTGTCACCGTGCGAGCCGCTAGTGGAAAACTGGAAGTGTACAGTGAGTGCGAAGCCGCGGAATGCGCTGAGGCGGAGGCGGTGGTGGCTGGGAATTGGGTCGACGCGGTTGCTTCTGATCAAGGGCGTGGCTGCTTCCCGCCCCACTGACCCACTGGCATTCCGTCCTTGGGTCTCTGAGAGAAGGCAAGAGGAGCTGTTGGCCTCACTGCGCATTCCGGGTAATGCCATGCAAAGTGACTCAGCTTACATTAGGTTGGAAGAACGCCGCCGTCTGGAAAAGGAGCAGTCTCTGCTCCTCTTTAGGGTAGCACTGTATCTGCTACTGCAATCTACAATCAGCATAGCTCAGACGCAAGAACACCGGCCAGGCTGCATGTTGCTTAATAGTATATCGCTACATTTTCTTTCTGTTTACCTTCTTTTAAAAAACAAATTAGGCTATGCACGTCTGTAGAGTATAAAAACTACATGTAATTCAGAGACTGCCATGTCAAGGGGTACTGCACACGGTAAAATACATTTTTGTTCACCTCTTTGTGTATTTCTGTGCCGGCCGCGGTGGTCTCGCGGTTCTAGGAGCTGAGTCCGGAACCGCGTGACTGCTACGGTCGCAGGTTCGAATCCTGCCTGGGACATGGATGTGTGTGATGTCCTTAGGTTAGTTAGGTTTAAGTAGTTCTAAGTTCTAGGGGATGATGACCAGAGATATTAAGTCCCATAGTGCTCAGAGCCATTTGAACCATTTTTTCGTATTTCTGTACCTCTCAACAATGTTTACGTATTTCAGTAAAATATACTATCGATGTCAGAGCTCAGTGGTTCCATGCCAATTTCCCACACATATCTAGGTGAAAGCCGGGTTGGTACCCTTATCCAGTCCCAAGTATGAAGTTCTGAAACATTGCGAGAGCGTTCTCACACTTTCTCATGGGATAACACTAGACGCAGACAGATGGGGTACATGAATTCGTCCCCGGTGGGGCGAGGGACGAAGGGGTGTCAACAGGAAGGACATCCGCCCACCCTCTGTCACTGACGCTACGAAATCCAAAATAAATGACTGTCCCGTATAGCCACGAGATAAGGCAAAGAAAAAGAGGGCTGGTTCAGTTGTCACGCATGGAGTGTAAATCGACCTACATCCAGAACGTCAGGTACTCTCAGACAGAGAGCGTGAGATAACCTCTTTTCCATGTATCATCAAGACCAAATACACTACGCTTGACCAAGTTTGGATGAGGTGTACTCGGGGCTGTTGATATACGGAAGAATGTTGTCTTACTCTCTGTCAGCAAGTAACAATATGTTGCGGCTGCAGATGGATTTCCTTTTCAAGTGGCTGCAGGTGGATAGAAAGAAATATATTGAAAATAATTATTTTTCTCATTAAAGTCCAGATAAGAAGGCGTTCCGTCAGTTTTTTTCCCATTATCGAAGTTACAAGATAGTGGACTCATTCTGTATAATTCAGTATATTTAAAGAGAAGTCACGCAATTTCACAAGACTATATCTTCTGGACGAATAAAGACAGAAACTAGATCTGCATTTTATCTTACTCATCGAAACTAAATCTACATCTACACTCCACAAGTTTCCTTGCGAAAAGTGTCGAAGGATATTTTGTGCGGTACCGTCCAGAGATAGCAGTGTCACACCAAAGTGGACAACGAGAACTGATACCGTAGTCGTTAGCGAGCGTTCGTTGCATTCTGAAACAACCAGTAGCAGGTACTCCAGAAGACACGCCCTCCCTCTCACAAGGGAAATTCCCTACCGCACCCCTCTCAGAGTTCGTGGTGAAAAGGTTTATTGGATAGCCCATCAAATACTGAACACAGATCAAGCAAGAAAATAGGAAGAAGGTGTACTCAACTTTGGCAAAAAGAAGCAAAATAGAAACAGTCAACCTCCCAAGATATCGAGCTACTTAAAAGGGTTTGGGGTCATGGTTATGTGGTCACATTACTGGATTTCGAAGGGGCCATCATGATTCAGATCTATCGGTTACCCATCTTTTTCACAAAATTATGAACTGTCCATCCGGTCGTCGACGTGTCTGTTCGCTGTATTCAAGTGTATATCTTTATCGTGATGTAACGTCCGTATGAAACAGCGACATGTAATGAAGGAACCTCCAGACGGACGTACCTTCTATTGGTTCTACACAAGTACCACATTTTATGACTCTTGCCTTCTGTTTTGCAAGTTTTGACTCTCGAATTCCTTCGTTGTAAGATAGTTCACACCCATTTATTTATTGTTTTCATTTCTTTGATAGGTCTATGAGGCATTTAGCATACTGTCACTATTTATCCATCACGTTTACTTGCGACGGTTATATAGCCTTACCAAATCACTCGTAGTCTATAACTAATGTATAGTATGACAATTGCCAAGACTACAGAAGGAGGACAGAAACAATTCATAAATTTGTGAAAAAAAAGACACGAAGTAGTTTCCGAACACGGATCTCCCACTTTGCAAGCCAACACCGTGACCACACAAACAAGCCGTCGTCCTTGCGAGTCGCTGTTGTTAAGGTTCCTGATGAAATTTACTTTGGTAAATGTTGCATTTTGTATTTCAAGAGAACATTTTGTTAATTAGTGCATGAAGTAATGTTTTGCTATCAATGACAGCTGTAAATTATCCATTACTCCTATGGAGATATGATTTTCTTCGAACGCACGGTACTACACCTCCTGTTGCTCAAAGCCTTCAACGATGTCATCAGCCTTTCGAGGACACTGGTTGTTTAGAGAAATGAGATCCCACAGTTCACGTATGTGCGCTAGTCCAAGGCGCGCTGTTAACACACATAATGTATATTAACAACACATTTGGTCTGTAATTGAAAAAAGTGAATGCAGAAGGCAATGGAAACCATTGCATGAAAGACACACAATGTGCATCAATAGTACAAGTGATCTATAATTGAAAAATTGTCATAATAATCTCTCCAGTGGCAAAATATTCCACATTAGTCCTCTATTCAGATCTCCGAGAGGGAACTGCCAATGGGGAGGTGACTACGAAAAAACAGAAGGAATAACCAACAAAAGGATAACGTTCTACGAGTCAGGGCGTGGAATGTCACAAGTTTGAACGTAGTGGGAAATCTACAAAATATGAATAGGGAAATGCAAAGACTCAGCCTACATATAGAGTGTGTTAGTGAGGTGAAATGGAAAGTAGATAAAGGTTGTGATCAGACGAATACAGGGTAATATAAACAGTAGCAGAGACAGATATAAGGGGGTAAGTGTCGTTATGAAGAGGAAGGCAGGGCACAAAGTGGGCTACTGTGAACAGGTCAGTGATAGAGCTGTTCTCATCAGATTCGACAGCAACCAAAGCCGGGAGCAATAGTTCACGTATACATGCAACATCGTTGGCAGCAAATGAAGAGATGGAGAAGGTATATGTATATACTGAACTGATAATTCAGAGTGTAAAAGAAGATGAAAGTGTGATAGTTATGCGGAACTGGAACGCAGTTGTAGGGGAAGGAATATCAGAAAGGGTTAGAGGAGAATATGAGCTCGGCACTACTACTAAGAGAGGAGAAAGACTAATTGAGTTCTGCAATCAATTTCAGACGGTACTAACGAATACACTGTGTACTTGGAAAACGCCGCGAGATATGGGAAGGTTCTAGCTGGATTACAACACGCTCAGACAGAGATTCAAAAATCAGATATTGGATTCTAAGCCCAGCATCACACGAGGCCAGTTTCCAGCACTGCTGAGTGGTTTGTTGACTATCGTGGCGGTACAAATGCGCGCGGGTGGCGTTGTAAAGGCACGTTAGGGGAGCTGCAAGCTCTGCCCGCCTCCAGTAAGATACTGAACAATACTTGGAGGATATTTCGTTAAATGTTCAGCAAGATTTGGCACAAATTACCATAGATACATGCTACCTTCTGCACAACTTGGTCAGGGAATGGGAAGGGTATGAGTTTGAGGACACACTTTGTGTTGCTCGACTAGAGGATGAGACGCCAGTAGGGAAGACTCTAGCTGGTGACGCTGGTACATGCACCCGAACGGAATTTGCTGATTACTTCATACATGAAGGCCATGGAAATGATCTAAATGTACATTTGATTTGAAATCAAGATTAACGGGCAGCTGTTTGCTTGAAAAACAGCTCTGCATACGCTGAATTCGTAAAGTATTTCAGCTCGTACAATATTCTCCGTAAAACTGATATTTGGTGAAAATTAATATTACTTTTCTTACCAATTAAGTTTTCTCTGTTGTGGATGTGATCCGTGAAATTTGCTTCGAATTTCCCTGTGATGGACTACCACTCATTCTTCTTTGCGGTTTCGTTGCTGTAATCGTCGTGTTTCTGATCCCCTGTGGTAGGCCAATTTTCAGTCTCAGTGAAAAATCTTCTGCATTGATGTTTGGTCCGTGTATTCCCTTGTCCAGTGCCATTTTCTAAGATAGTGACAACCATCCACTTTCGCTTTACTGCAGCCAGCATTAGGAACAGAGAAGGCCGCGACTGGTGCGCTAGCAGCGCCGCACTCGAGCGTTTCAAAATGTGGCACGGCTGTGGCGCCTTCTGAACGCTACCTTTACGTACCTTGCGTAGTCTTAAGTTGAGCCACTTCTTGTGGTCGCCATTCTCTGCGAACCAGACCACCGACACGAAGAGACAAGAGAATCAAAGTATTTGACATGCGGTGCTACAGCAGAATGTTGGAAATCGCGTAGAATGGTAAGATAAGGAATGAGTAAGTTCTCCGTAGAACTGGAGAAGAAAAGAAAATACGGAAAACAGTAACTATAGGGACAAGTTGGTAGGATATGTTGTAAGGCATCAGGAAATAATCTCCATGACACTAGAGGGAACTTCAGAGAGTAAATCTTTAAGGGAGGACAGCGATCGGAATAGACCCTGCAAATGAACGAGGATGCAGAGTGCAAGTACTACTCTGAAATGAAGACGTTGATGCAGGAGACGTATGGAGAAAAAGATATGTCATTTTACAACATTGTCAGGTTAACATGCCCATTAACCACAGAGGCTCACTAGGGAAAACACAACCGAACAATAGTGTCGTCACCGTTCCGATTGCACCAAGCAGGCTACATCAAATATGAATAGATAGCTTGGATCTGTGATGGCATGCGACATGAGTAACATAGTTTACTTTGGTAATCTCGTTAACACGCGGAATTTAAGCTGTAAATTAGATAAGCACTTGTGTATATGCATGATTTACGATGTTATAGATGCAGTTTTTATGTATTTTGATGACTTTAATGTGTGGTACGAATATCGAGTTACATTCGACGTATGACCTACAGTGTACTGCAATAGAGCCAACAAGCAAGGCACGTGCATTTTAATAAATAATACAGAAAATCGAGATGTGGAAATATCCAATTTCAATTATCATTCTCCTTTCAAAGTGTGGTGCAAGTAATGAACTATGAGCATTCACTAGTTGTGCTTAACCTATCCATTAAATGAGAATTTTGAGAAATAACGACTTTATTTTCTTGCAAAGTTCGAATTTTCGTTGGCGAAATGAGATCTTTGCAGGTTACAATAAGTAACTGTGTGTTTGTGTGTGTGTGTGTGTGTGTGTGTGTGTGTGTGTGAGTGAGAGAGAGAGAGAGAGAGAGAGAGAGAGAGAGAGAGAATAATTTTATTTTAGTAGCTAAGTTTCTATTTTGATATAATGGGCTTTCGTCTCCTACCATTATCCTTGGCCGTTTGTGAAGTCTGTCTTGATCCATCATTTTTACATACATGTCGTATGTAAACATCTTGTGTTATGTTCTTCTTCTGTATTGCGAAAATATGTTGTGAAAGTGATACATTGCACTAAAGATATCATAAGAACATTCTCTTCTTCCCTTTAAAAAATGGTGGTTTGTCACCTCGTTTGTCTTATGCTACGTTGGGTGTTCCTACATCACATATTATGATTAGGTTTTTGGTATTATTTAGGGGCTGATTATGTGGAATACAGCCAGTAAACCTTCATAGAGCCTTATAACAATAATTCTGATCGGTTACTCTTGCACTGTTTCTCGAAAGCTCCTTTTACGTAACTCAAGTATAATAAAAAACTGAAAACAATGTTAGACAGTTAATTACGTCGATTATATTTTGCTCGTGTAGGGCATGATACATTATCTTCTTCGCCCCTAAAGTAGCACTTGCTCAGGTGAAACTTTTAAAATGGTTCGGTGATGTCAATTCTTTCTATGAATCTTCAATAACGTTTTATCATATAGACATAGCGACATCCCTTTACATACTCCTATATTAGAGTTGGAGATACCATTGTAACGCTTGACATAACATTGTGTGTGTGTTTGTGTGTGTGTGTGTGTGTGTGTGTGTATGTGTGTGTGTGTGTGTGTGTGTGTGTGTTGTTAACGATTAGCAAGTATCATAGAACATTTTTAATTTGGAATTGTTTAAACGGAACGTCCATTGTCCCTTACGTTAAGTGTGGGTCTAAACATGGAATAAATTGTATTTCTACAATATATGGCATTACTTTAGTCTGCCAATTTGCTTTTGTGCTAGCTTGCTTATCATGGTATTTTAGCCAACATGCAGTTTCAGTAATGACAGACCTGGTTATCTGAGTTCCACTGCAGTGTCTCATTTGCACTTGCACATGAAGTTCCAACTGCCTGTTTAGCATGTTAATTTTCAGGTACGTGTGTTGGTAATAATGCTGGCATGGAAATAGCTTGGGGAAATTAATTGGAGAATTCGTAGTCATCTTCTGATGGGTGTATATGTGAGTGTGAGTGTGTTTGTGTACGTTTTTGGAAATTAACTTTGTGGTACCTGACAAAAACATTGCGTTCTTTGTGCTGATGGCATACCTCTACCGACACGGAAAGAAAAATGAGACACTTCACATGCATCATAGCACAGTTTAAATGTGTAAATGATGTAATACGAGGGTCCGTTGTGCCTTGCATCAAGTATGATACAACAACAGAGCTATCGATTTTAGTAACTGCTGCTATGGATGTGTGTTACTTTGTGTGTGTGTGTATTTTGATAATTTGGATGAGGAAATACGGCAAGTTAAACCCTCTGCGCAATTTCTACGCATTTCAAGTGAAGCTTACGTAATTTTTTGAACATGGCGCAGTTTTACACATTTCAAGTGATGGTTCTAATTTTTTTTTCGATAAAGAAATCTCTGAACATGTCCGTTACGAACTGCTTGAAATGTTTAATTTTAATGGCCAGTAAAACACTACAGTCTAAGAAGCTGTTTCGTGGTAAAATATTGCATCGTGATTGATGGAGAGGGACGTGGCCTACAAGCATCGTGGTTTGTGGTGTGGTGGGTAAGGATGCATGGCTTCTCATGTAAAAGACGAGGGGCATGACTTGGCATACAATTGATAAGGAAGTGCGTTTACCTCTGCCGTGTAGGACAAATGGGTGAATTTGTCACAGAATCTTTGTTGCCCTCCTAGTCATATTACTGAAGTCTTTTAGAGAAGTATCATGGTTCAAATGGCTCTGAGCACTATGGGACTTAACATCTATGGTCATCAGTCCCCTAGAACTTAGAACTACTTAAACCTAACTAACCTAAGGACGTCACACAACACCCAGCCATCACGAGGCAGAGAAAATTCCTGACCCCGCCGGGAATCAAACCCGAGAGTGGGAAGCGAGAACGCTACCGCACGACCACGAGATGCGGGCAGAGAAGTATCATAAAAATAATGTGTGGCACAGACAATATGCAAGCATTTACACAAATAATTACCCATGCCATTAACAGACGGCGCTAATTAGTTGTTATGCTTACAGAACATTGCATTATGTCTTTACATGTCTCTTTTCATATTTTCCAGCTTTCCCACTACGTTCAAAATTGTGACATTCCACGCCTTGGTTATTCCTCCTTTTTCTCGTTGTCACCTCCCCGTTGGCAATCCCCTCCCGGAGATCTGAATGGTAGACAAATGTGGAATATTTTGCCACTGGAGAGATTATTAACACAATTTTTCAATTATAGACCACTTGTACTGTTGATACACATTATGTGTCTTTAATAATTCAATGGTTTCCATTGCCTTCCGCAATCACTTTTTCAATTACAGACCACATGTGTCTTTAATTCAGTGGTTTCCATTGCCATCTGCAATCTCGTACCGTTGATCATTGCTAGTTCTTCCGACTTTTAGGGACAGTTTCCCACTCCAGGGTAAGAGACTGCCTTGAACATCTGTCCGTTCCTCCGCCCACTTTGATAATACCGTTGGTACAACGAGGATGACTTCCTAAAGCACAAGTCATCGGCTGCTATTGCTGAAGATTTTTATTCAAAATTTAATCAATGGCTGGGTTCGAACTCGGATCCCATTACGTTGTTGTTACGAGTCAATGACGCTATCCCTAGACTATAGGTCAAAACCATATATAATCTTTAAACAGCTTTATTGTGAGGTACACATATTTACATGTAAGATATCGGAAAAAATTCCCGTAACATTTACGCATTAATTACTACTGATCCCAAATTTTTGTGGTTGGGGGGGGGGGGGGGGGGAGGGGGGAAGTTGCGCTTCTCGCTGCCGAGAGACAAGAGACGTGTAGCTTCTTGTAAAAGTAGCTGTCAAATGCATTACCTAGCCTGAAAACATTCCCACTTATTCTGACGTCTATCATATCAATGGCTCCTTGCCTAATTCACAGAAATCAACTACCAAGACAGTCTATTTCTGTTCAAGACTATTCAATGAATGAATGAATGTAAAATTGCTACTCATATAGTTTATGTGATCGCTCTAAGCTTGTGGTTATAGCTTGATATCAGTGCCTACCAATTTTAATTGTATATTACAGCACTGAGGATTTCCACTAAGCGACCGAAAATAGATTTTGCTGACAACAAAAGAAAAAAATACGTCCAATGCTGATTTTCCCTCAAATTCTATCCACTATTTGGTCGTGGTGCACACAACATGACATGGAGTCGCCAATCAGTATTCTTATATCATTTGCAGTTTCGCTTCCCAAGTAATACTGTCTTCTCGCGGAAGCACTCCTGCTGCTCCCTCAGTAGTGGCTGTTGTAAACCAACGTCGCTGTCTCCTCCTGAATACTTCCTCTATACCCTACTGCTCTCCTTTGTTGTTGATACTATTACTCCTTCACTGAATTGATACTAGACCATGACTATCCCTTTACACTCATCCCAATAGCCTTTTTCCACTTGGATATGGTTGCAAAAGTCTGCTTCATTACCTTTCTGGAATATTCCATTCCTAAGTCATGGTCTCAATTTTCCGTCTACTGGCCACGATTGGGAGTTCCTGTTATGCGCTGGACCTTGACCTGATGCCTTTTTGTCGTGTTGAAAGGTGTTAACCATTAGCCGCATTCTTGACAGGCATGCAAGAAATAAGTGGGAGTAGAGTTGCCTTCTACCAAAACTACGGTTCGGCGGCTTGGTACACTAAATAATTGACGTAGTAAATGGTAGAACTACCGGTAGTGTTGGCAGAATTGCTAGGGAAAAAATTGAATGTGCAAGCGAGAAAGTGGGGGTCGACGACTTCTCCTTTTTTTTTTTTTTTTTTTTTTTTTGCATATAATTAGAACCGCACATCACTTTACATTTCTCTTTTCATATTTTCCAGCTTTCCCACTACGTTCAAATTTGTGATATTCCACGCCCTGACTCGTAGAACGCTATCATTTTGTTGGTTATTTGTAAGTAACATAAATAATTTAATCACCTAACTTCTGCGCTTTTATGTAATAAAAGCAAGTACTTAAGATGAAAGTACAGTTTAAAGGACACATATAAAAAGTATATAATTGTTGTTGTTATTTTGCACTTAATAGAACGTTCTTCATCACGATCAAAGTCAAGGGTTTCCTGTTATTATTGATAAATGCAAAAGTTGCTAAAGAATAACAGAAACGTGTTTTATATAAGTTCGAAGAAATATTTTTCTCTTTTGTGCTTTCTCATTTTACCTTTTTTTGAGGAAATTGCATTGTCTAGCGCTGTATGATAAGACTATATTGTTTTGTTTATTTTTACTACACCATCCCTCTGTTTCGCGTTACCAAGAAAAAAATTTCTTATTAAATTTGAATGAAAGACAATTTCAATTTTTACATATATACCGTTCACTTATAAGTAACAAACAGGAGGGTAACTATGCAGAACAAAAATGTTCTGTAGGTTACCCGGTATTTTATATATCCTCACTAAGTTTCTAGACGGTTCACCGCCTCCGAGATTTTGGAGACTCTAGTAAGAAACTGATAGCATACGTAAGGGAGTACCTTAACTGGCCAAAGATACTAGGAAAACTATCGTAGTTACGTTTACTTACGATAGTCTACGGTAGCCTATAGTAGTTTCACAACTGTAGCGGGAGTCAGCTGCTTCCAAAAGCGTTATAGTTTGCATATTTTCTTGTTTGACTCGTCATTTTGCCGCTTTGAGCTGACAATGGCTTATGCTAAGAAGCTGTGTCAGAACTGTACCAATTATGTTCTGACATTCACTAAAATATTTTCAGGTCGTGACATTTCCACGACGTTGGCACTGACAATACCTCATGTTCGAGAAAAGCAATTTCAAGTAGTTCACAATTCAACTATACATCTTTCGAAGCCTGGAGTGCTTTTGACAATGCTGTAGGATATGAATGCCTGCTACCAGCAAATGTTTTTTGTTGATGTCAAACGGCTATTTTCCGTACCAATAATCAACCCCTCCGGAAAGGTGGAGCAGTTGAAACTTGTTTCCCAGAATCGTCATTTTAGCCTCTTGGATCAACTGGCAACTTAGGAAGAATGTGGCTAATGGAGTACAGCAGTATTTATTTAAGCATTTCATTTGTCTATGTAAGATTTCAGAGAAATAAAATACTGGAAGGTAGTTATACACATCTGTACAGGTAAGAAATGAAGGTTTATATACTTTTAACTACCCAGTTTCAAAGTCAGTCAAACATATAGCAACCCCATGCAACAGTATTAAATTTATCTTGCACTACAAATCATTTGTCATCTTGAAAGGAGTATACTGGGGCACATTTGCATATGGCACTCGAGTATTATTCTGTAATCGATGTATGTCTTGATAGGCTTTATATCGCTGACAGTGTAAGACCACAGATACAGAGATACTGCTAGTGTTGGACTAGGAGAATGCTTGCCGCACAGTTGTAGGTAGCTGTCTATGAGGGAAAGACGATGGAGTAGGCAGTTTTTGTGGTGTATTGTGTGAATCAGTAAAGAGTTAGAATAATTTAGGTATGTCAATATTATTGAATTTGGAAGCAGAAGTCTTCTTACTAACAAGGAAAAAATGTTAAATAATTATGATTTTTGTTTTGCCTGATAATCTGTAATTGTTGAGTAACCCCAAACTGTATATAAGCCATTTTGATAAAAAGACTGGATAGATATTTCTCGTTGTAATTTCTGTAAGAGTTGTTACATTTATGTTGGATTAAGGAAGTTAGATAATACTTGCTGTTTAAATCTCACTGTTTGTAGATCAATTGTGACTAATTGAAATTCAACTGTCAGACGTTTTTGAAAAGCCAAACTTAACTTGCAATAAAATTTTGCTAAAAAAAACTGTGTTAGTAATTCACCATTATCAATACCGCCTCGCAGTCCAGATAATGTAATTTTTACAAAAGTTGCATTTTGTTAAATGTTCTCGTTTATCAGCCAAAAGGATTTCTTGTGCATTTCAAGTATTATGGCCAGCATTGCCCACGCCTGAGCCTGTAGCTAGCATATTTTTGTTTTTCATGAGAGACCAGAATACATCGCGTTTCTCCATTGCTGCTTTAGAGGTAAGACAATTTAATTTATGGTTATGTACACAGGGACCAAGGATATCCTTTTTGAACAATGCCAGATGATTTAGTGCTTAAGGAGCTGAATGTATTCTGAAGTAACCGTATTTCTTTATAGGTTTTGAGAGTTGCATTGCCCAAGCAATTCGCGTAAAGTTTTGTTAAAAATAACACAGAATAAGCACACCACTTGCAGTTACAACACGTTACACGATAATTCGAGTTCAGTACTCGTGCCACGGTTCAGACACTGATTCAAGGTAATCGTAAAGTGTATTATTTCATTTTTTAAAGAACGTTACAACCTTCTGCTGAGAACGCTAAATCACACTATGGCAACTACGTAAAACTTTCATGAAATAGTGTACTGGAAGCAGTAATACACATTCGTATAGGTAAGAAATAACGGTTGATATGCTTTCACCCACCGAGCTTCAAAGTCACCCAATTTTATCATGACTTAATGTTACAGTAAGAACTTGACCTTGTAATGCAAACTATATACCATCTTCTGCTTATAATGCTAATTTATGCTATGGCATAGTCGAATCTACAATACCAAACAGACAAGGCAATGATAGTTGACGTAAACAGGCGTTCAGGAGTGAAACAGTATCCTAACATCAGAAGTTGGCAGCCTGTTAGTTGTTTTTTGGACTAACCATTTCCAGAGAAAGTCTTTTCCCGTGTAACAATTTTTCAGTGTAACCATTCTCTACGTTATCTATTTTCTGGAATAACCATTTTCCATTCCAACATTTTCCAATGTAACGATTTTCCAGTGTAATTCAGACGACACTTGTCGATTCAGAGAGTCTTGCAGCTGTAGCCGCACACACTGCGGACATTGTTGCGCCTATTGCATCGGCATCCCACTTTACGTCCAACCATCACGGGATGCCAGCATCACAGGGTGTATGTTCACCAGGAAAACCTACGTCGTCTGTGTTGTCAAAACAAAGACTTACCGGCGGTCACAACACAACACACCACCCAGTCTCCACCAACGGCCACCAGGGACAGCTACCCGTTAGCGGAGCCTGCAGAACAGCTTCACCAGAGGTCGAAGACAGCCTAGGAACTACTTTCCTGCGCCAGGCACGTGATCGCAAATAGTTCCATTCGCCAACAGGCTTTATAAGGCGGTGCACTGCGAGCAGAAGGCATTTCAACATTCCGCTCAGAAGGATACAGAGCTGCTGCCCCTGCAGCCACGGCCAGGGGCCTCTTCTAGCTTGCCGATCTCTTGGCACAGTCGACGAACCTCTTGACGTTGCAGAACTGTTTGTGTTCACTCCCTATGAAGTGTCTGATCTTTTTATTATTATTATTATTATTTGTGTCGATCCGCAGTTGGGATCGAGTTGGTTGTTCTTTTGGATATTGTATAATTGTTTGGTTTTGGTGAGTCCAATAAATTGTTTCCTGACTTCTTTTTTCCGCATTTCTACTCTGCTCGAGCAGATACTCCATTTGCCGATGTATCCTTCGCCGCATGGTGTTGAGCGTGCAGCGCCGAGGCTTAAAGGAGGAAAGCACGGGCCGCTGCAGACAGTGGTGCACGGGCAAGTAAATGTGGCGGTTTACTACCGAGCGGATTGCAGTGCTTCGTCGAAGCTGAGTTTACGGCCGAAGTATACTTTAAGACTTGTAGTACAGAGCAGTGGAAACGAGCAGTGTTGTGACTTGTTATTAAGCCGTCATGTACTGGTTTATGTGAAGAGAACGCGCTCAGCCTGGATGAAGTTTCTAAGTTCCTCGTCGCAGCAGGATGAGTTGGCTATTGTAGCCACTGCGGCGGCGCTCTGGTGGCTCGCTGAAGTGCAGTACGATCAAAGCTAAGCGCCTTTACTTTAGTCACACTGGGAGAGCATTGTTCGCTGATGAAAAGTTGTTCTAAGTGACTGAATAGAATTGAGCTTAGCTGCGGTATAATAATGGTGAACATCTGCAAGTATGTAAAACTTTGTTCATTTCCTGTGATTTAATTGTTTAATGTGTGTTGCCCTACTCCCAACAGCACTAAGTTTCTATAGCCTTATGTGAAAGTGGTATGTCAATTAGCTGATTGCTTTTCAAAAAAATTGGTGTTTTATTTTCATATGTATGATAAAGCTCCATTCAAACGTTTTAAGTCATTTCCGATTTACTGAGTTATCTTAAGTGGGCCGACTTTATTGAAACACATTCTTGTTTAATAACCTTAAATTTGCAGTTATTGGCACTTTACCTTATCACAGCAACATTACAATTATTCTTTGTCATTGGATGGCTATTTCTGGAATGTATTGCCTTTTTCAAGTAAAGTAACTGCTGAGTAACTTTGTGGAGCCATTAACTAACGCCATGTATACTTTCTTAAAATTCGGTTTTAAAGTTTTATTATTTCTTAAAAAACGTTTATTAATTGTAGTTTCTGCATTTATGTTGTGCAGTCCTACACACGTTGCTACACGTGCGGTCGTTTCTCGTTTTAGAAGTTTCCTGTACCAGTCTGTAATCACAGTGCTCATAAAACGGAAGGCGACCACTGTTGGCATAATGCGGGGCCTGTGAGATGTGTTGTGTCCGTTTGTAATCAACAATGCTTTTTGGTTACATGTGTTTATTCCATGCAAAAGAGTATAATAAAATGTTGTGAATTTAAAGTTGCAGCTCTGAATTATGTTCCTAAGCATTCCCCAGTTGAGCGTAATTTGTCCTTTCTTTTATGTTTATAATTGTTCGATTACGAATTTAAAGTTACAGCTCTGAATTATGTTCCTAAGCATTCCCCGGTTAAGCGTAATTTGTCCTTTCTTCTTTGTTTATAATTGTTCTTGGGCTGTATATAATATATAATCTCAAGGCAGAGTCATATTTTCATGTTGCATTTTGTTCGTGAAAAGGGGGACGGTTCATAACTATCAAAAAAGTTTTGCATCACCTCGGTTTCGAGTGTTCCGGCTCCAGTACAGAAAATTGGAATAGAGATCAACATAAACATAATGTCTGTCCTTTTTATTGCTCATGAAAACCACACATTGTAGGTTGTACCACCATACAGTGAGATCTTCAGAGGTGGTGGCCCAGATTACTATAAACACCGGTACCTCTAATACCCAGTAGCACGTCCTTTTGCATTGATGCATGCCTGTATTCGTCGTGGCATACTATTCACAAGTTCATCAAGGCACTGTCGGTCCAGGTTGTCTCACTCCTCAACGGCGATTCGACGTAGATCCCTCACAGTGGTTGGTGGGTCACATCGTTCATAAACAGCCCTTTTCAATCTACCCCAGGCATGTTCTATAGTGTTCATGTCTGGAGAACATGCTGGACACTCTCCACGAGCGATGTCGTTATCCTGAAGGAAGTCATTCACAAAATGTGCACAATGGGAGCGCGAACTGTCGTCCACGAAGACGAATGCCTCGCCAATATGCTGCCGATATGGCTGCACTATCGATCGGAGGATGGCATTCACGTATCGTACAGCCGTTACGGCGCCTTCCATGACCACCAGCAGCGTACGTCGGCCCCACAAAATGCCACCCCAAAATAGCAGGGCCCGTTCACCTTGCCGTACTCGCTGGACAGTGTGTCTAGGGCGTTCAGCCTGACCGGATTGCCTCCAAACACCTCTCCGACGATTGTCTGGTTGAAGACGTATGCCACACGCATCGGTGATGAGAACGTGAATCCTGAGCGGTCCATTCGGCTTGTTATTGGGCCCATCTGTACCGCGCTGCACGGTGTCGTGGTTTCAAAGATGGACCTCGCCATGGACGTCGGGTGTGAAATTGCACATCATGCAGCCTATTTCGCACACGTTGAGTTGTGACATGACGTCCTGTGACTGCACAAACAGCTTTATTCAACATGGTGTCGTTGCTATCAGGGTCCCTCCAAGCCATAATGCGTAGGTAGCCGCCATAGACTGCAGCAGTAGCCCTTGGGCGGCCTGAGCGAGGCATGTCATCGACAGTTACTGTCCTCTCTATCTCCTCCATGTCCGAACAACATCGCTTTAGTTCACTCCAAGACTCCTGGACGCTTCCCTTGTTGAAAGCCCTTCGTGGCACAAAATAACACTGCGGACGCGATCGAACTGCGGTATTGACCGTCTAGGCAAGGTTGAATTACAGACAACACGAGCCGTGTATAGCCTTCCTCGTGAAATGACTGGATTAATCGGCTATCGGACCCCTTCCGTCTAATAGGCACTGCTCATGGATGTTTGTTTACATCTTTGGGAGGGTTTTGTGACATCTCTGAATAGACAAAGGGACTGTGTCTGTGATGCAATATCCACAGTCAACGTCTATCTTCTGGAGTTCTTGGAAACAGGGTGATGCAAAACTTTTTTTGGATGTGTGTATTTTCCTTGTGCTAAGACTTATGGAGAAGAGTTACACTGTAAAATGATTGTGCTTCAAATTTTCATACGCAAAAATTGCTGCAATGGATGACACCCACACCGGAAAATTTTTGCTCTGGAAAACTGTTACAATGTAGAATGGTTACATTGGAAAATGGTTACACTGGAAAAATTTCGCTGAAAACAGTTACACAGTATAATGGTTACGCTGACACTAGTTACACTGGAAAAATTATGTGGAAAATGGTTACAATGTAATTGATTACACTTGTTCCAATTTGACTGTAACACGGAGAGCAAGTAGTTAAACTTCCATTGTAACATGGGGGATCTTGAACAGTTTTGTTGTAACGTAGGAGGTAATTTGTTACGGCCTCACTGTACCATGGGCCAACTTGTTATAGTTTTGTTCTAGCATGGAGGGCAACACTGATCGCAAATGTAAAGAAAGCTAATGTTGCGCAGTAACGACTGATATGTATGCAAACACCTAACGCACGGGTCGACTATAACTGACTAGAGCCACTAGGAAAATTAACGTAATCTACGCTTAATTACGACAGTCTACGGTAGCCTATAGTAATTTCACAACTCTAACCGGAGTCAGCTACTTCCAAACGCGTTATCGTTTACAAATTTTCTGGTTTGCCTCGTCATTGTGGCGCTAACATGGGAGTATGCCATTTCACTAAAACATCGGGCAAACTGGTACAGTTTTGCCATGGCGTGGAGGGGAACCCAAGTTGCTGACACCTCCCTTAGTAGCTGACACAGCAAGTACCAGCCACCCTCCCCCCCCCCCCCTCCCATAGCTGATAATCCATAATAGCTGACACGCTGACACCCACTGCTCATACACACTGTAAGCTACTAACTTTACAATATGGCATGTACATGTAAGATTATGGTTTTGTAATACTATTTCACGCCTGTCTGTGTCAGCTGTCACTGTCTTGCACACCTATCATTGTAGGGATTTCCCTCTATCGTCACCTTCCCCACCAAGAGTGGGTAAAATGATGATAGAGGGAAACGTGTTTCAACAGCTACTCCTTCGAAGAGGTACTTTTTACTGGTATGAAAAGTCGCTGATTGATTTATTGAGAAAAATCATTTGCTGATGGTAGGAGTGCTGATCACATTGCTATATTAAAAGCCCTCCAACACGTACAATTGAATGGTGAACTTGCCAACATCGTGGGAATAACATCGATTACTCTGGTAATTCTTGGCAGCATATGAACTTCAAGTTGCAAGTTAGATCAGCCGTAATGCCCATTTTAGTTTTTAGCAATGTTATAGAACTATAGTCGAGCCACTGTAAGAAGATCCCTGACAGTTGCAGCTTGGCCCGCCTACTGCAACCACTAAAGTTTGCGATTTTGTAAATATTTGAGTGGTAGTGCTTATTAGTTGCCAGAGCTCTGTAGACAGCTATTGTTATCGTTTGCAGCCGTTTGCACTTCACAGTTGTAAGCTGGCAACAGCGCTCCTAGCTGTTGGGGATAAATTTATGCCAACTCGACTATAGTTTTATTTATTTTGATGAATTTAATTTGTGGTACAAAGAGTGACAGACACTTGTCGATTAATCTACAGTTAATTTCAGGACTGCCAATAAGCAAGGCACGCCTATTTTATAGGTCATACAGAGATTTTATATGAGGAAGCGCTTGATTTGAATGTACATTGTGCTTGAAAAGTGCGGTATAAAGATTAAACTATGAATGTTCACTACTTACTTACTCACTGGTCATATCGGACTCGAGAGTCCATTACCGCAGCAACGTATTTTCGCCATCTGTCCCTGTCTTGGGCTATTTCCTTCCATTCACCTTAAATACCTAGGCTCCTCAAATCAGCTTTCACATTGTACTTCCATCTACGCCTCGGTCTCCCCACAAGACCTTTTCCCTCTAAGTGCCCTACCAGTACTCTGCGCGCTTCCCTGCCCTCATCCATTCGTGCTACGTGACCCGCCCATCGCAGCCTGTGTGATTTAATAATACTGATTATCTCAAGGCTTGAACAGAGTTCGTGAACCTCTTCGTTATGCAGTTTTCGCCACTCTCCGCTAATGTCATCCCTTTTTGCGCCGAAAACATTCCTCAAAATTTTGTTTTCAAATACTCGAAACGGCTTTTCATTTTGCACAGTGAGAAATCAAGTCTCACACCCATATAGCGTAACTGGTAGAATAATAGTTTTGCATATTCTAATCTTTAAATTCCTAGAAAAAATCCGTGATGAAAGTAATCTATTCAGTGAGAAGTAGCACGCATTTCCCGCCAGTAATCTCTTCTTCAGTTCGGATTCAGTCTCATTTCTCGAAGTGATGTCCACGCCTAGATACTTAAATGTGTTCACTTTTTCAAACTGCATGTCTCCAACTCTTAACATTTCCTGATCTACTGCTGTTGGCATTCTAGTAGTAACCAGGCAGTTAGTTTTGTCTTCACTTATCCTTAGACCTTCATCTTCACTAGCCTTGATTCACGCATTCGCATATGCTGTTACAGATTTTTTCCAATCGCTATTGATGTTTAGATCATCTGCACACCCTAACATCTTAGTATTTCCATTTAACTCCACACCCTCTGAATTATCTGCAGCCATTCGTACAATATATTCTAGGACTAAATTAAAAAGTAGCAGAGACAGTACACTAGTGCTATTTAATCCACCCACTGCATCAGCAGTGCTAAAATGCAAGCCATTTGTATATTTTACAAAAACGTTGCTTAAAAACTAAGTTGCTTAACAATTAAGTTAGCATCATGTGTGTTTGTTCTGGCGTAACCACAATCGCCGGAACAAAGACGAAGAATGCAAGGCCAGAAAAGGCGGTGAATCGACGTTGGCCAATGGTGCGCTGATTAGAACCTCGCCACGACAAGAGCAACACCTGCGAGAAGTGAATAGAAGCGCCGCTCCTGCCAGCCTCGACCGGTCGTTAGTGCTCAGCAGCGGACATTAGTGGACACCATTAGCACGGAGTAGCAGTGTTGTGAGGTAACAGGTGAGTTGTGGCGCCCTGGAAACTATCTTAATTCGGAGTTGGCGTGGCTGGACAGGGCGCTCGGCGGGCGTGGGCCACTCAGCAGGCCGACCACGTGGTGCCGGATGTTGGTCGTAGCAAGAGGGATCCAGCCGCGTAGCTGGGAATTCCATGGTGATGAAGGAGACACGCTGGGAGTGTCAAAGATGGCGGAGTTTGAGAAACCTTCATTGCAGACATTTCACAATTCATATAGAAATTAACAGTAGCCAGATGAATCACGATACCTCAAGAAGAAACATGTTGTTATTGTGGTCTTCAGTCCTGAGACTGGTTTGATGTAGCTCTTCATGCTACTCTATCCTGTGCAAGCTTCTTTACCGCCCAGTACCTGCTGCAGCCTACATCCTTCTGAATCTGCTTAGTGTACTTATCTCTTGGTCTCCCTCTACGACTTTTACCCTCCACGCTGCCTTCCAGTACTAAATTGGTGATCCCTTGATGCCTCAGAAGATATCGTACCAACCGATCACTTCTTCTAGTCAAGTTGTGCCACAAACTCCTCTTCTCCCAAATTCTATTCAGTACCTCCTCATTGGTTACGTGATCTACCCATCTAATCTTCAACACTCTTCTGTAGCACCACATTTCGAAAGCTTCCATTCTCTTCCCGCCTAAACTATTTATCGTCCACGTTTCACTTCCATACAAGGCTACACTCCATACAAATGCTTTCAGAAACGACTTCCTAACACTTAAATATATACTCGATGTTAACAAATTTCTCATCTTCAGAAACGCTTTCCTTGCCATTGCCATTCTACATTTTATATCTTCTCTACTTCGACCATCATCAGTTATTTTGCTCCCCAAATAGCAAAACTCCTTTACTACTTTAAGTGTCGTATTTCCTAACCTAATTCCCTCAGCATCACCCAACTTAATTCGACTACATTCTATTATCCTTGTTTTGCTTTTGTTGATGTTCATCTTATACACTCCTTTCAAGACACTGTCCATTCCGTTCAACTGCTCTTCCAAGTCCTTTGCTGTTTCTGACAGAATTACAATGTCATCGGCAAACCTCAAAGTGGTTATTTCTTCTCCATGGATTTTAATACCTACTACGAACTTTACTTTCGTTTCCTTTACTGCTTGCTCAATATACAGATTGAATAACATCGGGGAGAGGCTACAACCCTGTCTCACTCCTTTCCCAACCACTGCTTCCCTTTAATGTCTCTTGACTGTAATAACTGCCATCTGGTTTCTGTACAAATTGTAAATAGCCTTTCGATCCCTGTATTTTATCCCTGCCACCTTCAGAATTTGAAAGAGAGTATTCCACTCAACATTGTCAAAAGCTTTCTCTAACTCTACAAATGCTAGAAACGTAGGTTTGCCTTTCTTAATCTTTCTTCTAAGATAAGTCGTAGGGTCAGTATTGCCTCACATGTTCCAACATTTCTACGGAATCTAAACTGACCTTCCTCGAGGTCGGCTTCTACCAGTTTTTTCATTCGTCTGTGAAGAATTCGCGTCAGTATTTTGCAGCTGTGACTTATTAAACTGATAGTTCGGTAATTTTCACATCTGTCAACACCTGCTTTCTTTGGGATTGGAATTATTATATTCTTCTTGAAGTCTGAGGGAATTTCGCCTGTCTCGTACGACTATCTCACCAGATGGTAGAGTTTTGTCAGGACTGGTTCTCCCACGGCTGTCAGTAGTTCTAATGGAATGTTGTCTACCTCTGGGGCCTTGTTTCGACAGGTCTTTCAGTGCTCTGTCTAACTCTTCACTCAGTATCATATCTCCGATTTCATCTTCACCTACATTCTCTTCCATTTCCATAATATTGTCCTCAAGAACATCGCTCCCGTATAGACCCTCTATATACTCCTTCCGCCTTTCGCCTTTCCCTTCTTTGCTTAGAACTGAGTTTCCATCTGAGCTCTTGATATTCATACAAGTGGTTCTCCTTTCTCCAAAGGTCTCTTTAATTTTCCTGTAGGCTGTATCTATCTTATCCCTCGTGAGATAAGCCTCTACATCCTTACATTTGTCCTCTAGCCATCCCTGCTTAGCCATTTTGCACCTCCTGTCGATTTCATTTTTTAGACGCTTGTATTTCTTTTTGCCTGCTTCACTTACTGCATTTTTGTATTTTCTCCTTTCATCAATTAAATTCAATATTTCTTCTGTCACCCAAGGATTTCTACTAGCCCTCGACATTTTACCTACTTTATCCTCTGCTGCCTTCACTATTCCATACCTCAAAGCTACCCACTCTTCTTCTACTGTATTTATTTTCCCCATTCCTGTCAATTGTTGCCTTGTGCTCTCTCTGAAACTCTCTACAATCTCTGGTTTAGTCAGTTTATCCAGGCACCATCTACTTCAATTCCCACCTTCTTGCAGTTTGTTCAGTTTTAATCTACAGTTCATAACCAATATATTGTGGTCAGAGTCCACATCTGCCCCTGGAAATGTCTTACAATTTAAAACCTGGTTCGTGAATCTCTGTCTTACAATTATATAATCTATATGAAACCTTCGAGTATCTCCAGGGTTCTTCCATGTATACAACCTTCTTTCATGATTCTTGAACCAAGTGTTAGTTATGATTAAGTTATGCTCTGTGCAAAATTCTACCAGGCGGCTTCCTCTTTCATTTCTTACCCCTAATCCATATTCTCCTACTACGTTTCCTTCTCTTCCTTTTCCTACTGTTGAAATCCAGTCACCAATGACTATTAAATTTACATCTCCATTCACTACCTGAATAATTTCTTTCATCTCACCATGCACTTCATCAATTTCTTCATCATCTGCAGAGCTAGTTGGCATATAAACTTGTACTACTGTAGTAGGTGTAGGCTTCGTATCTATCTTGGCCACAATAATGCGTTCACTATGTTGTTTGTAGTAGCTTACCCGCATTCCTATTTTCCTATTCATTATTAAACCTACTCCTGCATTACCCCTATTTTATTTTGTGTCTATAACCCTGTAGTCACCTGACCAGAAGTCTTGTTCCTCCTGCCACCGAACTTCACTAATTCCCACTATATCTAACTTTAACCCATCCATTTCCCTTTTTAAGTTTCCTAACCTACCTGCCCGATTAAGGGATCTGACATTCCACGCTCCGATCCGTAGGACGCCAGTTTTCTTTCTCCTGATAACGTCGTCCTCTTGAGTAGCCCCGTCCGGAGATCCGAATGGGGGACTATTTTACTTCTGGAATATTTTATCCAAGAGGACGCCATCATCATTTAATCATACAGTAAAGCTGCATGCCCTCGGGAAAAATTACAGCTGTAGTTTCCCCTCGCTTTCAGATGTTCGCAGTACCAGCACAGCAAGGTCTTTTGGTTAGTGTTACAAGGCCAGATCAGTCAATCATCCAGACTGTTGCCCCTGCAACTACTGAAAAGGCTGCTGCCCCTCTTCAGGAACCATACGTTTGTCTGGCCTGTCAACAGATACCCCTCCGTTATGGTTGCACCTACGGTACGGGTATCTGTGTCGTTGAGGCACGCAAGCCTCCCCACCAACGGCAAGGTCCATTGTTCATGGGGGGGGGGGGGGGAGCATAATTTAGTAACAGAAGGTAAATACAGTAAGAAACACTTCCGACGCGATAAAAAAGAAGGCGCGGCGAGATTCAATCGAAGACATACAGCACCTACTAGTACAGCAAGGTGACACGCTGCTAAGGACCTACCGATGTCTTCTTTTAAGCGCCACGCTCTAACAGGACTGCTGTAGTTGAAGCACGAATATTAAACTTGAAACAACAGATATTGGAAGGCGCCTCCATTCGCTCGTGTAAAAGGCGAGTAAGGACTTACAAAATCATTCTAATCAGCTGATACGTTTCTCTTAGCTGGAAACTATAGAGACACCAGGTGGCGGTCGAAGTAATTACAAATAAATACATCCATTTTCAGTGTTTTTACTACGACCGTTTGTTTGTTTAAAGATTAGACTATTCTAAAATGGAATATTTTGAGACAATGTGGAATCTAGAAAAACCTACGTACCGCATTAAGGTTTAAAACATTACCATCACAGGTCTAAATTTTAAAAAATGACAATTTAATCCATTTAGATCAGAACGCTCCTCCATTACATTCGTAAACCGACAGCCTATTTACTCAGCCATTGAAACAGATGTCAAAGGTATGTAGTTGTAGAAAGTTTACCCATGTGAGTACTTATATGTCAACCGTTTCTACTAGCTCGAATAATGATTTTCAAAAGAAATGATACGACGAGTTAAACTGCAATGAATCTCGACATACACTCTATCCCAAATATTAAATTGCTTCTATTTGATGACGTAAACACCAAGCTGATGCTACACAAACCGCTGGAGGTGTAAACACTGGAACTTATGAACTTGGGCATGAGCAGCGCTCTGTTCTTGCACTCCAAATTGCTCGGGCAGAGCAATTTTTCTGCCTCTCATTGTACCTAAATTCCTATTTCCTCCAGTAGGTTCAATAGTTGTTCTTTGATGCCTTACTCCACACTTTCATATTGTGCTGCACGCTTCCCGCCATGTGTTTTTCTCTACCCAAATGAGATTTTACTTTGGTATACATACTGTTTTTAAAACGAGTCTTGAAATTCTTCCTCTCTCACCAGTATCCAACTTATCACAGTCCTGACAGTTAATTCTACAGATATCAGATTCTAAATATTTTTTGTTGTTGCTGTTGCCAACTTTGTGGCGTATCCTAGTACTAGCTGCACGTTACGTTTGAAATCCGATTTGTACTTTCATTTTTTCTAAAAGCTTGTCACTTACAGTACAAAATGCACCAATTTATAATACAGCAACTAACTTGTTGCCCTCTACACCCATTCTCTGCTTCCTGTCTTGTTATTTTTTCATTTAGCGTGTTATAATGGTTCGTTGCATCACACTGCAATATCCATTTGCTCTGGCTTCTTGTTTAATCACATTTAATTTTTTCACTTCGTCATTGTAGTTAAATGGTAGTTTGAGCATCGTGTTGATCATGGCTCTAAAGTGTGCACATTTAAGCTTTCTGTTGTGACAAGATTTCGCATTTGTAATTCTATCAGTAGCCGCCGACTTCCTAAATATGCTAACGTTATCTCTTCATTCTTTATAGTTAACCTGAGGTCTAGAAAACTTATACTTCCTTCTTCTTTCAGTTCCCGCTGCGTAATTAATTTTTTCGTGCATCTCACTCATTCATAATACCACCCGCAAAAACACAAGGCCATGCAAGATAGCATGCGAAGCAATGCCATTTTCACACAGTGAGCGTCTCAGAGTACTGCTGAGAGCTGCCAGCAAAAGTGGTATTTGTGAAGCTCTAAAATTTGTTGGTGATTTGATTGTATATTAGTATTTTATCATAAATAAAGAACCCTGAGTGCAAAAAAAAGGAAAAAGGAAAAAAAACCTACACATTGAACTTACCTAACGTCGAGAAGCGATTCTTGGTGTTGGAGCTCTCAGGAGCGGCCTGGGATGCTCTTTATGTGCGGCATCGCGGCTCGATTGCGCAGAGCCGTATTGCCAAGCGCGGTTGTGCGGGTTGCCTACTGCCTTTGAACGACTCACCAGACGCGTCGTTTCAGGGGTGTTCGGCGCTCACGCGCTATTGTTTATAAAGCCACTGATATGACAGAAATCACTACTGGGGCCATAGAGAAAAATAAGGTGAAGGTAAAGGACGTTGCTTCGCATGCTGTCTTGGATGGTCCTTTCGCTTTTTCACCTGTTGTTATTTCATTTTCGTTATATTTGTACGAAAGTATGGTGTCTAAATAAGGACTTTAATAGATAATTTTTTCCCATAGGTCATCATCTTGTCCAAAAAACTTATTTTGTGATACATTTATTAAGATCTCACCTAAAATTCAGCCCACGCACACATTCACTGACACATACTATATACTTTGGCACATAGATATTGACGTTCCATAGAGCCAAAGATAGTATACGACATTATAAGACGAAATTAAAATCCAAGCTCTAAAACTAGTGGCATCAAGGTAATACGAGGGCTATTCGGAAAGTAAGGGTGATAGATCGCGAAATGGAAACGACAGTGAAAATCAAAACTGTTTTATTTGCAACTGTTAGCTACACCTTCCCGCTACTTCTCTACACCGTCACCGCTCAGACTCAGACATCTGTCGTAGCGTTGTACCAGCTTTTCAGTTACCTCGTTATAGAAGACAGCTGCCAGTGCTTTTCGACAATTTTCTACTCTGGACTGCAGCACGTTGTCAGTGTCAAAATACTGTCTTCATAGCCAGCGGCTCATTATAGAAGGAACTGCATGACAGTTATGTTATGTGGATTGCATAGCTTCAGGCGTAATCTTTCGCCAGGCCCTCATACTAGCCATCTTTACGTTCTGACTGTGAGCTCAGAACTGAAAAGAGAGAAATGATGACATCAACGGGCTTACTAGACACAGTGCCAAATGCATCTGTGCAAAGCTTCATCAGATTTGACTGTATTTTCCATTTCGCGACCGATCGTTCCTTACTTTACGAATAACCCTCGTATTTTTAATATTCTATAGGAAAGGCCTGTTTTGGCTTAATTGCCATTATCAAGTGGCCTGCGAAAATAACATTGGCAAGATTATCTATTTATGAATCGTGGCCGATTTATGTTTAAACTTGCATCGGTAATTACATCAAGTTGGAAGTGGCGACCATATTGTGTCTATACTAAATTTTTTCTGTCATGTCAAGGTAAGTGTAATATTTTTGTAGTTACAAAACTTAAAACACGTTTTTGACAGATACATTAACGGTACAATATTATGACAGTTTAATATTTTGACAGTTCGTTACTAAGATGATGCTACATTTCGTTATTTTTATTTTTCTTTGAATTTTATCTATGATTTGCGTAGGTTTTTTTTCTATGTGACTATCCCTTTTCGTATTCTATTATGCCAGTACAGTTTTCGAGATAGTATTTCAGTTTAAGGTCTGTGTGTTCGTTTAGAATTTCTTGTGGGCATTTTCATGTATGAATATACATTTCCGATTCTTGGAGAATGTACATAGTAAGTTCTTTCCGTATTTTGTGTAATATTTCTAAAGCTTTTCAATTTCTCGGATTTGTGGTATTGAGTTTTGGGATGTAAATAGAATATTGACGAACTACTGTCTAGTGTGTTCTTTAGGTACACAGGCCATAGATAACCCCACCAATACTACTTTCGCACGTCACTTGATAATTGAAATTAAGCCTAAACAGGTTCCTCGTGCAAGATATATTGCCTAATTGTAACTAGGTTTGGAATTTTCATTTTCGTTTTTTCTTATAACACATATTGACATTAATATTTATATCACAATTATGAAGTGCATTCGCAAATTGCGAATGTGAATGTACAACTTCTATACGATTTATTAGAACATATGAAACTTTGTGCTGGGCCGGGATTCGGAGCCGAATTTCCCGCTTTACATGGGCGGTCGCAATAACCGCTTGGTTTTTTTCTTTGTGGTTGCACGGACGTCACAAGACAACCCTTCAAGTTCATGGTTCAATATTCCACTCAGTTTTACAGGGTCTCCATCCGAAGGAACATTGCATCGAACTGTACAGACAGTGTAAAATATTGCCACTGCTCTATTATATCACAATATTTTTTGGTGTGTATCGCGGGTAGGCGTAACTGTTAATCGTGTTAATTTTTGTATTTGTTATTCCTATGTATCACTAGGCTTGTCGTAGATTTAGCTACAGCTAATCAAACTTGTCACGCAACTGTTTTTTTTCCTATTTGTAACAGTTCTAAGGCTGGCAGTGGCTGTAATCGGTAACTATCAATTACACAACGTACGTAATCAAGACAGATCTTTAAAAATAAAGCTCATTACATCTTCAACAAGGTACAAGTTAAATACAGAGGGTCCAGAAAATTGTAGCCACTGTTTCATAGTCAATATGATTGGAACAAAATGGCATACCGTTACAATTCTTGCACGGGAGAAGTTATTTTATGCGTTCAAAGTGTCCGCCATTAGAAACAAAATAACGTTGATGCTGCTGAACTGTTGACTGAACTACGGCTGTCAGTGTTGGCGGTGTGAGAGCCGCACAGGACGCCTCGATGGTTTCTTGTAGCTCGTTCATTGTAGAAGGCTTCTGTTGATAAACTTCATTTTCCAGAGACCCCATAGGCAGACGTCAAGAGGTGTAAGGTCTGGAGATCGTGGTGGGTACTCAACGTCCAGATAGATTGTCATCCATGTAGGATCAGATATCTCCGTAGTTGAGAGTCCGAGTGCCATCTTGTTATAAGTAAAATCTTTCATTTTCAACCATCTCTAGGATGGCAGATAAAATCGATGATTGGAGCACTTTAAGATACACCTCAACAGTTACGGTATCTTCAAAGAAGAACAGGCCATCAAACCACGCGATGACAGACTACACCATACAGTACCACCTAGTTAGATTAACGCGTTTGCCCACGAGAACATGAAGATTTTCAAGAGCCCAGTAACGCAGTTGTGGCAGTTCACTGCATCATTCAGTTTGAACTGAGCCTCGTCAGACCAGATAACCATCCTCGTGAAGCATGCCTTCAAACCACTCGCAGTACTCCATCCTTCGATTCGGGTCGTCCTAGTCCATAGCGTGCAGCGATCTTGGAATGTACATATTCCACTTTGCAGCATTCAGAATTCTTCATACGCTTGATCGGCTTACCCCACATTTACGCGCACTCTGCTTCACAGATGTTTGAGATGACCTAGTAAAATGTTGCAATACAGCAACTCTGGAAGCTGGACTTGATGTTTTTGGTCTGGTAGACCTTTCCTTATGCACATCCTTAACAGTACTGTTGCCTTCAAATTCATTCCGAATATGACAAAGTGTTTTATTTGATGGTGGTTGAGTTCCGCTCACGCACAGCCATTGCCGTTGTACTATCATGTTTTCATACTTCCAGAACTACTTCAATACGGCCTTGAGTTGCTGAAACGACAATCTTATTTTATTCATTGCTGCGCTGTTATCTGCTGGAAAAATGCGAGCCAAGATCTTTTGAGGAAACAATGCACTACGCTACCGCGCAAAATTTCAACAATATATCAATTTGTTACAAAGATATTAGCTATCAAAGAGTGTCTACATTTTCCTGGACCCCTCTGTATGTCACTGGGCTGACGGTACATTCGACTATTCACATCATTTGAAAAGAGGCAAAAGCGCGACTCATCGGACCTCATTACACGCCTCCATTTAGATACTGTCAAATTCCTCTGTTGCTTGGCCTACTGAAGGCGTGTACCTGTGAGTGACGCTCTGAAGAATGGCCTTATGCAGTGTACGCAACCAAAATCTCTACTGCATGTAATTTCCATTGTAACACTGACAAGGCATGACGCTCATCTCTGGACGCTGTCGGTTAGAATTATTTTACGAACATTCTTCTTACTCTGTGTCAAAGGGGTGCTAATATTACACGATTCCATGAAGGAACTTTCGACTGCTGTTGTCGCTGTACTAGCTAGTCTTAACAGCTCCATTGACGGCGTAGTCATTGATATATCCAAACAGGATAGCTTTGGTTCATCATTTCTGTCGTGTCTCCGTATCGATCGATCTTACTGCGCTTATTCCATACAACCGACCGCCACATACACACCATTTCACTATGTCAGCCCTGAAGGGTCAGGTGAACACCTGGTAACGGATCAACACCACCGACAGCGCTCCAACACGACCGATGCGTTCTTTTGAAGAAGTGACTGTTATTTTGCTCGGTGAGCTTAAAACTTCTAAAAATACTAAAATAACCAACATTTTCGTCTGTCCTAGAGCACCATAAATGAGCCACTGCTCGTCAGTCTGGATCCCTCACCAGATTGCATTAATAGGAGACGTAGAGAATATCCAATGGGTAGCGGCACGTGTCATCACGGGATCATTCAGTCAGAGCTAGAGCATTACTTTAGTAGAGGCTATAAGAGAGGCATTGTCTATCAGGGAGATTACAGATGAATTCCGAGACACCACGCTCCCTTATGAGTCGGCCAACATGTCCTTCCTGCCACATACGTCTTGCAAAGTGACCACACTGGGAAAATCTAAGATACTGCCAAGGTTTACCAACCATCGTTGTTCCCATGCGCCATTCGAGAATGGAATAAGGAAGGGGGCAAAATATCGTGGTACCAGAAGTACTCATTGCCACACACTGGAAGTTGTACCAGTTTCCACTTTAAGAATTCGGACGAAACAGAACAACGAAACAAAAGTGTGTCGTTTGGTCATTTGCTCCCTATCACGAAACAGTTTACTGCTTCTGGTACCCACAAGAGACAACTGCCGCTTGCTTTCATGTCGATATACCTCTGTTACGCTAGACATACTCATTGAAGAGAATTTGTCCAGTATCGGTTAGGATAAAGAAATGTAATTTCATAGCACGAGCATGATACTTCCTTTGTGGTATCATGTACAAATATCTGATTTTCCGCACGATATTAAAGTCGTTCTTTTCATTCCGTACCTTCTGGTTCTTCATTTTCGTATTTTGACTCCTTTTGTAAGCTGATGTGATCGCACAGGTGGTGGTGACAATCAGTATAGGCGTGCTGACGTCAGAGTAACGGCCGTAGGGCCAATGTAGGTTCAAGGCAGGGTGGCACACAATTGAGAGTGCAAGGTGGTTGTGCAATTGGATCGTTGCTGCTGCTCAGTACAACCACACACTGGGGAAGACTGTAGTCTTCAGCATGGATGATGGATGATGGCAGATTATGCAGTAATGTGAGCCAGCACAGGGCGACGGCGAACAGCGATAGCGTTTGTCTGCATACGGCAATGAACAGCGACAGTGTTTGCCAATTTTGGACAGTGAGGGCTCGCCAGCTAAATGACCGAGGCTCGAACGTCGGCCCTTGAGGGTAGGTGGCCAACAGAGTATCACCTAGCTGGTGGGAAGACAGGTCGGCAGCATTCAGACTTACGTAGGGGAGCAAGGTATTAAGGCAGTCTGGGAGTGGAAGCTTGCTGATGCTTCTCAGCGTTTAGACTGGCATGTACCTCCCACCATTGCAATTGGCTTTGTGAGACACTGTCTAATTGTGGTTCTATGCATGCAATTCTGGTTCACTATCGTCCTGGAACGGTAGCAGTTTTGCCCTCCATGTCGAGTCATGAGGCTCGAATTTTGTGTCAGCAACTTTTCCTTTCAAGATCCCCCGGTGGTGACCCCACAATGTCATAGTACTGATTACCTCTTCTTGTGCAAAAACGACTACTATTGAAATTTCTTGCACCACTCTTCTTACACAGTCTTTTTGCAGAAGCAGTCACGGCAGACTGCTGTTTCGCCAAACTGGGTGACGACACAATAATATCGTCAACAGCAACAACGGCCCTAACATTCTTCCTTGATGTACAAAATTCACCACCTTCGCTCCTGAAGACGCATCCCCATTAATAATTACATCATCTTGAGATGACCAATCTTGGGTGAACATCTAAAAGAAGAAGCAGTCACAGCATGCTAAAAATCTCTGTCTTGCCTACACACAACAAAAAATCTGAAAAAAGGGTTTCCATTCCTTATTAGAAAAACAATAGTTCAGTTTATGATCCTGCTAAATGTTTACTACTCAGACGTGGCTCATACAGCACAACTCCAGACGACTCAATCTATACTCGAGATAGCGTAAGAAGATTCCTGTGGCTCGTATCTCTGTTGCCAGCTTTCATTTGCGAAGCACAAACGGCTGCAGACGAGACAATAAACTTCTATATAGCTGCGACTGTACTGAAGTGTTGCCATAGCGACGTTTGCAGAATCGCATTACGTGAGTGGTTAAAGTAGGCGCAAAAAGTTGCCGTGCCCGGCCTGCTGCATCTGTCAGGGATACGCCGCCTCGAATGTAGCTATAAATGCCCTGCATAAGCAATGTAACATTCTAATCGAATGTTACATTTCCTTCAGTCCTTCATTTCCTACAGTCCTTCAGAGGCTCATTTAGGGTGGATGCGACAAGATAGGCAACGTGATTTTCGTAAGGTCTGTTTTCCTCATCGCTTTCTTAACGGCTAGTGTCCCCAGTATATCTCCTCACATATCAGATATTTATCACCATTCCGTACACCAGGTCAGATACATCGCCTCCTCTGGGCTGTACCGTTGTATAGTACTAAGCTTTGCTCCAACTCCTCCATTTCAGTCGTACAACTCTGAAACAAACTTCCCTGTAACCGGTGTCTTATCGAAATACACTCTACATTCAAGAGCAGATCAAAGCTTTATCTCCTATCATCAGCGTAGCTTCCTTCTTAGCCTCTCCCAGCTGATTTTCTTCTGCTCAACAGCGGATCAGTATCTGTGACACACTTCAAAGTACTTGTGATTTCTCATCGTTATCTACTTTTATTTTCTTCATTCCATAGCATTTGATAAACTTACCCTATTATTCAACGCTCAGCCCTTTTATCCACACTACCCCATTTGAGTTGATGCCATACACTGCTCTTAGACGAAATCAGCCACATCCTGCAAGCCTGTAAGAAACAAATGGTTCAAATGGGTCTGAGCACTATGGAACTTAACTGCTGAGGTCATCAGGCCCCTAGAGCTTAGAACTACTTAAACCTAACTAACCTAAGGACATCACACACATCCATACCCGAGGCAAGATTCGAACCTGCGACCGTAGCGGCCGCGCGGCTCCACACTGAAGCGCCTAGAACCGCTCGGCCACACCGGCCGGCCTGCAAGAAGCCTAAGGCTTGTTATAAAGAGTGTTACAAAAAGGTACGGCCAAACTTTCAGGAAACATTCCTCACACACAAAGAAAGAAAATATGTTATGTGTACATGTGTCCGTAAACGCTTACTTTCCATGTTAGAGCTCATTTTATTACTTCTCTTCAAATCACATTACTCATGGAATGGAAACACACATCAACAGAACGTACCAGCGTGACTTCCAACATTTTGTTACAGTAAATGTTCAAAACGTCCTCCGTCAGGAAGGATACATGCATCCACCCTCCGTCGCATGGAATCCCTGATGCGCTGATGCAGGCCTGGAGACTGGCGTATTGTCTCACAGCCGTCCACAATACGAGCACGAAGAGTCTCTACATTTGGTACCGGGGTTACGTAGACAAGAGCTTTCAAATGCCCCCATAAATGAAACTCAAGAGGGTTGAGGTCAGGAAAGAGTGGAGACCATGGAATTAGTCCGCCTCTACCAATCCATCGGTCATCGAACCTGTTGTTGAGAAGTGTACGAACACTTCGACTGAAATGTGCAGGAGCTCCATCGTGCATGAACCATATGTTGTGTCGTACTTGTAAAGGGACATATTCTAGCAGCACAGGTAGAGTATCCCGTATGAAATCATGATAACGTGCTCCATTGAGCGTAGGTTGAAGAACATGGGGCCCAATCAAGACATCACCAACAATGCCTGCCCAAACGTTGACAGAAAATCTGTGTTGATGACGTGATTGCACAGCTGCGTGCGGATTCTCGTGAGCCCACACATGTTGATTGTGAATATTTACAATTTGATCACGTTGGAATGAAGCCTCACCGCAAAGAGAACACTGCACTGAAATGAGGATTGACACATTGTTGGATGAACCATTCGCAGTAGTGTACCCGTGGAGGCCAATCAGCTGCTGATAGTGACTGCACACGCTGTACATGGTACAGAAACAACTGGTTCTCCCGTAGCACTTTCCATAAGGTGACGTGCTCAACGTTACCTTGTACAGCAGCAACTTCTCTGACGCTGACATCAGGGTTATCGTCAACTGCACGAAGAATTGCCTCGTCCATTGCAGGTGTCCTCGTCGTTCTAGGTCTTCCCCAGTCGCGAGTCATAGGCTGGAATGTTCCGTGCTCCCTACGACGCCGATAAATTGCTTCGAACGTCTTCCTGTCTGGACACCTTCGTTCTGGAAGTCTGTCTCAATAGAAACGTACCGCGCCACGGCTATTGCCCCGTGCTAATCCATACATCAAATGGGCATCTGGCAACTCTGCATTTGTAAACATTGCACTGTCTGCAAAACCACGTTCGTGATGAACACTAACCTGTTGATGCTACGTACTGATGTGCTTGATGCTAGTACTGTAGAGCAATGAGTCGCATGTCAACACAAGCACCGAGGTCAACATTACCTTCTTTCAATTGGGCCAACTGACGGTAAATCGAGGAAGTACAGTACATACTGACGAAACTAAAATGAGCTCTAACATGGAAATTAAGCTTTTCCGGACACATCACATAACATCTTTTCTTTATTTATGTGTGAGGAATGTTTCCTGGAAGTTTGGCCGTACCTTTTTGTAACACCCTGTATACCACGCTTTAGTTCCCATGTATGTTATTATTATTGTTTCCATTATTATTGTCATGTTACGCTACCTGATCAAAATTATCCAGGCATCTATTAGTGGGCATTAATATGCCGTGTGTGCACCCTTTGCCTTTTTGCCGACTCTGCTAGGAACACTTATAATGACGTGTCTGAATGTCTGTGGAAGAAAGGCAGAGTATTCTCCTTCAAAAACCTAAACAGGGGAAGGTGGCTGGGGTCTGGAGTAATGTCGACGCTCAAACTCACCCAATGGTGTTCTATTGTTGTCAGGTTGGAACTTTGGACAGGATAATCAGTTTCAAAAATAAGACTGTTATTGCCTACAAACCATTATTTCTCATGCTGATATAAACGGCTATCGTCCTAAATGTTCCTTTGCAGTATACGGTAAACAACGCTGTGAAAATGTTTATACCTTTCCGCATTTAGCATTTTTTTAAGCGTGCGAGGCAACCATACCCTAACACAAAAAGCATCCGCATACCGTAACGTCACCCTCTCCACACGTCACTGTTGGCACTACACATGACGCCAGGTAACGTTTTCGAGGCAGTCGTCAAACCCAAACGCTTCCACCGCATTCCGTGATACATCACTCCACATGTCTCGTTCCAGTCCCCACTTCCCAGTCGCTCCGTACACCACCTCAAGCGTCGGTTAGCAATGATTACAGAAATGTATGGCTTATGAGGAGCTGCTTTCCAATTCCAAACTTACCGGTGCTCCGTGGTCCTTGTCAGTCAGTACATGAGCTATGCCTATTTTTTCTTTTTTCCCCCCTTGCGTTTCCACTTCACAATCACATCACAGCCAGTCTACTTGGGCAATTTTAGACGAATCACCCGATGGATTTATTACTGAAGTGACATGTTCGAAGTCACTCAGCTTCTGTGGCTGATCCGTTCTCATGTTACTTCTTCTTTAATGACAAAATAATACTCCTCGCCTTCTTTTATACTAGCGGATCTACCTCTCCGCTTCACATACGGATGTACGGATACCATTGATCAGCTAGAGTATGTTGTTCATGCATTAGAGATATCGTAATATTGACTCACTAAGGATGTCTGGGTATATGCAAGACAGAGTCTGAAGGCCCTAATCTTGTCACGTAAAATGAATGCACGTAAAAGTAGACACAACCAAGTCAACTATCCCGGCATGTTCCATGGCCCTCTCTCACAGACTCAGCTCGACCAGTGCCTCTTGTAACGTAACGATTCACATATTTAATGTAAATGGCTTCATCACATGGTTAACTGTGATGTCATTCTCTTGAGCCATTGTCCTTACACTTCCAGATCAGTATAATGAGACGTAGACCTTAGGTGACTTGCCAACAGGTGAAGACTGTCACAAATGTAAGCATCGGGCTCTTTGACAATCACGCAACCCAAAGTTAAGTATCCGAAAACTGTTAACAGAATCGATGAAAACTTTCTTCTTCGTAAGGCACCAACTTCAAGCAAACGTTGACGAACCACATAGGTAGCTCTGATTGAGTAGCACGGAACGCTTTTCCTTATGTACAACTGCGGCGTCTTGTAATGTCTTTTAGCCACGAGTTTCTCCTTCTTCCAATGGACGTTTTCCATGTATCTCTCCTTCAGAAATAATCTGTGTCTTTCTCCCCTCATAATATGGCACAAGTTCTGTGCCTTGTTTTGTTGTATCAGGTGTTCCACAAATCCCGCTACAGGGTTCTATTGGTTGTGGAGGAGACTTATTAGACAATGGTTTCATAAGAAAACCATACCCGGAAACGTACCGTTTGGCTATAAAATAAGTTCACGATCCGATCTCTTTCAAATCTTCTGTTTCACGGTAGGCGTTCCAACTGAGATGGGGACGCCGTTTCCAGACTCCGTTGCAATTAGCCTGTGGCGCCAAGGGGCGTGGTTGGGGAGTGGAGCACTGGGTTGCTTACGATTGATTGTTGTTACCGTAACAAATTTATTTTTTCAGTGTTTATTTTTCCCACTCCAGACTTCATTAGCAAGTCTTGCGATCCGACGCCAACTAGGAACAACCGACGTCCTTGGAGTGAGCTCGTGCCAAATGTGAGAACCTGTCCATCTTTATAAGCGAGGCGAGGCGAGGCGAGGCGAGGCAACTAACACCATGAGCTGACAACTTTTGAAACTGCTGTACCCGATAAAAGCATTCCATCGAGCAACATTCTAGTCTTGAACAAAATGGACTGAATAATCATTAAATAAAGAGTTCTACATTTCTGGTCTCATAAAATATAAAATGGGAAGGAGTCACGAAACCATGTTGACAGCAAAATAGTTACATACATAACAGACACTTCCACATACCCGCTTAGTACCAAAATTCGCTACACATTAGTATTCAGTAGCGGCCGCTCTTTAAGCTATTCTCAAGCTACTTAAGCTAGAGCGCTCACTGTTAACTTCTCTTACATCCACACCAGTAAGTCTTTATGATAATACCTAACTATCAGGTGGTAACCCTGTTATAGTAATCGGCTCTGCACTAGCCGTAGTTTAATCTAAGTTTTCAGTTTACAGCGGGGGCTGAACCCTTTTACAACTAAGTAGGCACTAGCCTAATCAAAACAATTATTGTACCACAAGTATACTGCGGTATCCTTCGTAATAATCAACGCTCTATGGTAATTTACCACTAAAAGACTTAGAACCAGTCTTACTGTATGACTTTACCGTCAGAGCTCGGGGTAGACACTGAAGACAGCACACAAACTCGACAACGAACACACGTTCGCTGTCCTCTGAACGCATCGAAAGAGAACAACTCAAAATACTCGCCCGTGCTTACAATAAATATAAATAGCTGGAGTACAAAAGGTCCACCTAACACAACCAGCATGAATATAGTTCCTTGGAAGCAACCACCACACCACGACGAAACATACCGTAAGTGAAACTGACCAATACAACGTGAAAACTGAAAAAAATATATACAGCCTTCCCTCCCACGTACAATTAATACCAGACAGCATGAAAATACTAAAGGCAAAAAGAAACCAATACAACGTAGCTAAATGCACACGAGTTCGCCAAATTATCAGTTAACCATATTAAAACAATTAATACAGCACCGTTATCCAAACTGATTCTCTCTTGAACACGGCTCTCGGCAAGTACCTGTGCGTGCGGTTCCAAGCCATGAGACAGTTGAGGGAACAATTCAACTGCATCTTCACTTCCGGGAGTATATTACGTAGTATCTAACTCTGTGCAGGCGTCGTAGTACATGTGTAACTCACAGCGCGAATGATTCAGTCACTGCTACAGAAAACCAGAACAATGTTTAAATAAGATTACAAAAATCAGATCTCAATGTACAGCAGATAGTACGAAGCACCGGCAAATTAGCTATCGAGGATTAAACCTCCAGGCGTTTGCACGAACGTAAATGTCCCTTAGGAACCGCATGTTTACTCTGGAAACCTCGCAAAGCGATTCAAAACCGATTTCTCCGCACTTGGTACCTAAACCCAGCAGAGCAAACATGCTTACAGGTGCTCACCAAACCAACAAATATTAATCACTAATGCTGCTCGCGTTTTGTATGCGAAAGAAACACGACACGTGTCCCCAATCACTTACCACAAATCAATGTGGGAACACTGACCACAGAGTCGAGACCCATTTCCGAAGGCGTGAAACATGATGGACTAGGAACACAAACTAAACACAATACTCACTGCGAAACGATACAGGCATCAGCATGCCCTACACACAACAGGAAGCAACTGCAGGTAGAACGTAACATTATAGTTCATGCTCAATTGGTTCAAATGGCACTGAGCACTATGGGACTTAACATCTGTGGTCATCAGTCCCCTAGAACGTAGAACTACTTAAACCTAACTAACCTAAGGACATCACACACATCCATGCCTGAGGCAGGATTCGAACCTGCGATCGTAGCGATGTTCAATTAATTTTCCAATTAATAAATAAACAATCGAGCAACTGTACTCGCCTGCCCTTGACAGCACGACCAAGCCAGTTCCAACAACCTCTACGTATGTACGATATTGCAATGTCCGTGTTGTTGACAAATACGACGCAATGTTCTTTCGCCCATGCATGCTTTTTTTGCCTTATGCGGCTGGCATTTCCAACGTGATTCGTTTATTCTGAGGAAATTCGATGTGCAGGTGTTTTCCTCTCGTTTACCATCTAAGAATATGAGCTTTTATCTTCTGTAAAGCTAGATCTTGGTTTGCTTAAGGCGAGTGTCTACCGTATATCGTGCAGTCGACACATCATCGGTCAATCCTTCAGGATCATGGATGACTGGTGTATAGATAAGAAGCATCACAAACGCTTACAACTTCTGGAAAATCTACGACTGTTGAACACTGCCGTCATCCGATGGAATATAAGAACACAGAGACTCTGGCGTGCACTTTCAGGTGCTTAGATATTACTTTTAAAGAAGCTGTTAAGATTACTATAGTACGCGACCCTGTGAATAGAGACAGACATTTGTATTTAAATACTGCTTGGAAAACTACTCTCTCTCGTCAAATATCAGAGGGGAAGAGCTATTGCTAGCCGTTTAACCGTTGTTGGTTTATATATCACTATCGATAACGTCTAACGTTGGTCGTATTTGACTGTGTGGTATGCTAATTGCTTTCAAGATACGCAGTCATCTGGCTTCCGGCTTGGCTTAGCGCCATCCATAGAGTGTTTAATTGGCATGCACAGCGCGATTGATCGTCATTTGTGCCGTGATACTGACTGTCACAATATCAGCGGCTGTCGAGTACGTTATTCAGCAGCATCGCACAAGTTACCTGAGCACAATGGTCCTGCTAACTGTGATTCCCTAATTACCTAGTGCTGGTGGTGGATAATACATAATCACATTTTTTTTCTTTTTTTTTCTTCCTTTATTTTCCTGCTCTAAATTCACTGTTTCCGTGCCCGACCTCAGCATCTATGTTGAAGCTGTATGGCAGGCTGCAACAGTAAAAACATCGTTACTTTGCATTACGCTCGCTACTAGTTATGTGTGTTGTTTCGCAAACATGTGGCGCGTACGACACACTGACACAATATCAAATAATGTAAGCGCATCGTCTGCCGTTCAGCGTAGTTCGCGCTCTGCGGTTGGTCACTGACCTCCCTGGTATTCCTCCTGTTCTCTCCCGGTAGTTTCTGCGTTTGCTACCCCCCCCCCCCCCCTTCCCCTGCTCCCCTCACCACTCCACAACCCACTCTCCTCGCTCTCTCTCTCTCTCTCTCTCTGCTGGCGGTTATATGTTTCCCCGGATTCCTCTCTCTCTCCCTCTCTCCAGCTGGTATTAGTGGTAATTACGCGAATGTAGGACGACAGGAAATATGGACGCCTCCGCGGAGGAGTAAAAAAGTATATGCGCGCGGGAATGGAGGAGCTGTGTGTTGGCCCTTTGCAACACATACTGTATGTGAATGTGCCTCTAAGTGCATTTGCTCGCTCCAGATTCGTGTGACCTGGGTCGTCTGTTTGGTTTCAGGGGGGAAATGCTGACGGTATACCTAACCTGACACATGTTTGTTTCTAGTAATACGGATAATGAACTCATGCGCAGTAGATACTGGAGATTAAAACGGCGAATTACCAGTTTCGTCTTACATATAATGAGCATTCTTTGTGGCGACGTAAAAACCTGCGGCGTCGAGCTCTTGCACGTTTTTTGCTCTACTTCTTTATTATGAAAAAAATTTCATTATTTTACGCCTACATGAATTTTCTGTAACCTCCTCAGGAGGTATGTAGCTCACTCACAATGGGCAACTTGCATTTTTTTTTAGCTCAGCAAATAAATTGAACTTACTGTGCCTGATTGTAGCTTATACTTTGCAACATGTGCTTTTTGTGCATCAAGTGTTTCCGTTTTCTGCATGTTCCCAATAAAGACCGCAACCTCTTGAAGAAATCTGTTTATTACATCGTCAGCATGTCTTCGAAAAATGAAGGTAATTTGGGACTAGGAAGCCTTTAGAATATGTTATACTATGCTAATCTACCCTACATTAGCGAATAAGCAATTCATCGAAACACTATAGCGTTAAATTTTTTTCCGATGTAACAGTGGGTCGAAATCTGGCAGCTGCCTTCCCTTTCAAACTGTAGTGGCCTTTTCTCATACTGTTTAGGTGTTTATTATTAATATTTCTAAGTACGGCTCATATTTCAATTAATTTCTATAGAAATAGTGAATCACGTAATTTCTTTTTTAAGTTTAGCAGTTTTGTCTTATTTAGTCCCATAACCATGCATTGACACCAACATAAACGTTTCAGTCATAAGGCGTAAGCTCAGGACTGAGGAGACTAATGGCCTCAACTCCACAATGTCACAGCACAAAAACTGCAGGGGAGCTTTTATAAGAAACTTTTCTTTCTTTTTTGACTTCTGATTTTTAACGAGACACGCCACGAATAGCTCTTCTGTGCTAACCTTTTCATCTCAGAGTAGCAGTTGCAAACTACGACCTCAATTATTTACTGGATGTATTCCAATCTCTATCTTCCTCTGCAGTTTTTACCTTCTTCAGTTCCTTCTAGTGCCGTGGCAGTTAATCCCTGATGTCTTAACGGACTATCTGTCATCCCGTCCCTTCTTGTTAGTGTTTTCCCTACATTATTTTCCTCGCAGATTCTACGGAGACCTTCCTAGTCCTTACCTCTTTAACCCACCAAATCTCAAACACTTCGAGTCTCTTGTGTTCAGACTTTCCCACAGTCCATGTTTCAGTACCATACAATAATGTACTCCAGATGTACATTCTTAGGACTTTCTTCCTAAAATTAAGACCTATGTTAGATATTAGCAGACTTCCTTTGGATAGGAATGCCCTTTTTGCCACTGGCAGTCTGCTTTTTAGTCATCCTTGCTCCGTCCGTCATGGGTTGTTTTGCTGCCTAGTTGTCAGAATTCCTTAACTTCATCCTGATCATAAATACAATTGTTGGGTTTCTTGCTGTTCTCATTTCTGCTACTTCTCATTAATTTCGTCTTTCTTCGATATACTCTCATTCAACATTCTATACTCATTGGGCTGTTCATCCGATTCCACGCATCACATAATTCTTCTTCACTTTCTATAAAGAAAGCAATTTCATAATTTCACCAGCGAATCTTATCATTGTCACCATTTCAGATCGAATTTTAATCCCACTCTTGAACCTTTCGTTTATTTTCGTCATTGCTTCTTCGATGTATAGACTGAACAGTAGCGGCGAAAGACGACATCCCTGTCTTACACCCTTTTCAGTCCGATCACTTCATCCTGGGCCTCCCATTCTTTTTGTTCCCTCTTCATTCTTGTACGTATTGTATATTACCCGCCTTTCGCTATAGCCGGTGCCTGTTTTCCTCAGAATTTCGAACAGCTTGCAGCGTTCTACATTTTTGAATGCATTTTCTAGTTCGAAAAATTATGTGATAGTGTCAACCGCAACGTGAAACTGCCTCGCTAGTCCCTTTATCTTTCCTAAAGCCTAACCAATAGTCATCCAACAGATCCTCAGTTTTCTTTTCCATTCTTCTGTATATTATTATTGTCAGCAACTTAGATACATCTGCTCTTGTGCTGATTGTGCAACCCTCGCACTTCTCGGCTCTTGCAGTTTTCGGAACTGTGTTGATGTTTTTCTGTATATCTGATGGTTTAACGCCAGTCTCATACATTCTGCGCGACTACGTGAATAGTCATTTTGTTGCCACTTCCCACAATGATTTTATAGATTCCGACCGAATGTTATCTATTCCCTCTGTCTTCTTTGATTTCAAATCTTCCAAGGTTCTTTTAAATAATAATTGTAATACTGGATCCCCCACCTCTTCCCTATCGACTCCTGGTTCTTCTTCTATCAGATCATTTGCTACCGACTTGATGTTTAATTTCACGGAAGGCTGCTTTTTACGTCTTCATACGCCGAGTAATGCCTTCGTATTGTATTTTATACAGCCACTCCGTCTTATCATCCCTGCGTATCATGTTAATTTCTTTCCCAAATTTCTTGTACTTCTGTATATCTCAATTTCCCTGAACATTTTGTATCTCCTTCATTCGTCGATCAGCTGAAGTACTTCTTTTGCTACCCATAGTGTCGTCGCAGTTACCTTCCTTGTGCTTACGTTTTTCTTTCCAACAGCAAGCGTATCTCTTCATTTCTTAGTACTTCCGTATCCCACTTAAATGAGCATTAATTCTTCCTAACTTCTCTCTCAAACCTTAGCCTACTCTTCATCATCACTAAATTGTGATCTGAGCCTATATTTCCTCCTGGTCAGCCCTTACAATCAAATACCGGGTTTCCGAATTTCTGCCTGAGCATTATGTAATCTAACTGAAATCTTCCAGTATCTTCTAGCCATTTCCAACTATACCTCCTCCTCTTTGTGATTCTTGAATAGAGTATTCGCTATTAATAGTTGAAATTTATTGCAGAACTCAGTTGGTCTTTCTCCTCTCTCATTCCTGCCAACAAGTCCATATTCTCCCCAACCCTTTCCTCTACTCCATCCCCTGCAACCGCGTTCCAATCCTCCATGACTCTCAGACTTTCATGTCCCTTTTCATGCTGAACTATTCCTTCAATATCCTCATATATTTTCTCTATCTCTTCATCTTCTGCTAGTGATGTCAGCAAGTATACGTGAACTATTGTAGTCGCTGTTGTTTGCTGTCGATTATGAAGAGAACAACCCTATCACTGAGTTGTTCACAGTAACTCACTCTCTACCCTACCGCCTTATTCAGAACAAATCCTACTCCAGTTACACCATTTTCTGCTGCTGTTGATAGTAAACTGTACTCGTCTGACCATACATTTTTCCATTTCACTTCACTGACACACTCAATATCTAGAATGGGCCATAGCATTTCCTTTTTCAGATTTTCTAGCTTCCCTATCACATCATAATTCTGGCATTCCATGCCCCGCCTCGTTGGACGTTATCCTTTCTTCGGTTATTCAAATCTATTTCTCTTTATCACATTCCCTTTGGAAGTCTCCTCCCAGCGATTCGAGTAGGGGACTATTCAGGAATCTTTGCCAACGGAGAGATCATATTGACACTTTTTCAGTTACAGGAAACATGTCCTGTGGATACACGTTATGGAGTTTCCATTGCTTTCTGGATCCTCATGCCACTGATCATTGCTGATTCTTCCGCCTGCTAGCATTAGTTTCCCACCCCAAGGGCAAGAGAGTGTCGATAACATCTGCTCGGTCCAGACTTGCCTTCCCCACAATATTATTAAGTGATTGTTCCAGTTTAAGTTGCAGGTAATTGTTGTTCCTATTCATTTAGCTGAACTGACAACTTTCAAAGTTTGTGTGGTTGTGACTTAACCGAAATGTGGATGGCTCACACATTTTACTGTTTAGAGTCAATTACAACATTTTACACTATTTGGATGTCCAAATCATTTTGCAATTCGTTCTGATCTTTTCGTCAATCTACTAGACTATCAGACGGCAAACGACAGCATCATTTGCAAACAATTTAAGAGGGCTGTAAGAGGACTACTCAGGTTGTCACCTAAATCGTTTATGCAGAGTAAGAACACATGACCCAGAACAGTTCCTTGGGGAACCCCAGGTGTCACTTACGTTACGCCAGATGACTTCTTGTAAATATACGAAGTGTGACCATTCTGACAGTAAGTCACGAACCTATTCGCACAAATAAAGAGTTTGCATTGGCACGCAGTTTGATTAGAGGCTGCTTGCGAGGACTGATATCAGATTTCTTATAGAAATTCAGAAAAACAGAACCAACTTGGAAAAAGAGTAAAATGAGTGTAGCAGCAGATGGTTCCACATGTTTTATATGGACAGCATCTCACACGAACCTACCAGAAAACTAAAATCTAGGAAATATACACCAGCTTTCTACGTTGTTGCCCATTCTGTTGAAAAGTAAAGACAATATTGCAGCTTTAGAAAGGGTACCGTTTATGGGATTTCCTATAAACTGAGTGTCAAAGTTTTATAGAAGACTTTCTATAGGTAAGATCGCTTAAAAACTTATTTATTTTCAATAATCGGTTTCTATAGGCTTAGCTGTCA